>NC_141756.1:5875100-6557650 GCF_982258835.1 Parasteatoda tepidariorum
ACTTGGAATAATTTTTGTAAGAAATAAATTAAAATAAAAACCTTAAAAATAAACAGATTTTTCATTTAAGACTTAAATTAAAACATGTTAAGAAAAATAAACTGAAATGAAGAGTTGAGGAAAAAGTTAAACTGAAATAAATAAAACAGGCAACTATAAAACAAGTAAAAGTGCTCGAGTAACATATTAGTGAAATTGACAAACCTGGCTTAAGAATATATATGAATAAATCAGTAGCTGTTGGCATAAAAAACCATTTGAAATATTTTATTTTAAGACTTGGATAAATAAATTAATATGCTATACTTTCAGATGATCATAATGCAATTCTAAATATTGATATATGATTAGTTTCAAAATGTTATTCAAGATAATCTTGAAGAACACTCTTCAATTATTATAATTAAAAAAAATATTAATATAATAACAAAAATAACTGAGAGTTCCAAGTGATATATGAAAAGTTAAAGAAAAAATCCAAGAACAAACACAAACAAATCATATACACCTTAATAGAAAATGTCTAATTTATAGAAGATTCAGTATAATTTAAAAAAATAATTATTCTGAATCCATTTAAAGCATAGTTAGGATGTATAAAAATATGATTGAAAGAGGCTTAGGACAATTTCAAACAAAAATGTTCAGTTATGAAGCAAATATGGAGCAGCAACTTCATGATTAAAATTAATAACATTTTATCTATTTTTGGAATAAATGCCCTAAAGAGAAAGTAAAATTAATGTCATATTTTACTTATAATGTTTTATTGAATGGTTTTTAATAAAATTAATTTAAATATGTGTAAGTTAATTTTGAAAAACAAAATATTAAAAAAACAAAGACTGGTTTTTTAAATAAAAACCAGTCTTTCAAATAAAAAAAGAAGTCATCCTGGTCATTTTTAGAAAAGACTGGCTATTTTACAATCCTGATAAATAGCACTGCAAACTGAGAAAAAAAAAGGAAAACAAATATTTCAAAATTAACAACATTTGCATCAATATGAGTACATAAAAAAAAAAAAAAAAAACACATGTGCAAATATTTTAATTGGAGTTTTTATAAAAAAAAAATATTAGTTTACAAAATGGGACACAGTAAACCACACATTTCTAATTTTTGCCACTTTGCTTTCATTAATTTTTCAAAACATCAGTCATTTTTAAGACTCAAGATTGGAGAAAATTGTTTAAATTTTTTAAAAATATAATATTATAAAATTTCAACTAAACATACCTACCAAAACGATAATGAACTCATAAAAAACGATCTTAACTGCATGTTATTTAACAATGAAACATCCAGAGCGTTGAGTGGAAAATGAGCTTGACATGTTAGATATTAACGTCAAAAAACGTGATAACCAAGAATAGTTCTTTGAAAGCCCCATCATTTTAGAGTCAAATGTTACCTAAAATAAATTAAATTAAATTTTACATTGCTAGAAATACTTACATTAAAATCAAAAAGATTAATCAAGCTAAAAAGGTATTTATATAAAATTAATAAGTGTGTTTTGGTTTAAAGAAAAAGAAATATTCATAAGAGCATGTGTTTCATTCAAAATATATCAATAATTTTTAAACTAAAAATTTTAAGTTTAATAAAAGCACAATGTCATTCAAACTTGTTAGTATTTAAGTACGCAGCCTAAAAGAAAAAACTGAGTTTAAAAATTATAGATCTAATTTATTTTAATATCATAATTAATAAATATTAGAATATATTTTTTTCTCTAAAAAAACAAGAAAATAATGTGTCAAAACATTTAATAAAAAGACTAAGTCTTTTTTCACGTATCCTTTAACATCATTTTGAGCCTGACGGGATATATATGTCCCATCAGATGTTTTAAGTAGACTGTTGGACTAAATAGACTACATTTTCAACATTAGATTTGCACATGACAGTCTTTTGAACTTCTCCCTGGATGGTTGGCAGCATTTGTAAAACTGTCATGACAGCACAACTTTGAAATATCATGTGCTTTTAAAGATTTATGTATCATTTCATAAGAAAATAGAGCTAAGAAAAAGTGAATGTCATAGTATAAATATTGTTTTTTAATTTTATCATCACCCATTAACGCAAGATACTGGTGGGACAACATACATTCCACTCAAAAAGTCTAATAGGATACATATATCTCAGGGCCTAACTGAAAGAAGTGAGTCCAGATTTGTATCAGATTATCAATTGTAAAAAAAAGCAATCCTGACCTAGCTGCTTAGTGCGGAAGTTTTTAGCATCAATAAAATTTATAATTATCAAGACTGTTTGAAATGGTGCTACTCTAGTCTAAATGTTATTCTAACAGATATCAGTTAATCTAAAAACCTATCATAATTATAATAAAACAGGATTGTAAACTAGAATTATAATAAAACCTATTTCTTCAAGGATGTTGGGAAAAACTGAAAAAATGGAATAAATTGGATGGTTAGTGTATGATATGTTAATTTAGCATCATTTATAAAAATTGATTATGTCCTTTTAACAGTTCTTTGTTATAAAATTAAGTTCTTCTCTGCTACAGTATGTTAAATTTCTTAAAAATTAATAAAAGTTACTTTTTTTCTTCATTGCTGCTTTTTAGTTTACATTTCTGCTGGGTTCATTGTTTTTCCTACTGTTGAAGAAACTTTCTATCATTATAATAAGCTGATAGAGTTTTGTTATGTTCTACATAAAATCGTGGAAAGGTAAATCTATATACCACAATCAACTGACAGTGGAGGAAGAAATAGTGTTGGTAAAATGGTTCAGTCAATGAAACAGAAATTCTTAACAGTTCTAATTAAAAGATAGAATATTTAACAGTTTTTTTTGTTAATAAAAAATATTAACTTGAAGCCTTTTATAACACTATTAGTTCTAACTTAGTAATGACGGAAAAAAATTATCATTTTGTTTTGAAGTAGATAATAAGAGAAATCATCACTTAAATACATTGTTTCTAGGTATTTTTAAAATTCTAGTTTATTTCCTATATGTTTAAAATTAGATTTCACATTATGTAAGATAAGTTTTCATTTATTTACAGCTAGCAACATATTTTTTTTTAAAGTTATTAAAAAATTAGAACCACAATATTTTTTTTTTATTATCTACATCTTGGCATTTTATAGAAATGTCTCGTGAGGTGAAATAAGCACGTTTCTGCCTTTCCCGAAACACTTGACATCTAAAAGATAAGAAAAGTCATGACCTTTATGCTATCTTTGATGATAAAGTCATGCATGTGCAACACAGAAGATTGGGCAAAAATCAGAGTTTTTTTTTCTGGTTTCAAAATAACTGGAAGAAATAAAAAATAATAGCTGATGAACTATCATAAAAGCAAACTTTATATCATTATCATGAAACAGCAATATAAACAGATAGGTTAAAATTAATATGTTTGAAATTCAAACTGTATTATTAAAATTCTAAAAATTTTGAAAAATAAGAGTGTTGAATAGATAAATTCAGCAATAGATAATAACAAAACAACAAAATCTAAAAATGTTTGTTAAGAAAAATTGAAACTTTAATAGAAGATTCTGTGAAAATTACTGAGCTTGAAAAAACGTCCCTTCCCAAAATTTTAAATTGTTCAAATGATCCTCTTACAAAACTCAACTACTTTTCAAATTTGGACAGGTTATAAATATTCTGTTTTGTTTGTATTGTACAACTGAAAAGGCAGATTTCATACATATGTGAAAGTGTGAATTACTGACAAAAAAAAAAAAAAAAAACTTAACTCAATTTGACAAACAAACATTTTAATTCTGTTTCATTAAGTATTTTTTCTAAGTCAAAAATGCTTATTCCTTTAATTTTCTCTATAAAAAAGTCTACATTTTCTAAAATATACCTGCAATTTTTTATAAAATTATATATTTAAATAAAATATATATAATTTGTAAAAATATGTATACATTACAGAAATAGGACCTTAGTTTTCAATAAAAATATTTTTAACTAAATTCCAAAAACAGAACCATGTCAGGGAGTCCTGGATTGACTTTTTAAGAATTAAAATTGAAATAATTCAGTATTTCAAATGTATAAGTGTTAGTTCAAGAATTTAAAAAACAAATTGAGATTAGTGAAAATACTTAATGAACAGAAAAAAATATGTGGAAATGAAATGCAACAGAAATATGTCATGAACACACATTTTTAATGCTCAAGAATTTTTTGTTGTTTAAAGAATAGCTGATACTTGTAGTTTTATGGATTAAATGATTACTGCATTTTGCTTTCATTTAGTATTTACTTTTGCTTCCAAGAACACAAATCAAAATATTAATATATTTGCATTAATACAAACGTAATGCATATATAAAATTAGTTAATGTAATAAAGCATGCATAATTAACATAATTAATGTATGCTAGGAAGTTATTTTTTTTTACATTGAAATTATTATGAAATCTACATTCCACTTTCTTTTTAAAAGTTTAAAATTTACGCAATTGCCTGCTATGCTAATTTATAAATATTAATAAAAAATATGTCTCAATTCAAATTAGAATTTTATTAATAAGTTAAAAAAATATACATTAAGTTATAAATTGAGTAGATTTTCAAATAATGTTAACTTTATTTATCTTGTGTAAATTTCCACATTAATTTAACCATCTTTAAATAGGTATGTAAAGTAACATCATTAGATTATAATTAGCTCTGTTTAATGTATGCTTTGTGATGAAGCTAATAGTATAAAGGTCATTGTAAGATTTTTTTATTTTAAATTTTTAAGCAACTATACTAACTATTTATACATTGTGCAACTAGCTGTTAATAATTATTTAACGGAAAGAATTATAAATATTTATGAATAAAAATGCATAAAATAAAAAATTAATTAAAAAATAATGTTAATCCCTTTCTTTTAAAATAAATAAATCATGCACTAAATAAAAAATAAGTCAAGTTTTTGCTTTTATTCTTATGATTATTCCTAGCCATGGTAAATTTGGTATTTTGAGCATTTTCCAAACTGTGCTTTACTACACTATTTTCCACAGGCACATAAAATTTAATTATTGATTTCAATAGTACACAGATTTAAAATTTTATTATTTATATTATTAAATATTTATAGTATTAAATATTATATTATTAAATATTAAGTTCTACTTATAAAAATATATCAGGGATAATTTATTGCCAAACATAATTATTAAGAAACAAAAGGTATTACTTAAGTATACCTAATATAAATTTCGAAAAATTTAAAATCAATGAAAAAAAGAATTAATAATAGATGAAACTAAGCATCAAAAAACAAAAATCTTAAATTTTATGACACAAAATATGAAACAAAACTTAAAATAAAAACAAAACAATTAAAATTTAACAATCGTACTTAAAATGCTAATGAAATAAAATGGAATTTATAACATCAATAAAACTTAAAATATGAACCAAGAAATATAATTAATGAAAACTAAGCATTTAAAATAATGATCTTAAATTTTATGATATAAAATCTAAAAAAAAACTTATAATATAAACAAAATCATACACATACACACTGTTAAAATGGATAATGTAAATAAGTTTACTCCTGTTGCCATAAATGGATTCATCACGGCTATAAAAATATACAGGAAGAGTAATCCAAGTACACATAGACCAATGTCTTAAAAATAACATTACATGCAACTGTCAACTTCACCATCTCAAAGTAGAGTACAAATGGCGGCTCTCAAACTTCTAAACTCTAAGAACATGTGCACTTAAAATGGTTGATAATAGATGCTGTTCTTTGGCAAAATACTGATAAAAGATTACAACCAATCAAATCAAATGATGTATTAAACCCACATCCATAAACAAAATTCATAAAAAAATTTTGCAAAATATGTTTTACTTCCTAGATATAAAAGAGATATTGAAAAGTTGTTTTCCATACAAAGATTCTAAATGTAAGGAAAATTTGATTAAATATAATTTTCTTTTTAATTGCATAAATTTTATGAAACTTTTTATCATTTATAATGAAAATTTTAACTAAACGAGTAAATATTTTAGATATGCTAGGAAATTACAACACTTATTAGATACACTATATTACTAACAAACAATATCAAAATCTGCCAAATCACTAGTGAGGAAATGGAAATGAAAACATCAAAATCAAACTGCTAAACATCATAACTTAAATAGTTTAAAAAAAGGAAGAAAGAATTGCAAAAAAAAGCGATAAAAAACCACTTTGATTTAAGATGAAATCCTCACAAATAGATTGCACCAAAAAGTGATTATTTAAATGGGCGATCTGAAACTCGCGTGTCGTAATAATTTTGTTAAAAAAAATTCAGGATTCTCGAAATCACATTACAATGCGGAAATAACTGTTTAAGAAAATAATTTTTATTTACGATAAATTTGGCTTAAAGGAAGAGTGCTAAACATACATTTACTATAGAATCTGTTAAAATTGATCGTGTCAAAACGTTATGACTCAAAAGCGTGATAAAATTTTTTTTTTAAATTTTATATTGTGCTTAGAAGCTCTTGCGGGCCCCACTTCAGTAATCAGTGGGTCGCATGTGGCTCGGAGGCAGCAGGTTGTGCACCCCTAAATTATAACTTTATAAGATTTGATTTGTCTTTTCAAATTTTCAAAAGAACCTACTTATCACACAAGCACATTTGATTGCCTAGTTTCTGAAATATAGCAAAATAAAAATTTGAATTTTATATGAGTATGCAATTAACGAATTAAAAAATGATAAACTTTGTTTTGATTGATTGAGAAAAAGAAATTTTTTTAGATGTAAAAAATAATAACATTAAATCTCAAGTGAAAAATACGTGTATTGGAACTTTCATAACACATTTTAAAATAAAAGTTCTTAATTAATAAAGTTCTAATGTTTCTCTGAAGGAACTTAACTTCTTCAGAATAGTTGCCAAACAGAACCTGAGTTATGATCCTCCGGTTCAATTCATTAATCAAATAAATTTTATACAAAAAATAAATAATAATAGCTCAAAATATGCAACACATTTTGGCTTCATTTTTTTTTTTTTTTATTTAGCATAAGAAAATTCCTTTGCTTACTTTAAAAGACTGAATTTCAGATGCAACTAAAAAAGAACATAACTGGTAGCCTGTCCAAAAATATACAAATTTGACAAAATACAAAAAAAAATATATATATATATATAAAAATGAAGGATTTTATAAACAAATGAGGAATAATGTATAATTTAAGGCTAATTGTTAAGGGCTATTCCCAATATAAAAGGACAATGACTAATGCACAGATCTCTGAGAAAATATTTCAGCTGCTATTTTGCAGACTTTTGAACAGCTTGTCTTGGAGATCTAGGTTTATTTCAAAATTCGGGATACTTAGAGGATTTACTGGTTTAATTATTTCCTGTACATTAACTGGAAGATTCACCTGACTAACTAACTAAATTCACCTGACTGTCCGCTCTGCAACTTGGCAGAGCCCATGAATAGGACCCACCTCCGCCGCTGTGCTGCATTGCATTCCGGCTCTGAATTGTCGCTTTATTGGCAAGCCAGAGAACTTTTAGGGCAATGACTTCAGTCATTCTGTTTAGTTTATTTATTCACCTGTTTTGTCTTTGCATTTGTTTTCTGTGCTATTTCTTGTTTATACCCTGCCATTGGAAAAAAAAAATTTGTGCTGACTTTAGACAATTATCTCACTTAACAGGTACGGTTCAATAGTAATGCTATTGAACCAATTTCAGGGGTCAGTATGACAGTGGTAGAGTTATTCAACCAGTATGAATTGTGCACTTAACCTTAATCAATCACTCTTAAAAACAAACCTGCATAGAGTATGCCTGGCAATCACAATTAACCCTAAATCACATTAAATATACTGGGCAAAAGTATAATAGCACTTAACCTTAAAAAAAGAAAGAAATAGAGTATCTTCATTGAGAGATAACTCTTTCTAATTTCTCATAAGATGAAAAATATGATCCTACAGCAATTGTTGCAACTATGATAATCAAAATTAAAATATAAATAGGAAAAATCATGTAAACAGATAACACTTTGTAATGGGTTGAAATTCGTTTTAGCATACCATCGAAATGAATCAGTGTAATAGACATTTTAATACAAAAAATTTAAGAAATATATTTTTATTTATTTACAGTTATAGCTAGGAAAAAGAACTCAAAATCTTTTTATATCAGTGATACCTAAATAATGATAATATTAAATGTGATAAAAAATCCTTAATAAAATCACATTAATTATATGAAATATAATTGTTAGATTAAAAAGTCATTAATCATGAAGATTGGTAATATAAATTGCCTCTTCAAGTTTAATAACAAAAAATTTACAATTTTGGCAGTAAATAATGTTAAGAATTATTCTTAATTATAATTTATCTTTCTAGCAAAACTTCGTTCAAACGAAATCATTGCATACCTCAAAATAAAGAAATTCACAGGATAATAAGTTTTGACTTAAAACAAAACATTTACATTTAATTGAAATAAAAGTAAGAATTTATAATTTATTTCAATGGAGCAATTGCTGAAAATTTAGCAAACCACAAATGTTTTTTTTTTCATAATATGGTTTTAATAGTTTTAAGTGTATTAATATATAGATTTCCTCATTTTATTCAGTTTTATAAAAGTGGTATGTCAGGTTCAGGACTTTGAAGTAACTTTAGTAAAACAAATTAAAAGCCTATTGTTTAAAACATGGCTTCACTAGGTTAAAGCAGGGTTGGCAAGGTTTAGGACAGAATGGATTAATCCACGGTTTAAACCCTGGTTTAAACCGTCCTGTCCTAAACCCCTTTGTCCAAAACCCTTTTACTCAAATTATGTCACAATTTCATCTGAACAATATTTAAGAGGTAAAATAAACATAGAACTAATAACATATTGATAATTAAATATACCAGAGAATATTTGTTTTTAAAAGTATAATGTTTTATTAATATTGTTTGACTCTTCAATTTAAACATAGGAAGATTAATCAGTAATCAAGTTCAATTGGTCCTCTCATTCAATAGTACATAACTAAAGTTTGGCCTTGCCATACAGGTTAAAATATTAGGGACTAAGTGCTTGGCTCATCATAAACAGGTTTATTTACCTATAGTACTATTCAAGAATACTTTTATTTCATTCATGTTCAATTCTTTTAGCATAGTGGTGATACATCACCAGTGTCAGTAACTGAAACTGATGTTATGCCATTCAAAACTATTAATACATTTTTCAGTTATTTTGTATTTTCAATTTAAACTAATATATTAATATTTAAAAAAAAATTTTGAAATAGATGTCTTTCTTATCATCCCGTGATGCAGAAATTATAACATTTTTTTAAAAAAATATTGTGAAAAATAAAAGGCTAATTTTTGAACAAATTTAGTATTTTTTTTAAGAAAAATTATTATTTTTTAATATTGCCATATTTATCCTTATGCAAAAATATTATTTATCAGTATTAAAAGCATATTTATATTTAAAGGATTAGTTATTCACTTTTGTTGTTCAATGAATTGTGGAGCTTCAAAAATTATAAACCTTTTCCTATTATATATTATTTTCTTTTAATAAGTTATAGTAAATTGTTTAAAAAATATCAAATATTTATTGATACATGTAATTATTATGTGTACAATGGTATCACCTATAGAATTTTTACCTTTTACTAAAGTTCAAGGTTTTGGACACTTCAAGACAGTTTAACCCAGTTTAGGACAGTTTTACCCAGTTTAGGACAGTTTTACCCAGTTTAAGACAGTAAAACCCACGTGTCCTGTCCAAAACCAGTTTAGGACGTCCAAAATCCCAACCCTGGGTTAAAGTGTATTGATACACTGATTTTAACATTTTATTCACTTTTAAATGAGTGAGTTCCACTTTTTAGCATTGTAGCTTAAGAGTTTATATGCATTTTGCATAAACTCATATTTTTAGACAACATTGGAAACCTGCAGATAGCATTTTTTAAAGACTGCATTTCACCTGTTGTAGCACATAGTATAAGTTTCCTAAAAGTCAAATTTCTTATTTAGCTTGCATCTTTTGTTCAATCAAATGTGCGCAAATTAAAAATTAGGAATCATAGCCTGGAGGACAATAATAAAACTACAAAATCATGAAAAATATGATAAAATACAAAATTGAAGTATTTATTTCGATATCAAAACCCAGAGAAGCTAATAAGCGATTGACAGGTAATTGTTATTGGAATAAATTAGTATATGGGTTTCTCAGAAGAAGCTACAAATAAAAAACATTGAAATAGCCCTAATCTGTTTCATTACACACATGCAATTGCTTGTTTCTTACCACCCTCAACATTTCCACACAGGTATTAATACCGAAATTTTCTTACATGAAATTTATAAAATCTTTTTAACGCTTGCAAAAACCATTAATAAAAATCAAAAGGAAAGATTTTATTTTTAATAAAATTAAAATCTTTAAGTTCCATAATATAATGCAAATAAAATGAATTGTTAAGTATAAATAACTTATGCAAACAAAGAAATTTACAAAATTAATTTCCAGTAACAAAAAGAAATGTATAAATGTATGGAAAGTATCTTTATAACTAACCTTTCATGAAAAAATTGGGCATAGAAGTATAATTTTTTTGAAGAAAAAATAGCACTAAACAGAAACTGGAGGGAAAAAGAAAAAACATTACTAAATAAAGATTAATGGGACAATTTTTCTAAATGAAACATATTACAAACAAGTAAAAAATTAAAAATATTTGTAGAGTAAGGATTTCCTTTGTGAATTAATTTCAAATAAAATGTAAAAATTTGATGTTTCGAAGTATTGATCAGTATAAATAACTGGTTTTGACAGTAAACAAACTATTGCGTCACAGATACGTCAAAGTCTTGAATGAAAGAAAACTACAACTATTTGATACTTATTCAAAACAATTTTTGTTTCTAATAAGAAGTATGACAAAAGAATTATTAAAATAAGCAAATAAAAACATCAATAAGAAAATTTATGGATAAAAAATTAATTTTTCATTGGCCCCTCCCTAAACAGGTCACAGTAAGGGAAATGAGAAAAGAAATTCCATAAAAAATTATTTAAAAAAAATAATACAAGTTTAAATTTAATTTCATACTTATTTGTGAAATTTGAAATTATCAAATACGAAAATAATCGCCATAATTAAAGTCCAAAACAAGCACAGTAAATAAACATAAACATAATCACGAGACCAAACATAACATTATAATCGTTGCCATCTTATAATTTTAAATACTGAATATGATCCAATATAGTTCAAAACGCTTTAAACTGTCTATTTTTGTTCTACCTATGACTCCTTTTCAATTGTTTAACATCTCAAGTTTTAGAGCTTAAGAGCGTCCTCTTCTGGCGATACAAGAATACAGCTGGTAAGGTAAAATTATAGTTTGTGACTGTACTAAAACAGATGGCGCTTTTTTACGTGCTGAGAAAATCCATAAAAATCATACATCTTTGATATACTAGTTACCAATCTTAAAGTTTTTAAAAGTGATGTTCATAAAATAAAAAAATCGAAACAAATCTTTGTATTACCAGTTTCCAATTTTAAGGCGATATCTTGACAGCAAAACTGGACTTAGATTCTGCTAACAGCAAATAGAAAATAAATTGTTAATTTTTATCCCTTTTTTCACTACCACTTTAAATATTCCAAAAAGAAAAGAAAAAAACATTCCTGAATCAGAATAATATAGAGTAATATCACCTTGCTTACTTAGTACTGTGAGCCTTTCCAAGTTGCAATACACTTAAGGAAAAAATATGTATTTAATATGAATATTATATCTAATTTTTTTCTAATATCTAATTCTCTATCTAGTTCTATCGAATATCTAATTTTCATGTCTTTTATAAATATTATTTGAATGTACTACAGCTGTTTGCCAGTCTTGGCTGTCAGTCATATGTCTTAAATCAAGTCTGATTTCCAGTCATGTCTTAGCATACGAGGCGTAGTCCAGAAAAATTTTAAAAAATTATGAAAAATGTTTTATAAGACTGTTGAAAATTCAATATAGGTTTTAATTTTACTGAAATTTCAAGAATTCAGTTGGCACTTTTAAAATTTATATTGTTTTTTGATTTACAAATAATTTTTGTTGGGTGTGAATTAGTTAAAAGATTCTACCACTCCCTACGTAGAAGAGACATGAAGATACTTAATATTCACTCGAATGAATTTTACATAAAATACATTACTA
This sequence comes from Parasteatoda tepidariorum, assembly GCF_982258835.1. NCBI lineage: Eukaryota > Metazoa > Arthropoda > Arachnida > Araneae > Theridiidae > Parasteatoda > Parasteatoda tepidariorum. The sequence goes on from NC_141756.1 coordinate 5,887,334, forward strand.
AATTAAATAATAACTGCAGCTTGTTCAGAGAAACGGACTGAACATTTTGAAAATATCCTAAGAAGCATTCTCACGGAATGCAGTTGCCCCATCTCCGATTACAGCTGAGAAAAAAAAAAGAACCTGATTGGTGAGTTCTTTTTGGGGTAAAATATAATTCCACCCATCAGTTTTCTATATTTACTCAACGGTGTCCCTCGATCTCAATATTTCTTCCACTGTATTCAGTGAGAATACTGCTAGCTTCCTTTCAAAAATCTCATTAAAAATGTTATCCAGCGTTAGTTTATTTCATAACCGCCGTTGAACAGCCGACTCAATTTTGAGTTTACGGCTACCAATGTTCAACGCCATAGCCTTGTAATTTTGAACCCAATTCAGAAGACAAGGGAACTCCAGGATTAAGTATTGGGAGAAATTTTATCTTCGTGGAGGACTTTTTGGTGGAACTAGCACGAATTTGCGTTACATGGAGAAGAAAACCTCCCACCGTTAGTCTGACAGCAAGAGGACTCTAATCCATGATCCATCTACCACTGAGGATATTTTACGTCAGCACTGTGGTAGGTGCGAGCCGGGCGCAGCATTTGTATCGACCGGTCATCGCCAGAATTTGAACCCGTTTACCCAATTGGGAAACGAACGTCCTGCACCCTGAGCCACCACGGCTCTTTCCAGTGTTATTAAAAGTCTTTAGTAGATAAAATATCGTGATTACTAATTTTTTTTATTTTATTTAATATGATACTGTGAGTACTGAAAATTGTAGTTCAGTAAGCAGTTCCAAAAGCTGAAAGAACAGATTCAGGCAGCATGCACTCAGTTAAAAAGTACATCAATACAAAAACTATTTAGATAAAGAAAGGTTTTTTAAAAGCTCAGCAATCAAGCTATTTAACATTTGAAAAAATTTAACCCAAGAAAATCAAATCTTATATTTCGATATAATCTTGATTCAGCAATATATTGTGGTATACAATTTTTTTCTAAAATCAGACTACTTCTTATATAGTTTCAGTTTGAAGAAATATTTTGCCGTCGCTATAGTATATTTTAAGTTAACTTGGAAAGTTTTTAAAATCAGAATCAAATTTTTTATTGTTATTGAAAATGAATTTACTGAAATAAATTTAAATTTCTGACGCTTGAAATGCCAAAACAATTGTGATTGGAAATTAAATACTATTTTTGAGAAAATGGATATAAATACTGTATTTATTTCAAAATATCATGCATGGAATTAAAAATTTGTCCGTCGCTAAGTTATGGAGCAACGTCACTTCATTTGTATATTTTTAAAAATTAATTTAATTTTTCTCATTTTTTTTCTTCATATAGCATAAGTAACTGTAAATATGCTACAATTTCTGTAGTCCCTTAAAAAAGTGTTTTTCGGGAACTGCTTTTAATCCTGGTAAGATTTATCCTATATACTGTTGTACGAGTATCAAAATTCATTATTTAGATTGGATAGATTTTGATAACAGGACTTTTGAATTTCGAATTTTCTATCTGAGTTAGTCTTTCAAATAAATTATGATTATAAGTTGTAAGTTATAAGTTTATCAGATAAGTTAGTTAATAAACATGTTGATGAGCATTAGAAGTACAATGCGCAAAAAAAGGGGAGGGGGACTATTCTGAATAACTTTTTATCTAATGATTAGATCTTCACGTTCTAGGACTCAATCTTAATAATTCGAGGGGGTGACTTTAAATATCTAATTATTTACAGCAGACGATATTTTAAGTTACGAAATCAGATACAAAAACAGATTTTTTCTAAATGAATACACCTTTACCCGATAGATTCAGATTTCTGATCCTAAAAATATAGAGGGTAGCAGCAATTCGGGAAATATGGTCCTAATAATTTGGTCAGGAGAGCTGTCCAAAGTTTTGACCCCTTAATGTTAATTTCACTTTTTGCGAATGTCGCATATTTCAAGAATTTTTTAAGCGAAATGAAAAAATTTTACACTCTATTATAAAGTTCGTTAATCCGAAGATAATTCCATGCAAAAAATAAATGCTCGAAAATGTTTATTATTTTTTATTATTTTATTTAATAAGAGACGAAAAAATTTTGAGTTGTAAGGTATACGATTCTTTACATCATTTTAAAATATCTAATTTTACATGGCAAAATACAAGATTTGAGCGAAATTGGTCGAATAGTTTTTGAGAAGTCAGATTTAAAAAAAAGTCCTTTATTTAAAATTCCATTTCTCAGGAACTATTCAACCGATTTCGCACAAAATTTGTATTTTGTCATGTAAAATTAGATAATTTAAGAAGATGTAATAAAATTGTATATCTTGCAATTCAAAATTTTTTCGTCCATTACTAAGTAAAATAATAAATATTTACTTAAATTTATTTTTTGCATGGAATTATCTTTGGATTAACAAATTTTACAGTAGTGTTTTTTAATTTGCTAAAAAGTTCGTGAAATATAGCGAAATACGCAAAAAATAAAATTGTCATTAGGGGGTCCAAACTTCAAATCGCCCTCCTGACCAAACTAATAGGACCATATTTTCCAGATTGCGGCTACCCCCCATATCTCGGGTCTCAGAAATCCAAATCGGCTGGGAAAAGGGTATTTTTATTCGAGGAAAATAAGTTTTTGTGTCTGATTTCGTAATTTAAAATATTGTTTGCAGTAATTAATTACCATATTTCAGATCCTCCTCTGGAATCATTTATATGGAGTCTTAAGACGTGAAGTAGATGGAAAGTTATTTTGGGTGATAATTTTTTTTTTTCAATACCATTAAGGCTTTCTTCATGTTTTACAGAAACTTGCAATCAACAAAACAAAACAAAACAAAACAAAAAAAACTTATCTGTTTTCTTTCAGATTAACTGTTAAAGCTATCGCTTTCCATTAAATACAACACAACCTCAATATTTTAACAAGGTAAAAAAAAAAATTGTCAAAATGATTTTTGCAGTAAAAATTTCCAAAAAATTTATATTTGTTTTATCGTAGTTTCCTCCCCCGATAATAATAATAATAATAAAAAAATAACAATAAATCTAAAACCAGTCTGTTAAGTAGCAGTAGGAAACTAATGACTTTTTCTTTTTTTGTCTTTTTTGGGATTAAATTGTTCTATGGATATTTTGAATAATTTTGTTTTTAAGTTTGGATAGTTGTTTTTCGTTTCAGATTTATTATAACAAGTCGATTTCATTTTAACAAAGCTTACCAAAACACATATATGAGCAAGCAAAATCCTACTTTTATTTGTTACATGTTAGCATTTGTTAAACACTACATTCTAATATAATTTTATTTTTTATGTCGAGTTTAGAATTTTTCAAATTCAGTTAATTCTTCATTTCAATACGATTAACATATTAACAGAATGTGCTTACATAATGTTAAATAATTTCTCATTTAATTGACAAAATGATGTTTGTTGTCTTTAAAAAAAAATCAACTTTTAAGAAAAAAGAATGTTGAATTTGAAACTATCTTGTAGGTTGGTGAGTGGTGCCTCAATGTTACTAAAAATTAAAAAAATTAAAAACGATACATAATTTTAGTACGAAACAGTTTCTTTGAGAATGAAAATAATTGAAGAAAGTGAAAGATTGCTATAATTAAAGAGCTTAGTGGAAGAACCAAGTAAGTGGCATTTTCAGAATGGCTTTAATCAGACTTAAAAGAAGGAAAAATGGTATCTGAACTTTTCTGTTATAGATTTATTGGAACGCGGGTTAATAATTCTTTGCCTTACTTTATTTACTATACCTAATTTTAAATTAAAATCATGTGAACATACTCAAGTTAGTTATGTTAACATTAAAATAAAAGTAAAAACAATTTTACATTAAACTAGGCTGTTTTCCTTCAATAATAAATGCCCCTAAAAATGTCACTTACGTGCTTCTTCCCCTAAGTTCTTCGATTATGATTTTACAGTATAGTCACGATATCTCGAAAACCATGTTTGTCAAAAAAATCTTTTCCTCCTTGGCAATATATATCCACCTAATGTTAATTTGAATTCCTATGTCGAAGGGATTTTTCTCAAAACCTTGCCAAATCGAATTTTTTTTGAAATAGGAAAAAAAAAAATTTCGGAAAAATCGCAATGTAAGTTTATTGTAAACCAATTCTTTTCTATTTAATGCATCATTTTTATTTCTTACGCTTAAAAATAAAATTATCATTGTTGTATTTAGACTTATAGTCAACTATCATTACATACATATTTAATCAAAACTATTCTTATGTTTCATGACTCTACTTTTTAGAGTAATATTTTAGAATATATATTTTTCACTTTTTAGAACATATTTAATTCTGAACTTATTATCTCGAAAACATGCTAATTCGAAATTGTTTTAGCGTCCCTTCCACTTTGAGAAATCGAGAGTGCACTGTATTTTATTTGTTTGATTGTTCGTTTGTTTTTATTTATTATTTATTTTTTATTTCTCTATTGGAAATAAATTAAACGCCAACCTTAACCCAAATTTGATTTTCCCGCAAAATAATAAATGATGATTATCAAAAAAATTACGCATTACGCGCCACCCACGCAATAAGCGGTCTCGTAAGCCAAAGCTTTACATTTCACGCTTCACCCAAGGTAACTACTAAGAGCGGAGTAGATTGTTTTTAATAACATCAATGACGTAAATAAAAGGTGGAATAAAATGGATTACGTCACTTTGGTTTTTCTTCCTTTTTCCATAAGCTTTAAACATCACACTTCGTATCGTTCGTTGTTCATGGTTAAAAATTCTAATGTCATCTAACGCCATATGCATTGAGGAAGAAGAAAAAAACGCCTGTGAGTTTTTTGACCTTCGAAATATAATGTAAACAAAACGCATTCGAAATTAAAATAAAATTTGCAATTAATCTTCGGATGACGATGACGAATCCTTTCGGGTCAGCTGTTTTTGTTACAAAAAAAAATGAATGCTGTTTTGTTTGTTTGTTCACTAAATATTTGCATAACTGTCTTTTTTACTCTTTGCAGCTAACCCTTTAATGTGCAATTTATTTCTAGCAGTGGTAAATATAATACTTTTGGTGTAAATATTTTTGGAATTGATATTGATAAAAGAAAAAAAAATTCTACATTAGATAAAATTAAATCGAATCTTTTTTTTTCTTCCAATGCCCACTCTATTGACACTCGTCATTCAGGTATCAGTTGGGCATATTTGTTGGCCACACTTTCGGGGGCACCCTATTTGGTGGGCCAACGTTGCTCCCACATTAAGGACGGATAGTACAGAGAATAAAAGAACATCCATGTCTTGTTCGAGATTCAAACCCAGACCTTTATGATGTGAGGTCAGTTCCCTGACTACTGCACAGTACGGTCGGCAAGAAAATCAACCTTAACCTCCTTTTTCGGTTGTAAGTATGTCTACCACCACCTAATAATGTAATGTTTATCATAGGTTTCATAATAAAGAAAGGAACTTCAGGACTTTTATTTACACAATAAATTTTATAAACAGAAAAGGAATTATATATATTATGACATTTTATACATTTTCCAATACGGGTATATGGGTACCAATTCTATTTAAATGTACTTCATCTGAGCTGAAGCTTTTTACAAATGGAAGTCCAAATTAAAAGCGGTAAACTTGTGTACTATGGAACTTTAAAGTTGGTAAGTATACTCACCACGGCCACTGTGGTTAAAATTGTTCGCCCTGAGTAGTGTAACAATTTGTTTTACAACAATCGGTGGGAATTATTTTAACTAGAAAGACGCGTGGCTCTTTAAAAGAACTATGTTTGTATTTTAATGTATTTACTTAAATTATTTATATGTCATGGTGGCCAAAATCATAATAAATTAACTTTGTTAAACAGAGATAAAAATATCATCGTATACATTTAATTACCACTTTAAAAATAAAAATTATATCTCCTGCGACAGTCAGGATTATCTCCTGCGAAAGTCATATATTCATAAAAGTTTTACTTTTTTGTTGCAGCAATTAGAAAGTAGTAATATTCAAATTTCGATTTCAGAGAACTACAAGACTACTTTCGTTCAAATTTCGGATTTTGTTCTTTTAAAATGACATACTTTAAACTGATGCGAAAATTTGTAAGCCTCACAATTCAAAATTTTTCAAATATTAAAAATATTATTATTAAAAATTATTTTTTAATATGGAATTGTCTTTGGATAAACGAGTCTAATAATTGCGAGCAAAAACTTTTTAATTCGCTTAAAAAGTACTCGAGACTTGATGAACTATGCTAAAAGCTAAATTAAAATTATGGGGTCCTAACTTTAGACCACTGTGTTCATGAAATTTCAAACTATTGAGGCCATACTTTTTAGATTAAGGGTACCCTCCCTATTTTGAGGGTTAAGATTCAAAATCCGTCTGAAAAAAAGTACTTTTAACCAAAGAACGTACGTTTTTGTGACTGCTATCGTAATTTAGAATATTGTCAGTACAAATTATCTAAGGTTAAGCCCTCGAACCATTAAACGTGTGCCCTAAATGTGAAAATCGAATCATTATATAAAAAGTCATTCAGAGTTTTTTTTATCACAGTACGTATTATATAATTTTAGGATTACAAAAAAATTATAAATGTAGCATAAAATACGTGGTTTTGTGTCCAACTTAAAGTAAACAAATCTATTCTTTTAAAAAGGAAAAAGGCAAAAAAGAAAAAAAATCTGTAAACCCTCTCCAAAATAGAAAAAAGAAAAGAAAAAAAAATTTTTTTTTTCACGCTACGCCCATGTACATGGTTAAATAATTTTTAATCAGATTGGGAAAAACATGTGGTATGCAAAAAAAAAAGTTTTTTTTCTAAGTTTTAATATCACATGGTGTTTGAAATTATCGTCTGTGCAATCGTTTGTTTGATGGTTGAACGGTTGAAAGCGTGCTCTGTAGGTATGTAATTCGTCTAGTTCACAGATCGTTTGGCCCCACACTGTAAAAAGATGCAATTAGTTTTGACGAAATATGATTATTTCATGGTTCTTTTAAGACTGAATAATGTACTTTTAGTCATAGAAAATTGAATTTTCTAGTTGTTATGAGAAAAATTCCAAGAACGAATGATGGAGTTTTGACACAACTATTTTACACAGAGGCTAATACAAACGACTTAAAAAATGACTGAAATAACATTTTTGACAGAATTTGTGAAATTTTAATCGTTAGTATTTACTGAAGAGATCAATAAACTTTGTGAGATATCGACCTCCATTTAAAAAGATCACACTTTGTAGAACTAGTGAATTTATGAAGAATGTCACGACTGATTTCACCTTACTTTTTCTTGAAAAATACTTTTTTGTTTTACAATTTTTAAAATCGGATATATTATACGATTTAGATAAATTTGATTTTTTTAAATAGTGATGAGAAAAAATTCTAGTAGATACTGGAATTTTGACTTAAAATTTTGATGATAGATTTATGAGGAGATGATAATGACAAGCAATACTGGATAGTACTATAGCGTATTTCCCAGAATTTTACCAACTATTCAGCTGTGCGAAAAATGTTGTCTACTAACAAACTCAAATTAAAAAAAAAAAACCTCTTTTAGAATTTTTAAACTTAGCGAGAATCAGTGTCATACCGTTCTTTGATTGCATAGCTCTTTAAATAATTTTTTTACCCTTAAAAAAAAGGTTAAATAAATCCCAAAAATTTAATTCGTAAAAGAAATGTTAGATCTAATATTTAAGCAATTTATTTAATCCGTAAGCGCTCAGCGTCAAATTCTGAGAACCGATCCTATTAAACCAAACAAACCTTTTTTTGAACCAATATATTAAACTTGGTAGTTCTTAAAATAAAAAAAGTATTTATTTTGCCCAAAAAAAGATTAAACAAGTCCCTGAAAATAAACTTGCCAAACTAATATAGTGTTATCAAACAATTTGCTTAAATTGTAAGCGTCCAGCACCCAAATTTCCAGAACCGATCCTTTTTTCAAAAATATGAAAGTTGGAAAAAAATTAAAATAATAAAAAATAATTAAAACTCCTATATTTGTCTTATAAATCTTATCTCTTAACAAACATAGTTGCCTAATTGTTTGTTTCTCGTAAAATGATTTTGATCACTAGGGGAGAGTGGGGTCAATTGTAACAGGGTACGATTGTAACAGAGCAAAAAGTTCGAGCGTCGGATTCTAGATTTGGCTCCTAGGTGGCGCATAAGGTGTATTTAATATATCTACATATACACCCCTGCTGGCAGCCACTTTTATGTACTTTTGAGAGAGTTACATCACAAAAGATATTTTCACGCTACGTAAGTACTTTTTTTGGTATTAGAATATTATCTTGTAACAAAGTAATTTTGTTCAAGCAAATAAAAATTATTAACCGAATATGTAAGTGGACACTTAATTAACATTTGAAAAAAAAAGATTAGTTTTGTTAATTAACTAGCATTGTTTTTAACAAATGAAGCGGAAATGGCGTCTTGGGACGATGGTAACAATAAGTAAAGGAACAATTGTAACAGCTGAAAATAAATAATCTTATGTTTAGAAACCATTACTTAACTCTTTAAGAACCACCAATAGTTTCCTATATCATTTATATTATGTTGCATGTGCATTATTTTATTTGTCACCTTTCACAGCATAAATTAAAATTTTTAACCCCTTAAAGTTAAAAGTTTAACCCTTTAGGTCTCTGTTCATTATTATTTTTACTCCTAAAATATCACTACTATTTTGATCAATAAAAAAATCTATCACAACTATGATAATATGTATAATTAACTATGTTTTAGTTGAGTTTATGAACTGTTACAATTGACCCCGTAAGTGGGAACAATTGTAACAAGTGCACGACTGTCAAAAATTGTTAATAACTAATATAATAACATTTAAAATAAGGTTGTTTTTTTCTCTAGTAGAGGATAGTCTACTTTACTCGTCTGTCAATTAATACTAATAATATATTGGATTTTTTGTTAGTTAAAAATAGTTAAGTAAAAAATGTTACAATCGACCCCACTCTCCCCTACTAAACATAAATAATGTAAATAAACACACAGAAGTTCTAACAATTTTCAAAGATAGGGGACCTTCCTGGTCTCACCAAGGAGCCAAATGCGTGGAAATAGTGGGTTCGAATCCCGGTGTAACCATGGATATGCGCTTAGTGATGCCCTTGCAGTTCTCTTACCTTCCATTTGAGTTTTGAGAAGGAAACCGAGCTGCAATTTCCGATCCAAATATAAATATTTTTTATTAATATATTATAGAAGACAGAATTATCTTCTGTAGTGTAAATGTTAATATAATGCAAAAATGCCAACCGCTGCGCTTTGTGAAAAATGTTATATAAAGTAGTAGAGAATTAAACACTTAATTTTGCAAAATTTTGGTTAATTCTGAAAAGGCTTTAAATGCCTCGTTACAAAATACGTGAAACAAAGTGGCTTTTTATAGTATATGTTTGAATTATTTATATAACATAGGGTAAACAAAATTGCTTTAAATCTAATTTAAACTAAAGAAAAGTATTAAAACAGAAAATTTTCAATCACAAAAAAGTACTCTCCGAAAGTCAGGCAAATTGGCTCTTTCGATAACGAAACATTTGTGTTACCACTTTTACTTTTTTTTTCTTTAAACGAGTCCTGGTTTTTGTAAGACTCGTTTTTTCGCTGAACACTAAGTTTTCAAAATCTTGAAGTTTAAAAAAAAATTGTTTTAATCAGAGCTTTTTAAGTAACAAGTGGAATCTAATATACGAAAAGAATATTTTTGTTGAACATATATCATTGACGAGTATTTTTATCTAGGCGCTTGACGCTACTTGCAGCCCTTTCTTCTGTCCTTATTAAAATGGATCAATCTTTTTCCCTCTAGGTATGTTCTTTAAGTTTTTAGCTGTGGCTGGCAAGGATGTTATTAATTCTCTCAGCAACAGTCATTATGCAAGACACATTTTTTAGCTTATTTAGCAACAGTCAATATATAAGTTAAATTTGTTACTCATTTGTAGCCATCAATATATAAGCAACTTTGTTACTTGTTTATAACAGTCAATATATAAGCCAAATTAGTTACTTATTTGTAAAAGTCAATATTAACGCCACATTTGTTATTTATTTGTAACAGTCAATATATAAGCCAAATTTGTTACTTATTCGTAACGGTCAATATATAAGCCAAATTTGCTACTTTTTTGTGATGGTCAATATACAAATCAAATTTGTTACTTATTTGTAGTAGTCAAGATACAAAGCAAATTTGTTACTTATTTGTAACAGACAAGATATAATCCAAATTATTTACTTACTTGTAACGGTTCATATATAAGCCATATTTGTTATTAACACTTTTGATTTTTAAAAAGGCACTGTTCTGATCTATCGGAACTTTTACGATTTTAGATATACTCACATTGCAAAGATGCCAACTTGCTCCGCTTTGTTGATGAATAGTTTCTAGTGGTAGAAATTTTTTTTTTTTTTATTATATGGATTTTAGATTAGAAAAGTCGATTACGAGGGATTTGACCCATCACTTCTACAATCATTAAAAGGCTCAAATGAAATGACTGTTAGTTCGTGATGAGCCCTCTAAAAAAGCTTGCAAATTATACTTTTTAACTATCTACTATATAATAACATCTCTTTAAAAAAGCGGACATTCTTGTCATTGATACACAGCTGGACTGTCAAATACTACGCTTTTTGCAAAATATTTGCTAGAATGGTAGACAATTAAAAACTAAAACTTTCAGGATTTTCGGCAATTTTGAAAGCCTCACAACGAAAGTGCAATGTGGAGGCGTTTCATATAGACTTTAGAATCATTTAGGTAGTAGATTGAAATTTTGAATCATTTATAAAATGGTAGACAATTAAAAAGCTTTTAGAATTTTTAGCAATATTGCCTTTCCAGGAATACTTTGATTTGTTGAAGTACTTGTTGATTAACCATAAGTCGATGTTGATTGGAGTATTTTCAGTTGTCCATAGTGATATAGATATTAAACAGTAGGAACTGCTTTACTGAAGAATTTAATTCGAGAAATAGTAAAAATATTTTATTTCAGAAATATGGAATCGTATGGAGATCCAAAATAAAAAATACGATTCCTTTTTGTGTACATATAAATTAATAAATTTAGAAAATGGCCGGGAAAGTGTGGCTGCAGTTTACAAGTCCAACAGGACACCTCCGTTTACCCATCAATCAAAAATGCGAGTGTCATAGTGTCAGTGTACGTTAAATTAATTTTCACCAAGGAAACCATATATTGGCTGTTAATTGATTTAATTTATCGTCAAGGCTCTTTTTCTTAGCCTCGCTCATTCAAACGTGTTGGCGGAAATAATATCGAATCTCAATGAATCCAAAGCATTATCAACAACCCTATAATGGTTTACGAATTCTATGCTAATGTGTGAAGTAGATGTCTAAAAATAAATTTTATTCTGAACTCAATTCAAGGTTTTGGTATAAAAAGATTGCAGAGTATATGAATGATTTTTATTCATTGAAAAGGGATAAAATAAGATAGTCATTTAGTTTTTAAATGCTATATTAAATGTATAATCATATTTTAAGCGTGACATTGTTATCATTTTTAAATACTTCAACGGGAGTACTGGAGCAATGCGTTTCATATGAAGTTTTGAATCTTTTAAATGCAGAGCTGCGGAAAATAACTATTTGCAAAACAAAGAATCATACTAATGTAAGTCTTCGCCGTGAAACACTGACTTTTCAAACTGTGAATCCAGTCAAAATGTTGTGGGGGGGGGAGGGAAGAATCTTATTTACTTACACATCAGGTAGCTACTAAAATTAGGACTGCCTTGAACATATTTTGAAAGTGTTGCTCTGTCTAACACTTAAGTGGCTGACGAAGAAAACGTCGCCCTTTTGTTTTTTCCCACCCTTTCATTACGAATCTTGGCTGAGACACGAGCATTTCTTAAATTATTTACGAAACCTTGTATTTTGTTCGTTCGAGCACTTCGCAGGCTCGCGAATGTTTTTATGAGCAGCAGAAAATTCTACTCCGGTTAACATTTTCATTCGAATCTAGCTCGAAACGCGCTTTTAAAAAATACATATCAGTGTATGAGTAAAGAGTGATTTGGTAGCAGTTTCCGCTAAAACTGCTGAAATAAATACTCTCAATATCTCGAACTTTAATACCTCGAAAACCTTGTGATGTCTCCTTGTCATTGTATACATCCATCTAATCTTAATTTGAATTTCTGTGTCGAAGAGTTTCTTCTCAAAATCTTCTTATGTCGAATTTTTTTCCAAATGGAATATGAATTTTTTTTTTCTTCCAGAAAAATCGCACTGTAAGTTCTCTGTAAGAAAGTTCTTTTCCATTGAATGTTTACTTTTGTCTAACATTTAAAAGTAAAATGATCATTGTTGTATTTAGGCTTATAGTCAACGATGCACATTTATGAGTAGTTATTCTTAAGTTTCGTGACTCTGCTTTTTAGAACATGTTTAGTTCTAAACTTGTTATCTCGAAAACTCGCTATATCGAAATTTCCTTAGCCTCTCTTCAAATTCGAGATATCGAGAGTATACTAAACTCTTTATTTATTTTAAACCATAAACAGAATATTTTTTTACAACAATCAATTATCAATTTTGTTCCTGTTAGGAACAATCGATCAAGCAGGTGGGGTGGTTGTTAGTTTCTAATGCGACGACCTTTAACCTCTTAGCATCCCCATCGTGGTCAGACGTAAGAAAAACTGCCAATTCTTCCGGAAAATCCGGAGGATTTTATTTTTATAATTAAGGTTTTTACGAAAATCATGGTTTGCTCTTCCTTTAATTTATAAAATTAATGTCTAATGATTTTGATAATTACTACATATAAATAAATAAACAGTTAGCCAACTACTCAGCAAACCAATAATTGGAAGTTTTCCTAATTTTGCATCCACTTCAATTTACTTAATATTCATCTAGGATACTCCAGACTTCTATGTATGTTTTCAAACCTTTGTGATGATTAAAAAAATACTGAATTATCAATTTTTAAAAACAAGGAATTAATTTTATAGCATACATTTTGCTACCATCAGTGAAAAAAATAAACACTCAAATACCGTGAATTTTTTTTCGTTTTTGGCGAAACCGTTTCCTGGCATAGACTCCGACAGAAACTTTATCAAAGTGACGAAATAACTATAGTTACTTCTTCAAGAAAAGAAATTTCGTCAAAATTAAAGAAACATTTCGTCATTCTATCTCCCCCGCCCAAAAAAAAAAGAACCTTCAAAGTGCCCAATATATTTACCTTTTCGAATAATAACTTCGCTGGCACTCTATAGATGGTAGAACTCAACCAGGACAGAGATGAATGACATCCATGCCCGAAGCGGTATTCGAACCCCAGATCTACGAGGTCAACTCCTTGACCACCCTACATCCCAGTCAGCTTAATTTCTCACTGTATTTTCGATTGCTCAGTCTTTATTCTAGTTTCGTTACAGTTTCATCATAGTTAAAAATCTCTCACAATCCGCTACGGTGAGATTTCGAGTTGAGGAAACATTTTCGTCATAAAGAGTTTGCATTTCGTCACAAATTACGTCATTTCGTGACGAAATGATTTTCAAAATTAATGAAATACTGTTCAAGGATTGCTGAATCATCCAAAGTTAGAGTTTTATTTTTGAAAGTGAGGTTAAAAGTTTTGATGGATCTTTGGTAGTCCCGTGATAACCATGTAGCATACAGACTCTGACAAAATACAAAAATATTTTTGCCTGTCCTATCCACATTTAGAAATTGAACTTAGGTTGATATGCACGTCTTGAAAAATGGACATAATTCAAAATGCGACTTATAAGACTGTGCTTTGCTGTTAAAAACTAGCCAACCCGGAAGTTTTTAGATTTTTTTCTTTAGGTTTTAAGAGAAAAATATTTCCGTTTTGGTTTTAACAGTTAACTTAACTACGTTACAAAATGAAAATTGAACTAGTTGTCCATTTTTGTGGGGGTTTTTTTCGACCAAAATTTGACTCACATTTTTTGGCACTGTTAAATTTTAAATAATGAGCCTTACGAAAACACCCTTAAAAATATTAAACAGCACTGTGCAAGGTGAGAGCGGTCTTTTAAAAAATTTAAATTGTGGCGCCGGATATTGTGAATTAAAACAAAATCGTAAAAAAGTTGAAGGTTTACTGAAATATTATGTAAGAAAGGAATAAGAGAAAAACAAACAATATAATGATAAAAAAAAACATTAAGGAATCTCACATGTGCCTGAACGTCACACTTAAATGAATTGAAACTAATTGCCTTCATAGGAAATATTTAAAACCAAAATAATTTATCAAAGATAATATTTAAACAATGGAATATGACTTCTTATGTCTTCTTCGCACGTTAAAATAAGTATAAAATAAATATGGGAGGGTGTCGCTATTCTGCCAAGAGAACAACAATAAACGTTTGATTAACTGTTGTTGTTGTTTACACTCAAGGACACACAGCTTCGACCTCGATTAGAAGAAAAGATGATTGCTTAAAACATTCATACTTTTGATAGTCTCACTTAAAATTTGTTTATTCAAATTTAAAAAACACGCATTAATAATTATGAAAGCATTCATATAAAAGTAATGAACGATATACAAATAACAAACGATTGAAAACGACGCATTTTATAAATTATATTTTACAATGTTCGTTTTCTCTCGAGTAGTTTTTTTTTCTTTCAAAAAGAAAAAAAAATCTCAACGCAATTATTTCAAATGTTTTAATTTATTTCGTGGGAAAAAATTCATTTGTGTCCTCTAAAATGTACTAGCAATATATAAAGTTGTTTTGACTTGATATTGAGTGATTCAGGTTCCATTCTTTCATCTGAATTGAGCCCTAGGGCGACAGAGACAGGCATAAAAACAGTGGAAGAGTTGAGGCAGTTAGCGGCAGTGGTGGCTCAGGGAATAGAGCGTTCGAACCGGGTTCGAATCCCAGTCGATACGAATTCCACATCCGGCTTGCACCAACCACAGTGCTGACGTGAAATATCCTCAGTGGTAGACGGATCGTGGGTTAGAGTCCCCTTGCAGTCAGGCTGACAGTGGGAGGTTTTCGTGGTTTTCCTCACCGTGTAACGCAATGCTGGTTAGTTACAACAAAATGATCAAATTTCTCCCAATACTTGATTCGGGAGTTTCCTTCTCCCCCCCCCCCCCGCTAACCAGCAGATGTCTGCAGATATTTTCAAAATTGCAGGGCTACAGAGTTGAACATTCGTAAACCAAAAAATTGAGTGAGCTGCTCAATGACGATTTATGAAGAAAAAAAAATAGTAGTAAGTAGAATAAAACAATAAAATAAACACTAATAACAAATAGTAATAAAATTTTAAGTCAAAAATCTACATTAAAAATCTTTTGATTATATTAAGGAATCTAACTTGTAGGGAACAATAAGGTATGTATCTAGGGGTGGTATACCTCCGAGGCGAGTATCACCCCCGTTCATTTTCTCTCCTCGGGACCATCCATGTGTAAGAATGGGAGGGGGTATTTTATAAATTTGTCTGAAATTATCCCATATGAGAAAAGGAAATTTGTTATTGGATTATGGCATCTTGTATCATCAATTAATTCCTTGTTAAGAATTAGGTGGAGATCTGCTGTGGTGCTTTTCTTAGAGCTGCTGAAAAAACTAGCCCTTAATTTATTCATAAATTCATTTATTGTTTCAATATTGAGGTCTCGTCTGTTGGCTTTATTTGGTACGTGCCAAGGTGCTCCCGTGATTCATCTTAAGAGTTTGTTTTGGATTGTCTCTCATTTCTTAATCTGTCTATTGTTTAGGCAGTTCCAGGGTGGGATGGCTTATGCGATCATAGGTCTGATGCAGCTGATGTATAAAAGTATCTTAAGACTAAGAGGAAGCTTAGATCGTGAATTTAATATTGGTCTTGGGTTTGCAAAAGCTGCTTGTACTTTTTTAGTGACTTTTTCAGTGCGATTGTTCCAATTCCAATTTAATATAGGAAGCTGTTAGACTTCGATGTGTTACGGTTACACAGTACCAGCCCTAGTAAGCTCTGAATGAAGTTGTATTTTGATCTGAAATGATGCAGTTGTAATTTTTTTTTTTAAACTGAAGTGGTAGTTACATAAAAATTTCTTTTAACCTATATCATCTGCATTATTTGATCAATATAGATTCACTGCATCATTTATGGCGAAATTTTTAAAGAAGATTGGATTCAGTGTTGGATTTGTTTGTATCTCACTAAAGTTGTTCCAATCTTGACAAAGGCAGTCAGTTTAATAAATGCAATTTTTTTTTTCAAGAAGAAAAAAAAAGTAGAAAGAAAATGCAACAAAAATACAGAATTCAACGGAATAAAATTAAAAACAGTATCTTACAATAAAAAGCTGTTGGTGTCATTAAATCTATATCATCAAAACTAAATTAAAATTTTTCAAACACTGATGTTTTTTTTTTTTTTGCTATGTTCCCTACATACACCAGTTTTTTTTATTATCTCAGTTTTAAAAATTGTATTTTTATAAGATACTTAAAAAATAGCTTTTGCTAATGATGAAAAGCTGTTGGAGTAATCAAATATAATTTTCCTCTAGCACGTTTACTATAATCGACAAAAAAAAAGATAAAACTGAAATTTTCCCAACAGCCTGTTGCTGACCAGAATGGTCAACGGAGGTTTGCACAATTGCGTCTCCAACGGAAAATGATGGAAGTGTGGTCAGCATCACGCACCGACTGCCTTTACTTCCCAAACAAGATGGTTACTAATCAATCTGAAGCTGGGTGGGCTTCAAGCCGCCACTGAGGAATGAACCCTAGTTCTTCACAATGACAGTTCAGTACCTTAGCCACTATGTCATAAAGGTTCAACGGTTGTAGAAAAATAAAGTTTTGTAGGGAGCTCCAGTGAATTGTTGAAAAAAATTTATTACACAGGAGAAGTGATACATTCGGTAAACAATACATTTGATACATCTCTTGTTGTCATACTTGCAGGGCCACACCATTTATTCGGTTCATTCGACTTCTCTCCTCTCAGTATGGATCGGTAGTTCAACGTAGCGCTCTGGAGAAGAAATAGGATCGCAAAGAGTACGGAATTTTAAATAAACGTCCAGCCAGGCATTCATGTTGAGTAAAAAGTCTAAAAATTGTATTCGCCTTGTTACGGGTCCCATCGGGTTAGCAAATTTTCCCTAAGGTTGAGAGAAGTGTTTCGAGCTCCCAGTTCCTCTTGAGATCGAGAGAAAATCGAATTCTTGTTCAATTCGGTTATTTATAAGCACATAAGTTCAAGTCTATGGTCAATTCTTTAGAGTGGATAAAAGTTTGAAAATTCCACCCATCTTCACACTGCCAAAAGAAAAAGAAAAAGAATTTCTTTCTATAAACCAATCGCTAAACTATTTTAACTTAAAACTACCGTAAACCGGGGCGAGTCTACCCATCCAGGGACGAGTCTACCCATTTTAGTTTTATTTAATTTTCACTATTTTAAATTGCAAATAAAAAAAATTTTTACCGACGAAGGACTTAGTTCAGACTCTAAGGAAGATGGCGCTGTACTAGTTTGATCCGTTTTTATTTATTTGGTGTCTTTTCAACCGACCTGTTCAAACGTCTTTTGAGAGATTTGTATTGAAAATCAGCAAACTTTCAGTTGGTGCTCCGTAAGTGTGTTATTATTATTACTATTTTCACTTTGGTTAAGTGATAAACTTATCTAAGACTAAGATCACATTAATTTTATATGAAAAAAAAACAAAAAGAATGTAAGTTTTGCTGTTGTAAACAAAAAGCCAGAATTCGCGGGGCGAGTCTGCCCATTCGTATTTAGTTTTAATAAAGCATAATAATATAATTTAGAACTTTGTTTATATTAAAATTAAGTCATTTTAAATGAATTTGAGTATATTATTTTAATTCTGCATTGATAAATTTATCATTAATAAGAAAATTTATTGGTTAAATATAAAGGTAAATATCAAATATGTTTATTTTACCCATTTTTTTTTAAATTTTTATATTACAAAATTAACTTTTTTTACTTAATGCAAGTTAAATAAATTATTATTTATTATTACAGATGGTTTGAAATTATATTCGCAAAACAAATGGATTTAAATGTTACAAAAAAATGCCACCTGAGATGGAAAAAGCTATCCAAAGGATAAAAGCCAAACAAATAACAATTCAAGATGCCGCAGCCGAATTGAAAATAACGAGAAAAACTCTTTCAAAATATTGTCATCGGGAACCAGAAGAGTTATTTTATAATGTTAATGATTATAAAAACAGAACTGTGATCAAAATGTGATAATCGATCAAATACTTAATTTGTGTTATTTTATGAATAAAAAAATGGAATATATAATAAAGTTATGAATTTTACTTCATAAATATCCTATATAGTAACCGAAATAACAGTTTAATAGTAAAATTTGATTATTTACAATGTTAACATTCATTTTAATAGAATGGGTAGACTCGCCCCATACGAGAGATTTGTCAGCAGTTCTATAAAAATATACAGTAACAGCGTAACTGTTAATATTTTCTAAAATCGATTTCACAGCTTTAAAGAGGGATAAATAGGGTGACCAGATTTTTTCGGGCAATTCCGGGGACACTCATTTCTACCCCCCCCCCCCCCAATTTTATCGATAGAAAAAATTGAAAAAAAAAATTTGATCATTTATCTTAAAAAAATTTTTTTTTTCGTTTACATTTTTTAATAATTTAGTTTATAAATTATATCGTTAAAATCGTGATCATAACATTTTTACAAAATTTTAAAATCTGTTAACAAAACAATTGTATTGCTTTTAAAATTATACTATTTCTAAACACCGTATTTTTTTGAAAAATGAATCTTCTTTAAAATTTCAGGATTTTTTTTGAGTAATTGAGAAAATATGTCACATGAAAAATCAAAATTAATCAGTACAGATAAAACCGCTTTCACTGTATTCACATCCATTCGAGATTTTTCTTTAGTCCAATACTTATTTATGCGCAAAAATACCAGTTCTACAGGCGCATTGCTGCTTGGCCAGCACATTGCAAGCTCAACAATTCTTCTGATATTTGTAAATGGTATATTGTTTTTTTGAAAATAGTTGTTTATTTCGCGCCATTTGCCTGTTATGTGCACGGATTGGTACCATTTATCGTCTTTTGAATCCAAATAACCTTCAGGATAAGTAAACTCGTCAAATAAATCGTCGGAATTAACATTCAAAATTGCACATTTTGAAGAGAGAGACAGAACTGCCTCGTCGAATTCAGACCGTGAAGGCTTACAATCTAAAAGAAGGCACTTCAAATCAGACATATCATCGTTGTTATCGTTCCAAGCTTCTAAATATGAAATCGCAGCTTCATAGAATTCTTTCGAAGCTTCTAAATAAGAATCTTCAGTAATGATATTCTCAGCAATCAATTCAGTCAATTCAGGTTTTACAGCAAGTGGAACAAATTTGGCATTCTTTCGTGCTTTCAATTCAAATATCAAATCCTTGACAACCGCTCCAGATTCAATAACACATTTGTCATAGCTTTCAATTTTCAAGATGCTTTGATTAAAAATTGCTGCATGCGAATGCGCAAAAAACAACCATAACTCGTTTGTTTCACTCTCAAAATAATTCTTCAAGATTTTTGGGCACTTTTTTTCAGACAACATAAATTCTTTAAGAGATGAATAAATTTAAAAAATACTTTCTACAGCAGGAAGTAATGTCAACCACCTAACATGAATGTGTCCTAAAATTTGATGATATTCTTGGTCAGCATACTCACAAAATTCTTTCAGTCTTTCAATTCGGACTGTGTAAATTTTGAAATAACTAAAAAGTTTAGATACCATAACTTCAATATCTACAAGCAAACAATCAAAAGCAGTTTTAGCGCCATTATGTATAATATGCGCATTACACCCAAAACCAAAAATATCTCTTCCTAACTCAGTTTGAAGTTTAGTATGAACATTTTCTGTTCCTCTTCTTAACAATCCTCCAAAATTAGTGTTAGTATTATCCGCAGACAAACCAGCCATTTTATCCTTCAATTGGAACTCGAATAGTGCGCTTAATAATTCTGAAGATAAAATCTTTGCAGTTTCTCCTTTAATTTCGTTTAGTGATACAAGTTTATTATTAATTGGATCTTTAGCACAGTCCCACTGAAAATACCGCACTAAAATAGGAAGTAATTTTACATGATTGTGATTGGAAGTATTGTAAGATATTGTTACAAATTGAACAGACTGTAAATCTTTCCTCAATTCAAGAAAAGCCCAAGGAGAAAAAACATTGACAGCGATAGCTTCGCATTTTGTTCGGGCACAAGAAAGTTTCTTGTCTACAAATTTCTTCTGTAAATTTGAAGTACAGTCCATGCTGCGAAACGATTGGTTGTGACGAATGGTGTGAAATGCAAGCGTTCCTTCATATGTTGCTAAGTCAAACTCTTCTTTGGATGGTTCCAGCTTACGAAATAACTGTTTGACGGATTTCGTTTTTGTTTTTGCTGCCAAAGCTTCTTTGTGTTTAATTGTAAGAATGTGATCTGCCATAGCTGTTCGTCCTCCACTTCTAACTGAAAACGTTGCTCCACACATTGTACATTTTACTTTGGAAGAATTATCAGGATTCGGTTCAATAAATGGAAACTCGTTTTTCCAATCATCCAAATAAAAGCATTTTCTTTTTTTTGTTTCTGTTGCTATATTGACATCTATTTTAAAAGAAATAAAAATATTTTTCTGAATATCTATTACGATAACAAATTATGAGGTTTTCAAAATGTAGATTCGACTTCGCGTGCAGGTCGTCGGGCTACCGAAGCGGGGGTTGCCATCCCCTCTGCAGAGGATCAAAATTGTGATGGCATATCTTCGGATCATCCTCAGGGATGCTTCCCAGACCGTCGCCAATAGCCCATTGTGCAGCTCTAGTGCGACGTAAATGAACAACAACAACAACAAAATGTAGAATAATTAGAATTTATAAAAATTAATTAGTCGTAAGTGATAATAATAACAATTTCATAAAAAATGGTTTCATACTTTATTGGTTAGATATTTATAAAATGTTTACCTGATTATAAAATGTTTTAGTTATTTTTCTAAAATGAAACGGAAATGTAGTAATTGTTGTTTTTAGTGGAAATTAGCTAATATTGGCAGTTTATGTAACCCAAGATATTAATTGTTTTAAAAGCAGCAACTAATATTCACGTTACGTCTTGTTTTAAACTTCTTTTCTTATATAAACATGTCTGGCGCACAGCCTAGTAAAAATGTAAACATAAATAGATATTAAAGTTATGTGTTCCAAAATTTCTGTAGTATAAGTTATAGTGTATTCTTAAAAACTAGTTTACATTTAATTTTCAATGCTTACATTAATTTGTATGAAAATTTTTGAGAAAATAAAAATTACATATAACATATTTTTATCAAATATTTTACACAAAATTTTTCAATTTTATAACCGGGGACAAAACCGGGGACGCAAACCGACCGGGGACACGAGGTCCTCGCCGGGGACAATCCCCGGAAATCGGGGACGTCTGGTCACCCTAGGGATAAATAGCGATTCCGAAACACCTATTAAAAGCCTTTTTTCTTTAATATTTACAAAAGTTTGACCACTTGAAAGTTGACAAACTGAAAAAATGGGTAGACTCGCCCGGTTTACGGTAATAGAAAAAAAAACCCTATTAAAAGTGAACGGATTTTTTTTTTCTTTCTCTGTCTTGAACGTGAAAGAAAATCATTAAAAAAATTTTTTATTTATTTAATTACTAAGTTAAAGAGGTTTAAATGAATGTATCTTCAACGAGAATGATTAACGAAAAGAAACACACGAAGTATTCTAGAATGGTATGAACGTCCCTGAGGTGGGTATAAATTTGCTGATAAATGGATTCTCTGACAGCTGTGCAGAATCATTGTTTTTTTGTCATCCTGGGGGGGGGGGAGGAACATAATCTATTTTTAGGGATAGAAGGGTAACTTGGCTTTCATCGACCCTCGGAGCTTCTCATCTTTTCGCTTTATAGAAATTATTGTTGGAATTTTCCTTATCAGTGTCTTTAAGTAAATGAATGAGCTGAGCTAGATCAAATTCATATTTTAAAATGATCGAGCGATTCACTCATTTAGGATATTAGTTTGAGCTGTATTGATGAACACCTAAGCTAGAGTCGTTTCTTTCGCCTCAAAAAAGCTGTACAACTGAGAGGATATTCTATTTTCAAGATACCAATTTCATAGGATGCCTGACAGCTCTGTATACAACGAAAAGATTATACAAAGTGGTAAAGAGTTAAAAAATGAAACTTGCCCGAGTGTGGTTGCTTTCGTCATTATTTTTCTGGGGAACAACCGACACTAGAAGCTTGTAAAAGATTTTTTAATGAATTTTTTGAAGCGATGGTGATAAACTTGACATAATATATTTTTTTAATCTTATTTGTAAATATTTTAATCTTTATTATATCGTGTTACAAATACGAAACTTTTAAAAATTAGCACTTATTTAATACAATGTTTATAGCTTATTTTAAAAATATCCATAATTTGCTTTATTCATAAATTGAAAAAAAGTCATACAAATTTGATTCCGTTGCAATTTTTTTTAAACAACATGAATGTAGTTTCCGTTGCATGTAGAATTTTTTAAAAATAAATTTTTTCACGAAATGGCGATGTATAGAAATTTTTATTTTAAAAAAAAGATATAAAATAAGCTACATTTTTGTGGATGACTCAATACTATTTTAAAAAAAACCCAAATCAACCCAATTTAGCCGTGGTGGCTCAGGGGATAGAACGTTCGTCTTTCAATGAGGTGAACTGGGTCGAATCCCAGTGACGGCCTGTCGATTCGAATTTTGTACCTGACTCACACCGACCATAGTGGTAGACGGATCATGAGTTAGAGTTCCCTTGTCGTCAGAGTAACCATGGGAGGTTTCCGTGGTCTTCCTTTCCATGTAACGCAATTGCTAGTTAGTTCCATCGATAAGTCCTCCACGAATGCAAATTTCTCCAAATACTTGATGCCGGAGTTGAACATTGAAAGTCCTAAACCCAAAATTGAATCAGCTGTTCCACGACGGTTATAAAATAAAAATGTGTTACATATATATTATTACAAAACGGAAAAAAACTGGTACCTCCCTTGTAAGATACACTTAAATTTTTTGAAAAGTTTACATTAAATATGCTAAGCAGTTAGTGCAGATGACATTTTAATTTGCGAAATCCAACACAAAAACGAACAGAACGAGCGAATTTTTGACTCTCAAAACAAATGAGATAGCAGCAATCTGCAAAATATGTACCCTATAATTAAAACAGGAAAGAGGTTAAAAGTTTGGTCTCTTTCATATAATTTGACTCTTTGCTTATTTTGTCCCATCCATAGAACTCTTCAACTGAAACAAAACAGTTTTGCACATAATTATAAAACTAGTTTATTCAAAGCAAAACAAAAAACAATATTCCAATTTTAATTTCAGAAAAAATATTTCTTTTCTTGCATATAATTTCTGAAGCTATGTCGTGCTTCTTTTTGGAATCCAAGGCTTTATTTCGTTTTTACCCTTTGTTCATTTATTTAAGACTATTTACTTTTCAAGTTTTGAACAAAGCGGGGGGGGGGGGAATACACCTCTTTTAGAATGATGGGCAATAAATGATTTAACAGGTTTTCTTACATGAAAAACAGTCGTTTATTTGGCGTCAGCTGTGTTATCTGCTATGTCTGAAATCTGAACAAAATGACACGTATTTTTGTATTTTTTTAAATGATAAATTATCCTAACGAGATATATTTAACTATTCTTTTGTTTGTTTCTCTGTTTATTATTCAAGTCATAAGTCAAATCTTTTTATCACAATTAGTTGCAAATGACACTTTCATATCTGTAATGAAAATGTTATCATAGATATGAAATAATGCCAATAGTTTTTTTAGTAAAAACTAAACTTGTTAATGATTAAAAAAAATATTCACGTCATTAAAATGTTAACCGCTTAAACGTCCATGTTTTGAAATATGTCTGTGTTTCAAGATATTAAAGTCTGGTACCTGAACTCTTTCATTTCTGGTATTTATATTGGAAAAGCTGAACACTATTATCAACAAAAACATTTATGAAAAAATAGATATAACTCAATATTTGGTTCCAAAATCAAGCTGTTATATTGAACCTAATTAATATCTAACAACAAATATTTCTAGGTCATTTATATAAAAACATGACGCCACTTTTTTTTATTATAAAGGCACTTTTCCAACTAATACAAAATCAGATTGCGGCAGATAAACAACTCATTATGTTCGTATTACTACTCTTAAAATCGAAGCACTTTTTATACTAATGCCGTGTAAAAATTCGGCCGGTATTGAATTAATAAATTTTAAATAAAATTATTTTTTCCCTCAGAGCATTAAAAATAATCGAAGATCCGCACAACTATAAAGTTTTGCATTTTTCACTTAAAGCGTTTCCCAATAGCTGCGAGAGAAATGTTTGCTTTAATATTTTAACCACAGATGGCGGGGGTCAGCGTGCCTGACTGCGAAGCCAATAGTTGCGGGTTCGAGTTCCTCTCAAGGCATGGATGTTTCTCTCTGTGTTGTGAGATGTGATCGATGAACGGTTATGTGTGGCGTGGGTCCACAGATGACAACCAAGTAACGCTAAATGAGCTTCCGGCAACTTCTGAAGCGAAGAACGAGTGTTCAGTGCCTGCAGGATAAAAAAAAATAATATTTTAACCGTTTCAATTGCTTTTCAACCACCACAAGGTGCCCAGTTGTGAAAAAGTGCAGAGTTTTCATGGAGTCAGAAGTTTTATTTTAATTTAGTAAAGTAGAGAACAACAAAATATCGATCTTTCTGATACAGTTCTCGCAGCATTTGTGATGATCTGGACATGATATTGAGAAGAATTTCGCATTTGATATAAAGCATTAATAATAAATAAATAGAATTTACTTTTTACAAGAACAGGTCCATTTCTTATTCCAGAAAAAAAAATTTGTCAGAAAAACATTAAATTTCTATCTTTTAGAAGAAACAACTATTCTTAACTACCATTACTTTTTATCAGCTTTATGATACATATTCTCTCACTGGAATTTAGCTGTGTTATGATAAAATGAGAAAAAGTGTTTGTCAAAGATACTTACTTCTTTCGAGAAAAAAAAAAGAGTCAAAATACAATACTGTTTAAATTACAAGTTTTTTTTTCTAAGTTCTACGATAAATTAACAGCTCTGACGGTACGCATGGCCGAAAGCCTATGTATTACAAGACCGAAAAGAACAAAAAACTGGTATAAAAGGCAATTTATTCTAGTTTTGTTCTTTTCGAGAAGAATAAAATAACTTTAACCTACCAATTACCTTTACCAAAATACCTTTAATTATAGCATAAATATAGAACTGCCTCTCTCCCGAGAAAAAGTAGATTTTTATGCATAGCTGAGTTGTTGAGAAGTAATTTACGCAGTGGTAGCAACATTAGCGTTTTGGCTTAATAAATCTTGAAGTTTAAAGTTTTAAAAAAAATTTTAACTATCACGATGAACAACTTACTTAAAAAAAAATCTATATAGGTAAGATGTAATTTGTTGGCAAATTATGCTTATAGTTGTCTTAATAGTTTTGTTGTTAGAAAATTCTTTCAAACTTAACTGTCGTTTTACTACCACTCGGTAAAATCTTTTTCAACGACCGTACAATTTGGCAAGTATGCTTATGGTCAGTTTTGGAAAAAAAAGATTAGATTTACACCTCGCGAAAACCAGCTATTCCTCTCTTCCATTTTACCCTCAACTCTGATAGAATAATATATTCTTCCTTATTTCATTTGTTTTTATTAGAACTGTTCAATCATTAAGAGTAAGAAACCAATATGTATATAAATAAAATAGAATAAAAAACGAGAAAATAAATTTTTGACAAAACAATCTTATCTCATTTTCCGTCTAGCATCTGTAACAATTCTGAAGCAGTTTGTTGCAGTTAAGAAGAAACAATATTTTTCTAATAAGTGCGATTGTATAACAGATAAAAACTTTTACAGAAAACAATAGCAACTAAAGCCTTCGATACATAGTTTAAGTAGCGACAAACCGCCATTTTGGTAAAAACCGTAACCATTTTCCTATATTTATAATGTAAAAATACTGAGTTTCTATTCTTAAACACCGCTTTTAATGGATTAATATTTTCATATTCTTGGTGATAACCAAAATATTTACTACTTATTCGTTCGTTTTTTTCTCCGAAATTATATAATTCATTTTAATTCTATTCTGTAAAAATAATACTTTATCTATCAGTTAAAACTTTTTAATTTTGTATTTTATAACCTGAGTCAATTTTTTTCTAAACTCTGACATTTTTGCAGTCGATTTTTTTATGAGGTTCAGAGGGTGGAATAATGTGTGATTTAAATCATAACGGACACTATTAACCGTGTTCAAAGAAAATGTTTTTTTTCCCGATAGTTCAAATTTTTTTTCTTTTTCTTAATCAATACCAACTGATGTTTAGTCTTTTATAATAAACAATTGCTCAAACTTTAATTTTTAACAATTAATTAAATTTAAAATGAAATCTTAGTTAAAAATTAAATCACTAAATTAAATAAATATGTGCTGGGCAATTAAAATGTAAAACAGGTTATAAATACTAAATAAATAAATTCACTTTCACAGCATTAATATTTTTTGAAGAATTTCAAATTTTTTCAAAACACCATAATCTTGCCTTTAATTGTATTTAATCATCTTATCCATATTACAAAAATATGAGTCATTTAATTTATATAGTTTCACTATGATTGAGATATATGAGTTGAATATTTATCATACTGTGTGGTAAATATTTTATTTAAATAAGTAATTCTTGATATTTCAAAAAAAATTTCATTATATTCATTCTTTTAGTTATAATATTGAACGATTTCAAATGTGCACTTTAATTTTAGAAATTGGATAAAATAAAACAGTTCTGGTTCGATACCTAAAAACAGAAGAGACAGCAGATAACACCTGTTAACAGCAGATAACACCTGTTAACAGCAGATAACATCTGTTATCACCTCTGTCATTCTCAAATTGATCCTCCATATAAGAGGTACCTATTTGAAAAGATACAATAATATTTTAGAAATTTTTTTTTCAAAAAAAATAAAGCCTCACATTAAAAATTTTGGAAACATTAATAGCAGGAAATATTCCATACTGGTTCTGAAAAATGACGGTGATTACAAAATTTAAATGTTGAGAAAAACAGAAGTATCAAGTATCAAAAGAATTATTATTCCTGTACACACAAGTATCATACAGGTAAACACGAGAATAAAATACAAGTGCATGTACAGTTAAGTTGAGAAAAAACTCAATTTTAAGAAAAACACAAGTATCACAAAACACAATTTTTTTTAAACAATTCACACACACATTTTCACACATTTTTTGTTACAAATTTTTTGAAAATCATTTCCAAAAATTAAGATTAATATGTATCGCAAAAAAATGCAGTTAAATATAGTTAGATATAATTAAAATAATATTTGGTTTTTAGATACTTTAAAGTTAAGGCTTGAGATAAAACCAGGGCTCGAAAAACAGCCCGTCCGCCCGTCCTCGGCGGTCAAAAATTTCCCGCGGACAACGAATTTCTCGAATCCGACGTCCGCGCGGACGGCCATTTTCCCGTTAATTTTCGTGATACATTTTCAATTCTTGTTATTAGAAATGATGTTTTCTCTGTCTGGGAGTACTGCAGTGTTTGAAAGGGGCTTTTCAGAAATGAACTTACAGAAAAAATCCCACATTACTTACTGGTCTTAAACAAGAAGCGTTAAACGCAATTATGAACATCTACCTAAATGGAAAACCCCCTTCCGATTTCTGTGCAGAAACCTCTGTAAATCATTGGCTTGATTGTAGAACTAGCAAACGTCATATTTGATTCATTTAAAAAACGCAGTACCCTCGGATAAATTGACATTCCAGATAACTTGAGCTTAATCATTTAAATTATTTCATAAAAGAAATACGAGGTACTAGGTTACTATTATTAACCTAGTATCTCGTTTATTACTGCATAATGTAATCCAAGTAACTACTAATTCATTGTGTAAATTTACATAAATGTTTGTAATAAATAAGAGAAAATTATAATAAATGTTTGTAATAAATAAGAGAAAATTATAATAAATGTTTGTAATAAATAAGAGAAAATTATATTTTTATTTATTTAGAAGCTACGGGTTAGTTTCAAAGGAAGACGGGTACATTGTTGGACAAGCCGTCCTCGGGGACGGGTAAAATTTCTGAGTTTTTTCGAGCCCTGGATAAAACAGTCAATAATTAGTAAATAGGGAGTTTTGCAATGTTTAATAACAAAATAGATGAGTTCTAGTTTGTCACTGTCACAAAATTTTACAATAAAAGTCTTAAATATTTAAAATGATAAAAAATAAAGAAAGAGTTCAAATAGGAATTAAATTACCTTATTAAAACGTAGCAATTTTAAATGTATTCAGCTGAAAAATATTTAATATTTTACACTAGTTTACCTTTTTTTAACTCAAATATTTAAATGCAACCAAAATCTAATTTTCTAACGAAGAAAATTATTTAACTTAAAAGCAATATTTGTAGTCTATTTTTATTTCTTTCAAGTGAATATATATGTAATGCAATTGAATTTGTTTTTATTTTTATTTTTTTTATCGTGTCCATGGACAATTAAATGGCCTCGTGTGCCTCAAAACTGCATCCGCAAGCTCCAATACATCATTATTGTAGAGGATCTCATGAAGTTCTGAAACCAGTGGCACCATACCCAGTTGTAAAACATATGGGGCAAGGGCTGGACACTCGAGAATGTGATCCGGGGTAAGTTGGATATCGGTGCAGTTCTTGCAGGGAATATAAGTTCTTATTTTGTCGGGAAGAATTTTCATCCCTTTAAGTGGTTTGTTCTTAGTCTTGTAATTGTTGATGTTAAGATTCTGGAACAATCAAAGTCAGTAATGAGGGGTTTCCTGAAGGAATGGGGCAGAAGTCTGTGTCTTGCAACTGCATTTGCGTCTGCAAGCGTGATGGTGGTGCAAGGTAGGTCGGCACCTCTGCCTTCCTTAGCCAAGGAGTCCGCACACTTGTTTCCCTCAATATTCACGTGCGCCGGTATCCATTGCAGCAAGCAGGATTTCCCATTGCCGTGCAAGCCATCAAGTAGGACATGTATAGCAGAGGTGACGTTTGTTTCACCGTTGTTGATTGCCTCTTGAGTCAGAGATGATTACCAAGCCCTCAGTTTGATCTGAAATCTCCTGATTGGTCATATAAAATGTGAGTGCCTCCTTAATCGCAAGAAGTTCACTGGTAAAGTTTGAAGCAATTAAGCCTGTGTTGATTTTATATATTTATCTCCATTTGGAAGAAGGAAGAGGACGTCAGCACCTCCTTTGTTGAGGGATTTATCAGATGAGCCGTCCGTATAACCTGGGAGAACTTCTCTATCGTCTGAAGGCCTTTTTGTCTTAGTGTAAGTGGGCCTTCTTTTTTCGAGCATGGTTGTAGGAGGTTTTCGAATTTGAGGTTATTGAATTTGTTAAACCTCTAATTTGGAAAAAAAGCGAAAAATATTTGCTCTACATAATTATTAAATAATATAAAGTAAAATATAAAACAAATGAATAAATTAATTTCAAACTTACCTCACATAATCTGCTGTTTTCGTTTTATTTATCTATGTCAATTCTATGCTACACTTTCCGTCATATTTCTCCAAGACGCAAACGATATATTTTAAAGCCTAAGTTTGTATTATTAGAACAACCAAGTACGCAACAACCTGTCATTATTAATTTAAAAATATGAAACAAATGAAGTAAAAAAAGCGAAAGTAGAAATAACAGATCGAGTACAATGCACTTCATCGTTCAAACCAGTCACCAAAATGGTGACTGTTTTCCGATGTCCTCGGCAACAGTCAATGAAATCAAAATCAGCACAGAGTTCGCATTGAAAAGAGTGACGTAATCCAAGTAATCCAGGGCTTAAATCTCTACACCTATCTAAGTGGACCGGGATGGCTTGGTTGGTAGGGCACTTAACTTACGTTTGTGAGTGCGGGAATTCAAGTCCAGCTGGCCTAAGACTCCCTGTGCAGTAAATGATGAGTGGTGCACATCAAATATGTCGGGTCACAAAGCTCTCCATGTTCCCTTTATAAATTATACCTCTGGGTGTACTGAATATCAGATTGATCGTTCTCTGGTTCAGATCAAAATTACGATCTGTGAATAAATGAATGGATGTATGAATGGGTCCGCCCTATGAATGGGTGTGGCAGAAGTCGAATTCTTGCCCGTAGATGGCGCCACTGGAAAACAAGAATAATCGCACCCTAATTGCTTAATGGCCGATGACAACAACATTTTAGTGAAAATGCAGGGGTTCCACAAAATTATGGAAACACTTCCATACTAACCCTATGTTGAACAATCTTTTTCAGCAGCAAATGTTACTTAAAATTTTGCATGGAAAAACTGTTGGCATAATTTGAAAGATCATGTTTAAAGCTTATAGATATGATGTAATTTTTCACCCATGCGAAATTTAGATCCAACAAAGTGAGACGAAGAAGTTTACTAAGATACTAAATAACTTTGAGTAACTTTTTTCCAGTCTTAATACTAGCAATTTCGAAATCATTCTATAGGATTGCAATTATTTACATTATAATGCTTTTTTATTTATAGTGGTACTGAAAAAGAAAATCAGCTTTTAGGTTCCCTACTCTCATTCTGTTCGATGCAAATTTTGCATGGCTTCTAAAAGCTATCATCGTTTCTAAAAGCTTCAGTCTTTCAAATCGTGATGACAGTTTTGCCATGTGAAATCTTCCTAAACATATGCTGTTAAAATAAAAATTGTTTACCTAGAGTTAGTATAGTAGTGTTTTCATAGTTTTGTCCAACCCTGTATTGTTTATCCATAGAAAGAACTGCTCTTCCCACGAAGTCTAAGGCCACCTGCTGCTATGGAAACAAGAAATAGTCCATTTCAAAGAGGGAAGCTTCTCTCTCCTCTTTTTCTCTCGCTGACCCGGGCCATAACGTGTCTTAACCTTTTCCTTACGGTTGGTACAACATCACATGTGATGGTAGAAAATGGTACACGGCAAACAAATAGGGTTAAATAATGACCCAACACCCCTATTCGAAATAGTTAAACCTCGAAACTGTTCCTGACGAATTGCGAGGGGAGTTCTTTCCGAAGACTGACACTATATGGATTGTTTCACTGCTAAATAAAAACTTGCTCTGAAAAGATCTGTGTTGGATCACGCATTATCCGCTTAGAATTAAGTAACAGTTAAGAAACTGTTTGTAACAGTTATGAAAAAACAATGTTATTATCCTAATAAGTGCTTTACTATGACCTATACAAGAAAACTACTACAGAAAATACTAGTTATCTCTACAACTATCTTAGTGAAAATATGTGGATTTTTTTCACTTCTAAATAAAAATCTGAGATAAAAAAAAAGATGTGTTAACTGTTGAATCGTGTGATATCAGCTGCCGGCAACCTGTTTTACAACAAAATTCTTGTCAATGCTTTCACTTATTACAACATTATCTAAATGTTTTTATCTCGTTATTTATCATTATATATATTTTTTTTTTCAAAAATAAATATGAGATACGATTTTAATCAGCAAGAATTTCTCGAAAATGATTAAAATTGTTTTGAAAATCGTTGTAACTAAAAATATTAATTTAAAAATTAAAATTATCTTTAAATTGTTGATTAACAATGACTTCATACGTTACATACGAATAAAACGTTTTTTACAAATTTTGTTAAGGAAAATCTGTCGTTGTTAGTTAAAATTTAAGGAGACAGCCTCCATGCCTAACACTCAAAATATTATTTCTCAACATTAAAAAAAGCTAATGTCGTCGCTACAGTTACTGTTGTTTCAGAAAATTTTTACCGCACACGTTTCTCACCCTTATAATACAAGAACTAAGGAATAATAATAATTATTATATATATATCTTTATATATAATATAAGAAGAGAGTGAAATGATAACACATAGCCAATCACAGAACATTTGCGGTTAGTAACGCACAAAACAGCCAATTAAAATTTAGCACGCATGTGTGTGAAAAGGATTTTTATTTTATTTTGAGTTAGAGCCCCTGAATTAGACAGGAGCCTTATTTTGAGTATGTCTAATAATGATGTCAGAGTTTTCCATTGTTGTCCGTGCATTTCCATTGGCTTAAAAATCACGAGGTAGGATCCAGTTTTTCCTCATTCATTTCAAATTGTTTTAGTTGTCATCAGCATAAAGTTTTCCTTTAAATATTTTTGTATCCCTAATTTAAAGTCATTCTCCAGTACTGCTATTATTCGCGAAAATTTTAAATTATAGTTTTGAACTCATCAAATTTGTTTGAACAATATAATGTTATAAGAATATAAATGTTATTTTAAAAAAATGATTACTTTGAAAAATCTCTTCTGTTCACCAAGAGAGACCTAAATGTTTATAATACTGATTGATAGTAATATTTGGACGTGGAAAGTAGAGGCACAAGAATTCCTTTTAGTACACATATGCTAAGTGAATAATTTTATCTTTAGTAGAAAAACTGTTTTCTGCCAAGAAACGACAATAATTGCGAAGCAATCATCGGGGTTGGTGAGCTGTAGCGAACAAAGGGCTCAGCCCCCTAGTATATATATATATATATTCACAATCGCAGCGAACTATAGGGGGACATAGTTGTATGAGACGAATTCCTGTGATTTCCATATGAACAGTCATTCAGTTACTCTGGAGACGTCATTAATGTAGCGTGGCATTGGAACGTTCCTTCTTTATTGTAGCTTATTACTTTTAAAAAGAAAAATGTTTAATATTCTTTATTATGCAAGCGAAAACAAAATGATATCTCTCCTTTTTTTAGAGAAGGAACATCCAAAACACATCGGAAAAATATTTGCAAATAAACAGAAAAAAAAATATGTATCTTCTTATTAGAGTTAAAACGTAATGCCTGCGAAATAGTTTTACTAAATTTAATGATATAACATGAAAGGCCTATTTAAACTTTACATTCCATAGTTTTATGAATCATATTACTTCAAAAAGTATACATAAGCCCATAATTTTATACAATTTAATTTTGCAAAAAATATTTTTTGACAACAATTTTTATCAAAAAAAAAAGTTTCAATAAAAATCATTATTTATAAACTAAAAAATGCAAAATAAAAAATGCTTACGAAAAAAAAAAAACGATTCTAAGAATTCCTCAAATCAAAATAAAAAAACTTTCATGTTTTTTTTAAATTCTTAATCGGACGAGGAAAACCATTCTATAGAGAACTATCATTATAATAGAAAAAAACATATTTACAAGTAAATTTTTTATTATAAAAATCATAACACTTACCAGATTTATAAATCCAGAGAATTCCAAAATGATATGTTCTTTATTTGAAAACTTTATTCTCAAATAATATATACATAGATTATCTCTTCATTACTTTAAGATGACATACCACACAATAAAATTTTATAATTGCAAGGTCTCGATATGAATTTCAATATGTATCTTAAAAACAGAATTAGCTGAATTCTAGTTGAAATTATTCTTTCAAAATTAAAAAATACTTACCAGGAAATCGATAAAAAATTTATTAATAATAAACACAAATGATACTATTTAAAGTGATTCGGATGATTCTTTACTGTTGTTTTTCGAATTATATTCTATCTATCTATTCTATAAAGAAGAAGAATATTCTGTAGCTATTACAATTCTGTACTTTCTGAAATCACATTTATTTATTGGAATGAAGTAAGCAATGTTGACTTCACTTCAATTTGTAATGAATTGAAGACAATAATAAAAAAATTATTTTACCATAATACACACATCTGTAACAGTATGCGATCCCGAAATCGGAAGTTATCAGTTGCAAGTTTGTTGACAATAGAAGTTAAAAATGATTAAGCACTTTATCTTCAAATGTTTGGCGTGTTCTGTTTATGAAAGATTTACCAAATTTCTGGAGAGATTTTTCAAGTTCTTCTGCCTTTTCCTTAGGGAAATTTTGCTTCTTATTTGCTGTTAAGAAAATGGCGTCCAAATCTGCCAATGTTCATGATAGAACTAAATGCCTAATATTTTCAGGCTCCGCTAGAGGGCGTAATCAAGCTTTGTGATAGCGAATTCCTAACTTAAAGTTTTTTTTAAAGGTTATATTTACCTGAACTGCTATTATTACGTTCTGATGTTTGATTGTTTTTTTTTAATCAAGAGTTTAAAACTAAGATAATTGTTTCATTATTATTATTATTATTATTATATCGTAATTCCATACTACATTTTAAGATACAGTTATCTAAATCGGTGTTTGATATTATTGACAGCTTCACAATTATTATTTTTTGTACAAGTTACATTAATATTCTAACATAAATTAAAATTAAAGAGATTTGTCAATTGATTTAGAACTTAACGATCAGCTTCCTGCAAAATGTGAAATTAAGACCAAAATAAGTGAAATATATTACATTTAACATTTTAATAATTTATGGTTATAAAATACAGCATGAAACACCTTTTTTCTGCGTTAAAGGTAAAAATCTTCCATACGTGGCTAACTTCCAAACAATAATTATTAATAAATTTTTTGAATATGAATGGAGAAAAAAAATTGCTTTTATACTACTTTTTTGGATTCTATACTTAAATGCAAATGTTATTCCTATAACCTTTCAGATGTCTTTAGTAACAATTAGACTATATTTCATAATTAAAAAAATACTGAAATTTTGCTTGCCGATTTTTGTTTGTAATTGAAGCGTAAGAAAAAAATATATAAGGGACATCGTTGCCCCATCTACATCATTCTTGAATATTTAACAAAAAATCAGCATTTTATTCGTTTTCTTGTAAGATAAATGTTGCTAAAGAGAGCTTTCATAAAACAAAAAATAGTTGCTTGGATAGTTTCAATATCCGGGCTCGATGTAAATATTTATGTAAATTAATATTGAAAGATTTTTAAAATTTCCCGCTCTTCTTTTTTTCCGATGATAGTAGCCGATAGTATACTTAAAAGAAAATATAAAAGCTGGAATCTTAAACAAAACTACAGCGAAACGAAGAATCGGAGCGATCTGAAAACAACTGGGCGAAATATATATTCCACAGGGTGAAAATTATTAAGGAATTTTTTAAATAAATCATAAACTTGACTTTTCAGCCCTTTTTCGATGGTGCCCCAGAGCGATTGCCTAGATTTGCCTAATGGAAGGTCCGGTTTATTCGAAATGCAACAAAAAATAATGAAAATTAAATGCCAATTAAAAGAATGAATAACAGGTCATTTTTTTAAAAAAAATTAATGTTAATTATTCATATTATACAGTTTTGTCAATTAGAAAATAATATAAGGCAATAATCTATAAACTGTAACTGTATCTTTCACATCATCATAAACTTTATAGGCTTCAAACTACTTCTGAAAAGATTGTTTTTATTATGTTTAAAAACTTTTTTTTCAATACATATAAACTCATTCGTAAAAAGAAAGAGAAAAAAACCTTTAATTTTTAATTTTAGGCTGAAAAAATTTTAATAAACGAGATATTTCTAAGCAACATATCGTAACAAACTACCCAAATTTAAAGATTTAAATTCCGAATGAATCCTCTCTGAATTTAAAAAAAAAAAATTTCAAACATCGAAAGCCCCGCAAAAAAATGGATCTTTGGTCCTGGTTTTACTTGGACTGGCCCTGATTGAATGTTCTATAAATAAAACAACAAATCATATTTATTATTTTTATTGAAGACAAAAATACAGGTGAATAAAGGTATGGGTTATTTATAGTACGATATTAACCCCAATGTTGTCTGAACAAAATCACTAGCAATGCGAACATTGGTTGTGCGGCGGTCTAATAATCTCTGCATGGCCAAAGAGTTCAAGACTAGGTCAAACGGAAATCTGGTTTCATTTTCATTTTTTTCCCTTTCTATGCTTTTGAAACACCTTCAACAAAACAAAAGAATTGTGTCACCAAATTGTTTTTTTCCCCCTTCAATTTAATAGAAGGAAAGCTTAAGTAAATCAATAAAAACATTTGTGTTGTGAACTTCGTACGAGTTTTGTAGAAACAACATCTGTTTCATGACCTATTCATTTCGAAAGAATTACTCGGAGAGCGAAAGTAATCCCTTCAAAATATTTTTTTTAAAATTATTTGAGGTGCACTGTCATTTAATAATTTTTTTTTGTTAATTACTAACTGAATATGTGTTCAGCTATTAATTAATTAACAAAAAATATTCATATCAGATATCATTCTGTATCAGGGCGAAAAAAAATCCATAAATCGTAATCAATACTGAACAACACTTCGAAAACATGCACAAAATTGAAAGACAAATACGGACACAATTAATAAAACAGAAAGAATTTCTAGGTTCCTTTATTTATTTAAAATTATTCATTGCTCTTCCCTTTGACTTAACGCTATTAGATTAAGAAGCTCATTATTTTATTTTATTTTATTTTATAACCGTCTTTGAACAGTCGATTTAATTTTTGGGTTTACGACAACTAAGGCTCACGTACTACGTAGCCTTGTCATTTTGAACCCGATCCAGAAGACAAGGGAACTCCTGGTTCAAGTATTGGGAGAAATTTACCTTCGTGGGGTACTTTTTGATGGAATTAACCCGCATTTGCGTTACATGGAGAGGTAGACCCCGAGAACCTCCCACGGTTAGCCTGGCGGCAAGGGGACTCTAACCCATGATCCGTCCACCAACTGAGGATATTTCACTGTGGTCGGTGCAAACTGGATGTGGAATTTGTATCTACCAGCCATCGCTAGGATTCGAACCCTTTTCACCTCATAGAAAAGCGAACGCTCTATCCCCTGAGTCATCGTGGCTTAAGAAGCTCATTAGATTAGATTAGATTTTAGTAGATCATCTCATAAAAATAAAGATTAACTTTATTCAGTATCATGTGGCATAATGCCGTTACTAGAGGCCAACTCGTTATAATTTTAATTTACCACATACACTTGTACTTGTTGTGTAGGGGCCGTAATAACCCGATTTCAACAGTATCTATACATCTATACATAATAATAAACGAGGCTGTGTGTGTGTGTGTCTGTAATCACAATATATCGCCCCAGAAGCCTCGCCCGGGCACGAAACTCGGCCCATAATTGTGTTTTGACATAATGAAGAAGTATTTTTTTTCTTTTTCAAAAATTTTGATTAGTTATTTAGTTATCAGTCATTTTGTAAGTCTATGCTTTTCGTCTGCTTTTTCGTCTTCAAAGAGCCATATTCAAAAAACTATTAAAAATGCATATACTTTTCCTCACTCTTATAAATGTATGCTAATGCGAACCTCACAATTGAAATATTAATTTTCGACAACTTAAACCAATAATATACGAAGGAATTAATAATTTAATTATAAAGTTCGCATTAGTTTACATTTATTAAAGTGGAGAAAAGTTTAACTTTTGTATTAAAAATGTGGCAACATATTCGATACGTAAATAGAACGCTTCGCTTTGATATATTTGTCGCTGTTCATAATTGTTATAATAAGTTTTTCTTCTTCTTTCCACGCTCTATTTTTTTTCTTAAGCGAAGACGATAATTTTTATAGCGATATTGTAGTACTTTCTACAACTAAAAATTCTTTTCACAACACTTTAAAAATATTTACTTTATTTTCTTTATATATACAGAGAACAGTCGGCAAAGAATTCGATTAGGATGAAAAACATTTCGCTAAAAAGGAACGAATTCCAAAAGAAAAAATAAACAACTTAAAGAATAAAAATGCTGATGCCAGCCAATTTTTTGAAAGTTAACTTAGAAATAACAAACCAAACGATGTTAAATAACAAACCAAACGATGTTAACAAAATGACGTAGAAAGCGCAACTAGATCAAAATTATACAAGCACAACTAGATCAAATTATAATACCTGAGTGCTTGACGTAACAGATATAGAAATAGAATTTGATACTATAAAAAATTATATAGAAATAGAAATTGATACCATAAAAAATTTATTCGTTTTCGTGTTCTTTTCATGTATTTAGAATTTTAGTTTTTTTTTCTTAAGCGTTGTAGCTATATAATTTCAAACATCCTCAAGAGCTATAACACATCTGCAGCAGAACTGGATATGAAGACAAAATTGCTGGACAGGAACACTTTAATTGTCCACTAATCTTCAGATTTCCTGCTATGTTTTAAAAAACTTTATTTGTGAAAACCTTCAGAGTGGCGGACAGCTGGCCGCCTTAGGTGGCTAGTCTATAATAAAAATGCTCAAGTATTGGTGCAGTTTTAATCGGCTCCAAATTTATTCATGAAATATTTTGTACTATATTAGTATATTTGGTACTTATTTGAAACTGCATCTATAACCATAATACCAGTAGTGCTAATTACCAAAACTAATTAAGCATCATTGGAGTCAATAAAAGTACGGCAGTTTTTTTTACGTTTTTCCTAAACGAATTAACACAATTTCTCCATCCATTTAGCTTTTTAATACGTAGCTTACTTTTTTATTCCTAGTTAGCACTTATTACCAAAATTATTTGAACATCATTGGTGTCAAAAATGGTAAGACGATTTTTTCTCCTGAAACAAATAAGTTTCATTGCTTCATAAATTTTGCTTCACGGTACAAGGCTTATTATTATTGTTTTTTTATTATTTCAATTAGTACCTATTACCAAAATTCATCAAACATCATAGACGTCAATAGAGTAGGGCGATTTTCCTAGTACCATTTATCCATTTATTTTGTTGTCTTTTTTTGTATGCAGTTTATTTTTTTGTTGTTCCAATTAGTACCTAATACCAAAATTAATTAAGAATTATTGGCATCGATAATAGTTTGGCGTTTTTTTTTTTTTTTTTTTTTTTTTTTTTTTTTTTTTTTTTTTGTTGATATTTTCTTAAATGAATTAGTACCATTTCTCCATTTCTTTTGGTTTTAAATACAATAGCTTCAGTGGAGTAACTACCACAACGCTTAAGCTAGCATATAAGACATATTAATTCGATTCAAACTTGAGATACCTTTTGATAGATGATGGTTGGCATAATCGATAACTATATCCACACAATTTCAATTAGTACCTATTAACAAATTAATAAAGAATTATTGGCTTCAATATTTATGTGGCGATTTTCTACATTACTTCTAAACCAGGGGTCTGTCTAGGTTTTTCTGAGAGGTACCTATTTTGTGAAAATTTAGACATAATTTGTGAAAAATTAAAAATCATATTAAAAAATCAACACAAAAATATGGTCAAAATATGGATTTATCGTTTCTTAAGAGATACAAAATAAAATTTTAAGAAAAAGTATTTTGTGAAACTACAGTTTTTCCTAAATGTGAATTTGTGAAACTTCCGTTTATACTAAAGTTGAATTTGTGAAGGTACCGATAAACGGTAGTAAATTAGTATTATTAGTATTATTAGTATTAGTATTATTTCTCTGATAGTTTCGATTTTCAGTGCGTAATTTTTAATTCAATTACCATTTATTTTAAATTACTTAGTTTTATAGTTATAACTCGTTTTAAAAGCTTAAGTATAAACAAAATTATCACTTGGATAGCTTTAGGAATACTAATTTGATAACCAAGTCCGCTTATGATATCATGCACATGTTGATCATTGAGTTTATCTGACGTAACGAATCAAAAATAAATTAAATGTTAAATAATGTGAGATAAAATCCTGATAGCTATAAGATAGCAAGCATCACTGGTGTTATATTAATGATAAATAAAATGAGATAAAAATATAAAACAGAAGCGTGTGCATTTTAATTTTTGTCACTGACGATTAATAAGACAATGCATAAGTTCCATTTTTTAAATATCGCTCCTAAACGATCTAATTGAAAAAGCAGCCCTAGGTCAAATATTAAAAAAACAGACTATAATTTTGGAACTTCTGGGAGTTAATTGTTTTTCCGACTGAGTTTTCTTTTAATTTTATTTTTAGTGGCGTGAATTTCTAATGTTTTTTAATAATATTATTTTTTAAAGTGCTTTCATGTTCCTTTGGTGACTAACTTATTCATAATTAATCGTCTTAGCTGCAATTTTAATATAAATTAGAATATTGAAGAAGGGAAAAATTTGTGACATCTTAAGAAAACTATATATCGGCTAGAATCGAATTGGAGAAATAGACTATCATCAATTGATGAAGTTTTTGTAAGAAGCACAAGTTTACTAATTATTCAGAAAAAATAAAATACTGTTGGCAAAAATATTTATTTTTGTCTTTTCATACAGAAGAAATAAACTATTCATAATAACCCCTACTTATAAACAGTTATAGTATGCATTTACTCGTAATACATTTCATAAATAATTATACATATTAAAATCAAGATTAAAACAAAAAGTGATAATCGGAAATAGTTTATTCTCCCGAAAGAAAAAGGAAAAATGTATTAGTATTTTATCTTTTTCGAATTAAGTGTCACGCCTGCATTTAATAGTGCAAAAGGTTAGTTTCTAACAATGCTTCACAATTTTGTATTCATTGTTTTAATTGTATACTTTGACTGCAAGCACTTTTCTGCTGTGTGTTCAATGATGTATGTGAACATAACATAGCACTGATTTTAAACAAAAATATGAGGAAAAAAAAAGGAAAATAAATAATATAAAGATGCTACGCGTGGTTGAAGCAGTCAAGGCCTGGAAGGGGCTGTCGTGCTGAAGAAGAAGAAGATATATATATATTTCAACTGAATTTGTAGAGATAGCGACACATTATAAAGAATAATTTTTATTTTAGGATAATTATTCTTTATTCAGAAATGTCGCATTAAATTATTGCAAAAGATGTGTCCTGAGGAAGACTTTTGCTTTTTCCCATTAATAGTTTTCTATTTTTGTTGTTGTGTCTAAGCATGCAGTGCTAGTGCAAAGATTAGAGTCCTCCAAATGTCTAGTTTTCTATTTTATATTATTTTATTTTAATATTATTTTATTATAATTATTTGTGTTTATATATATATATATATATATATATATATATATATATATATATATATATATATATATATATATATATATATATATATATATATAATGAATTTTTATGATTGTTTCTTAGCTAAAATTTAACTTTAAAATGACGCCAATCACTACTTAAATTCATTACTTCATTTTAATGCAAATTTGCGTTATTGGTACTACGTTTTATTGAAATTACATACATTTGCTGACTTGTGTGCTCAATATAGGCTTATAAGTCATTATCAAGTAGAAAATACAGATAGAACAATTCAGAGAAAGACATCACAAAGAATACATCCAGGCTTACGGCGGGATTCGAACCCGCTACCTCCACGCTTAACAGAGCGTTTGGACCGGCGATACCGCTCGGCCAGGGAGGCCCCACTACGTTTTATCGTCTAGTCAAAGAGAAGGATTAATCAAACTATTTTTGCAAGATTCAAAAATCAATGAAAAATTATTATCCCCATATTTATAAACCTATATAAATTTTGTGAAAGAAGTTGGTTTGTGCACACACTAATTCACTTTTTGATGTTGAGCAATATATATAGTAGTAGTTGAACGTCAATAATAATGACGAGAATTGGGCGATGTATCGATAGATTTTGAAATATCGATATTTTTTAAATATCGTAATAGCGATGTTTTTAGATGAACTCCAATGCTATATTGTGAATGCCATGTCTTACTATAAATATCGACTGTATGATAATTATCGACAGTAATAAATTTAAAACCTGATGTGTCTCAAATATTATCGTAAGTGGTGATAAACTTCCTTTGAGTAATGAACATATTAACCAACTTATGCCGAGACTGACTAAGGTAGGGGCATAAGGGGCAGTTGCCCCTAGCGCCTACATCAGAGGGGGAGGCAAATCGAATAGAAAGTTTGTTTTAAGTTTCCTTCTTTAATGAACTTTTTTAAAACAAAATATCAGTATAGTGTAAAATCCATCAGTTTTACGTGAGTTTCTTCGTAAATCTATCGTATGAACACAATCTATATTTCGTAAATCCATGGCTTTCTAGGGCGGAATTCGGCTACATTTTCGCAATGACGATGGACACATTTGGCCAATTAAAAGCCTGTATTTTTACATATTGCAAAATGCGATACGTTTACAAAAATCGAGGCTTTTGTTTGGCTTAATTGAGTTATCGTCATTGCGAAAATTTAGCTGAATTCCGCCCTAATGTCAGCAAGAATATGAATTTTTCGTAGCTAGATGACAAAGTTAACAATCAGAAAACTGCATTCGGCATGATGGACATAAGATGGTCAGAGGGGGTCTCCAAGGAAGTTTCTACCCCGGGGCCCCAATTAGGCTAAATCGGGCCCTGAACTTATGCCTATCTCAGAGTTGCCACGGGGGGCTAAAAATGCAAAAGGTGGTAATTAATAAAATTCAAAATTTTATTAAAAGAGATTAAAAACTAGCAACTTTTTCTAGCTTATTTCCTTCAGCTTACTATCGAAAGAGAATGCTAAGAATGATTTTGATTTAAATATGAATAGTTACGATTGAATAAATGATGTTAAATAAAATGAGTTTCTGCCACTTTTTTTTACATTTTTAGTCACCTGTTGTATCCCTGTTAGCTATGAAAAGGGTCAATATATGAAAAACACTTATAAATGAAAAAGATGGTAGTACACATTGGGTTTTGCCAAATTCATAGTTTTTTTCCTATTATTTACCATTTTAGCTTTCCTGAAAGCGCTTTGCTCTGATTTCAGATCCAAATACAAATATTTATATTATGGATACATTTTGATAGACTGAAGCTATTATGTATCTGCAAACTAAAACCTAATATTGAAACACTTCTGCTACCACTTTTTCCTTTTTAGAAAAAAGGAAACGTCCTTTAAAAAAGACGCTGAGAACAAGCGGGTTGAGCAACTTTAAAAATAATATAAATAAGTTTATTTTGAAAGCCTATATCACGATATATAATGAAATATCGAGATTTCTTCGGACATTATATCGTGATATTAAAATTTAGATCCTGCAGTTGTCATTATTTGCTACTATTGATGTTAAGGATTGAATCCGTGGTAATCATTTTAGTGATAATTGGATCCGTGGTAATCAAGATCACCAAAGGTGGGTTTCGATAAAAATTGACCTGATTTGTTGTGCAATCTAAATATCCTTAAAACAATCGACTTAGTCCCATCTATTGGCACATTAATAAACTCAACCGGAAGTAATCAACAAAACATGACCTCATCTTCCCACGACAAGTGCCATCTAATTTGTCAAGGCAATGGCAGAAGGACACATCCAGCTCTTCCGCGTTTTGAAGTGCTCTTTGAAAATTAAATTCCCCAGAAACTATCTCTTTTGTTAACTGCACTCGTAACGAGCACAAGTTGTCTCTAAAAACTGGATAGTTGAAGGTCTCTCTTATCACACACACGGTCTTGGCTTACATAACAATGAAAAGAATACATAATAAAAAGAAAAATGGCGGCATGTGAACTTGATAGCACGATAAGGTTGCGCTGTACGTGATTTTAAAACATAAATTTCGTTTTTATTTAACTAGTTAACGCTGTTTCATTTTTAAAAACTATTAATGTTTATAATGAAAGTGTGTCTTAAAAAAGGAAAAAAATAGCCAGTGCTCAGCGTTTGAATTTATAGATAAGAAAAAATATCACGTACTTGGAAATAAATTTTACAAGCAGTGTTATCCAGAAGATAAAATCATTTTTCGAAAGTAGTTACAATATTCTAATAATTGTTGATGAGAGAAATTCAAAATCAAGGAGTGGACTTCAAAACAGAGATTAAATTAGTAAATTGCAACCATTTTATGACACGGATTGTTTTATTATTAAATTTTTTTTGTAAAAAAAACCTCTCTACCATAATTGTTTACATTTTTCACCTAAAACATTATTCAACAATATTTTTCGATACTCTGACGCTCCCGAACTATCGAGATTGCTATGCAATCTTATATGGCTTGCCTTTGCAAACCTTGCTCGCTACTAAGTAAAGCTCATTTGAAATGTGTTTCAGCGTAAAATCTTATAACGGGTATTAAAATTTTTAAAACTGAAAAAATAGAAATTTTAAAAATATAAATATTTAAAAAAAAAAAACTCGTTCATAAATTAGAAATTTCAGTCAACAATAATTTATTGAAATAAAAATTTTAGATTGAAAATAAATGACATGCAATAGGAAACCTTGCACAAACAAAACAATAATTATTCTTTTAAAAACTACATGTTATGAAGGCACGTCTCCTACGCATTCTTACAATGTTACGACTTTCATAATTGTCATCAACGCTTTCTTTTGTTCTTCTAGCACCCTTTTTTTTATTATACCTAAAAAGCATAAAAGTACGACTAATACTCATTTTTCAATGAATAACTATAAAATAATTATATTAAACCTGCATAAGTATGATTAGAACATAATATCGGACACTTTTTTGGTGATATGACCTATTCGCTTTTCACTCTTCAATTCTTTCCAACTTTTTGCTCAATTTGTATCAAATTTTCGTTGTTCACCACGCGACAGCATATTTTTCAATCAAAGATTTGTAAACATGTACAGTGTTCCTAAAAAAGAAGACCACCCTGAATAACTTTTGGTCTAATGATCGGATCTTTACTTTCTATTACTCAATGATTCGAGAGGGTAACCTCAAATATGCT
Organism: Parasteatoda tepidariorum; assembly: GCF_982258835.1. Lineage (NCBI taxonomy): Eukaryota > Metazoa > Arthropoda > Arachnida > Araneae > Theridiidae > Parasteatoda > Parasteatoda tepidariorum. The sequence goes on from NC_141756.1 coordinate 5,932,230, forward strand.
AATTGATTGGTACAGGCGATATTTTAAGTTACGAAATTAGACACAAAAGCGTACTTTCTCTGAATAAACATACCTTTATTTCAATGGAATCATATTTCTGACCCCCTAAATATCAATCCGGGAAATATGATCCCCATCATTTGGTCAGGAGAGCGATCCAAAGTTTGGACCACTTAATGTTAATTTTACTCTTTACATATTTTACCATAGCTCGAGAACTTTTTAAGTGAATTATAAAAAATTCCACACAATTATAAATTTCGTTATCCCAAAGATAATTACGTGCAAAAAAAAATTTTGGTAAATGTGTATTATTTTTTATTATTTTATTTAACAATAGTAGAAAAAATTTTGAATTTGTAAGATTAAAATTTCTTAAATCATTTTAAAATGTGTAATTTTGCATGGCAAAATACAAAATTTGAGTCAAATCGGTCTAATAGCTCCTGAGAAATCAAATTTTAACTATACGACTTTTTTAAAATTCGATTGTTCAGGAACTATTCGACCGATTTCGCTTGCATTTTGTAAGTTGCCATGTAGAATTACATACTTTAAAGTGATGTAGAAAAATGTAGATCTTACAATTCAAAATTTCTTCGACTATTATTAAATAAAATAATAAAATATAATAAACATTTACTAACATTTATTATTTGAACGGAATTATCTGTGGACAAACGAATTTCATAATTCTGCGCAAAAATTTTTTCAATTCGCTTAAAAAATCCGTGAGATATGACGAAATACGCAAAAGGTAAAGTTAACATTAAGGGGTTTAAAGTTTGGATCGCTCTCCTAAACAAACTATGGAGACCATATTTCCTAGATTGCGACTTCACCGTATATTTTGAGGGAGAAGATATCCGAATACGTCGAAAAATTAAAAAAGGTATCTTTAATCAGAAAATGTACGTTTTTGTGTCTAATTTCATACTTAAAATATCTTCTGCACTAATTAATTAGCATATTTGCTGTTACCCCCTTAAACCATTAAGATAAAGTTTCAGAACGTAAAGATCGGATCATTAGATCAGAAGTTATTCAGGGTGGTCCCTTTTTGTGGCATACTGTTCGTTCACGCTTTCGTGCTCATGCCAGCTCACACGCTTGATACTTCAATTCTTTGTTACAAGCGCGAAAAAGAAATGAGGACTTTCTTTGTTTCCTTGTACGAGATATATTGAATGCATTCAAGTTCATACACTTTTTTTTTCTAATTTTACAGTATGCCCAAAATTCATGTCAAAAACAAAATCCTAATTGTTGGCATAAAAAGGATCAGGCAATAAAAAGGGAGACAATTTGTAAAGGTTATCCAAACTTCTGTACAGAAGCGAAACTATTATTTTTTCTTTTCCAAATTGAGAGTGTTGTTATGTCCTTGTCCCCCCCCCCTCTGCATTCATCACTGATATAGTTACAGAAATCTATTATCATTCTTAAGACTTCATGATGAATAATTCAGTTCACTGATTTTCAAAGATTTTCTTTTTCCAACATCACGAAGAAAAAATAATAAAACTTGATAGCTTTATCAAAACCTTTTAAAAGTCTATTTTCACTCACTGTAGAATTTTCAAAGAGTAGTGAAACTAAATTCCGATGCATAAAATTTGTATTTCTTCTAAATTTAAAAAAAAAAAAAAATTTCACATCACGTGACTGGCAAAGCAACACCAAAACTTCCTATCAACCATACTTACGTATCAACCAAAAACTTACCTATTTACCATGGTAGCTGAAGGACAAACGGATCCTGTAGAACTTATCTGTCATACAACAGTTAAAATTTAAAAGAAAATACTATCAATAAATGACTAAAATCACTGATCATAAATTTCTCCTTAAATTACTCTATTCAGAGGTGCTGGGGAAATGATGCGAATTTAATGAGATTTGTTCTTTCGACTTCGGAATCCGCAGCTTTGAAAAATGGCTGAGGATTTAGATAAGAAAATAAAAGCGATCTTTCATTTAGTGCCCCAGAGGAGAGAGCGCTCGCCTCCCTATGGCAATGAGGCGACCCAGGTTCGAATCCGTGCGATCGCTGGTGGATACGAATTCTGCACACGGCTCGCACCGATCACAGTACTGACGTAAAATATCCTCTGTGGTAGACGGATCATGGGTTAGAGTCGCCTTGTTACCAGGCTAACCGTAGAAGGTTTCCGTGGTTTTCCTTTCCGTGTAACGCAAATGCGGGGTAGTTCCATCCAAAAGTCCTCCACGAAGGCGAATTCCTCCCAATACTTTATCCAGGAGTCCTCTCGTCGTTTGGGTTGAACTCAAAATAACAAGATTACAGAATTGAACATTGCTAGTTGTTAACTCAAAATTGGGTCGGTTGTTTCAACGATGGTTATAAAGTAAAATGAAATGTAATATTTTGTTCAGATTGAGAGAAATGTTATTTAGCTTAAAAATAAAAAAAAGTATTAGTGTTCCTTTAAATATTTGTGAAGGATTTAAAACTATTGGTAAAAATAGTTTTAAATGCATAAAATACACGACTACGGTTAATTTGTTGATGGTGAGTTGTGTATGAAAAAGAAGATGTGTTAAAATATAGGTCAGATTAAACCAAAAGTATTGAAATCGCTTCCTTATTGTGTGCTTAAAGCAGCTGAATTCACGCCAACAGCTGTATAGATATAAAACGCGTCACATACAGAAATTTGACAAATTTTATCACTCTATTTGCCTTTTCTTCCCTATCTTTGAATGTGAAACTGAAATAGTTGCATTGTACTGGGTACTTTATTGGACTGTTATACCCGACGTACCTTTTTAAAATGATGGTTCATTTATTTTTTACTCTTACATGCTCGACCCGGCCAGAGTCCGACAAAGGCAGGGGCATACAGGGCTCCCGAGTCCCTATATCAGAGGGGACCCACAAATTGAATTGAAAGTTTATTTTAGATTTCCTTCTTTAATGAACTTTTTTTAAACAAAATATCAGTACAGTGTCTTAAGTGAGCCATCGTAATTGCGAAAATTTAGTTGAATTTCGCCCTAATGTCAGCAAGGATATGAATTTTTCGCAGCTAGATGACAAAGTTAAGAATCAGAAAATGACATTCGGCATGATGGACATAGAATTGTCAGAAAATCAATAAAATGGACGGAACGATATTTCGTCTGACCATTGGAGAAAGGGGGCTTAATAGTTATTTTAGGTTCTAGTCAATTTTCTCGTTACATATGTATAATGAGGTGAAAAATTTAAATACCTCCATAAACTTCAATTCTTCATTACTGAAGTAGTGAAGCAGAGGGCGGGCCCCCAAAGAAAGTTTTGCCTCGGGCCCCATTTAGGCTGAGTCGGGCCCTGGACCCGACACGTAAATATTCAATCTAAAATACAGTAAAACACCAATGAATTGCCCCACAAATTTCGACGAAATTATTCGAAGTGTCGGTTAAGGGTGAAAAAAGGGCGCTTCAAAGAATAAATAAAGAATGACGATTATATTCGTTAAGACCTAAATATTACTGAATTTAAATATATTAATAATTATTAATATTATTAAATAAAGCTGCTTATCTTCTCCATATGTATAAAAAAAGGGGAAAATCTGTCTGTGTGTATGTTCGCTAATAACTCAAGAACGGCAACACAGATTTGGATCGTCTTATTTTCTACCGTTTGCAAATTTAATATAACTCTCTGTTGTTCTTGTGTTACGAAGGCGAGATTGATCCAGCTATATGGGGCCCTCGATAAAAGTTAGATACACTAGGCACTACGAGGTTTTTTATTTTTCTTTTTGGGGTAAAATAGAATGGCGAAATATTTCTTGACTATTGACGAATTTCGATTTTTCGAGGAGACGATAGTTATTTTGTCCCCTTGACGAAATGCTCGCCCGGAGTATATACCAGAAAACAGTTTCGTCAAAAACGAAGAAAGTTTCGTGAAATCTAAGAATCATTTTTTATAGTGCACTTGTTTAAGTAGCAATATCAGAAGTACAGATACGTACTTTCAAGTACGTATTTGTACTTCTATTGCACTTCATTCGTATTTGTACGAATTTGTACAAATTCGTACTTTTTTTTATAAAACGCTTATAACTTCAAAACTATTAATCCGATCGTTTCGGGATTGGTTTCATTCAATTCAACGTAAAATAAATGTATCTGAAAATATGCCTCACTTGTTTGTCAAGAAGGCATGCAGTTTTCCCCTCAAATCACCCCTATTTTCCTCCAAAAAAAGGGGGGGGGAAAGCATACGAAGAGAGGTTGAATTTTTAATGGCGAGAGGTTGTGCACCAACAGCGGCTATGTACTAACTACGGCTAATACATAAATGGCCTCAAATTTTGCTTAATCTCAAATCATGGGTTTAAATATTAAGACAAGAAGAGTTTTTTAACAGAGAGGATCAACCATCAAAAGTCCCTTTTAATTACCAATTAAAAGTGTCATATGAAGGTAAAGACTCATCTTAACTTCTTAACGTGCTCACTTATTTGGTTATGCTGTCTTTTGGTTCTTCAACCACGCCATTAAAATAAATTATTCTTTTAGAATTTATTTATTTTTGCTTTTCAATTCTTGTTTTAGATTTGAGTATTCTTTTAACTAAAAGAAGTTTATAACATATCAAGTAAGTCTTGATTTCAAGCCTAACAAATAAAATAAATTCATTTTCAAATAGAATGTATTTATTACTAGCAAAATTAATAATAATTAATTAATAATAATTAATAATAAAAACGAATAAGTGCACAGTTTGATTTTTTCAAATTTGCTTTATTGCTCATTAAAAGTGCCATTAAGTTAATTTGTTTCATTTAAAATGTTAGCATATATTGCACTGAACATTTTAATAAAAGGTCAATCCCTAAGTTCATTTTCGTCAAATCTGGTAAATTTCTTAAAACACCCAAGATTCTGAAAATGCGAACATGTAAGAGGAAAACATACAATCTCAATTGAGAAATATGAGTTATATTTTCCTATTGTCTCTACTCTCGATTACGATTACTCGAAATATTTTAAATAATATTTCATTAAAAAGGCGGACGAGCTGGTCACCGGATGAAGCAAATTTTTAATCGAAAAAGTTAATCGCAATGACTGAGTATAGGAAAATAATTTCTACACAGAATTCAATTTCTCAAAAACTATACGTTTGATTTCGCTCAAATGTTGTATTTTGTCATTTAAAATTTCATTCTTTAAGATATTGTAAAATTGGCAAACCTTACAATTCAAAATTTTTTAGACTTTTATTCAGTAAAATAATAAATATTTATTAAAAGTTATATTTTGCATTATGATTAAACGAATTTTATAATTGTATGCAAAAATTTTTCAATTCACTTAAAAATTTCTCGGTGAACAAGTAGAATTTACATTAGAGGATCCAAACTTTAAACTACTCTCTTGACCAAACTATTGGGACAATATTTCCAGTCCGAATCCGTCGAAAAAAGTAATTTTTATTCGAAAAAAAAACGTTTTTGAGATGGATTTTTTAACTTAATAGCATCTGCACTCATTAATTAGCATATTTGAGGTCACACCTTCAAGCGATTGAGTTCTAGAAGGTAAAGATCTGATGATTAGATCAAAAGTTATTCAGGGTGGTCCGTTTATTCATTTATTTGCGCACCGTATTCAGTAAATTTAATATTTATTGCTCATTATAATGTTCTACATTCTGAATAATAGTAATATTCTGCATTTATTCCATCAAAGCATAATATATTTTCTTATTAATAACATCCAATATTTTTATGTCACTAATACTCAATACTTTTGATTTCACTTAAAATAAAGTGTTTATTTAAATAAAAGTTGAGCCTCCCATTTTTTCCCATGAAAGACTAACAAAAGGGACGTTCATATATTTTCATTAATATACATGCGAAATAAACGTTCATGCATGCAAAAATTTCATTCTGGAGATTTATCAAGCCAGTTAGGGCTTTGCCTCTGAAGAATCTCAAGCCCTTATACTGATTTTTAAAAAAAAGAGCTAAACCTCCAGAATAATTCTATGCTAAGTTTTTAAAAGTTCGGTAACATTACTTAATTTTAAGGAGTTTTGGGGACTTACTCTAAGCTATTTAATTATAAGTCGGCTTTTGTACAAAATAACTATCTAATAAATTACATTATGATCAGCCCTTTTATCCGGCAGCATCTGGAATGGTTAAAATTGTAGTCAATTATGAAAACAACCGTAAATACAGTCAATAAGAAAATAAAATAGCATAATAAATAAAACGAACAATTTCAAATATCTTTCGATCTTATCAGTAGCGTAACTAGGTTATAATTTAAGGGGTTGTTATGCAGGCGGGGGGAAATATATAGGGCAATTGTCGCAATTATTGAAATATTTTTTCTTCATTCCAAATAATAAGGTCAAGTTAGATAGCTCCTTATAAACTAAATTATATCCAACCAATTTTTAAAATATTATTTACGAACTCGTAAAACATGCTTGACAATATCAGAAATTATTGAAAAAATTAAAGGGAATCGATGTCACTTGAATTTCGAATTAAATAAAATAATGTATCTATAATAAAAATATGAAGAGTTTGAATTATATCGATATCTTTTGAATTTCGAATTAAATAAAAAAAAATTATATATGATAACAAAATGAAGAGTTTGAATTATATCGATATCTTTTGAATTAAATAAAATAATTTATCTATACTAACAAAATGAACAGTTTGTGTGTATGTCTCATAACTCGAGAACTGATTACATTATCGTCCTGAAATTTTGACAGTGGGAGGAGTTCAAAAAATTCAATTTATATCTTTCGGAAGAGACCACCTAAAAATATTTTTTTTTCATCGTTTGCCATTGTTTCAATGCCAACTAGCCTTTGTTTAAATTTAAACAATAAATAATTCTGCTATGTCAAAAAATTTTTTAAGATAACATCATTGATATCTGATAGCTCTCGATAAAAAGAAACGTAGTTTATTGCACGTTTTTTAATATTTAATTATATTTTATTCGTTATGTCAGATGAACTTAAGTGGAAGTATGGGGGGTGTTCGTCGAATTACAATAATCTGAAACTAAGTGTTTATTTTGTTAATAGCCCCGGTAAAAATTACTTTAAAAAAATCTTTCATAAGCATAAGAGAAAGAGTTAAGAGGATTAGCATATTTTGCTGCTGATAAGGGGGTAGAGTTAGGCAAATTTTGAATATTTTGCTACAGGCCAATGGCCAGTTGTAGCATGTTTAGCAGTAGCCTCTTTTTCAAAATTGAAAATACTAAATGCTTAAAAAAAGGTGTTGATATTAGTAATGGAAGACATTTCTTTCGAAACATTTCTCAAAATATCGTAAATATTTTATGGTTCATTTCTGTTTAAGAGAAGTATTTTAAGAAATAAGCGTGGAATAAAATAATTTTCAGTATATTATAAAATATTCACACCAATTCCATATTTATTAAAAATAACAATAAAATGCTGAGGGTGTGCATTTTCGTCAAAAAGAACGCCAAGTTGGCAAACAATTTTTCAATCACCATTTGCTATATTTAATCGCCCTTCTGCTGGTGACGGCTGTTAATATTGTCCTATAGGAGAAGAAGGTTTAGAATCTCCAAAATATGCATACATAATATTTTTATTACCTCCTGGTCACATTACTCGCAGTTTAATGAGATACCTGCAAGTGACGTAGTGTGGGTATCTCGATCATGATTGGTTGTTGAAGCGTGGCATTTGCTTACGTCAGCGACTGTTCTTTCCATTCTATTTCCAGTAAGCCAAGCCCGTCAAGTATCCATTTTCTTAAGTGATGCATTCTATGTTCTTACATAATGATTCTTTCACAAAGATTTCAATTCTTTCACTACGTATTTCTTACTTAACACAAAGACAAGTATGAAGCCATGCAGAACATACAAAAACTTATGTGTGTTGTTGTTTCCAATCCCAGCTTTGATAGCGGAGCTATACCAGATCCATGAGCTCGCGAGTCTTCAAAAAATCGAGGAAAAGGAGAGGTCTCTCAAGAACCTCTTCCATGGTGAAATCCAGGCAATCAAGTAGATGGTGAGGACTAGCCTCGCTGGAGTTGCACTTTTTACAAGATGGAAAAAGTTTAATTTGTCCACTGAAAGTGAGGCTCTTAGTATGCCCACTGACAAATCTACAGGTAGCGGTTTGGTCGGCACGTGTACCCTGAAGGTCAAGGGCTCTTGCAGGACGCTTGCGGGGATACCAATTGTGATCCGGTGGAACAAGCTAAGCTTTATTAACTTTAGATTTGCGGATAGAATATAATTCAGAGTAAGTGAGGGCCGTGTTTGGAGAGGCTGGGAGGGAAGTACCTTCTTTTGCCAACTGATCAGCACGTTCGTTGCCAAAAAGACCCACGTGTGAGGGCATCCACTGAATATGGATGTCATGGGAGGCTGAGAGGGCATTTAATAAACGAAGTATAGAGATCTCAGCCCGGTCCGTTACTCTCTCCCAATTGCTCAGTTGCTGAATACAGCTACGACTAATTCTGCAACGAAGTTGCCAGGTACACAAAACAAAAATATATCACCGTTACAATAAAAAACATAAACAAATAATAAATCTAATTTAAGTAAAAGACGTAGACGAGAAAAAAATTTATTTCAAAAAATTCTATGTGCGATACGGCATTATATTTCATTAATTTCACGTTAATTAACATTCTAACTTATGTAGAGAAACATAGCTGTACTTCAACTCGCCATCTTGCTGATAAAGATTAACTGGCGCTGACGTCATAGGTCACATGTGTGGGCATCCGAGTTCTTCTTCTTCTAGTTCAAGTACCGAATTCTAACAATTTGGAAAGAACTTATACTTAAAACCACATCAAATAAATTTTTAGGCTCGATTCAATTTCGTTTGATAAAACAGCAAGTTCACAAGAAAAGTTCTAATTTTAAAAATGACTGAATCAATCCAATAAATAACGTGGAAACCGTAGATAAAAATCGTTTTCAAAAATTTTTCCTCGTGTCCGGAAAAAAAAACACTATATCAGATACAAAATAGCCGAAAAACTTTGTTCTTGATTTTAACCTTTAATATCAACTGCCATGTAAAAATCGAGCTGTCAGGTATATTCGAGGTCGTTTTCACTACGATAAGATATATTGGATGCATATTTCATCTAACATTTTTACTCCGATACAGGATGAAGATGCATGATACATCAGCTGATTACAGCAGTAGATAATGACGCAGTGCAACGATATCTTCTGAAAATTGAGTGACGTAATTTAATGACGTCAGTGAAACTTCCTTTTTAAAGTACTGCCTATTGCAAGTAAATTAAATGAGAATTTAAACTTTCGCATAATCCAAAGAAAGTTTTTTTTTTCTTCATATTTCACTCTGATATTAGACGAGTAAATATGTATGCATTATTTCAAGATACAGTACTTAATAAAAAGGGAAAAACTCTAAATAACTTTTGACCCAATAATAGGATTATCACGTACTAGCACTCAGTTTTAATGGTTCTAGGTCCTAACCTAAATATGCTAATAATTAGTGCAGACGATAGTTTAAGTTACGCTATCAGACAGAAAAACGAACCTTCTCTGAATAAACGACGAATGATTTTTTCGACGAATACGAAATTCTGATCCCCAAAACATAGGGGGTAGTCGTAATCAGAGAAATAGTTGGGTCAGGAAAGCTGAAGCTTGGATCCTTTAATGTTAATTTTACTTTTTACGTACTTTGCCTTATCTAGAGAGTTTCTTTTTTAATGAATTGAAAACATTTTCCACGCAATCATAAAACTCGTTTATTCAAAAATAATTCCATAAAAAATATAAATATTAGTAAATATTTATTATTTTTTAATATTTTATCAAATAATAGTCGAAAAACTTTTGAATCGTAAGGTATACAATTTTTTACGTCATTTTAAAGTTTGTAAATTTACATGGCAAAATTCAAAATTTGAGCAAAATCAGTTGAATAGTTCCTGAGGAATCGAATTTTAAAGAGTTCGAATATTTAAAATGCGATATTATTTCAATAGCTAAAAAAAGAGCGATCGAAAGCTTAAAACACTTAATGTTCCTTTATGCACGCTTCGCTATCTCTAGTACGAGTAAAACAAATCGAATTTTTTTCTGCGAACACTGATTAATGTTGTTTATCCGAAGAAAACTCCATTAAATTTTTTTTTTTTACTATTTATTATTTTATTTTTATTTCAGTTCAATGATGTTAAAAATTGATTTGTTAGGTAAATAAATTTTTACACAACTTTAAACCATGTCATTTTTAAAATCCTCCTTCAAACGTTAAATGGGTCGAATGTTTGTTGGAGCAAAGAAACATCTTAGATCCAACAAACTGCAAATTCGAAAAATTATTGTTTGGAAGGGAGCCGTGTTCGGAAGATTTTACTTTTAACACAGAAAAAGTGTTTCATGCTGTTTTTTAAAACCATAAATTATGAAAACTCTAACTATAATATTCTTCACTTACTTTGACTTAAATGAATACAAAATAATGAAAAATAGGTTTAAAAAAAATTCTGCATCAAACAGTTAAAATATAAAATTGAATAAAATATTTATTGTATATTAGATGCTGGGTCTAAAAAAGTGAAACGGCCTGCCGAAGTCTAGAGAATATTACGATTATCAGGCTTCCATCTTCAAAATGAAATTCAAACGATTGTTACTTCAAATAACCCATTAATTTTAAGAAAGAGTCACTCATTTAATTTACAATTTAGAAAACGAAGAAACACGTTTGAGGGAAACGAGTTTAGGGTTACGGTAAGCAAATGGTTGTCTCTACTACCTGCTCAAATTGCATAAATTACGATATCTATCCACGCCCACGGTCACAATTAAATAATAACGACCGGAATTCCAAAAAGCGTCACGTGCTCTTCCACAGGTATACCTTGTAGCCTTGTGAACACGTGATCTGTTAAAAAAGTGTACCATATTCGAGGTCTAGTTTCAAGTTTATACCCCCCCCCCTCCTTCCTCAAGAATAATGCGGGTGGGTATTAAATAGAGACATACTTGTATAATTAATATTGCTAATCCATATCCAACTTATTACATACACGATGAGCGATTTCTAAAAGGATCTCCGCGGAGGTTCCAATAGTTCGAATCTTTTTTTAACCAGTAATTATCATATTTATATTCAATCGAAAATCCATAACTCTTTTAGTATATTGGTTGAATCTATAAAATTACTTATGTATTGGCTATTAAAAAAAAGTTTCAAAATTAAAAGAAAAAAAAAAAAAATTTAGCAACGATACATTTAACTTTTGAAAAAAATAGGTATACATTAAAAATTCCATAAGTATGACTCATCAAGATAAAATTACGTTTCTATTCTCTCTCAGTTCCTTTTTGAATTGATTTATATCATTTTCAGCAAATACATACATAACAAATTCATAATTTAAATATTTCATTCCTTCACATTTAATATTTTCAAAATAATTAGCAACTTTCTATATTTTAGCATGCTCCCAGCTGCTAATGAACTTTTTTTTTTATATAATGCCGGGGTTCCGCCGAAATAAGCATGATCATTTAGAGCAGTGGTGCGCAAACTTTTTTCGACTGCCACCCCTTTTGTAGAGAGAAAATTTTCGGCGACCCCTAGAGATAAATGTTCACAAATACGATGTATATTTCGAGCATTTCTTTCGTTTCATCGAATAAAAACATCATCATATTTAACTCATATTAATTTTTATTTATAATTTTAAGAAAATACTTTTTGTATAACTCAAAAATCAGTAATTGCCCTTTAATGAGATGTATGTGGCTGCAAGTTTCTAATTATCTCATCGATGTTTGGATGTATGTTACTAATTGCAATTCGCATACCATCTTCAGGGTTTAAACGCGAGCGGTATTTAGTTTTTATTGAAACTAGTTTGCTAAATCTAGTTTCACATAAATACATTGATGCAAATTGTATTAATACTCTGATGGCATTCTTGTATAAAACGGGATATTGTTTTTCCACGGATAGCCAGATAGAGAATACATTACGTATTACGGTCAAAGAAAGAGTGGACAGCATGAAATTGCAATTAAACAGTTAGTGGCGGCGCTTCACTTTTTATATGTACACTGTATAGTATGCAGCATGCAGGGATAATGCATTTCATAAAAATTTGGCGATCCCCAAAAAACTTCTGGTGACCCCCACAGGGGTCGCGACCCCTAGTTTGCGCACCACTGATTTAGAGAGTTCCGTAGCCTAAAAAAAAAAAAGAAAAGGAAACTGCTGTTCTAGAACATGGGTGCCCAACCTTTTTTGACTCAGCGCCCACTTTGCAGACAAAACTTTTCAACTCCCCTTAAAAAACAACTTAACTTTGACAAAGATAAATTAAACAATTTTTAAAAAAAATTAAATACAATCCTTGTTTTTGATACTGTACACTTTTAATCATTGAAAACTGCTACTGACCAATTTTTATTAATAAGCTTTTTTTTTTATGAAACTGACCTTTCCGAAAAGAAAAAAAAAACATTCACCGCGATCATCTCAGTAAAGCGGAAAATAAATTTTAAACAAATTATCTTAAAAATCCCAAATTATAATTGCGTTATGATGATGAATAAAAATAATGGGGGAGCACTGGTTGGATCTAAAGATAATTAGAGGTTTCAAAAATTCATAACTGGTTTAAAAGAAGTCTCAACTAGTGGAACCCTTTAAGTCCTTCACAGAACCCTAGGGTTCCGGTGTGCGATTATATAAATGCTTATACGATTCGAAACGTTTTTAAGTGACGAGAATTTTTTACAGCAGATAATTACAAAAAAAAAATTTACTATTAGAAATAATATTTTTGAATTACGCGAATAATTTTTCTAGAGCAGCTAATTACAAGAGAAAAAAAAAATGCTTACCTAGATTACACAAACTACAGAAATATTAATACGATTGAAAACTTCATAATTACGAGAGGAACTATTTTTTACAGCATATAGCTACAAAAATAAATGAATTATTACTAAGGCCCGGATTTTGATGACATTTGCATTTTTATGAATTTTTGGACATTTTTTGTCTTTTAGAGCATTTTTCTTTAAATTTTGGGGCGTATTTTGCATTTTAATGCATTTTTGTAAAGTTTTTTGTTAATTTTTTCCAATTTTTACTATTTATTATCAATTTTCATTATTACACTGGCTTCCAAACAATGAAGAAAATCTATAGAATATTAAAAGGTGAAGCAAAATCTTTTCAAATTGAAGAAGAATTGTAAGTAAATGAGACCGTCTTTTTCAAGTACGCACCTATAACATCAGTAGACGTTGAAAGAAGCTTCTGCAGGAATGAAAATTTACTTTCGCGAGAGAAAAAATTTGAATTTGAAATTTACTTTCTGCAGGAAGAGACGCTCGTTTACATTTCAAATTATCAAAAAACATTTAATAATCCAATGTAATTCTGATATTTAGATGGAAGTTGTTATATCCATTAAAGTTTCTATACAAAATAAAAATATTTTGGTGTCAATATATTTTCCTTTTTTTGCTATTTTAGGATATAAAACATTTTTTTTAAACTTAAATGAAGTATTGCATTGCTTTATATTTTTTTAAATGACTCATAATAATTTTAAAGACCAAAAAATTTTTTTGATTCAATATTTTTACTTTATTTAAGGCATTTTTAAGGGCATTTTTGGCCTTTTTTAAGGGCATTTTTGCACTTTTTAAGGGCATTAGTTGAGATTTTTTAGGTCATCAAAATCCGGGCTCTAATTATTACCTAAATATTAATAAAATACCAGATATAATTGGTTATTAGTTTCAATGCTCAATGGACAGCATCACGCTCATAGGGAATTGTTGTGTAATTATTGGTGCCACATTGCGTATTACACGAGAATCCAGAGTTGATTGTAGATTTTCCCTGTGTCCAGAGCTTGGTCACTCTAATAATCGTGAATAACCGAAATGCGTGGTTGTTGACTTCCACCATAGCCACTTTCGTTCACGTCCGAAATATATATAAGGTCAAGTTAAGTGCCACTGCCTGGTATACATTTTCTCGGTATGCCCTACATCAAAGCTTTTCTAAATTTGCAAACACTGATGTTTATCCTCAGCAGATAATTAGAATATCGAATCAATATAATGATATCAACGCATAAATTAATATCAAATCGGATATAACAAATAGTGCTGCGGACATTCACCAAAGCGATTATGTGATTGTTGACATTCACCGGTGAGAGTCGACATTCTTTTGATTTCGGCCATTCACGGTAACATATATATGTATTTAGAAATCCAAGGGAACCGATTATCCGGAACGGTCGCTATTCCGGATTACTGATTTTTCCGGTTTTCTGAATCGCTACAAAAAGCCGTTTTTTTTATTGTTAAACCCAACTAAAAAGAAAAAAAAAATTGGAAATAATCTTAAAAATAAGAAAAAACGATGAAGTAATACACTAATGATTATTTCCAAAATGATGGTAAGGTAAACATCTTTAAAAAAAGAAAGAAAAATCGTAAAATCTTACGAGGAAAAAAATTTTTTTTTTAAATGGCGAGAAAATTTATCGAATTTCGTTCCGGTTTTTTGGTTTTCTGATTTCCGGATAACGGGTTCTGCACTTATATTTGGGATACATTCGCTATATTTAGTTTCTTATAAAGGCAGTTGTTCCCCCATATTCTGTGAACGAAGAATAAGGATATCAAAAATTGTGTTGCATAAAAAAAAACAAAAACAAATACATTAAATGGCTAGAAAATTTGAGACAAGAAAAATTAAAAGTTGAAAGCATAAGTTTTTAATGATTTGCATTTCATATGAAATTATCACACTCTCATTATGACAAGGCTTCAAACTGATCAGTGGAATTACAAATATAAATAGTAGCAAGGTTATCCAGGATGAAAGTAAAAGACATAACATCACAGTCAGAGACAGTTTTAAAAACAAACTCAATCATAAACACCATAAATTTGGTGTTCATTATTTTTTTTTGCAACATTTTCTCAATAGGCCCAAAAGCATATCATAAAATATTTGATGACTGCCAATAGAAAATAGCTTTTAAAACAGAAAATTTTAGTGATACTGCATAAATTTTTTTATTTATTATAAGAATTGCAACTATCTTATGCAAGAGAATAAACATATATAATCTTGTTAAGAAAAATCTAGAATATTAAATGGCAAACCTATATTCAACATTAGGCATTTTTCTCAAGAAAAACATCAAGCAGCAGCATAATTGTATGACATATATAAGGTGTTCAGGTTTCTTTCTCAATGCTTTAAAAAAATTTGGAATTTTTATTATAGAGAATATTTTTATTCTCCTTCACTAAAGTGAAACCTCCATGGAGGACCACCCTTCTATTGACGACCACTTTTGGGAGACACTGAAATTTTTCCATAGATTTTGTATTGAAGCAAATCTTTAAGAGAGACCATCAAATAAGTAGATTAAAATGCATTCAAAATACTTGTTTCATGTGATGATCTCTGAAAGAAATCTACATTCTTATGTTGCAGTCTGAAAAATTAGTAGCTGAAGAGTATACCATCAATGATTTATTTTTAGAGTTGAAAGTTAAATTTCGAAAAAAGTTATTTTAGAAAAAACTAAGCATCTCAAACAAATGAACTTCCTCTCAGTTTATTCAAGGTAAATAACTTAATGATATAAAATGAAATACAAACTTAACTTTATTTATTTAAAATAGTTCTATCATTCATAATGGGTAATTCGTTTTTATTAAAATAGATCATTTTTGTTGACTCTAAATTTAATAAATCGATCCAGTTTCTATGACCCATACGAGTGGCAATTCCATACCAAAAACATGACACTGACTAAAATTAAAATCAACAACCGTTTTACTATGGAACGAAGAGTGGTCGCTACCGAGAGGTTTCACTGTAGTATGTCAGTTGTCAAATGAACTATGTTGAATTGTTAACAGCAACACAGTGCCATATAAAATACTTATCAAATACAATTAACGAAATGCAATTAATAATACAATTGAACAAAAATATGCATATCTTTTATAAATAACAAAAATTTCTTGACAGTTAAAAAAAAAAAAAATTTTTTTTTTGAAGGAAACAAAACCTTATTCTGTAATTTGATTATTACTAAAAATATTTTATTAAGTTATAAAAATTTAAATATTTTACTTTTTAAAACATCTACACAAAAATGTCATAAGCCGCACAATTTTATGTGTTATTTTCACGTGAACAAAGGTTTTAAGGGCTCAAGAACAAAACTTATAATGAGCCCCTTTAGCAAAGCAGAAAAATTCTATTTTTATTTTGCAGAATATTTGAAAATTCTTTAAACAAAATTGTAGTTCTTATATAGATATAAAAAAATTCTCTGCACATTTTCTTCTTAAAAAACACTATGTCTTTGAAAAAATTTGGTATGACCCCCAGTAATCCTCCCCCGAGACAATAGTTCCTCTTGCCACCCCCTCTTGATTACCGCCTCACACGTGAATAAATTTTATTTTTCAATTTATAACTCCATACCTAGAATTTATTTATTACAAAACTATCAATAATAATTTTATTTATAACTAGATAATATATACTAATATAGTTCTTACTAATCAAATATTTCTTAGGCACAAACAAGGAATATTGTGTAGATACATTGCATTTTTGAACTAAAATATTTTCTTTCCGGACATAAATTCAGTAAGAATCTAAATTTTGAGTAATCTTACAAGAAAATAGCAAACAACTTTACAAAAGGATTGCCGGCCACAGGATGTTAAAAGTGCTTTCGGAGCATAATTTTTAACAAGAAAACGCATTTCACATTAATCGATCCTTAATGAATGAACCAACGGGACTTTTAAGTTCTACTAATGTTATTTCCATACAGCATTGAAACAAAACAAAACATCCCAGCCAAAAACTCGTCAGTCCCAGTAATGACTTTCCGATTATAATTACCAATTTGTTACACACAATTATTTGATGCTGAATACCATTTAGTTAATATTTCGTTTAAAGATGTCATTTTAAGATTCCTCATTTCTCAGCTTTCCTATCTTGATCAATTTTGCAAGTCTTTCATATTTTTTTGTTGATTCATTAACATTTTCAACTAGTATAAAACAAAGTATTAAATGTTAAACTTTAAATATAAAATTTTATACTGTAAAGTAAGTCTAATTTAAAAAATTTCTGAAAAATATTTGTCAAAGTTTAAAAAAGATATTTAATGCAACAAAAGAAAAAGTTCGACATATTTTTGATAATTTTTAAATAATTCGGTAAATAAGAGGTGAAAAAAAAACATTTGAAAAAAAAAATCATTTATAGCCAATATTTATTTTAACACTAGATTTAAAAAATAAAAAAAAAAAACTTTTTTTTGAAGCTTTATAAACTATATCTAACCTGTAAAAAATATATTTCATCCTTAAGTAATGCTTGATAAAAATAACTCATAAGGTGCCTATTCTAAATACAAGAAAATAATTCTATTATAAATAAATCAAAATAATTATCTCATTTCATCTGAAATAAAAAAAAAACTCTTCAAATACAATATATACTATCTATGAAATAGTTCAAATAATATAATTATGATATGGCACTCCAAAAATTAGTAAGTAAATAAGTCCCTCTTTGAAATTAAATAAAAAAAAGTTTAAATGAATAATAGCCATAATTAAGGCCATGACTGCAATGATTTTTTGTAAAAATGTACACATTTCCTTCTTTTCTTCTACGAAAGATGTAAAATTAAAAAATGCAAGATATTTTTAAATTATCTTCATTCACTTTTGCAAACATCACAATCATAGCTTTAATTTATGTTAAATAAATAAAATTATCATACTCTTACTAAAATACATAAAATCTTTTGACACATTTTAACATGCATACATTAATTTTAAAACCTCCTTAAAACAATAGCTCTTGCTTATGACTTATTGTAACATACAAAAACATGTTTTCTATTCTAAAACAAATTGTCTTTGCAACAGATAACCACCACATACTTTAAAAAAGTAAGAGCAAAGTTAAAATACTAAATCTAGTTTCAATTTTTAATATTCAGAATGAAATGTATTTGCAGATTAATTGTATTAAGAATTTTTTTAAAAAAAAAGTAAAAATTTCTACAGTCAAAAAGAAGTCAATTTAGAATTAGTGTCACTTAACTGACTCAGCTTTTGAAATGTCAACAAATATACTTTCATTCAATGTTTTCTTTCCTGCCAAAAAACCAGTTTTTTCATAGCTAAAAACTCAGAATAAGCCCAGACTAAAGCTTTGAGTGTTAAGCAATACAAATTACATGCAGCAGATTTTTACTTCAAATAATCAAATCACACTTAAAGACAAAATTTAATTTCCTTCATTCCTTAAATCTAGGGGCCCTATGCATATAAAGCAATGAATAACATGAAACATACTATAATATAAATGAGAAAAAAGACATAAGATAACCCACAGGTTCTATACTTTTAAACAAAATTCATTAATTTAAAATAATTAAGATTTTTTTTTTGGCTAAAAACGCAGCAGATGGTAGTTTAAGTAAAACAATTAAGCAAAGTCAATTTATTTAATTAATTTTGATAGATAAGTTTTATAAGAGTGTTCTTTATTAAGTGTACCAAAACAATTTGAACTGAAGTCTGTGCAGCAAAAAATGTGCCTAGATAAAGTTATTAATTCTTAGTAAAATAAAGCTTGCATAAGAAAAACAAGAAGAAAATCAAAGCACCAAATAGGAACTGAACAAGTAAAAAAACTATTTTGATTTATCAGTGAATTTTTAATTGAACACACACATATATATATACAAAATAATCTTAATTAAAATTTTATTTATACTTATGACTATTAATTATTTATTCATTTTAGATTTTAGCTACATTAAGAAATATCTATTAAGATGCAATTTATAAAAAAATATCAGTTTCATTATACTATATGCTGATAAAATAATTAGGAACAGTTAAATTAACCCCATAATAATAAGATTATTAGAATATAAACATCGGTGAATAATCCATTACTTCAAATGATAGGAATTAATAAAAAAATATATTATCATAAAAAATGCTTAGAATAATTTACCTTGCATACAAAAATTAATCTTTTCTTAAAACTTTAATAATAATTAAGTCAAATTTTTGTTTACATTTCAGTTCATGATTTTTAGAGAAAAATTCTTTACATTAAATTTTTTTTAAACATTTTAATGTATGCCTCACTCAAAATTGAGAGTTAAAAAAAAATTAACAAGGAAAAAAAAATTACTTTTTTAATCTACAAAAGAGCTAGAAATCAACATAATGTAAATTTGATTAAAAATTCTAACCTTTCCTATTTCAAAGTGGGTTGTCTCCATTTATGATAATACCATGTGAGCATACCATACCTAGCTCTCCATTTTAAACTTTTGTATTCATATAAATAATTACTTTTCACACCCTGGGTAGCACAATTTCTTAGCCAGAATTCTCGATATAATTCATTAAAAGACATAATTTTTCAACAAAAAAAAAAAAAACAAAGCATGCATTGTAGATATAAGTAAATATATAATTGACTAAAATATACCATATATTTGGAATTGAAAAGTAAAACAAAACATTTTGTTCAAATCAAAAAATAGCAATAAAACCACTGAAACTTTTCTTTTGTTAAAATAAAATAGCTTCAATTTATTTCCTTGTCTTTTTCTGTGTGTTGTTCAACTCATTTAAGGAACTTCGAACAAAAACTATAAAAATTCAGAACTAGGAACAATAACAAACAAATTATGCAATTCAATTTTAAAATTCTTACTCTTTAACAACCCTAGCGAAATGATCAAGTAAACATTATCATGAACTGATAATTATAACCAAATAACAGAAATGATTTATGGAGAAAGAGTATATGCAAACATTTACATATTTGATCATAATTATAAACAAAAAGGAGAAGTTTGTAATTTTATTTATTTCTAGATCTAGACCTATTATAAAGAATTCACCACTAAAATTGTTATCACTATTATTTCTTCAGCGCTAAAAATATTGCTGTATTAACTTCTCAATGATGCTCAGTATTATCTGATAACATCACAAAAAAATATTTATTATAACCATTAAATCTTAAGATAGGCTGTTGTCAATGACTGGTTGAAAATATTGAGTATAACAGAGCATCACTAAAAAAATGACAACAAAGCAAAATTATGAAAAATTTTAAACTACTATTGGGTAAGTCCACCATTAAGGAAGGTCATCCTTGCAGATTTTAAAAAATTATAACTCATAAAAAAAAATTTGAGGATTTCTAATGATTTTTGTGAAAATAAGTTTTGGTGTCTTACATTAATTTTTATTAATTAACACTATATCACTTTTTAAAAAATTTTGGAAAAAAAATAGGTGTTGCAAATCGAAGACTATGTTGTGTAGCATTTATGCCAGTAACATTCAGGTTTTAATTTGAAAAGTCTCTAAAAATTAGAGTAGCTATTATAACTTGTTCAAAAGATTTTTTCAGAAAAATTTTTAGAGCTGATAATTTTTTCTTCTTTTTTTAAGAAAGAGAACCTGTTTTGTTAAGAAAAAAAAATTTTCTTCACTATTTTTCTGCAAATATGACATTTGTAAATGGTGGAACAACCCTATTGCTTTTAGTACGAAAACACATCATTTTTTTTCCCTCCATAAGTTTAGTAATCTTCCTAAAACAATACTGAACACTTTCAATAATTTTTTCTTTATGTACACATAATATATATCCTCTATAATTTGTACTTAAAAAAATCTATACATATATACTCTCAAAATTAAAAAACTTGAGCCACTATTAAAATTCATTAATGGATCCTAATAAATTCTTCTAAACCTACAGGAACTTCGCCTAAAAAGTGAATTTGTTTTTCCATCACCTTACGTGCTGCTAAACACTTTAAAGAGATATAATTCAAATGATTTACACCACACTCTGGTATACTCTGTAGCAACTGATGTGGATGGTGACCGCTGCTATTCCTACGATCTATGTGAGCTCCGTAACGCAGGAGCACTTCGACTACCTGCGGATGAAAATTCAATGGTAGGGACGCCACGTGCAAAGGCGTACTTAAATTATGATTAACGCAATCCACATCTGCACCACACTGTAGGAACATTTCAGTAATATCGGGATCAGGGAAAATTGAACTGGGATCGTCGAATATGGAGGTCGATTTCATCGCGTTGGACTTGGATACGACCATATGCAATAAAGATTCACCCGAAGAACCGCGCGGATCACTCACCAGGACTTCATTAATTATAAGACGCGCTTGATTTAACTGTTCATCTGTCTTAGGAATGACATGTAGAACATACAGAAGATGAGACATAACCCTTAACACTTTGTCAAAATTTTCTAAATGTCTTTTGTATAAAGGTTTAGCGTCTATCAGTCGCCTGGCTTCGGGAAAATAAGAGAACACCAGTCTTATGGAATCGACAACGTCTTGAAATTCCACTTTCTCTCGAAGCACGCCGCTGTAATTCTTTTCGTAAAGATCTAAGAAAAGTCTGACGAGTGCCTGCGCCGCAAAGCATACTTCACTGTGCAGTAAAGTGTCTTTTTGAATTCTTAAATCCAGGGCATACTTCCAAAGGTCGATGCATCTCAAATATTGGAGGCTGTCCGCGTAGGCAGCGCCTCGATACATCAGGCGGAAAATCATGTCTCGATGCAAAGGCCCCAAAATTCTTTCACATATAATTAAGGACTGCATTCGCATCTGATCGAGATCTAGGACCAAATTTTCTAATTCTTCCATCGTGGTAAACTCTGTCGCATAGAGATACACGGTTTTACGAAAGGTTTTCGGCTTTTCGAGGCGCTCGATGGGGTTCTCGTACCGCAACATGAGCGCTGTACGCCAATAATGCAATGCCTTCCTGATATCGTGATGCTCTTCGAGGAAAGTGCTTCCCATCAGCTCGTGAGCTTCGGCGATGCGTTCTCTAGAATAAGTATAATTGTCAATTAGATAATCAAATACGTGGGTGGCACTTTTGAGGCATGCAGTCTGCAGAGCATCATCTCCATATCTGCTTTTGATCAATGGATCTGCACCATTCTCCAAGAGTAATTTTGCTGTATCAATGCGGTGCTCCTGTATTGCATAATGCAGCGCAGTTTTGAGTTGTATGTCTTGAGCATTGACATCGGCTCCTTTCCTAATGAGGAATTCACACAGCGGAACACTTTGCACAGAATTGATAAGACATGTACCTCCGTTGAAATTTGGCTTTAGAATATTTGCACCATTAGTCACTAGATACACAACAATTTCATAATGAGTCATAAAACAAGCAGATCGCACTGGGGTAGATCCTGTATCAGAAACACTATCAACATCGGCACCATGTTCCACTAGACACTTAACAACACTGAGTTTACCAGCGACGGATGCACACCATAACGGGGTTACGTAGTGTTTGGATCTATCGTCTGGCACCTCATACATTCCTCGCTGTTCCACACTTGCACCACATACTTCAATAAGATATTCCACTATTTCTACATTACCTTTCTTACTCGCAATAAACAGAGGAGCACAGCCTTCACGAGTATAAGATACTATTTCAAATCGTTCGTGGGGTAAAAATCGTTCTAATTTGCTCCGTATGGAATAAGAAAGTCGAGAGCCTGGTGCAGCAAGACGGCATTCCGTATGAAGTTCTGTGAAGGTTAATTCTTTCTGGGCGGTAAGATCAGACTTACCCTTAATCCACGAAGTAGGCATCGTGGAAAGGCCTGATACTTGATCACATTGCATGTAGCCTAGATTATAGATCACAGCACATCAATTTCAATTTACATCTGCTTCTTAGGCGAACCTGTCACACAGTGAGAGTGTAAATATTACATCAACGTAGAAAAACCTGATCGCCATTTACCAAGAGCGGAAACTTCCTCCCATTGGTTGAAACGTCACGCAGCCGACGCCTCTAAATGAAAAACTGCGCATGCCCTTCGCATGACGTAAATCCGGTTGTATTTTTAAAAGAAATATTTTTTCTTTTCTTTCGTTTGGTTTTGAGTTGAAAAATTGCATCAGAGACGGCCAATTTTTATCACTATTTTAATCAGGCCCAAATTCTTTAAATTTGTTACAATTTTATCAATAAATATTTCTAGCTACGTATAAGAAATTATCTCTTAATAAATCCGTGAATCATATTTATTTTTATTAACATTTCCAGAATTATATTTATTTTAATATACACATTTCTTTCTTTAATTTGTAAAATAAGGCGTGTTTTTGATGAATTAATTGGATTACTCATTTTCTTAACAACTCCTAGGGTTTATATTTTTTGTTTTTCTCTTTAAGATAATTTTAGTTGCAAATTAAATTAACACTTTATAGTCGAGCAGAAATAATTCAATTAATAAAAGAATTTATTTGCTGAGAAATTTTGAGGCTTTCTTTCTAATATTGAGTCAAGCATCCAGTCTTCAAATATTTTAAATACTTTCCCAAACTTTATTAATTTTAATTAAAATTTATTCTCTTTCAGTTTAGTTATACGAATTAAAATTCCCCAAATAGAATGTTTGATTACTTTGCCTTCGATTTTTAAATTTAATCTGTGTGCTAACTAAGAGAAAAGGAAAATAGAGTTTGTTAAATATTCACTATTTTACTCAAGTTATATTTATTATTTTATTTTATACATAAATTAGTCTCGAAAATATTAAATATACAAAATGGAGGAGTTATAAATCTAAAAATTATATTTTTAAATTTTTTTTTTTCATTTTGAAAAAAAAAAACTGTTTAATGCACTAACCTAATCCTTTTTTTTCCAATAATAACCGTAGTTTAAAATTTTAACTGTAACATACGAAACACAAATTAATGAATTTTTTCTCCATCAGTTTGGTTCGAAAATTCATGAATTAGTTTTATACTAATGAGACAAAATTTAATTGGTTTTAATTCTAAAATGCACAATTAAAAGTATATTCTTTCAATTGCTAACTCATCACAGAACCAGTATATTCCAGTATACGAAGTATACACTTTAAAAAAAGAAGTAAAAAAAAATTCTTCTATCGTTGTTAACTTATCTAGAAAAAATTATACCAATAAATAAAAAGTCATGGTTATCATAAAATGAATGTTAAAAATTTATAAATATCACAGTTTTATCAAATTTATTAATTAAAGATCATGTTGTGTATTACATATTAGTATCCTAATTTAATCCATTTTTCACATATTTATCAAAACAGTCAATCATTTAAATGATTAGACGTTTTCTGAAAATTTATAATCCCTATTCATTCCGATAAATTAATCGAATTATATGTGATAGTTATTTTTTTATCTATGAAATCTTACATGATTTTATTAAAAAAAAAAAAAAAAAAAAAAAAAAAACAATTATGCAAATTTTTATAATTTTTTTTTAATAATTGCTCTTAGAAACATATCTTTTATAAATTTATACATACACGTGTGAGTATCAAATTTACTTAATGAATCCTAAACATACAACATCTGTTCTTCTCTTCTCGAATCTTTATCTTTTCATCCAAATGTTATATTGCGAACCTTTTGAAACTAGAAATCTCAGGGGCCCCTCACTTTAGTAACATCTGCTTCAGACACTTAAGGTCAGGGGCGTATATAGCCCTTGTGACAGGTATTTTCATCTTGACCGAAACCAAATCTGCTAGATTTTTATATAGCTTAGGCGGAGGTGAATGACCTTCGAAATGATAAATTTCTGTTGGAGAATTATAAGTTCAATTCTGACTCAACAAATTGTTGTAAAGTTAATGGCTATGTAATTTTTTTATATAAAAATTAAGAAGTTGTCATAGTTAAAATCTACAAGTTAAAAAATAATCATTATGAACTATTCCGGTTCATCCTATTTCCGAAAACAATATTTAAAAGTGTAAAGATAAATAAAACGATTCTATTTTTAGCAAACGATTTCAAAAGCTGTAAGTTTTCAAAATCGGTTTCTCATCGATTCTTTCTTTACTTTTTTAAAATTACAAGTATATGAAAATCATTTTTCCTTTTTATAGTAGTAATTATAATAGTTGGAAAGGAGGGAAAATTTCTTAAGTTATTTGGACATTAATGAGCTCTTTTATTAAGTTGCAAACACTGTGGAGGAAAAAAAAAATCTCAACAATAAATTAATTAACTATAGGCTTTAGTAAATATATAAAAAAATAAATAAGCTATTTTTTGTTTGAAATAAAAGTAAATTCCATCTTTGTTTAAATTTTATCTTCGTAACTTTGGATGTATATGTTTTAATACTTCCGTTTTACGATAGGGTCAATAAACTTGAGAGATAGTGTTTCCGAACTAACAAGTATATTTCTTTTACTTAAATTTAAATTAAATGTTACTCTATCAATAAATAATATTATTTATAAAATAAAAACTAAGAACTAATAGATCAGAATCAGCTATATTGTTAGATAAATTTTTTTTAATACTAACTTAACAAGTTAGCATTTTCCCAATTTTCTGAGAAAATGCCTTATCTTCCTCTTTTATAATTCTATCTAAATATTCATTTATTGGTTAATTTTCATTTATTTATCTTTAACATCCTCTTATAATAAAATATCGTAATTTTTTAAAAGATGAGGAGGTCAATGACCCGTGTTATAAGCACTTTTCCTTATTTCTGAAATTAAAATTAAAATATGCATTTCAGGAAGAAAAAAAAATTGTGATGAGTTCCGTAAAAATAAATAATATATAAATGAATTGTTAAAAAAAAAATTTAGATTTTTTTTCCAACTGAAATGCATTGAATTTTGAATATTCATTTTAAAATCTTTCAGAAACAATTTTTCTACTTTGCTCCACTAAAAACCATTCAATGGAAAATCCAATCAAAGCATAAAATACATTGGATTCATTAAAAATAAAATTAATTATGAAATTTTGGATCATTGACCTACATTTCGGTAAATTTTTTGAACTCAAATTAATTAAAACTGCCATACACAGCGTTCACTATATAATACAAAATAATTGTTAAGTCATAGCACTCTAAAAATAACTTGTCTTAGTTTTTTTTCGAGCAATAATGAATAATTGCTGTCATGCATTTGAAATTATTAATTAAAGTGATATTTTCACATTTTAAAAAATTTTCTCATTATTTTTCGGTATCAATTTATAAAAATATAGGTTCGATTGAAGGCAAAAAAGTAAATTTTGTTTTAGTATATGAACGTTGACTTACTCTGCCCTTCCTCACTATTTAGTAATGTTTCTACTTTGAACTTTTATAACAATATGAAACTATACAACAACTATATTTAAAATTTAAAAATGCAATTTAGGTTTCAAACTTATTTGCATAGTATTCTTTATATTTTGGGGGAAAAAAGTACACAGAATTGTTTTTATTCAGCAATCAGTAAAATTCAAGAATTTCGTTATATTGAAAACATTGAAGAAAAAAACATTTTAAATTTTAAATCTATTCACTTCTATTTCGGTAAACAACATGCGAATTAAATCAAGCATATTGTGAAGAAACGTATTGAGCATATTGTTAACACATTCAAGCATATTGAGTAATTTGTTTTATGCGAAAAACAAATAAACAAATAAAACAATTATAAATATTCAAATCGGACGCAACGATATTTGAAAACCATCATTTACAATTTATAATTTAAAGCTACACAGTACTCCATCTGTTTTAGAACGTTGTCATTCTCTAACTTTTTTTATGTGGACGACTTTGATACCTATTCTTCGGTGTGAATCATATAGTATAGCAGATCATATACAAACTATTTGTTTTGTGTCAAAAAAAAGAAAAAAAACTAAACATACATCGACAGTATTCGAAATTAATTCTTACAATTAATATTTTAAAACCGCACAGTATTGATTATATTTTAGAACAAAATTATTTACTCTCTACCTTTTTATAGGTGGCAATTTGTAAAAAAAAAAAATAATAGTAATTTTATTAAAAAAATGAATTCGACAAACATATTAAATTATTGAGTCATTTATTTCTATTTGGGTAAATATTTTACCTGTGAATAAAATTTAACATAGTATATACAAACTATTTGCTAGAGGCGAAAGAAAAGAATGTGTAAAAACGATACAATAGCATTAACGACATGATATTTATATGACATGTTTATGTTATAACGATATTCAAACCCTATCATTACAATTTGCACTTTGAAACATTCATTCTGTCTCAGAACGAAGTATTCAGTATCAGCTTTTCTAGGTATTAGTAAAAATAAAAATTTAATTCGAGAAAGGAAAAAAAGAAGAAGAAAAAAAACAGTAAATTGGACGCAAATTTTAAATTTTGGGGTCACTGACCTCTATTTTGATAACTATTCTACGTGAGAATTAAATGAAACATATTATAAAAAAATTATTTGTTTTATGCAAATACAAGTCTGCGTAACAACGGTACAATAACGATAACAATATCTGATATCAATCATTAGAATTTATATTTTTTAACTACAAAGCATTTCTTCCTGTTTTAGAATAGAATATTTAGCAGTAATCTTTTTCTAGGTGGCGATCTGTAACAATACAAATTTAATTAAAGATAAAACAGTCAATTAGCAAAATTTTTAAATTGTGGTGTCATTAACCTCAATTTTTCTTACTAGTTGATAAATAGTCTACAAAGGAATTTAAAAAAAAAAAACATATTATAACGATATTCGAATTCATTTATTACAATTTATGCTTTAAAACTAAATAATCTTTCTGCGTATTAGAAAGAAATATTAAATCTCTATATATTTTTAATAATCATTTTACAAAGATAATTAAATTGGATTATTTTCTCAGAATTAAATTGGAGAAAAACAGTAGACTAAATTTTCAAATTTTGGGGTTATTGACCTCTACATGGCGAATATTCTACAAGAAAATTATGTAAAACATATTATTTACAAACTATTTGTTTTATGCAAATATCAAGTATATTTATAACAACGATGAAACAACGATAACGATCTTCTCATGCAATCATTACAATTTTTGCTTTAAGACTATAAAGTATTCTGTATTAGATAGAAATATTAACTCTTCATCTTTTTTTTAGGTATCATTTTACAAAAATAAGAATTAATTTGGAAAAAGCCAGTAAATGTAACGAAATTTTTAAATTTTGGGGTCATTGACCTCTATTTTGGTAACTATTCCACAAGGAAATTAAATAAAACATACAGTGGCAGTCAAAAGTATTCGTACACTTAAATTACTAACTTCAAAAGTGAATAAAAATTGAAATTGCGTAAAAATTAATTGAAATTTTCAAAAAATCTTAATGTTTTTCAAGTTGTTGCATGAATGATTTGAATTTTTAAGAGGTAATTTTTAAATTTGGTCATAAAGAGCTCCTCGATAGAGTGAGAATTTGAATCTCACCCCTAAACCTCGTGCTTCAAAAGTATTCGTACATCCACATTTCAAGTTGTAAAATAATAAAATTAAGATAATTTGTGCGCCAAATATCGTTTGTGGGAATATATTTGGCGAGATTTTATATTATTCTTACTTTTACCGCTTTATCTGTTTCATTCTTATGTTTACTAGCTTTGAAACTCGCATTTTTTGTTGTCAATCATACAGCTTTAAATTGAGATGGCTCGGAAGGGAAAAGAAACTTCTCTCGCTGAAAGAAAACTGATAATGAAACTACATAATAACTCTTTAAGAAAGATATCACTTGCTATTGGAAGACCCCGATCTACAGTGCAGAGTGTTATAGATCGACATTGCCAACGCAATACTGTTGAAAATATTCCACGAAGTGGACGCCCAAAAATTCTCAGCATTAAGCACAGACGCTTACTCGTAAGATTGATTAAGAAAAATCCAAAATTGAGTGCCCCGGCAGTAAAAGTCCTCAAACAGGGAATTTCGATCTCGGTATGTACTATACGCCGCACTTTTAACGAATCAGGATTCCATGGTCGAGTATCTCGAAAAAAGTTTTTTGTGTCGGAAGTTAATAGAAAGAAACGAATGTCTTTCGCCAAACAGCATGTTAATAAAAATCCTGATTTCTGGAACAGGGTTATATTCTCGGATGAGAGCAAGTTTAACGTGTTTGGATCTGATGGCAGACAAATTGTGTGGCGTAAAAAGAATACAGAGCTACAACCAAAAAATTTGAGTGCGACAGTAAAGCATGGCGGTGGTAACATTCTAGTCTGGGGATGTATGAGCGCACATGGAGTGGGTAAATTGCACATCATTGATGGGATTATGGATCACAAAAAGTACATTGACATTCTAAAAAGTAATTTAAATTCTAGCGCTTCACAAATGGGTCTTCAAACTAACTATATATTTCAACAAGACAACGACCCTAAGCATACAGCTTATAGTGCTAAGCTCTGGGCATTATATAACACTCCCGAAAGACTCAACACACCTCCACAATCACCAGACATGAATCCTACTGAGCATTTGTGGAGTATTTTAGACAACAAAATCAAAAATCGAGGATTAAAAAAAAATCAGCTGAAAACCGCCATATTGGAAGAATGGGCATCAATTACACCAGATATTACAAAGAAGTTGGTAGATTCAATGCCAAGTCGAATGAAAGCAATAATTAAGGCGAAAGGGTATCCTTCTAATTATTAAACTGTGATATACTATATAATTTTAGGGAAATTTCTTAAGTGTACGAATACTTTTGACACAAAAGTTTTGATAATTAATTTCTATTTTTCATATTTTTTTTCTGTAATTGTTTTACAAGAAAACATCTTTTGATTAAATTGCTCAAAAATAAAGGATACAAGGCCTGGTATCTGTGTTTAATGACGTAGTATAATTTATAAAATACTATGAAGCGATGAGCACTTCAAAATTCATTGTACGAATACTTTTGACTGCCACTGTAGATTCAATGTATTGGTTTAATGCAAATATGAAGGATATGTAACAACGATACTATAACGATTACGATATTCCTGATCAATCATTACAATTTGTGCTTTTAAACTACTTAATAATAATTAATCTTTCAACATTTGAACGAAATATTAAACCTCCAATCTTTTTCAGGTATCAATTTATAAAAATAAGAATTAAATTGAAGAAAAAACTGTAAATTAGACAAAAAGTTTACATTTTGGGGTCATTGATCTCTATTTTAGCAAGCATTATTCATACCTATACTAACATTCACTGTTTTCAAGAATGGATTTTCAAGTGGTAGTAAGACAATTACTGAAAAGTAATCTTGTTCAAAAATATATTTATATTTTGATCAGGTTGAAATTCGCTAGATTCGCTAGAAAAATTCGCTAGAAAAGACTATTATGTTTTTATATATTTGTTGGTATCATTTACATTTGGCGGTGGTCAAACTCATTTATAACGTACTATTATAATTCAAAAAGTTTAATGAAATAATATGAGTTTCGCTACTATTTTAAATATGAAAATAAAATCTTCTGGGAAAACCAGAAGAGTTGGAAAACCAGAGCTATGATTTTAAAATAAGAATTTAATTGAAGAAAAAAACAGTAAATAAGACAAAATTTTCAAATTTTGCGAATCATTGAGCCCTATTTTAATAAATATTATGAAAAATAAGTTTCACTGAAGAGAAAACAGTAAAGTAAATAATTTTTTTAAATTTTGAGATCATTGACCCCTATTTCAATAAATATTAAAAAATAAAAATTTAATTGAAGAAAAAAAAACAATAAGTTAGAGAAAAAGAAATTTAAATTTTGGGGTCATTGAACCCTATTTTAATAAATATTATAAAATTTGAATTTAATTAAAGAAAATCAATAAATTAGACAAAATTTTTTTATTTTGAGGTCATTGACCCCTATTTTAAAAAAGCACAATAAAATAAGAATTTAATTGAAGAAAAAACAGTACACGAGACAAAATTTTTAAATTTTGGGGTCATTGACCTCTATTTTAGTAAATATTTTACGCGCGAATTCGATAAAATTTATTAGGATATTGTATTTAAACTATTTGTTAAATTTTGTATATTTATGCATCAACGGTATTAATGGTATTGCAATTCGAAATCAATCATTTAAATTTAGATTTCAAATTTTTACATAAATTCTTTGTGTTTCGAAAACATAGTCTTTTTACTTTTTTTTAACGTGGCAATTTATAAAAATAAGAATTTAGTGAAAGGAAACACATTAAATTAAATCAAAATTAATTCTAGGGTCATTGACCTTTATTTTGATAAAATGAATTAAAACATGCTATATGCACATGATAGATTTAATAACAATTAAATAAAAACCTCGATTAATTATCATGAATGTATCAGAACAATTTATGCGTCTCGAAAGTATACAGTATTATTTTTTACTTTTAAGAACGATTATACAACTTTATTTTTGGCAGCGGACTAAAAAAAAAAAGAATCACTGAACGGAAAGTAAACACGTTCAAGAACCACTGTGTAAATTCTCAAGTCATTGACCTTTGTATCAGAAAATGTTCTGTGGGTAAATTAATGAAATCGATTATTTAAATTTTAAAAAAATAAACATGCTTATTATAAATATAAACTTCGTAATGAATTCATCATAATTATTTTTTTTTCCAATGGCAGGCACTGAATTCATCATAATTATAGTTTGGACTTAAAATTAATTTAGCCAGTAGCCTTTTCATTTTAAAAACAAAAATTCCTTCCTTTTTTGGGAGCATTCTATAAAATTAGAAATTTGATTAAAACGAAAACAGCAAACGATAATTTAGAAGCACATTTCAAACTATTGGGTCATTGATATCGATCTTGAAAGAATTCAAGATTAATCATAATGAGGTATAAAAAAAAATTAAAAAAAAGCACTTTAATCGAAAAGTCGAAGAATTAATAATAATAATATTTAAAAATAACGATAAATATCCAGCAAAATTTCAAGAATTATTTTTATGCTTAAAATTTATTTCCATAATTGCTTTTAGGAATTTAATTAATTTAAAAATTTGAAGCTTGATTTTTAAAAGCAAGATATAAATTCTACGACCAATGACCCCTGTTAATTATTCTACTTTTAAATGAATTTAAGCACTATATATTTAAAGAAGGAGCTTAATACAAACAATTAAGCACAAGATGTACCCCAAAATGAATACCACAAATCAATAATGATACTTTAAGATAATTAGATTTATTCTTTTTAAATATTTCCGTTTTTTCCATTGACCATTCTATTTTTAAGGTAAAGACTCAGACAAATAGAAATTTAATTGAATTAAAAAAATAAATTTTAAACGCTGTTAGAAAAAAAGAAAAAGAAAAAACTCGGGGTCATTGACCCCCGACTCTACATTCCGCATCATTAAAGCACGCCATACGCGATCGAACGTTTTAATGAAAACAATTAAAAGCACTAATGATAAATTTGCTTTCTAATTCATTTCATTCTAATTTAACTATGTTTCGATGGCCAGTAGACTAGATAATGCAAGAGGCGATGAAAGCGAATTGTATCCGTGGGGTGATCGAACTCCGGATCAGAATCCGAACATTGACCTCTTCTCAACAAATCCGACAACATTCGAAAAAGCATCTTCTTTTTCTTCGTGCCTCCAGGTGTAGAACGCATGCGATAAATACGAACAGGTAGCATCGGTGACGGACGCGACGGATGGAACGAAAAAAAAAGAAGGAATCAATAAATTCAAAAAAAGGAATAAAAGCACCTACTGGTCATGACAATGCCCAAGACTTGTTTGTATTTATGAGTCCCCCTTCCGATTTGCAGGCTATCCTAAAATCTTCAGCTGAGAAATTATAGGTACAGAAATAGCAGGTTGGTTTGGGGGTACTCAGGGAGAACACTCAAAGAAAAAAAATATTTTTTTCTTTGTCAGAGAGGGGGACAAAAAAGGGAGTTAGAAGGTTCGTTGTCAAAAAGAAGAAAAGTGCCTGGCGTAAAGTGAAAGTAAACTTCTCGATTTGTGAGGTGATTTGAGTTCAAGTTCAGAGGAGGGGAGGCTGAGAATCATCGAAGATTAATTTGCTTTTTGCCCCTTATCCTGGGAAAATTCGGTGGAACAGAAGTACAAAATTGTAAATCGGCAACTCAGAAATGACCGGCCTTGGAGAAGGTAATATTACATGTAAAAATAACGAATTCTAAGAGGTCAATGGCATCACCTGACACACTGAAAAATGATTTTGAAATGTCTCTAAGTATAATGCTTTGTATTGTGAAAATCAGAACTAGTTCGTTACAAAATATTTCTTTTTTACAATTTCTCTAGAAACAAAACAAAACAACAACAAAAAAAAAAGAGAGAGAAATTTAAGTTTCTGATGTAATATCAAACTAATTTCAGCACTAAATGTATCAATTGTTAGAAGAAAAGAAAAAAGCTGTTAAATGTCATTTTTCATGGATACAATAATAAATGATTATGCAAAATTTCGTAATACAAATATGCATTTAGATTTCTTATTTTAGAATTCAATCAGGAGGGTTTTATTTTATTTTATAACCGTCGTTGAACAGCTGACTACGACTGCTAATGTTCAACTCCGTAGCATCGTAATTTGAACCCAATCCAGAAGACAAGGGAACTCCTGAATCAAGTATTGGGAGAAGTTTTGCCTTCGTGGAGGACTTTCTGATGGAACTAGCCCACATTTGCGTTACATGGAGAGGAAGACCACGAGAACCTCCCACGGTTAGCCTGACGGCAAGGGGACTCTAACCCATGATCCGTCTACCACGGAGGATATTTCCCGTCAGCACTGCGGTCTGTGCAAGCCGGATGCGGAATTTGTATCGACTGGGATTCGAACCCGGTTCGCCTTATTGGAAGGCGGACGCTCTATCCCCTGAGCCATCGCGGCAATCAACTGGGTTGTGACTTTCTGTCTGGTTAAAAAACTTCATTCGCTTAAGAAGATATGTAAATAGGAAACATGTTTCGAGCTCTCAAAACAGGCCCCCGTTTTCATGACGTGAATGGGGAAAAAAAGGTGCTTTTTTTTTAATTTTTCGTCGGCAACTTTTCGTTTTATTTTTCAAATCACTTTTGTTTCTTCTCATTTATGTCCGGCAATTGTTGAAAATTGGAGAATGCTTATCAGCTCTTGAAACATGTTATTTCTCATTTACATATTTTTGAAGCGCATGAAATTTTTTAATCAGATAATATTGAGGGCCGGGATAGCCTGGTCGGTAGGGCGCTGGGCCCATATCCAAGAGGTCGTGGGTTCGATCCTCGCCGACCGAAGACTCCCCGTGTAGTAAATGGTGACTGATGCACGTTAAATCTGTCGAGTCTCAAAGTCCTCCATGTTCCCACAACAAATCAACACCTTTGGGGGTACTGATCCAGGAGTTTCCTTGTCTTCTGGATTGGTTCAAAATTACAAGGCTACGGAGTTGAACGTAAGTAGTCGTAAACCCATGAAATTGGGTCGGCTGTTCAACGACGGTTATAAAATAGAATAAAATCAGATAATATCTTACCGCTTTAGTGACTTGGGATTATTTATTTAAAGGTTGTAACTTACTCGTAAAAGAGAAGAAAAAAATAAAGTTTTACTTTAAATTATAAAGCTTTTACTGTTTTGAAAGATAAACAATTCATTATCATTAACTTTTTACCGGATAAGAAACACTCGTTTATGCATGTTATAAGCATTCATAAGCCATGGTAGTTACAGATGTTTTATTCTTACCCCAAACAACCTAGAGATAAAATAATTTAAATTCCATTTTTATCTCTTATGAGTAAATTACAGCTCCAATTACGAAAGCCAACTGAAGGCCAGAAATAAAATGATTTATTTAATCCATTTATAATGATAAAGAAAGGATCTTTAATTTACAATGGGTGGCACTTTTTTTAAAATTATTTTTGGAGGAATTAAAAGGAGGAGTCTATCAAATATAGAATTAAAATAACTATTCATGAGGGAATAAAAGAAAGAACTGAGCGATAAATTCTTTTATCACGTTTTAAAATAAACTGATTGTTAAAAATAAATTGATTGTTAAAAATAAACTGATTTGTCACAAAACTTTAATTATTTTCTTCTTGAGGAAGGGGTTCTTCGTATTTGAATCTTCTCTAGAAACATGAATAAACTTTGGATCCCAGGTATTTTTAAAATAAATGTGATTTTTTTTTTTCTGTTTCACCTTCGATATAATAGAAAAGTTTTAAATTCTTTAAGTGTAAAAACATAGTTAATTCTTGTTGAAAATTGATGTTTTTTTTTTTTTTTTTTTTTTTTTTTTTTTGTACTTTTTAAAAAACAAATCGAATATAACTTTCTAGCTGCCCATTAGAGAGCATTAGGAGATCGAGGCCCAGAACAAATACCCCAGCTTTACGAATTTTTTTTGGACAAGTCATTGTTTCACAAAATGCAAATCATTCCAGTTTGTTGAAAATGGGTACGTATAATGCGTGCAAAACCAACGCTATCAGTCATATCCCAGCTGTCTAAAAAGGAATGCGTGGCACACAAAAATTTTCGAGCAAATTTTGCACATACGCTCTACATTTGTTTGAGCTGAACTCAGACTAATTATTAAGTAAAATCCAGTATTTTGTGTAACAATACTTCGGACATGCAAATATATTGCACTTGGTCTAGAACAGGGGTTTCCAACTTACATGAGGTCGGGGGCAATGGCGGGCAGCAACTTTATCAAAATTTTATGTAGGACTCTTATGTTTGAAGGAAATTAAATATTACTGACAGTATTACCAAGTTATACAAAAGTATTGAATTACAAATTAAAATAAGAAGTAGATTTTTAAAAATACTTAATTGTTACTAGTAATATTTTTAAAAATATTAATATAAATAATAAAAATTCGGGCTGCAATAACTTTAATGTGCACCTATGTATTAAACAATTAATGTGCAACAGATATCTAATTGTTAAGATATAAAACTTTAAAAAGGTTGGTATTAAAACTGATATAGTACCACACAAAATGTTCAATGAGAAATTGATGTTTGTCTGCTGCAACCACCTGAGAATAGATATTTACATTTAAAATTTACAAATGTGTTCATTTAAATATTTTCGTCCAAAATGAGTGGTTTCAAAAAGTTAAATCGGAGAATTTCTTCGAGAAAATTTCTGATACACACAAGTTGAATTATATTCACAAAATACAAAATAAAAAAGAGCAACATACACGATTATTTTTGTATTTAAATAAATATGTTTTTGGATGCAAAACTTGAGAAATAAATATTTTTGCACCGTTGGTATGCTAAATTTCACAGAAACGAAGAAATTAAGTTTTTTCTAACCAAAGAAAAGTATTTCAAACCCATATAGATTTTTTACGAAAATTGTCCGTAAAAAAATGACAACTAATATTTTAATTCACGGGCCACAAAAAAAGGCTTCGCGGGCCGCCAGTTGGAAACCCCTGGTCTAGAAGTAACAAGCTTCTTGAAGTATGTTACAAAGTAGCATTTGAAACTTACGATTTAATTTGCATTCTAAATAACTTAACTCCTGCATTTTCGTAATCAAAGCCGTCATTCAACAATACTTCCAGTATCAATACTCTCTCGGTTACTGTGGTTTTTCTAATTTTGTTTCTCATCTTTATTTTTCCATTTTTCGTTGCTAACTTTTCCTTTTAAGTTTCAAATCTCTTTTTTTTATTCAATTTTTCTTTTAACAGCATATGTTTAGGAAGATTTCACATGGCAAAACTGTCATCACGATTTGAAAGACTGAAGCTTTTAGAAACCATGATAGCTTTTAGAAGCCATGCAAAATTTGCATCGAACAGAATGAGAGTAGGGAATCTAAAAGCTGATTTTCTTTCTCAGTACCACTATAAATAAAAAAGCATTATAATGTAAATAATTGCAATCCTATAGAATGATTTCGAAATTGCTAGTATTAAGACTGGAAAAAAGTTACTCAAAGTTATTTAGTATCTTAGTAAACTTCTTCGTCTCACTTTGTTGGATCTAAATTTTGCGTGGGTAAAAAATTACATCATTTCTATTAGCTTTAAACATGAACTTTCAAATTATGCCAGTCCCGCAGTGGACTGATCGTTAAGACACGGTTCCCAGAAGATCACCGAATTCAAGCATCACTGGATACGGTCAGTGTGCGCGTGGGTGACCACTTGGATCAGCCTGAGTAGGGACCGAGGGTGTGCGGTATTGATCCTCGTTAAACTGTTCTACCGTAAAGTGCTCGACTTCGCGTGCAGGTCGTCGGGCTACCGAAGCTGGAGTGCCATCCCCTCTGCAGAGGATCAAAATTGTGATGGCATGTCTTTGGATCATCCTCAGGGGTGTTTCCAGACTGTTGCCAATAGCCCATCGTGCAGCTGTAGTGCGTCGTAAAATGACTACTACTCTCTCTCTCTCTCTCTCTCTCTCTCTCTCTCTCTCTCTCTCTCTTACACTATATATATATATATATATATATATATATACACCGAAGAGCCATTACATTATGACCACCATCCATCTATAAGAATGGGCTCGTCCAGGTTTTCATGGTTTCTCGCCCAGGAACAATGTTTTCATGGGGAACAATGTTTTCATTAGGACTCATAATCCTCATAAAACAATCCCTGACGTCTGTAAGTTACTTGAACATAGTTGTGGTTCATAGGGGATGGTGTTTACCAACAGGATAATGCACCATGTCATAAGGGTCGAATCGTCGAGGAACATTCCAGTGACTTTCAAATCATTCATCTGACCTTAATCCAATAGAGCATTTGTGGTCCTACTTGGGAAACCAAATTCGTGCTGCCACGCTACCCCCTCGCAATGTGAGGGAATTGCAGGACCAGTTGGTGAGCGCTTGGTACCAGATACCTCAGACTACCTATCAGCACCTTGTGGAATCAATACCACGGCGGGTGCTAGCTGTTTTGAGGGCTAAAGGTGTATACATGTTATTAGCAGGGTGGTCATAATGTAATGGCTCTTAGGTGTATATATATATATTATATATATATATATATATATATATATATATATATATATATATATATATATATATATATATATATATATATATATATATATATATATATATGTATATATATATATATATATATATATATATATATATATATATATATATATATATATATATATATATATATATATATATATATATATATATATATATATATATATATATAATTTTTTTAAATTTTTTTATTTTATTTAAACGAACGAAGTTTTTAATCAAGTAATATCTTTCAACCTCAGTTTCCTGGAGTTATTAGATTTTAACTGTTTTAAATAAAGTTAGTTTTCTTAACATATTAAAATATATATATGTTTCTTTACTTGCTGGAGATATTTCTCATTAACTTTTTGGCAAAGAAATGTATCTGTTACAGCTGTTCAGAACACAGTTTTCAATTTATACTTTTATGTTTGACATAATAGTTATTAGCACTTTCGTGTATAAATCAAGAAAGTGTTTTCTTTAAAAATAAAAAACGAGTTCCAGCATGAATAAGTTTTGTAAATTCACTATTTCATAAAAATTCGTTACTTTCGTTAGAGGAGTTTCATTTCTCTTTTTATTTCTAAATTGTATGAAACGAAATAAAGTAAAGTATCGAAATACTGGAGATATTTTTCAATTACATTCCAGCCAACACACGTCTCTTCCAATTCTTCAAAATATAATTGTCAATTCATTTGTAGAACTAAAATTCAAATCACTCCAGAAATCTATACCACTGGTATACAAAAGTTATAATTCCTTAGACGAAGTTTGTAATATCGTCCTGTAATTTTATTTTCCCAAAGCTATTTCGTAAAATTTACTTTCGTTGATATTTATTGAATTTTTTACGATCTGTTTTATTTTTAAATTAGTATATGGAATGAAATAAAGAGAACTTTCTTAAAATATTGAAATGCTCTCACTGGAGATATTCCTTGAGGGCTATATTTCAGTCAACAAAATATGATCTGTTACAGATTCTACACACATAATATACGTATTTGATACAATAGTTATTAACACTTTTATGTCTCACTTTGAGAGTTATGCTCTTATTCTAGTTTTTCGAAAAAATTTAAAAAAAAAAAAAAAAAAAAAAAAACTGGTTTTTGTTTCAGTATGAATAATAAGTTTACTTCATTAAAATTCTTTCTGATGAAAATGTTTCCATGTTTATGACCGGAGATTTTAGTTATTTATTTGTAGAAATAAAATTCAAAATCACTCAATCAGAAATTTATAGCACTAGTACACAAAAGTTATAATTCTTCAGACGAAGTCTGGAATGTTGTCTTATAATTTTATTTTTTCACTAGTACTAATAAAAAAAAAACAGACAAGTTCCAGCATACATATTTCTTTAAGTGGTTATTTTTCTAATATAATTTTACTGTAAGATATAAATATTTTTCTATCTTTTTAGTACGCAATTTCTCATATTAAAGTTCAAAATAATTAATAAAAAAAAGTTGGTGAGACAACAGAAGTCACCAGTTTGAAATTTAAAGTTTTTGCATCTTAATATTTCGAAACCACATTGTTTTATGATTATTAGTTGTTGCTGCTTGCTTTCGTATGTCTGTTTAGGCAGAGTGGTGCGATTGTTCTTGTTTTCTTGTGGCGCCACCTATGGCCAAGAATTCGACTTCTGCTACACCCATACGTCACGTTTATAGGGCGGAACCATTCATACATCCATTCATTCAACCACAGATCGTAATTTTGACCTGAATCAGAGAACGATCGATCTCCAATCCAGTACCCCCATAGTATGATTTGTTATGGGAACATG
Organism: Parasteatoda tepidariorum; assembly: GCF_982258835.1. NCBI lineage: Eukaryota > Metazoa > Arthropoda > Arachnida > Araneae > Theridiidae > Parasteatoda > Parasteatoda tepidariorum. The sequence continues at coordinate 5,972,060 of NC_141756.1, forward strand.
GAGGACTTTGTGAGTCGACAGATTTAATGTGCTTCAGTCACCACTTACTACACGAGGAGTCTTCGGACGGTGGGGTTCGAACCCACGAACTCTCGGACATGGGTCCAGCGCACTACCTACCAGGTTATCCCGGCCCATTTATTAGTTGTTAAATCGTTATATTGCATCATGTAATTTAAATAAATTAGCGCTTACATTAATTGAAATAGCACTTTAAAGTTATCAGAGTGCAAAAGATTAATATATTTTTTTCGTTGACTCAAACATCGCTGTTTGTTTTATAATTTAAATGTTTACATTCAAAAATTACACCTGATTTAAAATTAAAAGCTATGAAATTATGATTTAGCATTAAAGGTAATTTTTTAGGTTCATCTTAACACATTGTATGCGGGCAACTTTTCCAAATAAATGTATTTACAGCTGGCATGGATTAAAAATTTTAAAAAAAGGCGGTAGGCAAGATTTCATAAAACTGGGAACAAACTTGTCACAATAGCTATAACTATAATTTAAAAACAAATTACGACGAACAATTGTAGTCCTGATTATATACATACTGAATCATTTACGTTTGTGGCAATCATAGGTGTAGAATTTTCCTGAAAAACAGAGCGAAAGTGAAGCAGTTTTGCTTTTAGCAGAAATGTTAAAAAAAGTATTTTTACGTGACTCGCTTGCAATGCGTTAAAGCGATAAAAAAAAGAATTTTCCATCAGTTTTTTTTTCTTATCGTATGAATGCACTGTAAAATATTTTCATATACTTACCGTTTTCATTCGTTTTTATGAAAAAAAATAGGGATTTCAATTATTTTCATTTTTAAAAGATTGGTTAAGAAATTGTACCACGGTTTGTAATCCTAAGAAGTAGTTGTAAAACCTAAAAAAGCATGTCATTTTTAGAATTCCAAAAAAGTAAAGTGAAAGGTTTTACTCTTTTTCATTGCTTAAATTATCCGCCTATATATTTATTTTTTTTCTAAAGACCGCGTGCCAACCCCCGTAATTACTTCTCTACATCATGGCTTTCTCTTTTCTTCAGCGTCCATATTTTCCACAAAACGCAGAACATTTCGCTTTTAAAATATTCAATTCCATGAACAGACGACCCAATTTTGAGTTTACGACTGCTAATTTTCAACTCTGTATCCTTTTTATTTTGAACTCAGTCCAAGAAGACTCCTAGATCAAATAGTGGGAGAAATTTACCATCGCAGAGTATTTTTTGATGAAACTATCCCGCGTTTCCTCTACAAGGAGAGGAAAACCACGAAAAACTCCCACTAATAGGTTGACGGCAAATGGACACTAACCCATCATCCGTCTACCATCGAGATTATTATTTCATGTCAGCACTGTGGTCAGTGCGAGCTGGGTGCGGAATTCGAATCGACCAGCCATCGCTGTGATTCCAACCCGGGACACCTCATTACAATTACTACAGCTTTATGTAAGGATATTTTGTTAATACGAATTTTAGAATATTCATTTCAATATATTAAAGGTTTCCGCTTTAACTATGAATAATTGAAAATGTATGTTATAGTGGTAGAATTAAAAAAATGAATTTTAAAAAAAATGAATCAGATTTTCACCTCTGCTTTTATTTTTAGTCACCTGTAGTAATCCTTGATTTATAAGATTTTCGCGGTTTTCAAAATATTTTAAAAGTGGTAACAATCAGAAGATGATCCATTTACAACGTTTGTGACAACTACTATGATTTTTCAAATAAAATATATGTGTATGAAAATTCTGCCTCACGAAGTGTTAGAGTGGTATCTTAAAAGAAAATCCTACTGGCTTTATCATAAATTTTATTCGAGGTCATTAACTTAAATATAACTGCTTCGTATTTGTTTATATATATATTTTTAATCGAAATAAGGCACATTTTAGAGGGGAAAATAGTTTGCTTAAAAATTATATTTAATCTTAAATAATCGTCCCTTAAACCAAAATAATTATTTTTCGATCTCAAATAATTAAAATACAAATAACAGCAAACGAGTAAATAATGTTGTAATTGCGCTTTATAAAAATAATAAATATAATTCTTAGAATTAGCAGGTTAGGTTAACCCTGAAGAATGTAAACAGTTTGATTTAAATGAAAGGTAAAACTATGCCGTACGTCAATGTTCTTTCAGGAATTACATTTCGGTACTTACTTTTGTGGAAGACTGTTTGTTCTATTTCAACGAGAGAGCGATAAAAGAAAACAAAAAGAATCGTTCGAGGACACGAGACGCGGATAGCCTTGAGAAAAGACGTCAATTCAAAACACTCAAACCTTCGAATTGCAGTGTTGTATGCTTTTTAGTTTAAATTCCCAATTGCATTATATCATACTCGATTATTTAAATTTGTTTGAAATATCATGTATATATATATATATATATATATATATATATATATATATATATATATATATATATATATATATATACAGAGAGAGAGAGAGAGAGAGAACAACGGAAAATAGAAAGGAAAGAGAAAAAGAAGAATTATTAAAATTTAAGTATTTAAATGAAAGTTGAAATGCAATTCAGATTATGAAAAATAAAAACAGAAATGAATCTATTATCGATATTTCAGTCCTAACTGAGCATTTATTGACATAGCTTTAGTTTTTCTCTCAATTTTAATAAAACTTTTTATAGAAAAACTGGAACCAGACGATATGTGTTTTTAGAAACAAGAGTCACAATCCCAAACGATCCAATATTAAAATATCTCATTCTCTTTTCAGTGATGAAAGATTTCCAATCGTAGAACATAAACCGCTGACTCTTGGGAAATCAATATCGAATGGTTGTGGCCTGTCAGACGATCAGAAAAATGAGTCCCTTTACTTGTTCTAGCGACAACTGGAGCAGAAATTCGGTCATGTTGAATATCTCTGGACAGAGGAATCATAATTATAGGCCAACAGCCCAAAAACTGCTTTGGCGATCTTGACAGGTGCTCTCGGCGCGATGCTTTAGTTTGAAATGAATGATTCATTTTCGTTTACAACGTCGAAACATGTTGTTCCAGTCACGTTCTGAAATTACTAAGTGATGAGTTAGATGAGTCTAATAAAAGGATGTGGGGGTGGTCATCGAATGCATTGGTAATACGTTCGCGTGGATTTTGGTTCGCAATAAACAATAGATATATTTGTTGGAATGTAGGTTAAAGGGATTTCATTTCGATGATCAGTCAATTTTGGTATTTTATGCAAAAAAGAAATAAAATTGATGTTCATTTCCGCTACATCTCGGTTTAATACATTTGATTTAAAGTTATTTTGCCCACTACTCTATTATAATAATAGGAAAAGTCATATAAAACACAACTGCGTTATCAGCGTGGTGAAATTAATTTGGCGAAGTCAAGCAAAATTATACATTAGTTTTTTAACTTTTTGCATTTCGAGTAATTTATTATGCTGTTTGGACTACTGTAAATACTAATGTTTACATTAGTTCAAACGTATTTAATCCCTTAAGGCTTCCAATTTTAACAGAACTTCGATATTAAGTTTAGCATTGCAACCAACAAAAACATTGTTGTATTAAAATCAATAATAAAGTCGCAAACAAAAAATGGAAAAATAAAGGTGATAAACGAAGCTTAAAAAAAAAAAAAAAAAAAAAACTCACAGTAGCTGAGAGAGAAGAAAAATTATTAGCTCCTCACCATCTCTCCCTAGCGCGTGGAAATGTATTTTACCCTGATTTGCCCGTCTCGGCCACAGTGGTTTTTCTTGTTTTGTTTTTCATCCTTTTTTCTCTCTCAGCTACTGTAGTTTTTCTTGTTTTGTTTCTGACATTTATTTTTCCATTATTCCATTGGCAACCTTACGTTTTTTTTTTGTTTTTTTTTTTTCTTTGTTATTATTTCAAATCACTTTTAATTCTTCTCGTTCACGTCGGGTAAGTCTTTCAAAATGAGCGCCTATTTTTGAAGCTCTTGAAACATGTATATATTTTGAAGCGATGAAGTTTTTTTATTTGTATATTTTTTGATGCGAATGAAGTTTTTAAACAGTTGTAATGTCTCTCCGCTTTAATTTCTTGTCAATATTTATTTAATATATATTTATACTAATATTCAGTAGACAAGTATAGATGATATATCATATATAGCAACAAAGCTAAGCCAAAAAGTTATAAAATATGTGAAACCAATCCCTTTATGAAGAGATACCCCACTTGAAAAGAGAATTCCCCATCTCCTGTTGCTGACTGGTAAACTGACAAAAAATAAAAATGACTAAATAAAGCCACTTTTGTTTATAACGCTTTATCGCTCTCTTTCGTCAAAGAAGTATTTGTATGACGTCAGATTAAATTGCACATTGTAATAAAAATACCACAAACATTGACCTTATCTCAAAGAATGACTCTATCATAGTCTAAATATAGTATGCTACCTTAAAGCAGCTTGATTGAAATTAGTTTCCAACGTTCAGTGCACACAAAAATTTACGTTCAGTGAGCAAAAAAATAAAAATTAACAAAAATTAATTATTATAAATTATTAAAAATTAATAAATATTAATAAATAATAATTAATTAATTTCAAAAAATTAATTAATTTTTGTTCTAATGATAGGATCTTCTTGTTCTAATACTCAATCTGAATAATTCAAGGGGGTGACCGCAAATGGGCTAATTAATCAGTGCAGACGAAATTTTTAAGTTTCGAATTTAAGACGCTAAATTAAATCTTGTAAGTTTGGACCCCTTAATGTAATTTTAGTTTTACGCATTTCATTACATTTCGAGAAGTTTTTAAGCTGTTTGAAAAGTTTATGCACGCATTTATAAAATTCGTTTATCCGTTCATACAAAATAAAACGTTTAGTAAACATTTATTATTTTATTTAATAATAGTCAAAAAATTTTTGAATTGTAAGGTGCGCAATTTTTCACATCGTTTTAAAGAATGCAATTTTTGATGGCAAAATACAAAAAATAAAGAAATCGGAGGCTCCTAAGAAATATAATTTTGAAAAAACCATATTTTTAAAATTGATTCGATATTTTGCATGGAATTATCTTTGGCTAAACACTTTTTAATTGTGTGCAAAAATGTTTCAATTTGCTTAAAAAGCTCTTAAAAAAATGCGAAAAAAGACAAATCTAACAAAAAATAGGAAATAAAAATTCAAGAAAACACAGAGTAAAACTCAAAATATAACATATAAAGCGAGTACCATATTCATATGTATTTTGACATACTGGCATGTTTCAAAAATGATTTAAAATATTTTCCTAAAAGGTTTGCAAGATTACAAATTATGAAAGTGGAACTGTAACTAGAAGATCATAGGATACGTTTAAATTTCATAATATTTCTTAAATTTCATAATATAGGGGAGAGTCGGGTAGCCCCGCTCACTTAAGGAGTATTGCTTATATTTCTGTATAATACTGAGTAATAATCAACATTTTTGTATGCTTCTTTTGTTTTATCATCGAATTAAATAATGCAAAAAGAATAAACCAAAAAAAGAATAGTTAAACTAAAAAAAAGTAGAAATTTAAAAAAACATGTTTTTCAGCTCTTTTCAAAATGTGTCGGGTAGCCCGCGCCCAGTTACAAAAATTGTGTTTTTTGGCTATTTTTTCAGGTGTAAATGAGAATGACCAATGTATTGACAATAGATAAACCTCATCTATCATTTTTATCACAAAATTATTTTATTTATTACATATTTATATACTTTTAGTGAATTCTATCATTCAATAACAACAAATGCTACAAACTACAACTTTTTTCAAAATTGTAAGCTGAGCCGCGATGGCTCAGGTGATAAAGCGTTCGCCTTCCAATGAGGTGAACCGGGTTCGAATCTCACGAGTGGCTGATTGATATGAATCCGCATTCGGCTTGGTTAGAGACCCTTTGCCGTCAGGCTAACCGTTGGAGGTTCTCGGAGTCTTCTTCTCCATGTAACGCAAATGAGGGTTAGTGCCCTCAAAAAGTCCTCCATGAAGGCAAAATTTCTCTCAATACTTGATCCAGGAGTTCCCTTGTCTTCTGGATTGGGTTACAAGGCTACGGAGTTGAACATTTGAAGTCGTAAACCCAAAAATTGGGCTAGCTGTTCAACGACGGTTTAATATAAAATAAAATCATTTAAGCAACAGCAAAAAGAATTTGTAATTACCTCCACATACAAAGATAACAAATTATGCGATCTTCTGTACAAAATTCTTTGTTGAACTTATAAGTAAGGAGTTAAATAATAGTGAAAATTTTAAGCTTTGTAAATTAAATAATAATATCATCATTAAATTTTTTTCAACCTTATATAAGAGATAAAAAATTAAAACTATTAATATACAATTTCCGTACTTAATAATCAGTCCAAAATTTCATAAAATTCCTATTAAATTTAGAATTATCACTTGGGGATATAATTCTTCCCTAACTGAACGTGGCACCATTTCCTTTTAATACTTAAATAAAATTATTAACAATATTATTAAAGAAAGGTTTTTTTGGATTATCATTAATAATCAACCCATTTTAGAATTTATTAAACAAAATTAAATCAATTCTATTGCGACTTTTAGTTTCCAAGATCTCTTGAATAGCGTTCCCCTTTCTAATTTAAAAGTCATTCTGTTGAGTTATTATTATAATTATAAAAATATCTTTAATTTCGATTTGATTATTGGGAAATTCTAATTAAGATTTGTCTTTTTAATAGTTATCTTTACAATAGAAAACATATTTTTGTTCAAATAGATAGAATACCACAAGTATCTAATTATTCATCACTTTTATCTAACTTATTTTTACAAAATTATGAGAAAAAAATTATACTCTTAATATTAAATTTGTTTTTAGACTTATTGATGATTTAATTATCTTTCATTTTTAAAGTTATACAATTTTTTAAATATTATTTACCCCGAAGAATTAATCTCTCTTCATCTAATATTAATTTTAATTATTTAGATTGAAGTATTAAAAAGAAGAAAATACCTGTATTGTTTTATTCGATAAAAGAAATAATTTCAAATTTAATATAAATAAACTAATGTCTCTAAAGACATTTATTTAAATAATATTTTTAATCAAATTATTAGAATTAAAAGAATTTGTAGAAATGTATATTTATCGAAAAAACAAATCGATGAACTCTTCTAAAATTTGATTTAAAAGAAAACAATAAATATATCCAACTAATGTAATTAAAATCGATATAAACTCGTTGAGTTAATTGTATGTTATAATCAAAAATTTATTTGTTGACTGAATTTATATTTTTGCCATTTAATAGAGAATTTTTTTCATTGAACGTTAATAATTTCTCTAAAATCATTAATATAAAAATTTTATAGTTGAAATTCAACCTTATTAAATTTCATTAAGAACACTCGTTGAGCAGCCGACCCGATTTTTGAGTGTAATCTCCTAATGCTCAACTCCGTAGCCCCGTAATTTTGAACCCAATCCAGAAGACAAGGGAACTCCTAGATACCCCAAGACACCCTCCTGGTTCAAGTAGTGGAGAAATTTTGTCTTCGTGGAGCACTTTTTAACTACCTTAATGTTCTCTTTTTTGGAAATTTATGTCTTAGTCGTAGTGGGTTGCAATTATAATGCAAGGTTTAATTTCTTTTGAAATTTGTTACCTGAACTAAAAAATTAAGAATATTATTTTTTAAAATTTTTTTAAGAAAGTGCCAAACAGGAGAGAGGGTAGTTAAACGCCGCTGGATTGGAAAATCGCGGATCTGCAAACTTGCATGACCTGGTATGAGCGGGAACTACCATCACCCTATAAAGCTGATTTAAAATATCAGAATAAAAAAGATTAAAAAATAAAAATAATAAAAACATTTAAAAAAAAAGGTGCCAAGAAGGAGAAAATTATTTCGCAGTCACAAAAAAAAAAGAGAAGTATTTTGAAGAATTAAGGAACCCATATAATAAAACAGTTTTATCAAAAAGGAACAAAAAAATTGATAATTGATGTTTCTTTCAATGAAGTAAATAAAAACCCATCAGATGTTGATTGATTATATAGTAATGATTAAGGCCCGGATTTTGATGACATTTGGATTTTTTTGCATTTTTTGCATTTTTGGACATTTTTTGTCCTTTAGAGTATTTTTTTTAGATTTATAGGGCATTTTTCATTAAATTTTTTGGCTTATTATCCATTTTAAAAAATTTTTTAAATTTTTTGTTAATTTTTTCCAATTTTTTTTATTTTTTTTTTAATCATATTCTATTATTACACTGGCTTCCAAACAGTGAAGAAAATCTCCAGGATATTAACAGGTGAAGCAACATCTTTTCAAATTGAAGAAGAATTGTCAGTAAGTGAGACCGTCTTTTTCAAGTACGCACCAATAACATCAGTAGACGTTGAAAGAAGCTTCTCCAGTTATAAAAATTTACTTTCAGACAAGAGGCCCTCGTTTACATTTCAAAATATGAAAAAAAAATTTAATAATCCAATGTAATTCTGATATTTAGTAATATTATGAGATGGAAGTTGTTATATTCATTAAAGTTTCTATACAAAATGAAAATGTTTTGGAGTCAATATATTTACCTTTTTTTTGTTATTTTAGAATATAAAACATATTTTTCAAACTTTAATGAACGTAGAACAAGTATTGCATTGCTTTACATTTTTTGAAATGACTCATAATAATTTTAAAGAGTAAAACATTGTTTTAGTTCAATATTTTTACTTTATTTAAGTCATGTCATAAGGCATTTTTAGCGCAATTTTTGCATTTTTAGAGTTTTTTTCGCACTTTTTAAGGGCATTTTTTGCACTTTTTAAGGGCATTTTTTGAACTTTTTAAGGGCATTAATTGGGATTTTTTAGGTCATCAAAATCCGGGCTCTAGTAATGATATATTTTCTTTGATTATATAGTAATATATTTTCCAACTTTAAAAAAAAAAAAATTGGAAAAAGTTATTAAACAAAGGAAAGAAAGGTTGATCTTATATGGGAATGCATTTTTGCTGGGTTCACGAAAGATGAAGTGGAGCGGAGGAGGAGGAGATGGAGGAAGATAATTATTTCGCATGCGGATTTCGTACATAATATTCTTAAACTGTCTTAAAAGTGTGATTTAAATATGATAATAATAAAAAGATGATTTTTCACTGAAATTTTATTATTTCTAAATTTTTATTAGAATTAATACATGAACCCGGTCTTACTACTAATTCATTTAATTAAAATTAATTAATTATTAATTTTCTCCTAATTAATTATTAATTTTCCCCTAATTAATTTAAAAATAGTTGTATAACCAAATACTGGTTCCTTAATATTACTATCATATTTATTTGTTATTTTTTCCTTGCATTTTACAGTTTTTTCGATGATGTAGGAACTTTTAGCTCGCTGATGAAATTTTAAAAATTCTAACATCAGCAAAAAAATATTTTACTTTATATGAGTTAAAAATGGTGAGACAGCTTAAAATTATTTATCTCCTAATGATGAAGTATTAAAAAAACGTTACAATCACACGATTATTATCTTCTAGGGTGCGTATTATATAATAGCACTATAATCTTTTATAACTATTTTTACTGCTATTACTATTTTCAGATACTTATTATTTTTGTTGAGTCCCGAATAACTTTAATCGAAAAACTCGGTTAAAGCAGAAAGTGTAAGAAAGAAAAGGTATAAATGTCATATATTTAACGAATACAAAATGTATACCACATACAATTCATATTATAATTAAAAAGCTTACTTAAGGAGCATACTTAACGAGAATTAAGAAGTTTTTACTTAAAAAATCCTTAATCGCTTTTTGTTTTACTTTACTTTGGCGCTGCAGCAATGCTTTGCTATTTTTTTTAGGGAAAACAGAAAGGCTGTCGTCGCCTTTTCTTGTTGTTCTATAACAGTGGTTAACAACTGGCTGCCCGCGGGCCGCATCCAGCCTCCTTCTTTCGAGGCGGCCCTGATCCAGCCGACGAAGCCTTTTTTTGTGGCCCGCGAACTAAAATATATTAGTTGTCGTTTATTTGCGGACAATTTTCGTATAAAATATATGTAGATTTAAGATACTTTTCTTTCGTTAAAAAAAACCCTAATTTCTTCGTTTCTGTGAAATTTAACATACCAACGGTGCTAAAACATTTATTTCTCAGGCAAAAATCTACCTCTTATTTTAATTTGTAATTCAAAATTTTTGTTTTGTACAACTTGATAAAAATCTGACAGTAATATGTAATGCTCCTTCAAGCATAAAAGAGTCCTACATGAAATTTTGATAAAATTGCCGCCATTTGACTGGTGTTTTTAATTGCGGCCCCCGGGCTCATGTAAGTTGGAAAACCCTGTTCTATATATTCAATAGCACTTTCGATATCTTTTAGTCCATCTGTATGTTTTATTTTTATAGGTTGATTTTCATCGTTCATCATCTTCGCCAGATTCATTTTCATTATTGACAATATTAATGATCATTTCATCGGATCAAGTGGTTGAATTTCGTTTTCCAGAGCGTTTGGAAGATAAGAGTCTTTTTTTTAATTCGTCGGTTGCTTTAAAAATAAACTAGAACAAAAAAAATCTTTGAAATATCTGATAGCTCAGTTAAAGTGGAACTTTACTATACTTTCAAAAACAATGAATGATCTATTACTTTGAAAATACACATAACATTTTTAGCAACGAGATGTTTTAATGTTTGAAAAAAAATAAATATGTATTCATGAATTATATATCAGAGATCTATTTGAGAATTATTTTTTTTCAATACTAAAATATTTAATAAAACGCTGCATTTACACTTTTCTTTTCTCTTTCCCCCCCCCCCAGTAATAATGTGCTGAAACTATAATATCTTTAAACTAAAGTAATAATTAAAAACTATAGTCATCACTTTCCCAGTAATGACATAAAACTATAGTTCATTAAATGGAAACTCTAATAAAGGAATAGTTTCTTAAAATTTATTAAACTTTTTACAGCTTCATAGATCGCTACCTGTTTTGCACACCGGAGTTTGAAGGTAGTTTTAGTTCCCTTTTGCTCAATGGAGTGTAGTGATCTGAGTTGAAACTTGCAAACGACTTCTCATGCTTGAGTTTAATTTTTATGATTTCAATAAGGTTCTAAGCGATACGATACGCAAGACGACTGTCGCAATTGCGTGTTTCCAACTCCAAAAAAGATTTCCTGCGGCCGCGAATAGTCCAGCTGCCGCAGAATTTCGGCTCTTCTTTTCGAGGGTGTTTGACCTGCGAGTTCGATGACCGATCACTCAATTCGTACTCTTTTTTTTTTTTAAAAAAAAAGTACCATATTTGTAAAATACATCGTTTTCATTTTAACATTTTAAAGAAACATTAATTAATTGCTAATATTTGATCTTACCTTTAACTAGTGAAGGCATTTCAAAACTGAAATTATTTTTGTTCTGAAAGTTACAAATTTTAAAACGGTATTTTCAGATTAGTTTATTATTTTGTCTGAATGTAAAAGTTTATAAAGAACGTATAGGTTTATATACATGCGTATGCACTTGACGTATTGAAAGTAACACTGAAGTCAAAAACATACGACTTTCACGCATTGCATCATGAACTGAGATCGAGTAATCGAATCGATATACTCGAATGCATCATACCACGTCTTACGTAAAAGAGAAGTGGAGACACTTAGTATTTACTCGAGTAAATTAAAAAAAAACTAATTATGAATATATTATTGAATTGCATGAAAACTAGAGAAACCGATTGCAAATACATGAAATCGACGATGCAAAAATAATCTCAAAAATCTCATGTTGGCTGAATGAATGAGTTTAGACGAATCAGTTTCAGTTTTAAATATATATTTTTTAACTTTTAATTGTAAATGCTAGCTGAATTGATTAGCTCAGTAGAAGAATCAATTTCAATTATGTATTTTTATCTTTGAATGGCAAATGATAGTATACCTAATCGATAGTTTAGTATAAACATTTCCAGCTTAACTTTATGAATTCGTGTATTTTAATTGCATAAGATAGCCTAAAAGAAGAGCTCAGTTAAAAAGCATCGTTTTTAACAAAATCATTTTCAAATTGTAATTTGAATTGAAATGATAAATGATTTTCACCGATTCATATTACTTAATATATTTTTCCACAACATTTTGAATTTCTACAAAAAAATTATAAAAACAAATTTATAAAATTTAACTCATCATAAACTCTGAGAAAAAATTGCTTTCTGGTGTGCGTTTCTAACTCAACTTTTTTTTTTTACCCTAACCTCTACAATTTCTAGCGACATTTCTTATAAAAAAAAAGTTTTTTTTTACTTGTCATCAAATAATGAGGAAAATATCGTTTTCAAATTACAATATCAGATAAAAGGCTTAGTGATAAAAAGGCTAGTAGATTGTTTTATTTGTATTATTCATTTTATCGCGCTGTTTAATCTTTAATACGGAATTTCCACATTATATCCTCCTCATACGTGGGCTTTACCCCTCTGACGCAGAATTTTTTATTAAACATATTTTTCACGCTTTTTTTCATTATTTCGTATTAATTTAGAACAGAGTAAGTGAAAAATATTATATTTAGTATTTTAATAATTTATGGTTGTGAAATACAGCATGAAACACCGGTGTATTTTTCTACGTTAAAGGTAAAGTCTTCCAAACAACATTTTTTGAAATTTACACTTATTTGTAGTAATTCGTCTTCATAAAAATAGTTATTTATCATTGAAATTTCTTTAATTTACAAAATCAATTATTGGTATGAATTTAGCAAAATTCGAACTACCTTTTTTGGATTTTATATTTTAGTACAAATATAGTTCCGATAATCTAACAGATTTTTTTTAGTAAAAATCAGACTGTTTTTCATTATTAAAAAAATACTAAAATATATTTTTACTTGTGATTAGAAGGTCAGAAAAAAAAATATATAAATATAAAAGGGTTACTGGCGTCCCATCAGCGTCAAAGGGTTACGTTTTTCCACTAACCTCTTGAATTGAGAGTGATATTTTTTGCAAACAAAATGTTTTCACACGTGATCAAAAAACTGAGAAGAATATCGTTTTCAAAAGAATAATTTTCAAGTTATAATTTGGGGCAGAAAGGGTTAGTCAACTGATTGATAAATTCCTCTTATCGGTGTTGTCAGTCAAGGCAACTCCCCGACTTATTATTCAATATTATCAGTCACTTCAAAACAATGAAGTTTTTTTTTCCCTTTCACAATCACTCATGAGAAGAGTATTTAACCCCATTCTACGCCTCATCTTCGGGGGCAATGACCTTCCCTCACCATCAAAAAAATAAACAACAGAAATAGACAAAACGAATAAGAATTCATCGTTTTCTATGGAAATATTTTAATCAGAATTTGAAATAATAATGCGCATTCGTAAAGAAGCACACATATTTCTGAAAATCGGAATTTGGCGTGATATGACACAAGGTTCCATTTCGAGATAATATTTTTCTTCTTCATTTTTCTCTTTTAGTGATAATGACCTTGGCATGGGAAGGCAGATGATAAAATACCGGCTGCAGGTAGATTGGATTATCATTCGAAATTACTTGATGACACAGTTCGTGTTTACATTTTCTCAAAATTTCTTTTACATTTTTATCGCTACTTTTATAAAATCGCTTCATTATTTTAAAATTCAATTAAAAAAAAAATGTCTCATGACGATTCTCCCCTTCATTATTTCGTAATAATTTCTCCTTATTTTGTATTAATTTAGGTCAAAATAAGTGAAAAATTTTATATTCAGAATTTTGATAATTTATGGTTATGAAATACCGCGTGAAACACCTGTGTCTTTTTCTGCGTTAAAAGTATTTTCATACGCGGTTCATTTAAAAAAAAAAAATTTTCCAATTTTTACTTATTTGCAGTTTGTTAGATCTAAGAAAAACAATTAAAACAATTTAATTAATTCATTAAAATTTCTTTAGTTTGAAATTATTGATAAATATGTTTGAATATGAATGAAAAACATTTTTAACTTACTTTTTTCGGATTTTATATTTTAGTGCAAATATAATTCCGATAATCTATCAGATTCTCTTTGGTAAGTATTAAACCGTTTTCGCATGATAAAAAAATATAAAATTATGTTTTTGCTATTAATTAGAGCGTCGGAAAATTTTTTTATAAAAGGGACACCAGTGAAATAATTTCACATAAACAACAGAAATAATAAAAAAATTATGATTATTGATTAGACACAAATATAATTATCACTGGTTAAAAAAGATTCTAACCCTCGGAACCCCTGTGATCTTTTCACGGAACTTTGGGTTCCGCGAAACACCTTTTGGGAAGCGCTGTATTTTAATTTTAATACTGAATTTTAATAATTTATGTTTATCAAATACAGCATGAAGCAACTGCATCAATCACCTGTATCTTTTTCAGCGTTAAAAGTAAAATGTTCCAAACACGGCTCACTTTCCAAAGAATAATTTTTCAAATTTGCAGTTTGTTAGATCTAAGAGAAACAGTTGTTCATCGTTGAAACTATTTTAATTTACAAAATAAATTTTTGATAAATATTTTAAAATGAATGAAAAGAAAATTTTTTTCAATCGACTTCTTTTTTTTTTTTTTTTTTTGGATTTTATATTTTAGTACAAATATAATTCCAAAAATCTAACAGACTTTTTTTTTGTAACTATTACACTGTTTTTTATTATTAAAAAATACCAAAATATATTTTTGTCCCTAGTTAAAGCGTTAGAAAAAAAATGTGTAGAAGGGAGACTGGAGTCCCATCTGCGACAGAGGGTTAACTCCCATGATTCCTTCCTTCCTTCCTCAATGGCACGACAGCCCCGGGTGGGCCCTGGCCTTCTCAATCAACTTCCTCCAGGCCTGTCTCTGCCTGGCAGTTGTCTTCCAGTTTGAGACTTTTAAGACTGAAAAGTCTCTTTCCACGCAGTCGGCCCATCTCAGCTTTGGTCGACCTCTGGGCCTTGATCCGATGGGCTGAGCCGAAAAGATTATGTTTGTCGGACGCTCTCTGTTCATCCGAATGATGTGACCAGCCCATTTAATTCTTTGAATTTTTACGTACTTGACAACTTCAGGCTCTCTAAGGGCCCGATAGAGTTGTGAGTTTGAACGTCTGTACCAAGTACCATCAACTTGTTTGCCCCCAAAAATGGATCTTAGGATCCGACGTTCGAAGATTCCCAAGGAATTCTCATCTTTCTGTGTTGTTGTCCAAGTTTCTGAGGCATATGTTAGGATAGGTCTGATCAAGCATTTATAAATTAACAGTTTAGTATCTCTTTTTAGTAGGTTTGAGTTTAAATATTGCCCATGATTGCCTCGCAGTTATCTTTTCTTCCTTAATGAAACAATTTTTTTTTGTTTTGTTTTGTTGCTCATTTGAATTTTCGAGAATTTACATAATATTTTTTTCATTTTATTAATGTTATTCTCATTTGATTTATTTTGTTTTACTATCCCCTATGATGCATAAACGTTCCCCTCCTTATTTTTTTAAATTTTGTATGCAACTTAGAATAGACAACTACTCGTATTTAAACAGCATTTTTGTTGTAGAAAAAAAGAGACCTCGCAAACCTGGGACCAGTAGGACTCTTTAGAGAGACGAGGAGGTTTCTTCTCTTGGTCGCTCGCAAACTGGCCATGTTACACAAAAATTGACCCCAATCCCCCTATCTGAAAGAATTCAGTTTCTTTTTTTTTTTTTCAAATGGAAAAGTTTTTTTTTTCTTTTTTTTTTTAATTTTCCTAATTTGCTACGCTTTTGTCTAAAAGACTCGAAGTTATCAATTTTTCCTCCATATTTTGGGAAAACACAAAAAGAGAATAAGAAAAAAGCAAAAGCCTTTAGATTTAATAACTTCGAAACTAAAATTTACTAATTAAAATTTTTAAAAACCAAACTTATTTTTTTTTAAATTATTAAACTACATGGTAGCAAGAACAGAAGTTTCAGTCAAAAACAGTCAAACTAAACTATTTACTGATAATAAACCATCAAATGCGTGGAAATGCGTGCAAACATTCGTTTTGAAGGCGGAAATAGATCAGTTGATTATAGCCATCTGTGTGTTCCTTATTATTCGTGGGCTATCAGTCATTGCTCCGAAACTGAATTGAAATTTAAACTAAGGGAGACGTCTTGCTTGATTTCAGACATAATAAGACAGTGCGGCTGCAAAAAAACTCATCATTGGAATCTCGTACTTCAAGAAGAAGATCACGGATACCCACACATGTCAGCTGATCGCTTATAAGCAAAATGACGTTTTAAAGTTGAACTATGTTTCTGCACATAAGTTAGAATGTTAATTCACGTGAAGTTAATTAAATACAACGCCGCATCGCACATCGAATATGTTGATACATAATTCTTTCTCGTTTCCGTCTTTTACTTAACTTAGATTTATGATTTGTTTATGTATTTTATTGTAACCGTGATATATTTTGTTTTATGTACCTGGAAACTTCCATCAGTTTGTTTACTACAGGACTTCATGCCTGTCTTTGTGTTAAGTAAGAAATATATAGTGAAAGAATTGAAATCTTAGTGAAAAATCTTCGTTTGAGAAATTTTATACTCGAAGGGGTTTGGCTTACTCGAAATAGAATGGAAAGAACAGTTGCTAACGTAAACAAATGGCATGTTTCAACAACCCATCAGGATCGAGATACCCACATTACGTCACTTGCAGGAAACCTAATTTTCCGCTAACAGTTTCCGCTTAAATGAATTACGTGACTCAAATAATTAAATAAACAAAAATTTAACTTTGTAATAATATTTTCATATCCGAATGCCCCTTAAAAAATTTTCTAAATGTGTGCAGAGTTTCATTTTATTTCCTCTAATAATGTTTAGATCCTTTCATTTTACTGCTGTTGTGGTGCGCACCAAAGAAGAAAAAACCCTGAATAGCTTTTGATCTAATGATCAGATCATCACTCAATCTTAATGGTTGACCTCAAATATACGATGTTTTAAGTTTCGAAATCAAACACAAGAACGTACTTTCTCTGAATAAACAGACCTTTTTTTTATGGATTCGGATTTCTCTGAACCCCAAAATATAGGGGGTAGCAGCAGCAATGTGAGAAATAGGGTTACAATAGTTTGAGCAGGAGAGAAGTCTCAATAATGTTAATTTAAGTTTTTGCGCATTTTCCTAGATTTTGAGAACTTTTTAAGCGAATTGAAACATTTTTGCAGATAAACATACAATTTATTCATCCAAAGATAATTCCATGTAAACCATAACTTTTAGTTAATATTTATTACTTTTTAATATTTTAGTTAAAAGTAGTCGAAACAAATTTGAACTTTAAGGCATACTCATTTTTACTTAACTTTAGATAATACAATTTTAAATAGCAAAATACGAAATTTGAATGATATCGGTAGAGTAGTTTCTTAGATATTTGAAGTAGTCATATTTTGAAAAAGTCATATTTTTTAAATTCGATTTCTCAGGAACTATTCAACCGATTTCGCTAAAATTTGACATATTGCCATTTAGAAATACATACTTTAAAATGATGTAAAAATTTTTATGTCTTACAATTCAAAACTTTTCGAAATGAACTCTGATTTTTAAATATTTATTATAATAATAATCCTCTCCACTTCTTGTTATTTTCTTTGTGCTAGAATACATGGACTCATGGACCAGATCTAGCTGTTGCTAGGTCATGAAGGATTAGTAACAACAACAACATAAAAAATAATGAATATTTAAAATTTATAGCTTATATAATATTATCTCTGGATAATTGTAAGCAAAAAATTTTCAATTCGCTAAAAAAGTTCTCGAGATGTGGTGAAATTCGCAAAAAAGGAAAATCAACACTCTTCTTCTTTAGCAGCACTACAGCCAAGTGCAGGCCAAGGCTTTCTCAGTCTGCCTCTTCCAGACAGTTCGACTTGTAAACTAAATGTCTCCATCTATTCACTCTCAGGTCTTTCTTCACTCACTCCAACCACCTTTGCCCTCTCTTTTTTGTACCTTGAATTTTGAAAATGCTAGTTAAGCTGGAACAGAGTCTTCGCGACGAAAAACATGTTCCATCTTTCTGATCCTGTAAGGCTTAATAACTCTCAAAATGTTCGGTTGTCTGTACTTATTGTACACTTCATGGTTGTATAAACTTCTGAATGTATGTTTTCCTTCACAGCTCCAAAAACTGACTGAAGGATTTTTCTTTCAAAAGCGAGATTAACATTAAGGGGTGCAAATAATTCACATTATAAGGGGTTCACACTTTGAACTGCTCTCCCGACCAAATTATGGGGACCCTATTTCCCAGATTACCCCTTATATATTGGGGGTCAGAACTCTTGAGGTGAATGATTTTTTTTGAAAAAAAAAAAACGAAAATATTCGGTGGCTGGATTGACGAACCCGTTCTCCAGACATCAACCTTGTAAGGCACGTCTTAGATGCTCTAGAGAGGACAATCGGAACTCCTCCACTAAAAACCATCGAAAACATCTGACCGAAAGAATGAAAACAATTATAGCAACATTAACTGTTGTCGACTAAATCTAGAAAGTGGTTGCTTAGAAATTCTCTACCCATCGTCATTTTTTTGTCGGAAATTTTCTTCCTTTAAGAAATGAACCTCGTAATGTTTACCATATTTTAAGAAATATTGAGGAAGAAAAGCCTTGCATTATTAATATCCATAGTTTTTTTAAACGGCTTAAAATTTTAAATTTTTCATGAAGTGGCCACATATTTAAGAAGTGGCTACTTAAAAAAAAATGATACAATAGGCCAGTAGCAAAATTTCCTAGTTTCGTCCTATGCTAGAAACTCTTAAACTGCCGTATTTCCAGCTTGAAATCAAATTGTAAAATTTATAAAAAGAAAGCAATAACCTTTTTAATTTTTTTTTATTTTGGCCTTACTCCACGACCACATTTTTATTTTATTTGGGATATCTTAAATTTTTGAAATATAGTATAGATCCAAAACAAAATTGATTATACAACTGTTTTTTTAATTTTTTTCCTAATTATAATTCAATACAGTTTTAAAGTTGAAGTTGGAAAAAGTAAAAAGCTGCCTGTTTTTTCCCCTTTCTTCTCCCAAAGGCTATTTTTGTAAATTAGGGGCTTGAGTAAGGATTTACACATTATGTTTCATTATTCAAAAAACGTACGTACGTTTTAACTTAAAAACAAAGGTTATTGTCAGGAGAATTATCTTCTTTAAAGCTTATCTTAATCAAAACAACTTTTAGAGACGTAAGCATTCATAAAAAAAAATGAAGGTAACTTTGATATACTTGAACGAATTTATACTGCATTAAAAATTAGATAAGAAATGCGTCGTAAAGTGGAGATAAAAGAAAAAGAACATTTATAAATGGGCAACTCACTTTTAATCGGGGATTTTGAATAAGAAAACAATAATTTGTTTACTTGTTCGTTATCTGGATGTTGTCTTTTTTGTTTTACTGTTGCTTTTAACATTAACAAATAATCAATATCCTTAACTCAAAGCAGAAAGTAGTTTTTAAGCATTATTCACGCTTAATGATCGGCATAGTTTTGTTATAGTATTTTCTACTTCAAAAGCTTGGTACATATAGGGTATAACTGTTAATAAAACATTTAAAAAAAAGTATATTTTTATTCCATATCTGTAAATAAATTAATGAAAACGCTAGAATTATTTAACATAGCGGGAAAAACTTTTTCAGTTTTTGAAATTCTAAATTTGTAATAAATAAAAAATCATTAGTGCTGTTACATATTTACCATTTTTTTTTCAGTCAAGTAAAAAAATATTTAGGTTTCCTAGAATGAACCTAACGTTTTTTCTTTTTATTTAATAGCCACTCAATGCTTTTTTTTTTTTTCGGATTAAATGGTATTTACTCGAAGAAAATCATATTAGAAATAATGTACGGCTATATAAAGTTAATTGAGCAATAAAAATAATTAAAAATGTGAGACAAAATTTAGCTAAACATACTGACTTGACTTCAACGTGCCAGAAAAAATTTTGCGTATAATAAGAAAGAAAAAAAATCAAATGGAAAAAATGACCGGTTGTTTATTTAATTTAAGTCGCCACTTTTTTTATTTTATTCTTCACGTGGCGAGTGGTTATTTTTAGGTCTACATCAACGTATCTTAAGTATATCGAAACACGAAGTAGTGCCGCCTTTCTGGCGAAAAGATTTAGAGAAGAGAAAACGTGTTAGCGGGAATTATCTCTTATCTTAAAAAAAATTCGATTACTCGCTTTATTTATTTTTATTTAATAAAAGGAATTTGTTTGGTAGAAATATTAAATTGTAAATTAAATAGCTAAATAATTTTCTTCAATTTAGTAATACACAATAGTAAAAATAAGAACATTATACGTCATATCAATGCACAGTGCGCAAAAAAAGAAAGATATCACCCTGAATAACTTTCGTTCTCGTGATCGGATTTTACCGCATCAATCTTAATGGTTAACTGGGGGTAACCTCAAAGATGCTGATCATTTAGTGCTAACTTGGTGATTATTTAGTGCTAACTATTAATTAAGTTACGAAATCGGACACAAAAACATTTAGTCATATTTTTAAAACTAATTATGTGTGGGATTGTTTGGTATCTTTGTTAGAGTCCCCACTTAAACTCTAAAAAGAAATATAACTCTAGGAAAGCGTTCCACATGAAAATGTTTCCGAGAACGGGTTATAGGTTTCTTCATAAATAACACTAAGTTTAAATAAATATCTTTATTAACATTTAGGAAACTTGTAAATTTAACTAAAACATTTTAACATATATAAAACTTAACCACTTTAACATGGAAGCAGCATAGAAATAAACTGCGAAAAGGTAACCGGCGAGAACATGCCGGACTGCTAGCTAGAACCGACGGGGAGAGAGAGAGAGCAAGCTGTGAGGATGCGGCCAAGTTATATCCAAAACATACTGTGCGCGTTTTACTGATTTCGCCCTTCACGCATATCTCCATTCAGGTATGAGGTTTACGTCAATTACCGGCTGCAAGCTACGTAGTCCAACGTCAGAGATTCGTAGTTCGGACTTTGCATTTCAGACCGCAACGCCACATATGTAACTAAAAAAAATGACAATGAAGAAATATTTAAATGTGGTAAACTTACTAGGAACTTGACTTACGCACGAGTAGCGTAAAATTTCATTCAAATTTCTTTCGCTAATAACCGATTGCTAATCCTGTTTTTTTATTTTTTTTTTATTTATTATAAAATACGATGTTTCTTTTTTAGTCGTCCAAATACTTATTCGTAATTTACTAAAGAAATTTGATTGACATTTTATTGAATAAAAATCATTTCATTCAACGAATGTCGAGTTTTATAAATGCATGTTTCTGATAGAATGTGATTATTCATCAGTTTTTTTTTAATTTTATTTTTTAGCCTCTTTTTTCAATAATTGACACAATTTCAATAATATACATACGTACGCATAGAGTTGGAATAATATATTTATCAATTTCTTCAATATGTATTTTATAATTATTAATACGAATACGTAGTCAACATTTTAAAGCATCTTCAAATTTCTCAGCATCTTATCTATCGTCTTAATCTTAAAATAATTTTTTAAATTACCTGTCCGCGTGTGTTTCCCAGAACTATTTTACCAACTATTTAATTAAATTTTAACATTTCTCAAAATCTTATTCTTTACGCTACCGCGTACATTATTTTCTTATTAATATACTAAACAATTTTTTTAGTACTTTAATTTAGGTTTTCCTTTATAGAAAAATTCTTTTTTTTTTTTTAAACTATCGTCAAGTTTTGATTAAAAGAAGACTTGAAAATATTTCTAGCTAGCTGAGAATTAGATCTTTTTTAAAAAATTAAAAACATTCTGCTGTTTAAAATTATTCGATGCAAAACCGCTGACTATTTACTAGCCACACTTTTTTTTTTTTTTTTTTTTTTTTTTTTGAAAATTGAAGATAAATTGTCTTTGTAATAAGATAAATTGTCTTTTTTACTGTTTCTTATTTATTTGAGCAATGAAAAGTAAATGCGTATCTGTGCACACCAAAAAAATGCAATGCTTTGAATGTACAAAAAATTATGGACAATTTTATTTTTTGACTTTCTAACTCATTATCGACCGCTAACTTTTAGAAAGTTGCCCTTTTAAAAAGGTTAATGTTGAAAAAATTTGCTTAAAAAAGTTGTTAATATTATTTCTCAACTTAAGTGCAGCTCAAAAAAATATTGTTATATCAGGAAAATGCTCGACATGCCTTATTTTGTTAAATAGCAAATACTAAAAATAGAAAATTAAAAAAAGATTCCGAAAGTATGCTATTTTTAGAATCATCATCTCAAAAATGTTTTCTTTTTCTAACTTTAGAATTTCCTTAATACTAAAAAGATGTATTAAGAGATTTTTGGATAAAAAAAAATTTTTATAGCTGTAATTCATATGTTCAGCAAATAGTTTTATTATACTTTTTTCAGAAATTATAAATATAAATTGTTCTCCTATTTTGCCGTAAAAAGACGAGAATGTTAATGTTTCATTTATGCTCAATTGAAACGTGACTATGATTTAATTAACCCTAGAATTGAAATCTGTTCGGAAGAATTCTTGATTGCTTGAAATAGCTAAAAACAATTAAAGTTATTAAAATTATTAGAAATTTTAAACTTATTCCTTCATTTTAAGAGTGCCAGGAAAGCTGAGGAAACGTAATAAAAAGCCCTGATTTTACTTTTCCGGCTATTGCGGTTTTTCTAGTTTTGTTTTTATTTTCTATTTCACTCTTGAGGTACTGCGATTTTTCCCGTTTTATTTTCCCTATTTATTAATGTTTTCTCGTTGGCAACTTCACATTTCTGTTTCATATCACTTTTTTGTCTTCATTCACTTCATACGAGTCTTAAGAATGGGCGTTTATTTTCTTCCTATTTTTGAAGCCGATGTAGTTTTTACCATAGAATATAATGTGTTATAGTTTGTATACGGTAAGAACTCCCCCGTCACAAAGTTTGAGGCCGTCTGCTGTTATGGAGACAAGAATAGCGCATTTCAAGGAGGGTAGCTTCGATGATAGCTTATATGGAAAGTACACCAGATTGGCTAACTCAGCTGCCAGTCGGAGACTTATTTAATCCGATTCGAGAACTTTTTTATAGATTCGCATGGATACTTCTTTACTTAAAATGATGTTATTTACCCCATCGGTTGCTATTTTTTAAATACAAAGAAAAAGAATTGAACCTATTTTGACATTAAGGGTCATGCAGATTTTTTTTTATGTTACTTTTTAATTTTGCGCTAGTTTCTCACAATTTGCGGTATTTATTATGAAGGTTCATTGATTTTTTAGATGGGGTTTAATTTCTAAACTTACGCATCTTTTAAAGCAATTAATTTCTTTTATTAGTTGAATTTTCTGATAGAAGTGAAACGCTTTAACTTATTAATTCCAATTTTAAAAGGTGATAAAAGTTTTGTCCAAGGTAGAAATAGTTCATGTTATATATGCTGGAGAAATTTTCAATTGAATCGATTCATTAGAATTTTTTAAAACTCTTTGTTCCTGTTGATGTTGCGTACTCTTTCATGTAGAGTTATTATTAATCTTTCATGTGTATCATGTGTATTCTATTATTAGATTTTTTTTTGATAGCGGAAAGCAAGTTACAGCAGCTAGGATGAAATCTAAAATTATCAATGATAATTTTTTATCAACGCTCATCAAACCATATGAAGCTATCGAAGTTTTTTTTTAATTAAGTTTTCTTATTTTAATTTTAATGTAGCCTGTATAGTTTCACTCACTATTTATTAAAAATAATTCTAACTATTTTTTATTAGGAAATTTATTTTTACTTTTTCTATCTTTCATAAAAACCAATTAGCATTGTATGGGAAATTTACAGAGGAGTTATTTATTAATAAAATGTGTACATTGAACTGTTTTAAACAATTTTACAAAATTTCCATACTGAGTAATTCCCCTATTTCTCAACCATTATTCATAGAAACCATAACTTGAACTAGTTAAGACTGTTTGGAAAAATAATAGCGATGAAAATCAGGAAAAAAAAAACTGAAACACAAAAAAAGCACTAGTTTTTGAATTTAATAATGAATGAAAAGTTTCCTGAAATTTTGAAAATGTTAGTTATTAATGTTATTTTCTTTTTGAAAACTTTAGATCTTTTGAAATCATTTAAAAGAGGTGGAAAACCAAATCAAAGGGATTTCTCTTCAAAAGTTCTTAATGTTTGCAAACGTAAATGATCACATTCTTTTAGGAGTTTGACATTTATGAGTAGTACAATAAGGATAGTTTTCATTATGAACTGCAGATTGGCTTGTTAGTCCCAGGACCCGACTTAATCTAATAGTTCCTTAGGGGGGGGGGGCTTCTGCTTCACTACTACAGTAATGAAGAACCGAACTTTATGGAGGTATTTAAATTTTCACCTCATTATAGAAAATTGACTGGAACCTAAAATAGCTATAAACTCCCTCTCCTTCCAATGGTCAGATGAAATATCGTTCTGTTCATTTTATTGATTTTATGACAATCTTATGTCCATCATGCCCAATGCAGTTTTCTGACTGCTAACTTTGTCATCCAGCTGCGAAAAATTCATCTAGCTGCGAAATATTTTGATCGGAATATCATGCTGAAGGAAGCAAACATACGTAAGTTATTATTTCAACAGGGTTAAGCAGCGGTTCTTAAAACATTTAAAAAATCGTGGCACCTACATTGAAAATTAGAAGTTATCTTTAAAATTAAAATTTCAAAACTTAAGATTTTGTAACCAGATATTTGAAGGTTCAATGTTGAAATTGATTATTTAATGCTGTAGTGAATATAAATGTAATAAATATATTTTTCTTCTTAGTTTTGCTGCCACTATTACAGTTACTTAAGGACCGTACGAATTCTGTTTAAAAGGTGGCTATCCTATCAGATATATGGATGTAACGATGGTAAAAATCGTAAAAAATAAGCTAGTAATAAAAGTAATAAAGCAAAGGAATTATGGTAGCAATATGGAGTGATCGTAACTGTTGAACGACATTTTATAGTAAATTTACGAAAATCCTTTTCAGAATGTATAAAAACATCAGGATGCTGTTTGCAAATTATCTTTATTTAAAAAACGTCACGTAAGTCACATATTTAGTAGAAAGAAACAATTTCTTAAAAAATGAATCATACAATTTTCTTAAACATACATATTTCAATCTTTCTAAAATGCCACTTGACATTCACTCATTTCTTCAATTATAAAAAAAAAGATGAAAGAAACCTTGTAAATGTGCATTATAATCTCCTCCAGATATTTTACATTTTCTACGGGATCTTTTTCGTGATTTGCCCAACAACTCTGTATATATTTAAAATAATGCGAATTTCGTTTAGTATAAAATCTCCATATTTAAAGAAGTTAAAAACAACTTAAAAAATACAAGTAATGCCTAATAAAAAGTTCATGTGTACAAATATTAAAGTCTTGGAAAATTAAAAATAATTTATAAATCGATTCAAATTTTATTTTAAAAGGAGATGAAAGCGTAAGTAATCTTTGCTTTTTGGGCAGAAGTCAACCAAAAATAAATCTGTTGCCTAGAAACTTCAAGATAGTGTTCTATTAACTATTTAAAAAAGAAAGAAAAAAAGGCTTTCGGATCGAGCTAGTACAAAAACTATGAATGGTTTCAGTTTTTATTTTATTCTTTTTTAGTCTCTCAGCTTGGTTGATTACCAACTAGGTTTTTCTCTCTTGTCAATCATGTAGTTAGAATATGGTTAATATATATAATCCGAAAAAAAAGGAAAAAAAATTAATAAAAATCTGGAAAATAAAAGATATAATCTTTTCATTAGCCCACACGATTATATCCGTAAAGCACTCCTTCTAACGGATATAATCGTGTGGGCTGATGAAAAGATTATTAATTTTTTTTCCTTTTTTTCGGATTATATTTATTTTTTTCCGGTTTCTTATTATTTTTATTATTATTTCCCCCCCCCTTTTTTTCCATTGTTCTGTAACTTTTTCTACGTTTTCTCTACATTTTGAACTTATTTCATGAGTTCTATTTACTTGCAGCTAATACGCAGCGAATAAAACTTATTGTTTTTCTTAATTTTCTTTGTGTCTTTTTTTCTTTTTGTATTTATTTATTTATTTATTATGCTTTATATATATATATATATATATATCGCACCCCGGCCGGAACAGTGTCATAACTTTAAAATGCAGCATTGGAGAAAAATCAACTTAAAGAATACTTTTAACATTATTCTGAATTAGACACACAACTGTCCTTAGTTAACAGTAATTAATTAGCATATTTGAAGTCATTCCCCAGAAACCATTAAGAATGACACTTAGTACGTGAAAATCCAATCATTAGAACGAAGCTTATTCAGAGTGATATCTTTTTTTAAAATTTTTTTTTGTGTGTGTGCACTGTACGTAATAAGTAAGAAGTGGTAATAGATATATGTACGTAATAAGTACTTTCATAGTAATGCATAATAAATACAAAAATACTGTTTTAGATTTAATAAAGATAATATTATGTTGAATGATAGGAAAAACTGACAATTAAAATGAATTTAAAAAATGTATAACTCAAAATATATATTTCTATTTTTTCCTTTCCTCTTTTGAAGTGGGGAATTTTCTTTTAACGGAATACGATATTTTGGTTTATATTCTTAACATTTAAATGAAGTTACTTGTTGCATATTTAAAGTTGTCTAAAGCATTCCCCATATTGACTATGAATATAATGTACACTTTAAAATACAATTACGACAAACATCTTTTTTTCCCCCTTTCTTTACTTTCATCCCTGTTAATAAGAAAAACAAAATGAAAATCGTCTTAACAATAAATTTTTTAAAAACAACTGTTGCAGAGAAAATTTCCATTATTTATTTTCCCTCATTCAAATTTTCTACTGCTGCATAGTTGTATAAAAATAGTCGTATAACTTTTTAGTTTCGTATTGGGTTAATGAGTATGCACTCGCATATTCTACGTCAGTTATAGTTAAAAGGACAGTTAAGTATTGTGATGTTTAAAAACTAAAATAATCGTATAAATAAAATAGATTGCAAAATATGTATTATAAACTAGGTTTGAGGTCATTGACCTTGATCCGATTTAAGCTTAGAAAAGTTTTATTAATTAAAAAACTGAAACTAAATGTCTAAAAGTTAAAATCAAGTAATTAGTCCACATTTCGTTCAAATTTTGCATCCAATAAAAAATTAATAAAAATTTGAATTTTAAATTATTTGTATCTTCTTTTTTTTTTAATAAAAAAAATCGTTTTTACATGTTTATTTCAAGAGGGCAGCATCATATATCATGATTCCATTTTAAATTAAACAAATTCATAGAAGCTTTCGTGCTGCCATCTAGAATTGTTTTAAGGAAATAAGAAAACAAATGGAATTTCTTCTAATAATAAAATTCATATAATAAAATTCATATAATAATAAAACAATTACATAAATGTTTAAATAGAGACATGAATTATAAATTATTAAAATTTGGGAAAATCCCATTACTCACCCCGAATTGTGAAACTGAATATTAATTTTTGCAAATACATGAAGGTCAAAAGTTAAAAGAAATATCGCTTGTAAGGAATCAATCTATTTCCTATCTATACATATACATATTTTCAAAACTTAATGGATACCAAATTATAAATAAAGGGAAAAATTGATTCAGCTACATTAAAATTTTTATTATATGGTTACCTTAAAAATAACCCTATGTCTTAGTCTTTATTTACTTTATCGAACGGGTGGCCAGAAGTGGGGTCAAGAGGGTGTACTTGCACTCTCCTTGGAATCCAGTAAATAAAAAAAATTATTTTGCTTTTGAATATTAATATCTTTTCATTTTAAATAAATAATAATAATACTCGTCATATTGAAACTAATTCATTTAATACACCAAGCGTATAAGTTGCAATATCTTTTCAGCAAATAATTAAATTGAATTCTATAACTAATGAAGTTTTTTACCAATTTGAAGATACAGCACAAATCATCAAATCGTTTGAGGGCATACCATATTTAATCTGAAAAATTTAAATATAGTACAATTTTTATTAATTTTTTTGTGCCATAAAGTTTAAATGTTGCTAAAAATTTAAATTTCTGGTCTAACTTTGATAGTTTTGAAGCTTAAGTTAATTTATTGAAATCGCTCGAAACAATGTAAAAAAAAGTGTAAAAAAAAACCGTGCACATTTACAAAAAAAAAAGTTATCTTATTTTTTTATTTCTAAGAAATGACAAAAAATGAATGTATGTGCAACAATATGTACTTTAAATGGGAATTATAATTCACAAATTTTTTTTTTTTTTTTAAGAAATTAAAACTGTGGTCAGCAGTCTGAATCGCGAATAAAACAAAAATTTAAAAAAAAAATCAAATAATAAGCTGGATCCTAGAGAGGCGCCAATATAGGCGGCCTATTGACCTTTATTCTCTTCTAATTCCAGTTAAGAAATACAGTTAAATTTCTTTATTTTTCAATTTTATTTTATAACATTTTATAAAATATTGTAATGTTATTGATATAACATTTTATTATACAATTTTATTATATAACACTTTCAATTTTATTTTATAACCGTCGTTGAATAGCTGACCCAATTTTTCGAGTTTATGCTTACCAATGTTCAACTCCGTAGCCTTGTAATTTTGAAACCAATCCAAAAGACAAGGGAACTCCTTGATCAAGTATTGGGAGAAATTTGCCTTCGCGGAGAACTTTTTGATGGATTGATCTAACCCGAATTTGCCTTACCTGGGAAGAAAAAGACCGCAATTGTTAGCCTAACGGCAAGGGTTATAACCCATGATCCGTCTACTACTGAAGATATTTTACGTCAGCACTGTGGGCGGTGTGAGCCGGGTGCGAAATTCGAACCCTAACCATCGCTGGGATTCGACCCGGTTCTCCTCGTTGGGAGGCTAGGGCTCTATCCCCTAAATCACCACTGATCAACATTTTAAATTGGAGAAAATTCAAGGAATTCAATGAAAGCTATTTGACCTTGCCAGATTTTATGAGTGCCGAGGGAAAGCCGCGTTACCGTTTGCTGACCGTACCAAGTTCACACTTTACTATACAGATTTTTCCCCTATAAATTGAAGTTATTCTATATTTTAAGAATTCTTGTCAAAAATGATGTCTAAAATTTCCGAAATAAAAGTTTTTTTTCTTCTTTTTTAAAAAATAAATACAAAATATGAACATTTGACAAATAATTATCAAATTCAGTTCCAGTGAAATCACAAAATCAGTTCAATTTTCAAATGAAACTGAAAAGGTTACTATTATAGAAACTGTATTTTTTTTATGTTTTGTACACAATTCAGTTATTTCGTTTATGTGACATTGTTTACAAGTCGCATGCAATTGATCATTCTCCGCGCATCCTCCCCCCTTCAAATAATTCAAGAAACTATTTTTCGCAAAAATATTCGAAGATGTTATTTATATTATTGAATTTAAAAGAGATAACACTACATGAAAATAAATTTTAATTAATTAATTAAAATAGTGATAAAGCTATGAAGTTCTTGCTTCTAATGTTGTGGAAAAATCAGAAACCACCACTAGATGGCATCATTAAGTGTCAATTGTAACCGTAACTTTCTTAAAAGATGCTTGTAAAAAAGACATCTACACCTTTTTGTAGTGTAATGCTTTGTCCTGTATTCATCATGTTGATGTAATATATTTTTTTGTTACTTATCCCTTTGACTAGTTATTTTTCATTTGAGTAGTTATTTCAAGAAAATGATATGCATTCACTAATAATAGTTTAACCAATCTTCACTTAATTATAAATCCGATAGAAATAATTGAAGTCGAAAGACAAAAATGTATATGTTACTGTGAAATATATACTAGGTCTAGTTAAGTGCCACTGATCGACCGGTATACATAATGTTTTTTTAACGTCAAGTACTACTGCCCAGTATGCATTTAACCTGTACTCCGAACTGTTTCTGCTCATCTATACTGAACAGATATTAAAATATCGAATAAATATAATAATATCAGCGAATAAATTAATATCAAATCGGATATAACAAATATTTCGGACATTCACCAAAGCGACTGTTGACATTCACCGGTGAAAGTCTACATTCTCTTGATGTCGATCATTCACGGTAACCTACACACTTGAAAAAATTACTGAAATGCAGTCTTTATGGTCACCTACGACGCGTGTAAAATTATTTTACATTTTCTTTACTTGTCTAAGATTTTATGCAGAGGACGTTCAAAGTGTGTGCCTAGTCTCCTCTCTCAACGAGGAGCCTATTCTATATATCAAAGCTACTATACTGAGTTGTAAGTTTATCAAAATTATTATTTAAACTACAATATATTTGTTTTTCACGAACAAAAAAATAGAGGCCCATTAATACTCTCTGCCACAGAATCTTTGAAATCAGCCTCTATGAATAAGTAACGTTTATTCTTTGACTAATTAGATAAATAATTTCAAAACAATGAAGTATGCAGAAATGAGCAGGACAATCCGTCGTGATTTAACTTAACAAACCCTAACAATACACAGGTAAATTGACGATTTTGTTAAAAGAGGAAGTAAAGAACTTTCATTTGCGTCTGCCTGCTTTCCGCTTGTTGAAGAAAACACAGTCACAGTTAATACAGCAAATATTGAAGCATCATTTTCACAGATTTCATTATGATAGTGTCGAACCATGAAAAAGAGTCAAGTTCAGGTTGGGAATGAGTCGGCATTGTCTTTCGCAGCCAGTTACGGTTACACACGGAATATAAATCAAGGAGAGGGAAGAAAAAAAAGGAACAAAAAATGACGATAATAATAAACAAATGCATACCGACACGCACCGTGCTTTCCAAATGGAGAAAGAATGAGTCATGTACCATTTTGTAAATGCTGACGTCGCCTAAAATCTGGAGACGCGTGATTGGGCGATATTAAAAAAAGTATGAGTGATACTGAGCTGAATACAAATTCTTTTTTCAATAGATGGAATAATAAAAGAAAGCACAGGTCATTCCGAAATACGAGCCAATGAGTTCAACCCTAAAGTTTGAAGGTAGGCGTTCTCATTAGCTAGCATTATTTTTGTCTCAGAGACCTGCCCAAACTAATTTCTGTATTATTGGTTCTTAGTTTGTGGTTAAAATTGTATAGAAAAACAGCAATGATTGCACATGCACAGCCATAGTCAATGGTAATAATTTTTAGAACTCGCTTGACTATACTATGTCATCTAACGAGTAAAAAAAAAAAATACAATTTCTCAACATGAACTCGACATGAGTTGGTAAACCTGCTAACAGCTGGTAACTTTTGTTAGAGAGTTTAAGAATTTCAGTAAGTGAATGATTAAGCTAGTCGAACGGGAGCGGGGATCACAGGGGTTGAAGCTCTACAATTTTCGGATCAATGGCTGGATTGTGGTAAAGGACTCAACTTTACGCTCAGGCCTCCTTCGCTACCCAAACTAGCATTTTCTCGCTTCTATCCATGGGCTTCAAGACGTCGCTGAGAATCGAAAATCAATAGTAATTTTGTAATTTAATAGTAATCAAGAAGACCAATAGTAATTTAGAATTTTTTTTATATTTCCTGTAATAATAAAAAAAAGGATCAAACATGGATTAAAGTTATGTGAAATAATTAATTAATAGGTACATATTTTTAAATTAATATATTTTTAAAATGCGAAGTTATTTTTTACTTACTAAACTCATTTCAACTGTACCAATTTAGTTTAATGTTTATTTAAATATAAATACTTTCAAAATTTATTAAGCACGTGGTTTGTGTGTAAATAATAATGAAGAAAGACTTATTCTACCAATTGTAATTTGTAATTTTTTTTTAAATATTTCCTGATCTAATTTAACTTATTCTTCATTTGATATATAACTGACAAATTGGGTATATGTCTTAACTAATTCATGAAAGTTTTGAGCTTCAGTAAAAACAACTATGATTTCATTTTTTTAGTGATTAGTTTGCAATAATTATTTCATTCCATTTTAGCTATAAATATTAAGTGCTTAAGTGCTTTGGTTACAAGTGCGTTAATAGCACGCTCACAATCCCTGCGGCGCTGGGAGGGGAGAGCACGAAGTTTGAAGGCTTATGCTCCAGAAAATAGTACTAATTAAAATAGTTTTCATAAGTTATCTTTTAAATCCACTTTTTAAAAATAATTTTTTACTAAACTTTGAATATAAATATTTTAAGATAGTGGGTTATTTTCTCGTATTGTTAAAATTAGTTTAATTTTGAGTGGTAAGTATATATGTTTCGATTCAGTACCTTTTCTAAATTTCGCCTTCTCATAAATATGCTCTTTATTATCTTAAATTTTAAAAAAATAATTAATGATTTTAAATACCCATATGTCTTTTCGCCATAGTGTCTATGGTTCGTATTATAATTTAATAATAATGGTAAGTCTTATATAGTCTGATTATTTTAATTTTATTATAGGGTGCACAAGTAAATTCTGTGAAGGGGGGAGGGCCTAAGTCTATTACGCCTCTGTTTAGTTATAATATTGTTTTTAAATGTTTTTGTATATTATAAAAATATTTTTCAGAGTTTTGATTAGTATAAGTAAAGATAAATAAATAAATAAACATCAGAAATGAATAAAAATTTTGTTTCAAATTTTAAAAAATCAAATTTTTTTGTTTCATAAAAAAATTCTGATTTTTGACAATCTTGCATAAGAATAAATTAAACATATATATTAAAGCATGATAATATCATGTTATTGAGTACTAGCTCTGGCAAAATGCAAAAATAGTATTCTTTTTTACGCTTAATATTACAAATTTCATTTCACTATCACTTGAGAAAAATATTCTTGAAAATAATGAAAATTGGCTGGTAGGCCATATATAAAGTGAAAAAAATTTTTAAGCTATAATCAAATCAGCTATGAAATACACTAAAAAGCGATCAAATTTCTACTGAAGCAAGAGAGACTGGTAACATTAAATTCTAAATTGGTGGAAGTTACAGAACGTTGAAAGACGAATTTTAGAATCGCCAAATTTCCGCAGGCTATCAAACTGGATTTGGTATTTTTAGTACCGCGTATCTCAGTAGTATCTTAATAGAATTTTTCGTTCTTCCACGCTTAAAAATAATTTGCGAGTCCTATTGAATATATTATATGTGACTTACATTTTTGGCTATGGTTAAAAAAACACCGACATCCTGTCAGTCAGAGAAAAGCGGGTATCAAAGGGTATAGGATCGCCTCTAACAATTACAGAACTCTCGTATCGGCGTTCCATGCTATTTTACCCGGGCTCTTATCAATTCCTGTGCCAACCGCATTCACTTTTGCACCAAGGCACCCTTGAGCTGATCGATGGTCGTTGGAGCTGCTCCTCAAGCTGCAATTGAGTGTCTAAGGGTGTTCCTTTGGCCAAAGAATACCTGTCCTTGTTTGCCATGGGTGTTCCATACGTCGATGGGATTATGATCAGAGGACATCGTAGGCTACTTTAATCGTCGAATGTCCTCCTCCTATTGGAGGTATTCGGTGAGTCCTATCTAGACGAGCATTATCGTTCATAAAGATGAAATTTAGTCCATATGCTAAGCGGAAAAGTTTCACATAGAGTACAAGGATCTCGTCCCTGTACCGCTAACTTGTCAGAGCACCTGAAAATCGGTACGCACGCCTGCTTTGATGCTTGCCCAGACCATCAGACCACCTCAACCATAGTGGTTCATTTCGCAATGTTAGGGGTCGATATCGACTCCAGATGAGGTTCCATCCAGCTGAAAATACGTCTCGCGAGTCGCTGTCCAGACTGAGTCGTGACTCATCACTGAAGACTCTCCCTCACCATCTTCTAAGATAGGTGTTCTCGATACCATGTTAAACACTCCTTTTTATGGTTCACAGTCAAAGGAATTCAAACTACAGGGCACCTGGCATGCAGACCACCTGCATTAAATCTCTGGGTGACTGCTATCCCTCAGATGTATATTACTTTTATATTATACAGGTTGAGCGGCAGTTGAATCTTCCAACTATCCGCCATCTTGTGGCAGCATTGTTTCTCAACGGGAGTGATACCGCCAATCGGGGGGTGTTGGGAGTATGCTGAGGGACGGTGGGTTTGTTTTGGTGGTAGGGTTGCGGTTGGTATGTTTTGGGCGGATGGGGGGGGGGGAGGCGATAAGCATGTTTTGTCATTCAAATTTAATTTTGAAACTACCAAATAAAATTATTAAATTAAGATTAATTTGATAAATGAAATTAATCTAAAATTAATATTAAAGAAAAAAAAGACTAAATTAAGATTATCCGATACACCATTTGTACCAGTAATAAAACTAACTTATGCGACACCTATTCTCCAACTTGAACCAGAGCAGCTCATGAGTTAGTTGTCTTTGACTCGGACTCATTCAAGCCATTTGGCGATAATTGATGAACATGCGCTTTCAGTATGAATGTTTGATTTGATCCATGTTTCTTATGGTATGGTGGCTTCAATTATGTTCTTTCCCAGTTTCAATTCGATTTCATTGTTTATTTGGCCAGATACGTGGGTGAATTAATTCTTTATCGTAAATTATTTATAGTTTGAGAAATAGTTCATTTTCTTTCATCGTTTGTATTTCGCTGACGCCAACAATGTCGGTTAACAAAAAGAAATATCGTCAATACAGTGCCACGTACTTTAAGTTCGGATTTATTCAATCGCTGTCGAAATCTCAACTACCAATGTGTTTACTTCGTAACAAAGTTTTGTCTAGTGAGGCAATGAAACCTTCCCGTTTGCAGGAGCATTTTCAAAAGATTCATCCTGACATAAATAAAGAGTTGTCATTTTTCACGAAGGACAAGTTTCTGAAGGTACCTTCGGTCTCAAGTTTACTAACAAATTCATCATAAAAGTGCAACGATGATTTTGATAGCCTCTTATAATATATCAAAACTAATTGCTAAATCTGGGAAAGCTCATACCTTCGGTGAAAGGTTGATACTGCCGGCTGTCAAGAAAGTTTTAGAAACAGTTTTGCACCATCCAGCCCCATCCAATGTAATAAAAAATATCCCATTAAGCAACGATATAACGAATGGATGAGATGGCTGAAGACACTGAAGTTTGTTATGCAAACTTTTGATATCCAACTAATTTTCCCTTTAAGTTGATCAGTCAAACTTGCCAAGTAACGAGACTTTACTGTTGGTGTACGTTCGGTTTGTGAAGGAAAGAAAAATTATTCAAGACTTGTTTTTTGCAGGGAGCTTGCTTGTAATAGAAAAGGTGAATCTATTTTTAATACTGTCAAAGATCATTTGTAAGAGAAACACATTCCTCTTGTCCTCAAGTTTGGACTGCCAAAAGATCAAATTTCTTGTTTATGGTGTTGAGGCCAACTCTCTTCTAGGAGATATTGGTTTATCGTCCTTTCGAAGAGGGAGATACCAGATATTTTAGCTGCTCATTGCGTGAATCACAGACAGCATTTAGTTGCAAAAAATCTTACCGACCCCGTTTGCATCAGTCATATAATCTCTGCGGTGAACAAAATTCGCAGTACTCAACGATGGATTATTCAGACAACTCTGTGCGAAAAACGATGAAGAATTCAATCGCTTGTTACTCTTCATCGAGATTCGCTTGCTTTCCAAAGGAGCGAGTCTCAATAAGTTTTGGAATCTTTCCGACTCTGCCCTGGAGTTCCTCGAAGACAGAGATGTAGCTCTGAGAGACAGTTTGCTAACATTTAAGATAGACGTTGTGTACATGACGGATTTGTTTGAACCATCCAGCACAATCATCCCACTAACATACTTACTTAATTGTTTCGTTGATACTACTTTTTAGTAAAAAAAAAAAATTTCAGGTTTTTTTTTTCTTTATCTAATTAGGAATAAATGACTATTTTTAAGCATAGGTTTCCTTGCTGTATTTATTTTTTTCATTTCCGTATTTATTTTGATTATAACTGCGATTACCTGCCGGGGGAAAGGTATCCAGTTAGCGTACCCCATTAATTTGTTTAAGAAAAAACTAAACAAATTTAAAGCGTACGAAAATTTCTTAAAAATGTTGCCTCTTATAATTCAGCACACCCCCTCCGTCCCCATACTCTACTAAATAACTGGATTTTCCCAAAGGGGGTTGTTGAGCCGGGATAGCCTGGTTGGTAGGGCACTGGGCCCATGTCCAAGAGTTCGTGGGTTCGATTCCCGCCAGCCGAAGACTCCCAGTGTAGTAAATGGTGACTGATGCAGGTTAATTGCTGTTATTGTTGCTAATTTACGTCGCACTAGAGCTGCACAATGGGCTATTGGCGACTGTCTGGGAAACATCCCGGAGGATGATCCGAAGACATCCCATCACAATTTTGATCCTCTGCGGAGGGGATGGCACCCCCGCTTCGGTAGCCCGACGACCTGCGCGCGAAGTCGAGCCCTTTACGGTAGCACAGTTTAACGAGGACCAATACCGCACACCCTCGGTCCCTACGCAGACTGATCCAAGTGGTCACCCACCCGCTCACTGACAGCAGCCAGTGATGCTTGATTCGGTGATCTGCTGGGAACCGTGTCTTAGCGATCAGTCCACCTGATGCACGTTAAATCTGCCGAGTCGCAAAGTCCTCCATGTTCCCATAACAAATCAATACCTCTGGGGGTACTGTTCCAAGAGTTTTAAAAATTACACGGCTACGGAGTTGAACATTAGTAGTCGTAAACCCAAAATTGTGTCGGCTGTCAACAAAGGTTATAAAAAAAAGGGAGTTGATTTTTTTTTTTTTTTTTTTTTTGCTAACTGAGGGGGCGGCAAAGTTAAAAAAGTTGACAATCTATGGTCTAGATTCTAGAGGATGACGACTAGCCATACTAGCGATGTCTAAATAAAGAAATTCGAAAACCAAGGGTTAAGATAAGCTACGATGTTTCAAAACGTCCTTAAGCTACAAACTTCGGTGAGAGAATGAGGTACCTGAGCTCAAACGCGATCACCGCACGACTTCTTATGACGTCACAAGCCACTGCATGGCAGAGGTGTCCACGAAGAGCTTAACTTTCATCTGGTAATTTATAGTTTGTCTAAAGTAAGAACTCCCCTAGCCTTTCTTCTGAACCCGTTGGGGTAACTATGGTAACGAGGTATAACTATTTCAATTAGGTTCGCTGTTTAGGACAGGTTTTGACTCGAAGAGAAAGGTAATCTTTTTCTTTTGTCTATTGTGTTAGTCCTAGAGTGAAGCTGC
Organism: Parasteatoda tepidariorum; assembly: GCF_982258835.1. Taxonomy (NCBI): domain Eukaryota; kingdom Metazoa; phylum Arthropoda; class Arachnida; order Araneae; family Theridiidae; genus Parasteatoda; species Parasteatoda tepidariorum. The sequence continues at coordinate 6,009,384 of NC_141756.1, forward strand.
TACCCTCCCTGAAATGCACTACTCTTGCTTCCATAGCACCAGAAGGCCTCAGACTTTGTGGCGGGGGGAGTTCTTATTGTAGACAAACTATATTTGCGTATTAGCTTTACTTATTATTTTTTTTAACCGTTCCTCTCTTTAATTGCTTTCATCAGTGTAGTTTATGTCTGTACTAGTGTTTATCTGTTTATAATGAACGCCCCACCAATTTTTTCCAATTGTATTATATAATCAGTAATTTTGTATTTATTTTTGGTAATCATATGAATAACTTTCAAGGACAAAACTACACAAATTTTTGCAAATAACTCAAGAAATAGTAAACCGAATCAAACAAGCTTTTCAATAAAAATACGTGTGATGGATCCAATCGTAAGAGTTATATGTTCTGAATTTTTTAAAAAAAAAAGATGATTAAAAATCAGAAAAGATATAACCTCTTCACCAGCTTACACGATTATATCCGCGAAAAAAATTGCTTTCTAATATTGTATTAATATATCTAAAGCAATTTATATCAATACCAATACGAAAACGAAAATCAAACATATTAAGGAAAAAATGCAAAATAAAACATATCAAGAAAAATACAGAAAAATTAAAATTTAAGAAAATACAGAATAAAACACAAAATGTTATATGTAAAGCGAGTAAAATTCAAATGTACATACCGGCATCGTTCAAAAATGATTTAAAATATGTTCTTAACAAGTCTGCCAGATTACAAAACATGAAAATAGAAGCGTAAATAGTGGGATCATTATACGGCGCTTTCTAACTGAAGTACAAAAGCAAGTTTGATTTGTTAGTTACCTTGGATTGACCCGGAATTGGATGTGCGCGAGGAAATAATATTATATTGAATAATTCAAAGTTTATAATTAATAAGGTTGAATTTTAATTATAAAATTTTAATAATGATGATTTTAGAAAAATAATTAACATTTATTGAAAAATATGCTTTTAATCTTTTTTTATTAAATGTTAAAAGATTTTTGGTCGAGGAATTGCCAGCACTGTTTTTGCACATTGTAAAAATATAAATTTAGTTCAAAAAATGTTTTTTTAAATAAATGTATGCACATAATTATAACATACAATTAACTCAATAATCTTAAGTAGAATTTCATTACATTAGTTGGATATCTATTGTTTTTTTTAAACAAATTTTGAAAGAGTTCGTCTATTTGTTTTTTGGATAAATAAACATTACTACAAATTCTTTTTAATTCTCTTCATTTGAATAAAAATGGTATTTCAATAAATATTTTTAGAAACATTAGAATTCCATGTTATTAGTTTATTTATATTAAAAATAAAATCATTTCTTTTATTGTTAAAAATTCAGTTATTTTTCTCTTCTTTAATACTTCAATCCAAAAAATTAAATGTAATATTATTACCATGATTATGAAACAAGGTAAGTTCCTCAGGGTAAATATCATTTCACGAAATTGTATTTTGAAAATTAAAAGTAATTAAATTATCCATAAATCTAAAAACAAGTTTCATATATGAAATATAATTTTTTTCATAATAGTATCAAAATAAGTTAGATAAAAGTGATGAAAAATTAGATCCTCGTGGTATTCCATCTATTTGAACAAAAATATGTTTTCCATCGTAACGATAATTATTAAAAAGACCAATATTAATTAGAATTTCCCAAAAATCAAAATCGTAATTAATTATATTTTTATAATTATAGTAATAACTCAACAGAATGACTTTTAAATTAGAAGGGGGAATGATACAGAAGACATCTAAGAAGAAATCAAAATTGGCAATAGATTTAATTTTATATTGTTAGATAAACTCTAAAAGAGGTTGATTATTAGGGCTAATCCAAAAAAAAACCTTCTTTAATAATAGAGTAAATAATTTTATTTAAGTTGTTGAGAAAATGGTGTTAGGTTTAGTTAGGTAAGTATTAGACCCGCAGGTGAATGTTTCTAATTTCAATAAGAATTTGATGAAAATTTGGACTGATAATTAAGTATTTAAATTGTATACTGCCAATTTTAATTTTTAACCTCTTATATAAAGCTAAAATTTTTTTAATGATAATATTATTATTTAAATTACTAGGCTTAAAATTTTTACTATTTTTTAACTCTTTATTTAAAAGTTTAACATAGATTCTGTTGCAGACGATTGCATAATTAGTTAGCTTCGTCTGAGGGGGTAATTGCAAATTTTTTGCAGCTTCTTAATTGATCGATCAATTTTAGAAAAAAATTGTTGAATTGTTACTGTTATTAAGATTTTTCTTATTATGGAAAACAAAGCTTTTTAAAGTAATAATAAACTGCCCTTTTCGATTCTCTTAAAATATCTAAAGGTAAAAAGAATATATCTGATATGTTTAAACAGAAATTACTGAGATCATTAAAAGGGTATTTTTAATTGATAAATGGTAAATGGGTCTAAATTTTGTGCCTTTTAGCAATAAATTTCTAAGTTCTAAGTTTTCAATAATATTTAAATTACGATTAATAGTATGTTTATGATGTTTATTTATGTATAACTATATTTATAATCTCTCCCTATTTGCAATTAAAACGCGTAATGCCATATTTTTATACTGCATGACATAAATCGATTAGGAGCTACAAACCACCTTCGATTTGTATTTAAAATGAGTATTGCCTTATTTTTTAATACACACTGTTTGAGGTTAACCCATAGAGGTTTGTATTTAAAATGCGTAATGTCACATTTTTAATCTTTACTGTATGAGATTAATAAATAGAGAGCCACGATGCGGCGAGTCCGTTGATCGTATTTTGCCCCTACGTTTTGCTTTCTCTTATAATACGAAATGCCATTCAATCATACGGGAGATTGCTATTTAATGAGAAAAAAAATTCTGTCAATATTGATTTTTCTTTAAATAATCACTACAAATATGTTATCCCTCACTTTTTGTAATGTCTTCTGTAGTGTGATTATTTCTATATAACTATGTTCAATTCTATCTGAAGATGTCAGCACATATTTTGTGATATTATTTAGTCCAAGTTTTTCGAGCCCTTTTGTTTTCTCTCAATTTATCAGAATTCTTCAGATAACTCTAGCATAATATTTTATTGAGCTTCTATTCAGCAGAATAATGAAGGGAGAAAAACTCTTTTAACTGTGACAATTTATTATTTCTGCAACGGTATGATTTACATGTTTGATGGTTCATTTGTATGTTGTAAGAAAATCAGACAAAAGGTGTTTTCTTAATGTTCAATATTTTTTTGTGGTATATTTTACTTAAATAATTTAAAAATTAAAAAAAAAGATATTAATTCGTTCAGGTTTATTATTTTCCTCGTTGAAACGTTGCATTTTAAAAGTCATTTTAACACTTTGACACAGAATTTTCATTAAACATATTTTTCAAAAGCATATTTTTCACATTTTTTTATTAAACATATCGATCAAAATATTGGAAAATGTTATATTTAGCATTTTAATGATTTATGTTTATGAAATATAACATGAAACACTAAACACTATCTGCGTTAAAGGTAAAAATCTTCCTAACATGGGGCACATTAAAACACTAATAATCACATTTGCACTTATTTAAATCTAAGAGAAACAGTTATTCATCATCGGGATTTCTCTAATTTTCAAAATCAATAATTGATCAACCTTTGAATAGATATAAAAAAAGAAGAAAAAAAAAAAAACCCTTCTAGCTACTTTTCTTAGATTTTATATTTTAGTTATGATAATCTAACAGATTTTTTTAGTAACTATTCGACTGTTTTTTTATAATTAAAAAGTACCAAAATATATTTTTGCTTGTAATTAGAGCATCAGATAAATATATAAATAAGAGACACCGGTGTCCCATCTGCATAATAAGTGGACACTAGTGCAAATAAAAATAACAAAAAATGATTACCAGATGCATTATAAGTTTATGGGTAAAGATTAATTAACTAAGAAAATACGAGTCATTGTAAAATCCGACAAACTAAGAATAAGAACGTTAGAAGGGAGACAGACCGTTATTTAAATTACCGAATCGTATTTCATTATTTTTTTAGTTACCTCAAGACTAATACTTATACAAATTATCCCCATAAGTGTGGGGCCGAGATAGCCAGGTTGATAGGACGTTGGGCTCGTGTTCGTGAGAGCGGGAGTTCTAATCCCGCCGACAGTAGAATCCCCGTGTATTAAATGTTGACTGATGAACGTTAAATCTGTCGGGGTCACAAAGTCCTCCAAGTACCCATAACAAATCAATTACCCTGGGGGGAGCTGTGGGGGCTCAGGGGATAAAGCGTTCGCCTTCCAATGAGGTGAACCGGTTTAAATCCCAGTGATAGCTGGTCGGTACGAATTCCGCACCCGGCTCGCACCGACCACAGTGGTGATATAAAATATCCTCAGTGGTAGACGGATCATGGGTTAGATACCCCTTGCCGTCAGGTTAATCATGGGAGGTTTTCTTGGTTTTCCTCTCCATCAAAGAGTCCTCCACGAAGGCTAATTTCTCCTAATACTTCATCCAGGAGTTCCCTTGTTTTCTGGATAGGGTTCAAAATTACAAGATTACGGAGTTGAACATTAGTAGCCATAAATCCAAAATTGGGTCGGCTGCTCAACAACAGTTATGAAATAAAATAACACTGGGGGTACTGAATTGGAGATTAATCGTTCTCTGGTTCAGGTCAAAATTACGATCTGTGGATGAATGAATGGATTATGATTGGGTCCTCCCTGTGAAACGTGCTGTGACGTGCATGTAATTGAAGTAGTATTCTTGGCCACAGATGGCGCCACTTAAAAACAACTGGTATTGACGGTGGCATTAATAACAACATCTTTATAAGTGTAATCGTTTCAAAACTGTAATCAGGCCGTTAAAATAACGGCAATTATTTTTTTCATTTCGAAAAATATAAATTTTTTATTTCGTTTTCCTTTTCTAGGCGTTGCTTCTTGAGTTAAAAACAAAAGGAACATGAATTATAATTAGGCCTGTATTAATTTTAAACTCTAAATGCTCTGACATGTAATTATTTATTCATTTCTAATGACATTAAGATTTTGGCCGCCAGATGGCAGGTTTTGTTAAGTGGAATAGGGCGCTATACACCGCGGGAGAAATCCTTCATGGCAAGTTTTGTTTCATCCCCATCGATATTTTACAGAAATGTGAGTTAAGGCAAATTTTAGAGTAAACCATAAAGTTACAATCGCTAAAAAAATTTTCAAATTATCAAAGCTCAAAAATTTATAGCAGGATTACTTCCCCTCAGCATAATCTTAAGTTATCATTTCGATATTTTGAAAACATTTTTTTCAGCATTCGGAACTTTATGTTTTACTCTAGGTTTATCTTAACTAACCTTTTCTGTACAGAGCGCATAATAAAAACGGATCATGCGTAATAACTTTACATCTAATGATCATATCTTCACGCTCTAGGACACATTCTTTATGTTTCGAGGGGGTGATCTCAAATATACTAATTCATTAGTGAAAACGATATTTTAAGTTACGAAATCAGACACACACAAAAAAAGCAGTTTCTCTGAATAAACATACTTTTTTTTAAAAATGAATTCGGATTTTCGACCCCTGAAACATAGGAGATAGCCGCAATCTGGGTTTTATGATCCCATTAGTTTGTTCAGGAAAGCGATCCAAAGTTTGGACCCCTAGATATTAATTTTACTTTTTTGCCAAATCTCGCGAATTTTTTAAGCAAATTGAAAAATGTCTATGCGCAATTATAAAATTCATTTATCCAAAGATAAAAAATAACTTTTAATCAATATTTATCAATTTTTACTATTTTAATTAATATTAGTCTCAAAAAAATCTGGAATCGTGAGGTATAAAAATTTTTACATCATTTTAAAGAATATAATGGCAAGGTAAAAAATTTGAATGAAATCGGTCGAAGAGTTCATGAAAATTCGAATTTCTAGAAAGTGGTATTTTACAAATTCGATTTCGTAGGAGCTGTTAGATCGATTTGATTTCACTAAAATTTTGTATTTTGCCATGTAAAATTATATTCTTTCAAATGATGTAAGAAACTGTATACTTTGTTGTCATTAAAAATTTTTTTTTGACTAATATTAATTAAAATAAATATTTACTAAAAGTAATTTTTTACGGATCTCTGGATAAAGTTTTTTTTAAATTGTCTTCAAAAATTTTTCAACGAGATATAGTGAAATACGCAAAAAGTAAAACTAACATTTAGCCCAAACTTTAGATAGTTCTTCTGAACAAACTATGGGGACCATATTTCCTAGATTGCGGCTACCTACCATATTTTGGGGGTCAGAAATCCGAATTCGTTGAAAATAAGGTATGGTTATTCAGAGAAAGTACGCTTTTGCGTATGATTTCTTAACTTACAATATCGTCGGCACTGATTAACTAGCATATTTCAGGTCACCCCCTCAAAACAATAAGAATGAGATCTAGAACGCGAAGATCCGATCATTAGATCAAAAGTTATTTATTGTGGTCTGTTTTCATGTTGCGCACTGTTCATTTTATTTTAAACTAATGTATGCAAGGAGAATATGACAAGAAGAGTTTCTCCTGTGGTATAACGTCCTCTTAATATCACAAATAAAGCAAGTTCACAGTACAACTTTATGTTCGGCATTTTAAAATTTTGTAAATGTAAATAAATGTTAATAGAATAGCAATAAATCACCTTGCTCTCAGACTAACCCTGGGAGGTTTTCCTCTCCATGTAACGCAATTGTGGGTTAGTTCCATCGAAAAGTCCTCCGCGAAGGTAAATTTCTCCTAATGCTTGATGCAGGAGTTTTCTTGTCTTCTGTATTGGGTTCAAAATTACAAAGCTACGAAGTTGAACATTGGTAGTCGTAAACTCAAAATTGATTCGGCTGCTGAACCGTTGCATATATAAAAAAATATTATAATTATGGCTCAGGGGGTAGAGTACCGCCTTCCAATGAGGTGAACCAGGTTCGAATCAGAGCGATGGCTAGTCGAGACGAATTCCCACCCGGCCTGATCCGAACACAGACAATGCTGACGTAAAATATCCTCAGTGGTAGACGGATCAGAGTCACTTTGCTGTCAGGCTAACCAGGGGTGGTTTTCATGGTTTTCCTCTCCACGTAGCAGAAATGCGAGTTAGTTCCATCAAAAAGGACCTTCACGAAAGCAAATTTCTCACAATACTTGATACAGAAGTTCCCTTGTCTTCTGGATCGGATTCAAAATTTCAAGGCTACGGAGTTGAATATTGGTAGTCGTAGACTCAAAATTAAGTCTGCTATGTTAAACGACGATTATAAAATAAAATATAGTAAATGCTAAGGAAGTTGAAAAATTTTTTAAAGTTTAATTAAATCAAATTTTCGCAAATTACTTCAAGAATCTCACCTATTCTCTCCCATTATTAATACTATTATTTCACCCCACATGAAGAAAATGAGGTAAAATAGAGTATTTAAAACAAATAATGAAATGAATAAAAAAAAAAAGAATAAATTAAAGATGACAAAAAATTTTAATAACACATATAAGTCGACTAGCAAACACGATTTAAAAACACATTTTTCACTTTAAAAAAATAGAGAAAAAATATTAGTCTAAAAGATTCAAAATATTTACAGCAATCCATGACAACATGTCATATTTTCTAACTTTTAAATGAGTAAAATAAAATTATTCCATTCAATTAAATTAGATAAATGTACATGATTAAACAGACAGACAAGGAAAAGAAAAGCGAGTTTTTAAATGATCAATGCAAATAGATACGATTAAATGGTAGAAAACTATTAATTTCGTGCTATTGCTTTTAGGGAATACGTCAGGAACCGTTATTACGAATATCGCCATTATATACGCAGTTTGGCGACTTCGAGAAAATCTCATTTGGCGCAAAAGAAGAGATTCAGCAGACGCCTAGAGATGGCAACCTCGAAACTCTGCGTTCTGCTACCGTAGGAAACATTGGAAAGGGATAGCAAGATAGCTTTGTGAAAGCTTTTAGTTTCAGTTCTAAAACTAGGTGTGTTGTGGGTGATGTCCCTTTAAATATTTAATTAATGAGGATATTTACCAACACTTTGGATATTTTCACTTGTGTTTGCGTAAACTAGACAACGAGGTGACAAACATTTGATGTTGTGATTTATCTTGGATTTAGTTGCGTGTGTTGAACGAGCTTAAAATGGGTGAGTAAAATATGTTTTATTTTTTATTCTATACGGAAAAATATACCGGTAAATTCTCTGCGTTAGGCCTAGCTAAATTTACTTAAGAATTATTAAAGTGGTGTAAATTGAATGTCATATTGGAATGTTTATGAATTATTATAGCTTTGTGTTTCATAATTGTAAATTTAGATAAATTATGAATTCGAAAAAAAAATTCGAAATGCATAGTGTTGATCTACCTTGACTTGACCAATGATATTGGGAGTTAAACTCACTTATATTTACTGTCACATTAATAAACTCTAATGGATTTGTACAGATCTTAAGTGTAAATTAAGATAAATTATTGAATTGCCGTATGAATTGTAAATATACTTCATAGTGTTGATCTGTCTTGACTTGACCATGGAGGTTGATGGGAATTTATCATAATTTAATATACTTATGAATTATTTAATGGGTGGGGTGAATTCTTATGTTAGAATATTAATGAAGTCCGAAAGATTTTAAATTGTAACTTGTAAATTAAGATAAGTGATGCCCACTCTCGCATAAATTGTAAATAAATAATTATGAACATAGTGATTATCCGTGATTTGACTGTTGATGGTAGGGATATGATTTGATCATCCTATTAAATTTTTTTTCTTTTTTAGATGCACTTTATCCTACTGTACAAAGGCCCTCTGTTATTATTTATTTAAAGATAAAATTTTATTTTTCCAGTTACAAAGCAATTGTTAATTGTGTCAATACACAAACAGGTTTTTAAGTTACGTATATATATATATATATATATATAAATGAATTTCCCATGCCACAAACGTTTTTAAATTGTATTCATTGTTGATATTGTGACATTGAATTAGGAATGATTTGCTGTTATTGGATTTGTAAGAAAGTTGCATTTTATTCTATAGAACGGATAAAAATAAGTTCATGTAATTACATTATCCTGTTGATTTCTTTTATTAAGTTTATAATGGTATCAGTTATTATCATTTAATTTTAATAAATTTTATAATTTAAATGAAACCTTATTTATGTTTATTATTGTTACAAGTTGCAACATCCTTTCTTGGTTTACTTTCCTGTTAAATAATCTTTTTCTTCTGACAACGATCCTCATCTTTTATTGATCATTTTGGTTTTATGTATATTAATGAGTAAATTTCAAGCAAAACATCAAATTGGGTCTATGCTTAATAATAAAAATAAAGAAATATTGAACGAAACTACACCTACTAAAAGTATTAAAAGTAGGGAAAATTATGGATGTGTTTGAAAATTGCAGGAAGCAATTAAATCTAGGATTCCTGCCACTAGAGATAATGGCAAACATAGGTAAGACGATGGAAAAACCTGTTAAGAAAAATTTTAGAACTGTGGTTGCTTAGTTATTTCAGGACTGTGGAGTTGGAATAGAGCAAAATTTTGCAAGAGTTTGAGTTCCAAGTCAGAAAATGTTCTTTACTTGGACTCCAGTTACTAAAAATAGGTTTTGTAGCTTAAAAGAGAAGTTATTGGTCTTGTAAGAAATTATTTAAATTATTATTTATAAATATGTAAGCAAAAATGTTACTTAAATGAATATGGCAGTTACTCAAAATCATAATTTCATTTGAACACTTCGATCCTATGTTGATCTGAACTATTGGAAAAGTACACTGAAAATTATTGAAATATTGACAGTTATAAATTAGTTTTAATCTAAAAGTATGTATTTTGATGCATCATTTCTTATAGTTATCTAGCTCGTGAATATTCGCCAAAAAGAAATTTTTTTTTTTGTCGTAAGGCACGCGGTTAAGAGTGTATGAAAAATATAGATATTTAGTTCTTTTCGTAAATTTTTTTGCACTATTTCAGTATTTTGTAATAATATAGCTTTTAAAATGTAGTATATCCGGCCGTGAAAGTCGACTTTTGTCTGGTCGAGAAACTAAAAAAAGATCACAGAAGGAGAGACTAACTCTTAGCTACTCTTTGGCAAATCTCTAGTTTTTTTTTTTTTTAATTTGCAAGTTTAAAATCCATTTGATTTCTTGGTGATTGTTGTTGGTGCGACCGATCATGACATGGAAATGTCCCTTAAATTATGTCCAGAAAAAAAATTAAGATATTCAAGAGTATTTCTAATTATGTCTTTTAAAATATACCTTAAAGCTACTAGTCTAAGAATTCCAGAACATTGCATGTTTGTTAATGAAGGACATTAAGCTGTGTTGTCATACGGATCCCACTTTGCAGTGTATTGAATGGAGAATTTTATATACCCTCAACTTTTTTTAATATTTTTTAATTTAAGAAATTTTTATGTTTGGATTTTTTAGTAGTCTACTTACATGCCTGACATACCAAAAATTTTCTATCTCTTAATCAAAAAAAAGGAGGTTGAATTGTTTACCAGGATTTCAAATTATTAGCCAGTTAATTAGCCAAAGGCTAAAAAATGTAGATATTTTTTTAATCATCTTTGAGGGAAGGAAATAGGAATAGGTTGGGGTTTAATTTTGGATAAATTTGTAGACTAAAAGCAGTAATATAAGGATAAACTTTAAACAACATTATGTTATTTTTACACTGTTGTATATGTTATTGTCATGAGAATGTAAAGATTTTCTGCAAAAATATTTGGATGATCATATGCATCTGGCTACCACATAATCTGTTTTATTGACACAAACTGTAGGAAAAAGTTTGTCATGTAATATCGCATGATCTGGCAACGAACATGGTAATATGTATTTTTTAGTAGTTCGTCTCATGCTTACATGATCTCTCTTCTTACTTACATTATCTGGACATAATATAATTCTAATTTGCTACACGATGTATCAAATGAAAATGACTGTAATCGAATAAAGAGTATAGGATTTGTTCAGAAAAATTCCCTTTGATCTTTTTTTTTTTCAGGATTGAGGGGAATGTATATTTTCTTTTCTGTAGAAAAAACCATTCTCTTAAACATTATTTTTATAGCCGAGTTTGCGATTTTATCTCATTTGGAGAGGTGGCGAAAGCTTAGCTTGGGCCCTATGTATATTTAACTTCAACCGTGTTATAATATAAAATGTAATTTTAAATAACGTATAATTTACTCTAATTGTACATGAAAATAGAAACAAAAATTTGAAATTAACATTTGCTTAATAAAGGTATTAATATTTTCCTGCGATTCGGTGGAAATTTTAACTGAGCACGAGTCTTGATTGAAGTCAAAGTAGCACTCTTAGTAACGGCTAAAGTCTGACATCCGAAACATGCTATATGAGAGTGCTGTAAGCTGCATTTCAAATAAAATAATTGCTCATTCAATTTTGTTGATTTGCACTAAACATTAACTTTTGCTAGGAAATATTCATTTCATAATCAACTTGTGTAAAAATTATCAACTTATTGGTAATTTTTACACTAAGTCTTAAGATTACCAATCAATGACCAGTATTGAAGAAACTTTTTTAAAATGAAAATTCATTGACAATTTTAAATTGTAATTGCTGGGATAAATGTAATTACTGTCCCCTCACTTAAATGCTTTTAAATCCCACGAAATTTTTTATTTTTTTAATGAATGAATAATTTAAAAGTGAATATAAGTGAAAATTTTAAATTTCTAATTTAAAATTTTTTTAATATTTTTTAGGAAAATAGATTAGTATATCTAAAATTTTGAAAAATATTGAGAATTTCCGAATGAATACTTACAAGAGAATATTTCGATCACTCATATTTTTATTATTACCTTAAATAAGACCACATTCTGTAAGCAAATACATAATAATTTAAAATTAGATTTCTTGTTTTAGAATGCATTTTTGTGTAAGGTGCAATTATGACATTTAACAAGAAATTTTTTTTTTTTAATTTTTAGATGTATTATATAATAACCAATATAACTTTTCATCCAAACAGCCCGGTAAAAATTTAAGTTAGCTTTTTACGAAGAAGTTTTATTTTTGACCTATTTTTTTATTTAATTTATTATTTTTACCTATATTTAAACAATTTATCTAAAATTAAGAAATGTCAATGAGTTATTGAAACAGAAATTAGACATTTACATAATATGCATGTACTTTATGAATAGTTTTAAGTTACCGAATTCCTAATAGTACTCAAGTTTTTAAAAAAATAAAAACTGACAAGAAAGATCATAATTACAAAATTCAGACATTAATGTTATTAAAATTACAACTTTATGCAAACATAGATTATTCTATTCTTAATAAAAGTTAAAAAAGGACATAAGAATGCCAATAAATTTTCCAATTAAAAGTTTGAAAAATAAATAAGCAAAAATACAGTTAAAATTTTAATCTATCAAACAATCGTTTGGACGCAAAACAGAATGAGTCTTTTGACTTTTCTTAAAAGAATTGATAACAGTCATAAATTTGCTCTTGAATTTTAAAATTTGATGTTCTTTCTTTCATACAATGTTCTTATTGTCAAATAAATATTTTTTATTATTGTTTGAATTCTGACAATACGAAACTAAATATGTAATAATATAACCAAATGAATCATACATAAAAAAAATTTCAAATAGTAAAGAAATAATAGACCCTTTGGTAATTATTGTCCCCTTATTTGCATTTCAGATTAGGACAGTAATTACAGAACAATAGTTTTTGCCAAATAAATGAAAAAAACTATTTTTATTCTTTTAGTTAAACTGTCCATATTTTATAAATGTGTGGTGTATTGTAAGGTGTAATTCGTAAATGTAAGGTGTAATTTTTAATTTGTACGTTTTGTACAAATCAAAATTTTTTAATTGCTTGTAATGTCTTGATGAAAATTAGGGGGCAGTAAATTACATTAAAAAAACTAAGCTTATGGACCCTAAAAGAAATGGAATTGCGATTAAACTTCTCTGTTCTATTAGAGAAGAGTGTTCTTTGTAATCTGAAAGTTATATTTTATTCAACTAGAGCCATCTAAAGTGTTTCATTGGCACTTTTAGTACGTGTGTTGGTAATTACGCTAATGTGGGGAAGCAATTGCTCAAAAGAGTTACACAAATTGTTATTATCATATATTTAAATAAATTTATGTCATTCTTTTAAATCGTTAAATAAAAAATAATAAAAATAAGTTATTTGTCTTGCTTTTAAGGAGTTTCAGAATAGTGAGAACAAAAATAATTTTTTTTTTTTTTTTTTTTTTTAGAGTAGTAAAATAATTTAACTTAGTGCGTAAGAACTTATCACTTACTCTACATAGTAATTAAGTCTTAAAACTTAAACATGCCCAACGTTTTTTATTTTAAGTAATGTTGGACCTGGAACTAAGAAAAATAAGTCCTCAATTTAATTTTAATTCTATTCTCATTTCAAATTTCGTCAATATTTGTAACGGCCTAACGTTTTTAAGTTTAGCAAAAAGATCAAAATCCTCTCAGATTTACTGTTTTTGTAAACGCACGATCAGTATATCACTGAGTTTTCGCCAACTTAGCGATAAATGAGGGTATCATTCTTCTACCAGTAGTAGTTAAACAGGTGAAAATGACTTTCGGTCAATTAACGCTAGCGTGAAAAATCTTACAATTGTGCTTAAAATAGAATTAGATTTTATTGAACTGAATTCTTTTCTAAGGACAACTTAATATTATATGCTGAAATTTTATTTCTCGTGTGACAAATAAAAATATGAGTAAAAGAATTTTGAAAATTAGTTTTTATACAAAGATTTTTATCTTTTTCTAAAACCCTAAAGTTGAGTAAGAATTGTTAATTTTACATTTAAAAAAAAAAAAAAAAAAAAAACATTATCCTTTCGAAGTTCGGTATATAATCTGTGAAAATTTTAATCATTGAAAGCATAAAAATCTGGGTTATGGTCAGTGGCATAGTTTTAATGTATGTTCGAGGGAGTTATGGGTTTACAGGGGTCTGTCCAGACATTTTGTGAAGGTTCCTGTTTTTGTAAAATTGTGAAAAAACTACTCATAATTTGTGAATATAAAATAAGCGTTATGTCACATTCATTCAACCAGGGTCCTGCTTTTGGGAATTTGTGCAAATAGGGTCCCGTTATTGCAAAAATTGCTAAAAACCTTTTTAAGAAAAGAAGTTTTTAAATTGTAAATAGATACAAGATTCTGCTCAACAATTGCTGCTACTAAATTAGAGATGCAGCATACAATTATTTGGTATTTAGCCTATACTACTCAATGCAGAATATTCGTTTCAGACGAATAATGGAAACAAAATCACTCACATTTTTAATAATTTCAATTTACATATTTTAAGTAACACAACTTAGTTATGTACCACTTTTAATGTGTTACGCATTATGTTAACTTAAACAATTCTTAAATTTATAATATTTTATTTAAATTTCTAGAAATTTTTATTTACATAATATTCTATTAATTAATTTTATGAATAAATATAGATTGATCAATTATTAATTTACAAAAAAAATATGGTTTAATATTAATAAGAATGTGCACACGATATTTGTAAAAGTAGAAATATTTTCTTAGAATACTACATTTGCAATTTAAACTTAGGAAAATTTAGTTTGTCTGGAACTTCCTTCTCCGCCCCCTCCCCGGGAAGGGTTTATTCTATTAACAAAACAATAATGAAGATAAGCAAATTTGTGAAGGGTTCGATTAAGAGATAAATTATTCTGTGAATATCAAATATATACACAAGTTAGGTTTAAAAAATAATTCAAAATTGATCTAAAATCAACATTTATGTAACTCTTAGGGATTTACTTTATTGTAAGTAACGGTAATTGAATTCAGTTCTAAATTGTGACGTAAAAGTGATAATTACGCATAGCTTGGTGGTCAAATGCATCGATATATTAAGAGAGGCCGGGTTGCAGACCGCTTGTTGTAAGTATATTTCTTTTACGAATTGTTGAGTATATATCATAGTACACTTAACTTTTAAATCGAGTCATGAAAAAAGCCTTGAAAGACCGCACCTATAATTGTTTTTATCTATCTTGTGATTACATCATAGCTATCTTCGTCCGAGTACGTCACATTATCAGTGCAAATAGTATAAGCAGGAAAAATATATATCTATAAGTGTGGCAATGACGCAAATTGTCCTAACTAAGCTTTAGTGATTATTTCTGTTCATGAAATGTTTAGTTCTTTCGTTCGGGTGGTAACAAAAGCTTGCTCGAAAAGCTTATGGAAATAAATATAGCCATTTCTCAATATCATTTTAGAAAGCTGAGAATGAAATCGGCTCGACATTCTAAAGTGGAATTATTTTATATATTATTTTAAATAGCTTTGTTTTACATGATTTAGGTTGCACGAAAGAATTATTACTTTAATTAAATAACTGCAGTTTCTTATATTCGTTCATAATCTGATTCTCTTCAATTAGTGTTTGCTCTAATCGTTTTTAGAAGGGCGAGCCGCGCTGCTTGCCCTTTGATGCGCCCTCTTTGCCCTTTTTGTGAAGAAAAAAAAACCCCGTCATTCTTTGAAAATGGTGCCTTTTTATTCATATTCCATTGTAAATGTTTATGTAATAATTGCACACTGTTGAAATTAGGTGTTTAATTATGATTACTATTACAAATATTTAGTTTGTTACAAATATTCTCAACTAGTTAAATTTTCATAATTCTCTTTTTTTCGGGGGGAGTTTTGCTGTTTTTTTAAAAGTGATTTTTAATTTTAAAATAATTTTTTTACCTTTTTTTAGACGACAAATACGCTTTTAAATGTTTATTTTCTCATAACTTTAAGTTTAAATTGTAGGAAAAAGCTATCAAGTTGCTTATCTTTCGATCATTTTTTTAGTTTACTTTTTTTGAAAAAAGAAATTGTGCTCACTAATTGTCTATCAGCTTGTCATTAATTATTTTTTTTAAACTACAAATTCTTTTCTTATTTTGACGATGAATGGAAATTAGTTTTTGAAATGTCCACATAAAATAATATAAGAGGGTGATTAAAAAATCGTTGAGGGTCAAATTCAGTTAATACATAATAATACACATTTTTATACATTTTTACGGTGTTAAGTGAGTGCCTTTTCAGTACTCATAGTGCCCTTTTTTAATTCCTAAGGTGTGAACTCTGCTTTAATTAAATCACTTATTTAATTGAATTCACTTATTTAAATTTTTTATTTCAAAGTTATTATCTTGCTAAGGTCGTATTTGAATATTTCTAACTATATCTTCTGCAAATCACAAATTATTTTTGTCTTCACTTTTTTTTCTTCTCACAAATGATAGTGCGTCATAAAAGTAACATAGTTTCCTTAAAACTTGTACTATGTGGTTTTGTTTTTATGGTTTAATCAAAAAAAATTTAGGGTTCAATAAAAAGCGTTGTGCTATCGAAATAATTTGTTTATAAATTTCTTAGAGGCAGAAAACGCTGAAAATTTAAAGTCACGTGACAGGCTCTCACTTAAAGTTTAAGCAAGTGTTTTTTCGCCCTCTCATGTTACCATAACGGGTGATTACATTAATATTACTGAATTTATACGGATTCTTAATCTAGTTCCGTTTTGTGCTTAAAAATTTATTTAGATCTTATCTAGTCTAATGAAAGAATGTCATAAAGGTTTGTTAGCCATCATCAAAAGTCACGATCGAATTCTGCTAAATTAATTCTCCACGTGTTATGGCTCAAACAATTACTACCGTGAATGTCATTCAATTCTGTGCGTTTTCCTCTGATTTAAAGGACGTACGGATAAAATGAGTACATATTGTATGAAACGACTAGGTTTTAACTTTTTTTTTTTTTTAACCCAATGAAGTAATTTTACTTCTGTCAAGTTTCAGATAGTGTCTAGGAATTTGGTATTTTTTCGCTCATGTCTTGGTCTCACTTCGCTTCATTTGAGCGAGATTTAAGCGAGATAAATAGAAAAAAAAAAGGTTCCATTAGGTGCAGATTTGACACACCCATGTCATAGAATAAAAGGGAAGTCTTCTGAGGAGATGCGTGCTTTTAATATGTTCTGTTACTGAGTTTCGTTTCTCTTTATTCTGTCGGAGGGATAATTTCGTGTGGGTGATGAGGCCACGAATCAGGGGGTTACTTTCTATATTTTACTCATTTTTCGCTTTCGTTGGGGAATAGATATACTATATCCATTTTTCGTTATGTTATCAATGTGTTCATGAATAATAATTTATTATTTTACTTGCCGTACATGGTATACTTTATCAGGGTGCGTAGCGTTTTTAAAAAGTGCTTAAAGGTGCTTATTTTTGATTTACGTTTTCTAAAAGCCCTTAAAGGTGCTTGTTTTATTCGGTGTTTGTAAAAAGTGCTTAATTTTCTATCTTTTAAAAAGAGATTTTTTCTTTGCCGTATCGATTGTTGTTCTAAATTACAAAAAATGCATTATTTTCAGAATTTTCTCTGCAATGTTTATCAGAAACTAGTTAGATCATCATAATTTTGTCAAGTTTTTGAAAATGTTATTGAATTTTATGTTTATAAATTAAGTACTTTAAACGATAGAAAAAATAATTTTTGTTGCTGTACAGATCCTAATTATGATTTTTTTTTTTTGGAAGGTAAATATTTTTGAGTGCTTAAAAAGTACTTAATACGTGCTTATTTTTTGATTGAAAAACTGGCTACTCACCCTGTTTACCTTTTTAGCTAGTCCTATCATTTGTTAAAAGGTATTTATAAATAAATTTATTAAGGTAATATTTTTAAAATATTTCAGTTCTTTACGTGTATATGTTACCGTGGGATAATTGAAATCAAGAGAATGTCGACATTCACCGGTGAATGTCAACAGTCGCTGTGGTGAATGTCTGAAATATTTGTTATATCCGATTTGATACTCATTTATTCGTTGATATTATGACATTTATCCGATACTTCAACATCTGCTGTGGACAGATTAGTAGAAACATCAGTGTTCGGAGTACCTGTTAAATGCTTACTGGGCAGTGGCACTTAACCTTTAAATATACATTGATGTGGGGCTTACTCGGACAGACCTAGTATATATTTCGGACATTTACAAAAGCGATTATGTGATGGTCAACATTCACCGTTGGTAGTCAACAATAACCCAATCCGGTCATTCACAGTAACATATACATATTATTATGGGCGTATGATATGCCTATTTTCAAGCTCTAGAATAAATTTCTCTAGATCTTTATTGCTGTATAAAGTAGTTCCGAAATAAGATATTTCATCTAACTCCATCGGGCAAAGCGAATTTCTGAAAATTTTAATCAGTCATTAATCAAAACGAAGACATATACTACTTCTCTATGTTGCTTAAGAAATAGCGACTGCTATAAAAAGGGTGGAAGTTTAGAAGCAAATAGTTTTAACATTTTAGAATAAATTTTCCCTACTGGACACACTGGCAAGAAAAGGTTAAAAGCAGCACATGACTATAAAAGGTTTGAAAGTGCTTAAAATATCGTCAACCTAATATATTTAGGGTGTCATCTCGACCTTCATTCAAGAGAGACATGGTTATATTGTTTTCCAAGTCAGTTAAGGTTACGGGCATTTTTCTTGTCTTTGTCTGTACTAATCAACATCTTCCTTAATTGCTGCGTGCTTATGATGGAAACGGGCAGTTTGCCAATGGAGATAGTGTGTTGTTCATCAAGGTTGGAAGGCCACTAAAAGTTAAATGTTCGTGAAATTTAGATATTATTGATTAATATGCGGAAGTGTGAGAAGTTAGGGAGACGTTTTTTTGTTTGATTGCTTTATTTCTTGAACCGGTTTGATCTTGTTCTAGATTAAATTATTTAAGACCAGAATGAAGCAAGGGCGTATGCCTCAACTCCTGGTGTTTAAAATTAAACATTGTGGAAATTTTCTGAATTTTTTTTTTTTTTTTAACACGTTGAAAATAGTTTGCTTTTTTTTAAAGTTTGTAATTTTGAGCTATAATAGAATGCGTGCCATTGAGTGGCACACTTTATTAATTGTTATCTAAACATCCAGAAACAGCTTGCCTAGTTGTATTTTTATTAACTTTTGAAAAAGACAAAGTTAAAGGGGTGGGTAGATGGCCAGTAGACCTGAATATAGCTCATGAATTAATAGAATTTTCCTCTAAAAATGTATAATATTTATTGATAGTTTTTAACATATAAAAGTTAACATCAACGCATGACGTTTTTAGGCAAAGTAGGAAGTACGAGTATTAATAAACTTCTAGTTATTATTTTGAATGCATATAGGCTTCTCAATAATCAGAGCCCGCTTTAAGCATTGCCACCTCGCCAAATGCAATAAAATCGTAAATTTGGCGAATAAGATTATATTTTAGCGAAAGTATTAGCTAATGATTTTTTCCACTGGAAAGAAAAATATATTTAACTCGATCCTGTTTCTCGGTGTTATAACTCGGATGTTCTTTTAACTGCATTACTGTAAAGAAAGCAAACAAACGAAATAGATAAGTTTTGCTTCATATTTAATCTATATGAGTCCAATGTATTTTTAGTTAAATAAATTTAATAGTTTCGTTTTAGAGCATTCTTTTTTTTTAAAAAAAGCTTAATTTTTGTACCCTCGTGACCTTATAGGAGATGTCACAAAATTATTCTACAGCAGTTAATTTTGTGAACCTTTTACTCGAAAAAAATACAGTTTTCGGAGACATACACTTAAATGTGCACAAGCCATCCTAATTTTGAGCCTATGTAGTCTGTGGAATCTTTAATAAATACCAAAATAAAAACTTTAGCTGAATTGTTATTAATTAATTAAAAAAAACACAAGAAGCCTTCTTTACTATTATGTGTCTATCATTCATTCATAGAACAATGGAAAGTGATGCAAGTTTGAGTATTCGGCTGTCTTTGTTTTGCTTTTGATCATATTTGTTGCTGTGATGGTCCATGGTGTGGTGGAATGTTCTTATTTTTTTATTTTATTTTCTGACATAGCATTTTATTGAACGTAATTTCGCTTCACTTTTGTCTGGGAATCTGTTGTCCTATTTTATCTAGAGATGGTGTTCCTAGGAGAGAAAATACACTAAACGCTGTACAGTGATCATTAAAAAAAGAAAAACAACATTTTATTTAAATATTTTTATGTTAATTCAAAGTTGTATCTTATAATGCTAATTCAAAGCTTAAACAAATATAATAGATTTTTTTACTCGAACTTTTATCCCTAGTTTAGTTTTACAATAATTTTTTTTATACACAGGCAAAATATATCTTTTAACATTTATTGAGAGAACATAGCTAATAATTTGTTAATTAGTCCTTACGTTTTTAATCTATCGTTTCTGGTAGTCTTTTTTTTTCTTCTTTTTCTCTGCAATAATTTAAACAGTTGGGCAATTGAGTACTTGCAACTCGAGAAGAAGATTATCATAGATGCACAGACACGTGACCTATTAATTATTTGTTTATATATTTAATTGTAACCGTGATATATTTTTGTTTTGTGAACTTGGCAACTTCGATGCATAATTAGTGCATACTGTCAGGTCATTATTTACAAATGTTACATTTGCAGACTTTAAAAGTACCTAACTCATTAAAAAAAGTCATCCGCTTTCAATAATTTTTTAAAATCAAATTTTGGCTATTTAAAATTAATTTAAAAATTAAAAACTGACTGACAAATTACCATTTTGGGATCCATCTGTAACAAGTCTCCAAGATTTATTTTGATAAAATTAAGTATGCTTGGTCTTTTTTTAATCGAATATCTTACCTGTTTACGTCTTTAGGTTTTGAATAAATTCTTGAACTTAATTTGTTTTGGACTTGCTTTATCGGTTAAAAAAATTTCTTATAAAAATTCCAAAAAGAAAGATTTTAATCTTTTGATACTCAAATCTTTTTGTACCCATGTATTTTGAATTTGATTGCTATAATTTCTATGTTTATTTATTTATATATTAATTCTTAAAATTGTTTGAAGGTCAATTATAATTCTTTATGCAAATTTTGTATTTGTTTTTTCTTCATATTTTGCCGCACATTGATAATTTTAGACCTGAATCTGGCCCCGGGGTCGTAGTATGAGCATACTTCTTTTCTTTTTAAACAAACACTGACTGATATTGATTGTTTTAACTTTGAAAGAATTTCGTATTATTATTTTACATTTTTCGAAGCTTATAAACACGGTAATTATAATTCAGCTTGCCTTTTAAATAAGGTCGAGTTGTTGCTTGGGTATTTCTTGTTTGTTCAGCTTTCATTTATTGGAGGCTTGTCTTTTTCAAGGCTGTTGAAATTACTAAAACATACTTTTCTAACAGCTTGCTTTGATCACGTTTTAAAAAAATTTCTTCTTTACACTCTCAGTAAATAAATAGCTTCTTCCTGTTATGATCACTGGGCGTAAGACGTGATTTTGTACTTAAAGCCTTCTTTTATTAGGCTACAAGTATAGAAGCGTATATTTAAAAAAAAATTTTTCCAATGATATTTGAATTATGTCCATTTAAACGTGTTAAACTTAAGACTTAACTTTTTATTTAGATATTTGTACAAAAAATTATTATTCGTACAATTACTTCATGAGTTACAAAATTTTTATTTCTGAGATTTATATAAAAATAATGTTCTAAATTTTTTTCATCTTTAATAACTGCATTCTGCAACTTACTTGCTCAATAAAGTAACTCATCTTTTTTCAAAAACTAATAGGTGACCGAAATTAAAGTCAGTTAACCGTAAACTTTTGTTATTTGTAAAATATTTATCCACTTTTGTTTTCTGCTTTTTTCTATCTACTTTTGAAATTACTTTTGTTTGTTTTTTCCCCTCCTTCCAGAGAGCCTTATTTAAAAGTCAATTATGATTGGAAAACGAGAATTATAAATGTTATTCATTTTTTAATCACCTATTTTTTTTTTCTAGATACGAAATTAAATTCGATCTTATATGCACGTTAATGTTTACAGTTTCATCACTCTCATCTTACTGCAATAATAAAAACAATTAAAGGGAAGATCCATTTTTTTTAAAGCAAGTTACGTCTATACGTAAATAAGGTATCAGATGATAGCGAAGCTGTGCGCGGATACCTCTGCCACGCAGTGACACTGTGGTCGCGCGTTTCTGTAGAGGTACCTCGTTTGCTCGTCAAAGCTTATATCTTAAGGATGTTTGAAAACACCGTAGCTTTGCCCAATTCTTGTTTTTTTATTGTTTTTTTTTATTATTTCTTTGTTTACCCAGCCAGCTTTAGTATGGTCAGTCGTCACCCTCTAGATCAGTGTTTCCCAACCTTTTTTGTGCCATGCCCCACTCAAGCCTTTCTAAAATTCTTATGCCCCCCCCATATGTGACATACACATAATTTTTAATATTAAAAAATTGAATTGTTCACATAAGAAACTTAAATGATAGGTTTTAGTGAGAAATCTCTAGGAAATTGTTGACGAAACATAGTAAGTAAAATTTCGACTTATAATGAAACTTATAGTGAAAAACCAAAATTCAAATTCGAAATAATTTTCATAAAGATTTTTCTATAATAATTTAATATTTTAATTTAGAGAGATCCTTGCGCTTGATGCTTGCTGCACAGAGATTTTATGTTAGTTTCCAATTTGGTTAGCTTCAGCCTCAAGTCTCCCCACTGTGTTTTATCCAGGCGATTTCCTTTTTTTTTTTTTTTTTTTTTTTTTTTTACACCAGTAAGTCATTTACAGCACTAAATCCACATTCAGCTAAATATGAAGATGGAAACGGTAACAATAGTTTTCTTGTATATTTGGTTGAATTTGGGTATTTGATTTCTGTTTCCTCACAAAGCCAGGCCATCACTCCTTTTATATAAAATAAAGTTTTAACTGATTTATCATTTTGCATTTCTAAGAGTTCTTCTTGATACTGCATATTTCATATACCAGACAAATGCACTAACATTGGCTGCCTCATCCGTGTTGAAAAATCAATTTGTTTTAAATCAGAAAATCTTTCTTTTAAATCAGCCGATAGAATTTTCAGATGATCGACAATAACAAGTAAAGCGGTATCATTTACTTTTAATTCTTGGGGACAATTAAACTGATCCAAGTTTTTGTTTTCAGACTTAACTCAAAGGGTAATGAAACCAAATATATTCGTTTTTGTACCAACAAGAGTTTTATTTGTTCCTTAAAGTTGCTTATTTAATATATTTAGTTTTTCGGAGATATCGGTTAAATAACTCACAAATGCTTTACCATCAACTGTTAACAGATACTTTATATCAGGTTTGTCGCTTAAAAAATCACTAAGAGTATCAAACAGTTCCATGAATCTTTTCAAGCAATTCCCTTTAGAGAGCCATCTTACTTCAGAGTGAAGTAAAAGTCTCACATGGTCTGCATTTTGTTCTTCACAAAACAGGCGCTCACATTTGGAATTAGCTTTAATAGCATCGATACACTTTATTACTGAATGTAAGTACTTCATTTAGAACAGGCGAGATGTTTTTAGCTACCAAGTTTTCCCTATGCACAAATTTTCCCCATGCAATAACACATTGCACAAGAATCATTTCTGGATTCTCATCTTTCATCAATTTTAAGTAGCAATTTTTCTTGCCCATCATATTAGGAGCACCATCTGCAGCACAAGATGTTATATTTTTCATTGGTATATTATTGACATCTAAGCAGTTTTTTCTACCTTATTATATAATATCTTTGGAGGTAGTGGTGCTTTCTAATCTTTTACCGAACAACATTTCTTCAGCAAAATGCCCTTTATCAATATATTTTACTTAAGTTATAAATACTGCCAAACTGTCTATCAAAGTTGATTCATCCATTTGCTCTGAGAATTTTCTTGTTTTTAGCTTGTCAACAAGTTGTTTTTCAATATCTTCACTCATTTCGTCTATTCTTCTGCTAACACTATTGTTATTGAGTGGCATAGCTTTTACATCTTTTTCAAGAACCGTTTTAAGAAATGCTGATATTGACGGTTTTATTTAATTCTCTCCTATAGTATGATTTCTTCCAAATTTAGCGATGAATAAAGAAATTTCATAACTAGCCTCAAAAATACAATTATGAGTTGAAGTGTGAGCAGTAAATAAAGACTTTACTGTTGCATTGCAGACATAAAAGACATACTATGGTATTGATTTCTATCACTGAATGTTGCGAAACACTACAGAAGTTGCGACGGGCCATTCAGATGCGAACAAATGCATTGTTTAGCGAAATTTTAAAGATGGCGGATAGTTGAAAGACTGGAGGCGTTCCAATCATAGGTTACTTGGAAACGTGGTGTTCATTCTATGGAAAGAGTTCACAGTGACAGGACCTGGTCAAGACCACAAAAGGGCAACAACGCCGACTCCAGACTTGTTTGAGACTTCTAGCCAAAAGAGATAGGCATCAGGAACATCCATTTTCTGCGTAACAGTCGCCCAGAGACTTATTGCAGGTGGCGAATACGCTAGACATGTCTGCAACTGTGAACTACAAAAAGGGTGCAGCCTATCATTGTGCAGTGCTTGGAGGTGGGTTCTCTTCAGTTAAGAGTTTCAGTTCAGGAAGAAAAGAAAAGAAAAAAAAAGAAGTTAAGAGTCCGATACACTCTGGACAACGACTCAAGAAGTGTTTGTTCTCATCTGGAGAGAACTCTATATCGGCCCTCTGACATTGTTGAAAGGAACGGCTAGGGTCGAGGTGGTCTGCTGATTTAAGCAGGCATACCGACCTTCATGTGTTCGATAGGGTTACTCTGACAAGTCAACGGTACATAGACGAAATCCTTGCACACTGTGAGATTTTTTCGTGGAGCCTATGAACCAAATTTCATCTTTATGAACTATAATGCTCGTTCAGACAGAGCTCAGTTGGTGCACAAATACCTCCAATTGGAGGATTTTCAACGATTAGAGATGTTCCCTCACCTTAGTCCCATCGAACACGTTATGGGAAGCTCAATTGTAGCTCGAAGACCAGCTCCAACGACCATAGATCTGCTCAAGAGTGGATGCTGTTACCACAGGATTGATAAGCAGACTGGTCAACAGTATGAACCGCCGATGCAAGAGTTTCGTAGTTGTTAGAGGCGATCATACATTCCATTAGATATGTTTTCCTTCGGCTGACAAGATATCGATCAGCTGTGTTAGACAAGTAACCGGTTTTCTTTTTTAGGGTAGAGATAGTGTCCATTTTTGTTTTTCCATATATTGATCTTATATTGGATGATATTTTGACCAGGTTTGGTTTTATTTGTTATGTTAGTTTTTTTTTTTTATTGCTAAAGAAAAAAAAACAGTTTGTCTCTTCAGTTGTTTTCACCAGTGAATTTAAGATCTCGCATTACAATTTGAGTAAAAAACAGGTGTTTTTGTAGTTCTAGGAGACTAAATCCATAAAACTTTACAAGATTAACTGAATGGGACCTTTAAGATAAATAAATTTATATTAATTATTTATTTTTTAATTTATTTATTACGTTATTTTCTTTATTCATTTACAACATACAGATAACGCTCTTATCTTGAAGTAACTAATAACGACATGATGTATTTTTTTGAAATAATTATTATTTTAGTTTTTAGACTCTTGATGTTAGGAAATACTTCCTCATAGAACTATTGTTTTATTATTTATTTACTTTTTTATGTAAAAAATA
Source organism: Parasteatoda tepidariorum (assembly GCF_982258835.1). Taxonomy (NCBI): domain Eukaryota; kingdom Metazoa; phylum Arthropoda; class Arachnida; order Araneae; family Theridiidae; genus Parasteatoda; species Parasteatoda tepidariorum. Next base: position 6,035,123 of record NC_141756.1, read on the forward strand.
AAGAACTGTCTCGTGTTTTGTGTAAATAACTTCGTCACTCACTTAAGAAACTACATTTGGCATTACTTCCTTCAAAAATCTCAACCGTTTATCTACCTATTTACTGCATTCATCACGTAAACCAGCCTAATGTAAGGAAAGTAAAGGGTAAATGTGTTCGTGCACCTGCTCTGCCCAATTCAATGTCATTCGCCTATCAGGCTGTTCACTCCCACCTCTATCTTTACTAAATATTTGAAAGGTATCCGTCTTTACTGCACACTAGTGTGGAGATATCACGACATGGAGCAAATACTGTGAGGTATCACGACATTAGATGAGATAATGTGGCGGAGAATTTGTCGGGATGCCATCAGACATCATCGGCTGTTTGCGTGAGTCTTTCTTACTCAGGAAAACGAAAGGACAATCAAATTCGAATAAAACTTTGGGTATAATTTTGTATAAAGTTTGCCATTATTCTGTGTTTTGCTTCCAATTTGCTTTTTATAAAAAAGCATTTTATTCGATGTAAAAAAAAAAAAAACGTTTAGAATGTCTAAATTCTTGTTAAATTCTTTATTTAAGTTCTTGTGGTTGGTTAAATTAATAAAGGAATTAATTCTGAAACATTTTTTGATTTAAAACTAGAAACAAAAATGTTTTTAATTTATCGGAGACTACTATCTGTTCAAAAGCATCATATAGTAGTGCTTTTTACGGTTTAGCCTTATTTCCTGTGGTTTGAAATATAAACTCAGAGATTTATGTGGACATTCTGGACAAGGTTGTTCCAGTAGGAGAACTGCTCCATTCACACACTTGCTCAGCCATGGTTTGATGAAATGCGTGTTCAAAATCGGGACTGATCTTCGCTAAGTACCCATCTAAGTCCCATAAAACACCCTTGGTACAGGCCGGGATAGCCTGGTTCGTAGGACGTTTGAGCTGGGCTCGTTTTCTTGAGAAAGTGAGTTCGAATCCCTCCGGCCGAAGAATCCTCGTGTATTTAATGGTGAGTGGTGCACGTTAAATCTGTCTGGGTCACAAAGTCCTCCAAGTTCCCAAAACAAATCAGTACCTCTGGGGATACTGAATTGGAGATGGATCGTTCTCTGATTCAGACAAAAATTACGGTTTGTAGGTGAATGAATAGAGTATGATTCGGCTCTCCTTGTAAAACGAGCTTTGACGCGTGTGTGACTGAAGTCGTATTCTTGGCCATAGATGGGCGGCACTGAAGAAACAAGAAACGCACCATCTACCTTAAATATTCGCTTGATTTCAAGCAGGCGTGCTGGTTTGGCAAGTGGCGTAAGTAACAACAAGTTTTGGTTGGATTAGAACGCAGATTACGTAGACAAATCGACCATCCTCAATACCAGCACTTACTTCAGTTGCTATGGATGGATTTAAATTCCTATGTCCACCTATCAAAGGGCCTTTCTCACTCTGTGCTATTTTTTGCACGTCCGACAAAACCGCAAGCGAACGAGAGCCTGATTAGTTTGGTTTTCGTAGGTAAATATTTTGCAGCAAAAAAGAAAAATAATAATAACTGGCAGTGAGATTGATCTTAAGTGGAAAATCTCTCCAGCTGTGTGCTGGCTCTCATAGATGCGAAAGAGAGGCCAACATCATAAAAAATGACACAGTACTGATGGAGACTGTACCGTTAAGTGTCGGGATCTTTTTGGTCAAATCGTGCATTCGTCTATAATAAAATAAAACATTAATAAAAAGCACCGGTATGTAATAAAAAACACTTTATGCATGATTTAGGCTTATCGGAAAATCACGGTACTTGGCAGTTCGCCTACGTAAGTTTGAATTGCCCCTTTCAATGTCTCTCTACAATAAGCCTAGCAAATTCCGACAGTTTTCAAAGAGTCGGATTTTCCAATTATCTTCCGACATGTACACCTGAAATGAATAAATTTTTTTTAATTAAATACATTAGAACTCTCTATTTTTAATTATATACATATATATTGTTTATGTTGTATAAAGTTTTATGCAGTACATAATATTAAAGGAAAAATAAGCGTAATTGAAGTAGAAGTTCAATTAAAAGAGATTAGAATTTAAAGAAATTTGAATTCACGTTATATTCAAATGTAAACGGACAGAAATAATTCAATCCGTTGAAACATAAGATGATTAGTTCACTTTAATCTGAATTTATTTTTTATTTATTCTTATCTCAGTTCCATATTAATTTTTCAACAATAATATTCGAACAAATCGTTACCATTATCTTACCATTAATGATACTTAGTTGCTTTAATTTTTTATAACTTTATTTCCAAAGTCAGTTTTTTATTTATAATAGCAAAAATATTAATATATATTTACTACCTACTACTAGAAATGATGTTTTAAATAGTTTTGATAAGTTTTTCTGTTCATCAAAATTAACGAATTCTACTATACTCGTTTCATATATCATATCAGATAAATGCTTTTTATGTATGTATTCTTAAAAACTAAAATGTTTTTGACATTGAAAACGGTTTCAAAATTATTAGGGACTTTATTTTCTCTTAAAATATGAAGAATATTTACCGGAATTCTCGGACGAGATATGTTTTTGCTTGTTTTATTTTTAACCGTGTTATTTTCAGTCAAAGGGGTTGATTGTTCATAACGTTCGAATTTTTGGAAAGAGAAAAAAGAAAAAGAAAATTATCATTCCATCGCCTTCAAGATTTTTTTCCCCCTTCGTTAAGTTGGTAGATGATTAAAGATTCTGCCGCATGGGGAAATGTAGACATTATTAGACACACAGGGAAATTTCATCATTCCTGTTGCATTTTCATTTATTTTTATCCTGGTATTACCTATTCATAGAAAAAAAAATTTGCATACTTGATGTATAATAGAAAACGTGTTGCATCATAATGGCTTGTATAGGTTGATTTCTGTGCACATTGAAATATGTAATACGTAGCAGATTTTTAACATTTTGTAATCCTCCGTATGATTGAATTTATTTTATTGCATCCAATTGAAGATATATCCATAAAACATTTACTAGTTTATTAATGATGATTCTTGTGTTTGTTTATTTTATGTTAATATTCAAAAAGATTTTAAATTTTAAAATATTTAAAAATCATTCAATTTGAAATTATATTTTTATATGTTTGCGATTATAATTATATATGCGATTTCCGCTACGAATTTCGTATTTATTTATTTTTGTTTTTTAAAAGGAATTCTGGTTTGTCGTTTTGACATGGGCTTTATAAAAAAATTTTTTTTTTAACGTGTATGAGCCAACTTTATCGTATTTACGTTTTTGGGATTGCATTTTTCAAGATGAATGAACTGACTTTATTGAATTCTAAGGACTCTAACAAGCACTTTAAAGAACAATTTAAATAAACAATTAATTTCCCCCGCTATATACGGCTTCAGAATTGAATATAAAACAGTCGGGAGGAACAGACGATATTAAAAAAAAAAAAAAAACTTCAGCCTGAAAAATCGGGTCAAGTTTGTTGACCCCTTCATCCGTAACAAATAACTCTGTCTTTCATTACGAACGTTTTGTTCGCCTCACTCCCTCCCTCTCTTCGATTGAAAGCACGAAAAGGAGAGAAAGGGGGGAAATGGACATTATTTAAAGTATGCACACCCCAACAAGCACGGATAAAAGCACAACTTTCCTAAAATAAATAAGTGGAACATGCCACACAGTTTTCGATGGTTGATTGTCATTGTACTGTAGTACGAAAACCAACGGACCAATTGACGGCCTCCCTTCAACCGAATTATTTTTTCGATATCACAAGTTTTTTTAAATTTTTTTTCTTCTTTTTCTTTCTTTTTTTTAAAAAAAAATTTAGTTGTTAATATTGACTGTTAAAAGTTTCTCAGCATACTTGTATATATCTGTTGCTACTGGTTCAATAAAAATTTCTGAAATTAAACTTAATATCAAAATAGATTTTTTACTCAGTTTATTGCTTTTGTGCTCCTACATAATGAAGTCAGCCTCATTTATTGTCATAAATTGGGTACTTTAACTTCAAGAAGAAAATCACAGATACCCCCACTCGTGACCTATGACGTCAGCACCAGCTGATCGTTTTTATTTTATTTTATAACCGTCGTTGAACAGCCGACCCAATTTTGGGTGTACGACTACTAATGTTCAACTCCGTAGCCTTGTAACTTTGAACCAATCCAGAGGACAAGGAAACTCCTGGATCAGTACCCCCAGAGGTATGATTTGTTATGGAAATATGGAGGACTTAGTGACCCGACTGATTTAACGCGCATCAGTCACCATTTACTAGACGAAGAGTCTTCGGCCGGCGGCGATCGAACCCATGACCTCTTGGACATCGGCCCAGTGCCCTACCAACCAGGCTATTCCGGCCCCCAGCTGATAGCTTATGATCAAAGTGGCATGTTAAAGTTGAGCTAACTTTCTCCACATAAGTTAGAATGTTAATTTGCGTGAAGTTAACTTTATTTTTTGCTTATGTATTTTATTGTAATCGTGATGTATTTTTGCGTACCTGACAACTTCGATGCTTAATTAGTTTATGCTGTACTTTGTTTCATGCCTCTCTATATGTTAAGTAAAAAATATATAGTGAAAGAATTGAAATCTTTGTTCAAGAATACAGAATGTGTTACTTGAGAGAATTGAGGCTTGACTTACTCAAAATAGAATGAAAAGAACAGTTGCTAGCGTAAACAAATGACACGTTTCCAAAACCAGTCGAATCGAAACACCCACACTACGTCGCTTGCAAGTATCCCCTTTGAGGCTTTTCTTATTTAGATGTTCTAACATTTAAATTTTTTTTTAAATTTAATAATTTAATTTAATAAATTTTAAATTTTTTAAAGCTAATTAAAACTGTTATAAATATCTGAAATGAATTAATGTCTCCTTACCATTTAAATTGGTGAATTCAATGTTATTTAATTTCAATCACTAATGGGAAATATTATTAATTCAAATTTTTAGTTAATAGTGCACTATAGCTTTGGATTCTTCTTTGTTTCTTACCATAAAATTTTTTAAAATTCCCTGGGCAAGGAAAGAATCCTGACAGTGTTTTTTTTTCTTCTTTTCTTTTTCCGAAGCTCTCAATTTTTAAATCAATTAAAACTGTAATAAATATCTGAAATGAATTAAAATATCCCTTACTGTTCAAATTTATGAATTCAAGGTCATGTAGTGTTGAAAATTCTCCGAGTAAGAAAAGTATCGAGTAAATTGTAAAACTAGAAATATTTTTCTTTTCTTTTTCTTTTCCGATTCTTTTTTCATGCTGTCACCAATGTGCTTGGCCAATAAATGATACGGGCTATAATGAGGAGCTCTCTTGTATAACCGCAAGTGTATATACTTACTCGTTCATTCTGCTGTGATAAATGTTCTTTCGGAATTTCATTACATATTCTGAAGATGCAGCTTATATATGTCCATACATTCATTTAATTGTATTCCTAATGATCATTTATTAATTGTATTTACCTTTCCAATTTGCTAATGTTAATCTGTAGTTTTCTCTATCGCATTAAACTTTCCGAAATGGGAAGTGAATCGTTACTTTTCATGGAAAAAATCTTTTATTCTTTCATTTGGTGACCTTAATAACCCTTCTTTTCCAAGGGAACAGGGAAAAGTCAGTCTTTTATCAATCTCGACAATTAAAGGAAATGTCACTGAATGTAATTTGAAGGGGAAAATGAATTAATCTGAGTTAAGTCCAATATTTTTTCAAAAATTATTAGTTTTTTTTTTTTTTTTTTTTTTACCAAAAGAAATTGTATATTTTAATATTAAATGGCACGTTTAAAGGTTTTGTAATAGATTTTATGCATGAGATTAACTGAACGTATGTATAGCAATATTACTGAAGCATTAATAAAATTTATTACAACTGTTACGAAAACCAAAGGAAAATCCGATAAAATCAGTAAAAAAAAAGTCAGATATATTTTTTCTTTTTGTTTTGCTTTATATTTGAAGCGTAACAGTGTCGGTTTTTGTTGCGCTGATTAGCGTACGGTCGTTTTTCTTTCCTTCCCCTCCTTTTTATTATTTTTTATAAAGGAAACATTTTTATACGATGGCAAAATTGTGAGATTGCCATGTTTTCAAAAAATTTTGCAGATAGATTATTTTTACACACCCCTCTGAAAGTTTACATTCATCAAATAAATGTGGTTTCCATGACCCCAAAGCACCTTTTGTTTTGCTTCTTTCACCCTTTTTACTTTTAATTTTACATCAGGCTTAGTACTATCGTTAGATGTCATTATAAGAGATAATACCAAGTGCGTTTGTAACCTCATTTTCTTTTTTTTTTTTTTTTTAATTATTACTAAGTATCGTTTTTAACTTATGCTTAATCAAATTGGATGGTCTTGCTTAAAACATGTTTGAAATTTAACAGTGCAACTGTACAGAACGTGTAAATGTGGACTATAAGAAACCTCAGTTGTGCTTTAGAACTTACAGAAATCCTCTCGATGTGTAAGCGCGTATTAAAACGTACTTCTTTTACAAAATGCGTAATCAAGTGTTGCATTATCCTGTGCTTTTTTTATAAATTTCCCCCCTTTTCATGAAGTTTTATTTATTATTAGTATTATTTTTTTTAGTTTTATGTGTTTGTGTGTTTTAGAATATAAATTAGGCCACATCCGCCATTTCGTCAAACAAAAATTATTTGTTGCTATTACATTAATCCCTTTATTACATTAATCTTTTTAATTCTTTTATTACATTAATCTCTTTAATCCTTTTAGAATTTTGCGGAACTTCTTTAGCCTATACAAAACACAATCGAGAGAGTTTCGTGTACTGTTCTATATTCGTGCAAGTCTTCTATTTAGGGCACAGAGCCTAAAAAACAATGAATGCCTTTTGAAAGATCAATAACATTCCTCACTGAAATCGCTTCTTTAAATACGCGATATCATCGTACAAAAGCTGAACTATAAATAAAAATTAAACAGCTCAATACAAATTAATGGAATTTATTTTAATCACTATACATATCAATTAAGTGAAATCTGACAAGAATTTTCGTGAGAAGAAAAGTTGATAAACATACTGAAAAAGAATTAGCACAATAGAACAATATGTAACACTAAAAATAAGTCCTCAAGTTATTGTGGATGCATAATAAAGGGCTTCAAAATTGGGCCAAGGTTAACTACCAGACAAATCGATCGCTTCATAGTTTCTTTTATAAAAAATTCTTGTCTGGAATATCATCTTGCAGTAAGGTAACTGTTCTCAGAAAGATGATGCAGAAGAGTATGGAGATTCAAAAGGAAGATGTTTCTTTTTATATTCCATAGGGTCGTTTACCTTCACATTTGTAAAACGTATGACCGATTCATTGCATGCATTTAATTTTATGTTGCAATTTTGATAAATCCGTGGATTTGTATCTAGTTAATTAATTTATTAGTTTTAAGAAGTCTGTCCTAAATCCATTCAGGTATAGGCACATTGTTTCGTTTATATTTCATTGTGCTGCCCAAAAAATTAACCCAACTTCTTACACCCGTTAGCTGCTTACGTGATGATTGATGAAGGAATTTTTGTTGCCTGCTTATTATAGCTTTCAAGGGGGAGGGGAGATAAAAAAAAAGTGCTTACGCATGTGATCCTATATCGTAGAGAGTGCTGGACTCTTAATAAAAAAAGAGGGGAACAAATTGCTGATTTTTGAGAGAGGGATACTTAGAAGAATTTTTTAGTGCAGTCTATGAGAATAACAAATGGCACACCCTTTACAATCATGTGTTACATAAAAAGTATAAACAACCAGACATAGTTCATGTTATTAAGGCAAATCGCATTCGATGTCTGGGACACCTTTATAGATCTGAAAACCCCAAAACCCCGCAAAAAAAGTAACTTTTTTTTAAACCGGAAGGTACAAGAAAAAGGGGTCGTTCACCGACTAGGTGGCTGGACCAACACCACGAAGATAGTGGGACCACCGAGATAGTGTCACCACCGAGCTCGTGTCACCTATCTCGGTGATGTTGACTGGATGTAGTTGAGAGGGACTTAGAGATAATAGGAATAACTAATTAGAGGGTCATGGCACAGAATAGATCAAGATGGCAAAAACTTATTGGGACGGCCTAGGCCTTTCATAGGCTGTAGTGCCTAAGAAGAATAAGATAAATAGCAAAAATAATGAAATTTGAAGAACAAAAAAAAATTACGTTTGAAAAAATCTTGCCAGCAAAAAAATAAGAATTACCTAATTTGGAGATGAGAGCAACTAAGAATGTCATTTAAAAAAAAAGAAAATTTCGAAAGCGCTGAAACTTTTTGTAAATCTTTATTAAGATTTTGAGTTACCTCATAATAGTGGAATTTTTATTTAGAATTCACAAATTTTTTATCTCTCATTTAAAACTGTGAGGAGACTTTTATTTGAGGAGTTTATTTGATTATTTTGAGAGAGATTTATATCTCAAAAAATATTGTTTCTTTTTTATTACTATTTGATAAGTGACGAAATGATCGCCATTTTTTGGACCTTTAAATGCGGGGATAATAGCGCGAGGATATTAATTGCTTGACCCTTGAAAGCAGCTGAAACATGGGGTGATTGTTAGTTCGATATCATGTTATCTATCGTCTATAATCTTATTTTGTGAGCTTTTTATTAGTATTGCGTGTTTCATGCTTTTTTGTGTTATTTGCGTGGGTGGTTAAGACTGATTTCTTGTCAGGGTTTTTGCTTAAAATCACGCTTTACACTGTAATTGTTATAATTTAATCTCAAGGTATTTTGTTTTTGTAATTTTAAACAACACGGCGATATAATTTAAAAAAATTATTTTTCCGTGTGATTAAAAATAAGTTTGTATTTTCTTTGCAAAGAAAAATACACTTTTCTTTTGCTATATTTACGGCAAGAAAAGACACCACAATGTTATCAGAAAGATAAGAGCGTTGAAATATTGGATGAAATGTTACTGAGCGTTGAAACGAACGAAATATCCGCAAGAGATATAAAGGTTCGGCACTTTCACGTAATGTATGTTCTGTTACTACAAAGCAATCTTGGTTTAAAATAAATAAATAAAAATACATTACATTAAAGGCAAAGCTATAATTTTTAGCATGTGTGCCCCATTTTGCCGTAAAACAGTGCTTTCCAAAGTGTGTTACGCGTACCCCCTGGGGTACGGGAACAGTTTAGCGGGGGTACGCGTTCTTATGCTAAATGTTTTGCAACAAACGAAAATTTCAAAATTTTTTATTTAAAAACAAAACTAGCCATGAAACTTTTTGATTACGTATTTTTCTATTGGCTATTTTTTGCAGAGTTAACAGTTAATAATGAGTGGTGCCATCAGCCAGTTGTGATTTTTAACTTTTGTGCAATTTTTCTATAGTAAAAAATACATTCATTTTTTTATTAGTGGTACACAGCGTTACGAAAAATTTAGAAAGGGTACACAAAAGTCATGAGTTTGGGAAACACTGCCGTAAAGAATTATCTGGGCTTTAGAGAAGAAAACTAAGTTAAATATTTATAAAGTTATAAATTTTTTTTTAAATAGAAAATTTTGCAAGATTATTTCCTCCTGAATGAAATTTATCAGAATTAATACCCAATATTTTACAAAAATTAACGATAGAGCCATCGAAAAACAGCCGCGTTTGTTAAACGATTTCTTCCCAAATTATTTCATCTTAAAACAGACACTTCGCAAAATTTTTCTGTTTCAAAACGGAATCCATGACGTTTTTATTTCACAATTTTGAAACAACTCCTTGAAAGACACGGTTTTGTGTTTTTTTGCTACCTTTATTTTTACGTGCTGGACTCTGGTAGAAAGAACCCGATTGCACGGTCATTTTAGATAATAAAAGCTTTGAGTATATTTTCCCCAAGTATTGAAAGATAGGACTTCTTTCAAAAATAGGATCCTGATTTCACAAAATTACGAAATCACCAGAATAATCCGTTGATCGCGAAAACTTTTTAACAAGAAAATCAGGAGAACTTTGAAATATAATAAAATATACCGATTGATATTAAAATATTATTTGCAATAATAAACTGGCTTCCACTTTTTGCAGTTATTTAATCCTCTGTCTTTCAAGCCGACTTAATAAAGCTATGCATTTCCTGGTCCTTGCTTAAGTTTTCCCTGGCGGCAAAATAACTTGGGCTGACATTGGACCCATATTTATGAATCATGGCTTAATAAGGATTTAAAAGTCCGTTATTTCCGATATTTTACAGCTAATATCGGCCCTATATAGAATTATCCGATTCTCCCGATATTTTATTTTCGTTATTCAGCCAATATAGGCCATATATTGGACCCATATATATTCCGATATGGGTCCTTTATAGAGAGACGTTAGTAAAAAATCTAGGCATACCACCAATATTGATCCCTTGATGCATAAACATAGCATCCTGTAGGAGCCCAACTGGGGCCAAAGTAAAATTGTTGCTGTGTCTGCTTCAAATGAGAGGGGTAAATACTGCTCATCAAAAACATGGCACCCACTCTAAAGTAAAAATTGATGTCATTTATCTTATTCCCGCCTATTCAATTTTTTTCTTTATTTATGTATATATTATTATTTTTTTTTCTCGTTTTCTACAACGTTTTATGCTGTTTCTTAGAGAGAGCTTTTGGGCAGATTATTATGAATAATACTGATTGGTCCAGCAATACAAGAAGCAGAACCAAACTGTTTTATGTGCGGAACTCGGAGCGCATTCTACTCCGAAATTATTTGTCTCTAGTTAGAGACTGTGACGGTTATGCATGAGAAGTGGCAAATTATTTTTATTTTTTTAGTGTTGCAGTATCTCTTTCTTTTTTCTTCCTGTTTATTCCGGATATTCGAAACATTTTTTTTCTTATTTGAATATTTTTTGTTTTGTATTGAAGTAATATTCACTTATCTATAGATAAGTTCTTAAACAAATTTGTTTTTTTTTTTTTAATGTGTTTTCAAAAGCTAATTTTAAAAGAGTGAGTAAATATAATTTGAATGTATGTGAATTTTATTTATTTATTTATTTTATTTTTAGTTAGAGATCATATTTGGGGAGATTCGACTTCGTTAATGGACGTATCATAAAATTATCAATCGTCAAAAAAGGATCTTTGCTTATTTGTTATGACTGTTTAAAAACTTTTTATGCACGATTTTGTTTTTAGTAAAGCAGCAAAGCACTATTTAAAAAAAATTAAAAATGGACTTGTAAATTTCTTACACAATAAAATTTTAGAAATTTATATTTCGCGTCAGACGCGATAAAATGTATTACGTTTTAACCCTTTGACGCATAAGTTTTATTAAACATATTTTTTTTTCATGATTTTGTTTTAGTTTTAATAAAAAAAAATATCATTAGCATTTTAATAACGTATAGTTTGGAAAGGCAGCATGAAACTTAGGTGTCTTCTTCTGCATTAAAGGTAAAATCTTCTAAACAATTATTTTTCAAGTTTTCATTTATTTGCAGTTATTTAGATCTAAGGTATCGTGATCTGTGGCAGAATAATCGCCAAGGCTTGGCGACTTCCGGGCAGCGGCCCGCTAGAAACTAAAAAAAACATCGCAGGAAGGAACCTATATATAGTAATAGTCGAAGGGTATAATTCGTAGCCACCCCCTGGAAAACTTTTTTTTTTCTTCCCCTTTCGAATTCCTGTTTAAAATCAATTTGGTGCCTTGGCGATTGTAGTTGGCGTGGCAAATCACGATGAAGAAACATCCCTGTTTTATAAATGTCATCTTTGTGCGCATTTTAGAAAACTTGTATTGTGGCGTCACCACCACTACAAATATTGAATACCAATCCCCAAGTATATAAGACATGTGAACTTGATTCTGTCTTGAGTTACCTTAATAGTTAGGAAATGATAGATGAAGGTTGACATAGTCGTTATTTAATTCCCCTCAATGGTGATCTGCGGACGTGATTCTAACTATCCAACATCGATGGATGGTCCACATTAAACAGTTGATATGCTTAAAAAACATGGCTCACAAAATAAAAGAACATTAAAATATGGTGAAGTAAATAAAAAAAATCTCCCGATCAATTAACAAAAATGAAAAAAAAAAAAATTGTGAGCAATAATGATATAAATAAATAAAAAAGTAAATAAATAAATTTAAAAAAAGCATGAATCAACTAGTGGTATTCGTTCATCAAATTCAATCACGGATTAAATTCTGGAAGAGGAGTTATGTGGCAAAACTACCACTACAAATATTGAATACCAATCCCCAAGTGTATAAGACATGTTAACTTGATTCTGTCTTGAGTTACCTTAATAGTTAGGAAATGATAGATGAAGGTTGACATAGTCGTTATTTAATTCCCCTCAATGGTGATCTGCGGACGTGATTCTAACTATCCAACATCGATGGATGGTCCACATTAAACAGTTGATATGCTTAAAAAACATGGCTCACAAAATAAAAGAACATTAAAATATGGTGAAGTAAATAAAAAAAATCTCCCGATCAATTAACAAAAATGAAAAAAAAAAAAATTGTGAGCAATAATGATATAAATAAATAAAAAAGTAAATAAATAAATTTAAAAAAAGCATGAATCAACTAGTGGTATTCGTTCATCAAATTCAATCACGGATTAAATTCTGGAAGAGGAGTTATGTGGCAAAACTACCACTACAAATATTGAATACCAATCCCCAAGTATATAAGACATGCGAACTTGATTCTGTCTTGAGTTACCTTAATAGTTAGGAAATGATAGATGAAGGTTGACATAGTCGTTATTTAATTCCCCTCAATGGTGATCTGCGGACGTGATTCTAACTATCCAACATCGATGGATGGTCCACATTAAACAGTTGATATGCTTAAAAAACATGGCTCACAAAATAAAAGAACATTAAAATATGGTGAAGTAAATAAAAAAAATCTCCCGATCAATTAACAAAAATGAAAAAAAAAAAAATTGTGAGCAATAATGATATAAATAAATAAAAAAGTAAATAAATAAATTTAAAAAAAGCATGAATCAACTAGTGGTATTCGTTCATCAAATTCAATCACGGATTAAATTCTGGAAGAGGAGTTATGTGGCAAAACTACCACTACAAATATTGAATACCAATCCCCAAGTGTATAAGACATGTTAACTTGATTCTGTCTTGAGTTACCTTTTGATAGATGAAGGTTGACATAGTCGATATTTAATTCCCTCTTCAGTATCATACTTCTTTCAAATTTTCAATTTAACCCAATGAGTCCCAATCACTGTTCCAAGCGGGGAATTCATTGATCTCGAGATCTTTGAAACGCGCGCAGGCTTTTCGCTTATTTTCTTTTTAGTTTATTGATTCAAATCAAACTTAATGTGACAGATATTCTGTGAGTGAAGTCTTATAATGTCATAAAACATAGTTCTTGTTTTAATTAGTTATCGTAGTCAAACCTCGGATCAAAGATGTACCCTGACTTTTTTTTCCTCCCTTCAACTCTTCTTCTTTAAATGACCCGATTAATTTTGTTACTGTGAAACGAATGAAAGTGATGTAACATTATTCAATTAGACAACTTATTTTTATTTCCTAATCATCAGAAGCCAACTGAAAAAGATAATTCATCTCTATTTGGGAGATTCGTGAGGCAAAAAAAAAGAAGAATCGGGTCTTGTGCAGAAGTACCGGATGTGAAAAGTTTTTTAATGAGCTACTTAGGATTATTTTTAAACGACCTTAGCTAATTCCCATTTTCGAAGTCTACATTGTCCTTCGTTCATATGTTGTCTTCACAATTATCTTTTATCCAGTTCATTTTTTTTTTTTTTTTTTTTTTTTTTTAATATAACACAGTTCTCAAATGGTTTCTCGCAGGATCCCGTGAAAGAGGTAAACGGGCTCCGAGAATTAGGACTTTTTTTAAACATTATTGAAATGTGTCATTATATAATTAGTACCAATCAATAATCCATTATTTACTTAATATTTTGGTTGCCTTTACGATATTATTTCAAGTAAAATGACAATAAAAAGGAAATAGCAATTGTTTTTTTTTTTGGGGGGGGGAACATAATTTTTCAAATAGCAAATTGAATAACTTAGTTTTTCAAATTTCAAATAGTATTGAATGAACTATGAAAAAGATATGCATTTATAAAATATTGTATTAGTACTTCCCATTGCGTTTTGTGAACCAAAATAAAATAAATGGGCTGTTAATAAAGAAATATTTGTCTCCATTTTCAACGTTTATAGCAGTTATTTTTAGTTTTCATTTCAACGAAAACCACAATATCATTCATTTTAAGCTTATGTTTATACACCCAAAACAAATTCATAACAGGACCCGATTGAGCTCCTAAACCGTGAATTCAACAGACGGATATGAAACCTAATTTAAGATTGTTAATCTATTATTATACTGTAACATTATTTTGAATGATAAGCGTTTTTTTTAAATGGCATTTACAATTCAATATTTATATCATCAATTTTTGTAAAAGTAGCAATAAAAAAAAAAACAACACTCTACGTGCAAGAAATCTATAATATTAATAGACATCTTGTTCAATTTTTGGGTAAAGCGACTATTATGGGTCCAACAATTAGCAAAATTAACTTTCGATATTTAAGAAAGAAAATCATTTTACTCTAAAATTTAGTTTTATTTATTTTTCAGGAAATTGGGCGCTTGAGGGCTGTTTATAGATAGTTTTATTGTATTTATTTATTGAATTATTATCATGGTCGCCAGTGTAATAAAGTTTAAAAGTACATTATATAATTGAGGGGATTTATTTTTTAAACAATTTCAAGCATTTGTTTTTATAAAGGATTCGCTTAAATGAAAACTTTCAATGTCTATCCCATTGTAAAATTTAAACAACAATTCAAACGACTTTTAAGCAACAGTTCGCAATTGGAGGATGTTTTTGTTCTCAGTTTATTCAGTTATTCCCACACTTAAATATTATCGTTACTGAATTCTCTGAAACCTCTTAAGAATGAGAAATAACAAGTGGAGAAGAACTAATCTTTTCTGTGGGGAGACTTTTAGAGACTCATTGTCCTTATCAAACAAGTAAGTGACATTTTCAAGAGTGCTTTAGCGACATATTTCAGCTTATGGAAATTTTATTATTTGTCGAAATAAACCATCTGTTTGTGAATCAAATTTATGTAATGCGTTTATTTATTTATTTTTCTTTCCATTTACTGTTTTTGCTATTAGCGCTTTGTAAAACATTTCCTCCTATCATTATATGTGTCATTTGAATACGCAACATAAGGGAAAATGGTACTGTGGTGCCCGGAAAAAAATTTTTTTTTCAAGAATTTTTTTTCCTAACCAGACATATAATCAGTCATGCGTATTAAATAAATAATCCTAAGAAGCTAACGTGGTAAGTTATTACCCGATTAAAAACACCATTCGCTTCAAAAATATATAAAAACAGGAAATAACAGTAGATATGTTTGAAGCGCTCAAAAACAGGCGCCCATTTTCAAGACTTGGCAGGCGTGAATGAGAAAAAACAGAAGTGATTTGAAATATAAAACGAAAAGTTGCCATCGAAAAATGGAAAAATAAAGGTGAGAGACCACACTAGAAAAATCACAGTAGCCGAGTGACAAAAGTGATGAAAAGCAGAACTAGAAAAACCACAGTGGCCGAGAGGGGCGAATCAGGGTAAAATGCATTCTATGTAGAGGTGGTGAGGAACTAATATCGTTAACAAGGGAATCAGCATTCATATGAATCATGTATTGTTGCTGTGAGATGAGGGTTTCACATTTTATCAGATAGCTGTCTAACATATGGAAAAAGTACAAACTTAAAATATATTAAACATTTCTATAGATTTAAAATAAATAATAGAGAACATTGGTTTAAACACTTGGGAAGTCTAAATTTTATTTAGAGAAAAATACATTTTTAATTATTTCAACTTCGTATGATGTATATTGTGTTTGTGTTAAATAAATAGTTATTTTTTGTAATTATTTCTTTGTAGCTAAGTTTCAAGTTAGTTTTCAGTTTAAAAAGATGAACTCAAATTTTTCTCACCTATCTTATCAATACGATGCCGTTGGATTTTTCATTGTTGCTTATGAAGCATATTTTTATAATTTACGCTTTCTGTTGCTCTTAAATCAATATTTTTTTCTTTTATCAGTCAGTTTCATAGAAATATGTGCGCAAAATACGTTACGATGCTTAAGTTCTCGTTGCCACTAATCTACAATAAATATGAAAGAATCGCTCGCCTGCCGTTTTATGTAATCTGTCATCGTTAAGATCTTGTTAAGGGAGGTCATTATAACGTGTTACAACAATGATCATTTTACTCGACTCTTTCATTCATTCGAACTTTTCTGGACCTACTTCTGTTCTGCAGATATTGTGACTCAAGTCGCATCTGTTTCTTTCTTTCTTTTTGAATGACTACTCATTGCGCTGGAATTGGATGTTGTAGCATCTCATTGCGTCATGCTCGTATTTCTGGCGATGATGCGAAAAAGATTAGCGAGATTCAGCGCTGTTAGTGTTGTTTGGCGACCTGACATATCTATGTGAACAGATGAATTTATGGATAGTGTCGGCAATCTGTTTATGAGGTCACTTTTTTACATCAAACATGAGATTAGCTGTCACAAAGGTCGCTCATGTTGACTCATTTTTTGAGGACGTATTTTTATTTCAAAAATTATTGTAGCACCTTTATTCCTGTGATAAATATCGACATCATTAATGTGATTATCGATTAATGACTTATCATATGTTTGTTTTTTTTTATCTGTCAAAAGAGTTACATTTTTGTTGGCCTAAATCATCTTGAGTGGAAAAGCTTTTCTTGGAAGCATACTTTTGATAAAAGTGACATATCTGATAAATACTGACAAATACTGATCTATCTGCAAATGGCACTGTTTTCTGGGTTATATCTGAAACTGATGTACTTACATGAATTGTTGCTAGGACATATAGCGTGTCTACCACCCTAAATTAATTATTCAATTCCAATTCACTAGTGTATAAAGCATGTTAACTCGATTCGATGTTGGGGTACCTTTTCATAAATGAAGGTTGATATTGTCGATAAAATTCGCCCCAACATGGGTGATTCGCACGTGATCTGAACAGGCCTATCTCGACCCATTTCTATTGGAACGTGCCTATTTCGATAGAGAATCCACAATAAATGACTTGCTATTTGTGACTGCGACATTGTCTTCATCACGCTCAGTCTCGATCACACAAAACGTCGGCCTGTATACACTCGACTGTTAATGGCAACACAAAAGGGACCAAGACTGTGATCTTAATTCAGCTCTTCTGGCTTCTCAAATGAGTTGTATTTGTTCATCGAATTCTATTCCAGTTAAATTCTGGTGAGGAATCACTGTAGCCTGCCACCTCTACATTTATTCAATTCCAATGTACTAGTATATAAGACGTGTTAACCCCATTCTATGATGGGATACTTTCTATAGATGAAGGTTGACATTGTCGATAACACTCGCCCCACGGACATAGTGTTTAAAGTGGTTACTGCTAGTTTTGCTTTTTTTCCTGACAAATGTATTAAAAAAATTTCTGGTTCTGGGACAAAGAAAATAATTGTGTAAATTTAGGACTCGACTGTTCTAAAGTAAGTCCGAATCCAAGATTTGTGTATTTAGTAATATATAAAGTGTTGAAGAGTATCCCTATGACAGAGATGAGACACCGGTGTCCTTTTTATATGTGTCTCTTGACGCTCTAATTACAATCTAAAGTATATTTTATTATTTTTTTACTTAAAAAAAACAGTCTAAAAACTGGCAAAAAAAATCTGTTAGATTATCGGAATTATATTTATATTAAAACATAAAATCCATAAAGAAAAAGTGTTTGAAAATTTGTTTTTTCATTCATATTCACACATTCACCAATAATTGATTTTATAACTTAAAGAAATTTGAATGATGAATAACTGTTTTTCTTAGATCTAAATAGCTGAAAATTTGAAAAATTATCATTTGGAAATGAGCCATGTTTGCTAGATTTTACCATAACGCTGAAAAAAAAGACGTCAGTGTTTCATGTTGTATTTTTTGTTCCTTTAATAAAAAAAAAAATTAAAAAAAAACGTGAATTAAAAGTTCGTAAACAGTTATGACAAATAATGATAGTTTTCAGATCTTTTTAATCCATTTTTAATAAATACGACGTTGTAAATTCCCCGATGGGCGCAGTATAGCCAATACCGGCACTTTTATCACTAAACTCCACATTAAACTAGTGTTATTATTATAGTTACTATTATTGGTTTAATTTCTTAAATCACATACTGCAACGAAAATCCCTGTCACGTTTAATGTATTGCAGTACTCTTTGTTTTAGTAATAATATAAACAAGAGAAAAAAAAACAATTTCTTCTCTCAACAGCGGAGAAACAAAGCCAAAAAAAAATCGCCGTACTTTGGCAAGTTCTTCTTTAAGGGATTCGTCATAAATGGTAATTTTCATGTTTCCTCCTTCTCGCAGGTGAAAATTCTAACTGAGGAAATTTACATAGAAAATAAATGTGTTGTCTGATATAATTTTACATGTACGTTGTGGATGGTCATTAAGACATATTTAGCATTCAGGAAGCGTTGGAATTGACCTACTTTTATAACTTTCGTTTTTGTGCTTGCATTATTTTGAATTTGTTTGTAGTAATTGAAATAAATTGTTGTAAATTATGTCATTAAGTTGTAAATTATGTCATTTTCGTTGAAGATAATAATTTTTTTTAGTAATTGCTGTGTGAATTTCTTGGGAGGTGATTGATTCTTCTTAAGCTTAGATGACTAAACATTTCAATAATGAGTATTACTGATATTAATTTAGTTTTCTGGAGTTGATGATAATCGATAGGCTAGAGACCATAGCTTCCCACCTTTTTTTTTCTTTGGTTCATCGCCCAATTATCGAAACAAAATTTTTCCTTCTTAAAAAAAAAAAAATAATAATTCATTGTGAGTTTTACCTTAAGTCATGTTATTTCGCTGAAGGTTTCGTTTTTCGAAGGTATTGCTTTTAAGAATTATTTTCAGTAGTTTTTATGAAGCTGTTTGTAATTCAAATGCAATATACTCGTGTTGCCATTAAATTCAAATAATCAATTAAATATTTTTTTAAAAATTAATTTGCATATTTTTATGTGATATAGCTTGAAAAAGTGTGGTGCAGTATCTTAAAACCAGCGATTTCGGGCCGCAATGATCTATCAGTGTTCTTACCCCAGTAAATCCAGTACTGAGGCAATTGTTAATTATGTTTTGTTAATTTTAGAAAATGACTATAAGAAATAAAAAAATTAGTGAAAAATATCCGAGGGAAGTTGAAATACCTGAAAGTTGAAGTTAAACTCGCAATCCAAGATAGGTTGCGTTTTTATTTTAACAAATATCGCATGAAAAATAAATATAGCATCGCAACCCATACCTCTGTTTTGAATGCTGAAATCTTTGTTTTGAATCTAAAACTTTGATCTGATTGTTGCTCAAAACTGTTTTAACTGCTTTAACCCATTCAGGAACGTGATCAATTAATTAGCAGTGGTGGTTGTATTCCGGGCATACCACAGAATTCCAGGTTTTTCGTATCATTCGTATTCAAAAACTAGAAGCAAGACATTCTGTTTTTGCACAAATATCGCAGAATTCTACTTATCTCAACACTGATTGACAGGATCTGACTTAGCCTAATTGGGACCCCCTCTACTTCATTACTTCAGTTATGAAGAACCGAACTTTATGGTATTTAAATTTTTACCTCATCATACATGTATAACAAGGAAATTGACTAGAACCTAAAATAGCAATAAAGTCCCCTCCCCAATGGTCAGGCGAAATATTGTTCGGTGTCCATTTTACTGATTTTCTGACAATTCTATCTCCATCATGCCGAATGCAGTTTTCTGATTGTTAACTTTGTTATCCAGCCGCGGAATTCAGCTAAATTTTTGCAATTTATCATCAGCATTGGCACGACAGCCCTTTGTGGGCCTGGGCCTTCCTCAGAAGCTTTTCCCATTCTGCCCTTCTCCCAGCAATTGTTTTCCAGTTCTTTACTTTTAGGATGGAAAAATCCTCATCTACACAGTCCTTCCATCTCTTTTTGGGCCGTCCTCTTGGCCTTTTATTGGAGGGGGTTGCATTAGAGACTCTCAATGCTGTTCGTTCTGGGCTCATTCTCACTACATGCCCGGCCCATCTCAGTCTACTTAATTTAATAGATTTAATGATATCATCGCCATCAAAGATCCTATATATTTCAAAATTATATCTTTTCCTCCAGTTGTCGTTATCGAGTATAGGGCCAAAGATGGTTCGTAGGACCTTCCTTTCGAAGGTTGCTAATAACTTTTCTTCCCTTTTTGTTAAAGTCCATGTCTCTGAAGCATAAGTCAAAACTGACTTGATTAATACCTTATAAAGTAAGATCTTAGTCTTTCTTTTTATTAAGTGAGATTTCAATAATGATCTTAAACCATAGAAGCAGCGATTGGCTGCGATTATTCTTTTTCTAATTTCAGGATTGATGTCATTTTGATAGTTTATTTCTGATCCTAGATAAGTAAAATTTTTTACAGATTCAAATTTAAAAGAATCTATTTTAAACAATTTAGGGATGGTTTCCTTTGTACCACAATACATATATTTTGCAATACATATATTTTGCAATTATTGATGGCTTATTTAAGCCTGTATTTTTGTAAATATATCGCATTTTGCGATATGTAAAAATACAGGCTTTTGATTGGCCAAATTTGCCCACCGTAATTGCGAAATTTTAACTGAATTCCACTACGGAGTTGAACATTAGTAGTCTTAAACTCAAAAAATTGTTTCGGCTGTTCAACGACGGTTATAAAATAAAATGAAATAAAATTTGTCGTATTAGTACTTTTACTGTCGGAGCGTGCGTGCTTGGGTAGTTGCTGCTTCTTTCCGATGAATAGAAGACCTGAATGGATAAAAAGAAAATGTAACCAAATTTTTACCAAGCAGACGTTTTTCACTTAACTTTTTTTTAAAAAAAGATTAGAATCTTATTGCAAAAGTAAAACTAATGATGTAGGTGGTTTAATAAAGATTTCATGGATGACAAATTATTTACGCTGGTTAAATTGTTGCACCAAACTAGTCCAGAAGAATTAAAAGAGTCCACATTTTCCATCCCATCTCTGATTGTGACAAAACAAAATAGAATCGTTATTTCTCTCCAAAATACCGAACATGTCGATGCATTTTCTTTGTCGGCAGTTTTTTTATTTTTTATTTCACACTTAATAAAGCAAAGAATGAAAAGAGAGAAGTTAAATACATGAAAATATTCTGATCTAGGTAGGTCTGACGTATGAATTTTTTTTTTCTCTTCATGGTAATGTAATCTTATGTTGCAAATTGTCTTGGAAGATCAGTTTAGTTTGATATGGAAGGAAGTGCTAATTTGGCATTGCTGAACAAAAAGAATGCCTTTCGAAGGTCTTAACTAAACTAAACAGGTTATAGTTACAGACGATAATATCATTTTTTGAAACTAAATGTATTCAGAGATGTGAGGTAAATAATTCATCGTCTCCTTTTGTGTGGGTGAATAAAAATCACGAGTTTGTCCGTGCTTGAAATCCACGGATGCATTAGAATAGCATCATGATTGCTATCACTCGACACTTGCGGAAAGTGAATCTTTTTCGTTGTTATTTAACTTCCTGATTTGGGGACCGCACACAAATTGAGATCATCGCATAAAATTGTTTCGAAAATCGTTTTTAAAACTAACATATGTGTGCCGTTATTTTTGAAAATGAAATGAGTCCATTTGGAAAGTGGCTTATCCGGAGACTTTTAAAGATTAAAATTTTAAAATGTCGGCTAAAGTGGTTCAGTTTTGGGTGATGCTTTTAACACTATAATTTGATGAGACACCAAAAATGCTACACTAACTATTAAAATCGCAAAGTGATAAAAAAACAAACAGCTTTTTAACTCCAAATTGACTTATTCCACTTTCAAAAATAACGGTTCATATTATGATTACAAATGAGCCACAACGTCTCTTTTTGTTTCATTCAATTTTATAACTTTTTTTTCCCTTTGTATTTGTTATTCTCAACTGGAAGTTTCAAATTTATTTTTAAAGCAAACCGTATCATTGGACTGAAATAGATCAATGAAAAGTTAAACAAAAATGTCTAGATTTGATTCACTCGAGGGAGGGGGGAGAATATAATTTTGATTACTAATTCTAATCGAATATCTTACTGAAAGAAAGTAATTGTAACCTTCTAAAAATTTTTAAATTATAATTATGCTGTATAGCTCTTCCGTCTCCTAGATCAGCGATTCCCAAATGGTGTTCCGCGGTTCCATGAGTTAGTACATCGTATAAGCAGGGATAAGTTTTAAACCCTCAGATTATATTTAGATCCAACCTATAATTCATAATTTATTTAATCTTCCAGTTGCCTTTGTGAAATTATTTCAAGTAAAATGCCAATGAAATAGAAAGGGCATTTTTAGATGAAAATATAATATTTCAAATAAATACTGAAAATTTTCAAATAAATTTTGAAAAACTTATGAAAAGAACAATCATTTATAAAATATTGCATTAGTATTTTCTATCGCGCTTTTCAAATCAAAATAAATTAACTAAATTAAAATTAAATAAATATGTTTCCCTAATAATCATTTTCAACGTTTGTAGCAGTTCTCTTAAGTAACGTGATTCGGATTATTTTATTCATTTTCAGCTTATTTATATACATTAAAGACAAATTCTTGAACTAGATTCACAAGGACTTCAAATTTAATTATCGGATATAAAACCTAACTTAAGATTATAACAATGAAAAAAGTCTTCATTTCACTTATTAAATATTTTAAAAATAGTCTTCTTTAGGTTAAAACGTTCGCAATTACCTTAATAAAAATTATTTATGAAGTCAGGGTTCCGTCAAAAGAAGGTTGATTATTTAGGGTTCCGTAGCCGGAAAAAAAAATTGGGACGCTGTTTCGAGAATTTTCGTTATCTTATAACACAAGGCTTTAGCGAATAACATGCCATTTATTCTAAAACTGTTATATTTTCCATAACTGATGTGTTTGTGAGTTTATAATGTTCATTGTTAGAATATGTTTTGTCCCTATTTAGCCAGGGGCCATGCATGCTAATTATGAAAAAGACGTTACACGTCAATATAACCCAACTCCGCAGTTTTGTAAAAAGGAAAAGCTTTGTGTTTTTTTTTTTTTTTTTTTTTTTTTGTTTTTTTATTATTATTATTTGAAACGATGCATTCAACGCTTCATTGTTTGGGTGTATAATAAAAGTGCAAAAATTCAGAATTATTCAGTGAATTTGATTTTAATAATTTCTATCCAAATGAAAAAGCTTCGCTTAATCGACGATTTTTTTTCCTTCAAAAAGTTAAATTATTTTTTACATGCTGAGGCTATCCATAGTTTAAATTTAATTTTTATTCGTAATGTAAAATAGTTAAAAACGAAAGTTATGTTCAAGTTCAATTGTATACAGTTCCCTGCTGTTACTGTATTTTCTCTTAGTTAATATTCCTTAATTCAGTATTGCAATTTTAACGATTTTAACGAAGGTCTAATATTAAAGATTATTTGTGTGAGAAATTAAAACTTAATGTGGCAAATATTTTCATAGTAATTCGCTTTACAACTAAGTAACAAAATTATTATCTTTTGAAAAAACAGAGTAAAAGTTTTTCATAAAAAATAGAATTGTTAACAATTTTAGTTTAAGTCGGATATTTAAAAAAAAAATTTTTTTTTTATTCGCTTTCATACAAGTCAACTATGTTGGAGAAGAAAATCTAAAGTGAAATTTCATAATTTGTTAGTATTCCCTATTTATTTATGAAAATAGGAAATAGTTCGCGATTTACAGGAAATTTTAAATGCAGTGATAACAGCTTTGTCATTCCGGTTTTTGTATAGAGTATAGAGCAATGGTGTTAAAAGTGATTGAAGAGCATATTTTTTTTTTTCTTTCTTTCCGGTTTCCTTCCGGAAATTATTTCAAAAATAATCTTCCTATTCCTTATGATAGTTATAAAAAGGTATCTGGCTAATTCCATGTAACTATAACCCTTACTACCATTTTATAAATATTTTTTCTCAAGGTTTTGATCTTATTTTAGCACGAGTACAATAATCAAACTTTAAGAATTTCATATTATCAAACATTTTACAATTGATGTGATGGCAACACTGTGCTCCAAAACTTTATGTTTTATCAAGTAGCTTAGAACAGTGATTAGGCCTAGTTTTGGAACAAATTTTTAAAAGTAAGTGTACACTTTTCTTATATTCTATTTATGTTATATTTTAAAGTAACAAACATATTTTCTCAAAATAACTTTATTAAAGCTTAGAATATTTTGAAACTATGATTTCATTTAAGTTTAAATTAACAAATTTTGTGGTAGTGTCAGTCACAGAAAAATGGTATTTTTCTTTTTATCTTCAATTTAATAAAGATTTTCAGTTTAAATTACATCTAGTTTCTGACTTTAAAGAATAATATGTCTTATAATATGGATAGAATAAAAATCTATGCAGGAATTTATATATTTTTGAAGGATTTTAAAATGTAGTGTCAGTCACACACATATTATCTATTTAATTATAGTCTTAAAACAAATTTATTTATCAATTAAATATTTCATTTTAGATGGGTAAAACAGCTGCTGAAAGAAAAAAAGAACAAATAGAAAGATTAAAGGCTAGTGGAAAATATGAAAATTTTAAAGAAAGGGAGAAAAATAAACTAAGAGAACGGCGCACCCAGAAGAAGAAACAAATGACTATCGAAGAAAAAGAAGCTTTAAAAGCAAAGAAAAGAAAGGAAATGAAGAAATATAGAGCAAAAAAAGCTCTTAAATTATTAAAAACTAATGATGCAGTGTGTTCTGTATCAAGTTCACCATCAAAAGCTTTTCAGAGTCCACAGTCCTTTGGCAAAGCTGTTTCGAAAGTAAAGAAAAACTTACCCAACAGTCCAAACAAATGTAAGGCAGTCATTAAAAAGCTAGCACAGCAAATTGTGCCAAATATTGTGCAAGCACCTTTGCCAAAGCCGAGAATTTCAAAAATTGATGTAAAACTTGCAGAACAAGTGAAAGCATTTTATGAAAAAGATAGCATAAGCTACCAAGCCCCTGGTACTAAGGACTTTGTTATTGTTAGAGATTTTGAAGGTAAAAAAACAAAAGTGCAGAAAAAATATTTATGTACGACTCTTGGAGAAGCTCATGAAATGTTTAAAAATGATAATCCAGGTATCAAAATTGGTCGCTCCAAATTTTGTGAATTACGCCCTTCTCACATTTGTCTTAGGCATGAAACTCCAGCTAATTTATGCTTATGCATTTATCATGAAAATGTTCGACTTTTGCTTGAAGGAATAAGTTTTTTTCCAAATAGTACATCTGATTTTATT
Source organism: Parasteatoda tepidariorum (assembly GCF_982258835.1). Lineage (NCBI taxonomy): Eukaryota > Metazoa > Arthropoda > Arachnida > Araneae > Theridiidae > Parasteatoda > Parasteatoda tepidariorum. Next base: position 6,060,619 of record NC_141756.1, read on the forward strand.
AAAATTATTATTTGCGCTAATCCAACAGAACAATGTTACTATCAAACATGTAATAGCTGTGAAAATTTAAAAAATCTTCCAATTGTAGTTGAAAATTCAGAAAAAAATCTTGATGAAGACATTAAGCTATTTCAATGGATGAAAGATGAAAATAATGCTCTTGCAAAGCAAAAAATCTGTTTATCAATCAATGAGGCATTCGAGAAATTAAAAGGAAAACTTCCTCAATTTCTGCAACATGCTTTTATAAAGCAACAGCAAGAAATTTTTTTTGAAAGCTTCAAAAGCAATATGCAACCAAATGTGTTGCTCCTACATTTTGATTTTAGTGAAAACTACAGTTTTTTCTCACAAGATGAGATTCAGTCGGCTCATTGGGTCTCCAAATCTTGTACGATTTATACTGCCATGGCCTATTTTATTTATGAGAATAATTTAAAGTCCGTACCTATTGTGGTGATATCGGATTACCTACACCATGATAAATATGCTGTTGCCATTTTTAATAATGCAATTATTAAAAAAATTAAAGATGATTTTTCTGAACTGTCAATTTCAAAAATTATTTACAAATCCGATGGAACTGCGCAACATTTTAAGCAGAAGTATTCCATTTGTTTAGCAATGCTGCAATCAAATGATATTGAATGGCATTTTACCGCAACAGGCCATGGTAAAGGGCCAATAGATGGTGTAGGTGGAACCCTTAAGCGCAGAGTTCGAGAAGCCACCCTATCAAGAAGAATTAATAGAAGCAGCGCTGAAGAATTCTCAAAATCAGCAGAACAAATATGTAAGAATATAACTATATTATATATTCCAGAGTCCAAAATTCAAGCAGGAAAAAAATCACCTAGATCAACTATGTTGTCCAACAGGAAGTGAAATATTCGCAATTCCTAATACAAGAAAATTTCACTCTTTTATAAAAATTGATGATTACATCTTAAAGGCATCCAACGTAAGTTTAAATCCTAAACAATATATTAAATTTAACATGAAAACGGGTGAAAGTGAAGATATGAAAATGAGTGAAAATGAAGAAAGAAAAATGAGTGAAAATGACAAAAAGAAAATAGGTGTAGAAATGTGCGAGAAAGATTCCCCAGTTGAAATACACAAGACAAAAATAGGCAATTGGATACTTGTTCCATTTTCTGGAAAATGTAAAGTGAAGCATTTTGCTGGTCAGGTACTAGATAAAGAAAAAAAATGTAATTAAAGTGAAATTTTTGCAAAAAAAAGGAAACTGTTTCATTTGGCCACTTAAGGAAGATATATCATATATAAATCTTGAAACGAACACAAGAATATTGCCTGAACCAAATTTTGATCGCAGAGGTTGTTTAACTTTCAATAATTTTGATTTTTCAAGCTTTATAATTGGTTGATTTGTTAATTTTTTTCATTAGCTTGTGAAAAAAATGATGATGTAGTGTCTGTCACAATCTACGTGTAGTGTCAGTCACAAAGAATAAGTAAAATTAAAAATAAAGAAAGAAATCTTAAACAATTTTGCAATTTATTTTCATTGAATACAAATACTTTAATAAAATTATGTGTGAGAAATGATTTGCTTTCATAGTTTAATCAGAAGAAATTTGAGTTTAAAAATTTGTCCAAAAACTGGCTTCCATTCTTGTAGTGTCAGTCACACTTACTCAAATATTGTTATAATTAATAAAATTAGGTCCCTAACAATACTTTTTTGTGTTCTAAAATTTATTTGCATTTTTAGAAAAATATTGATAAAAAAATAAAATTTTTAGCTGTAAAAATATTTCTTTAATGTATCTTTTCATTTGTGAAAAATTGTCTGATGTAGTGTCTGTCACACGTGGAAATAGCCATCTATATCTACTCTTTCTTTCTGTCGGAAATTTTATGTCCAGCATAAAGTATGAGGAAATAAGAGAATTATTATTTTAATGCTAAATCAGCGGTTCTTAATTTTTTTATGGCAACGTATCCCTCAATGATCTTGCATCTTATAGTGAAACCCCCAAGTTAATGAATAAAATTAGTTTTTGTGATTATATAAACCAAAATAATAAACTACAAATTATTTTGATCACTATTTAATGTGAAGAATGAAATTTGTTCAGTCATCGTTTTACCTATAATGGACTTAAAATTATACATTTCATGTCAAACAGTTCAATTTGCAAACCTGGAAAGGCATTTAGACTAGTTCTGAATTTGTTTTCGGTGTATGCATATGCTGAAAACAAAGTACTCTGAATTATAGTTTTCAAAAAAGAATGGTTAACAGAGAAGCATGATTCTTTATTCTGGGATTTGATTATTTTTTAATTTAATTAATGAAAATTTGCTACCATCTTTCATTGTTACAAATTTGTGAGACATACAGAAACAATGAATACTTTTCCTGTTCTAGGCTTTTTTATCTTGCACTTTATTTCGTTTGAATTTGAAATACCTATTTTTTACTTTCGTTGAAATGCTACCACATGGATGTCACATTTGTCTTGGTATCGGAAATTGAAAAATTGGTATCGGTGTTCAAGAAATTAAAGTTCTAACTTTATCTCTTAAAAATTCATTTCTCAAAGTTGAAATTTTTTAACTCTGTTTTAAAATTTCTTTTTTAAGTTGCTATTGGTATGATTTATAGTTGCAAATGTCTGGAATTTTGTTAATTATAGTTGAAAATGTCTGGAAAAATGTCGCCATTTTTTATATTTTCTAACATTCTTCCTTTTATCTATAATTTTAAATAAAATATAATGCTATAATTTCGTTGATGACATCGAATAATATTTTGTTACCCAGGTGATACGTCCTACTTTTGTTTTATTTATTTATTTTTTTGATTGACGTTTAACAGGTTGGCGACAATTAGGTGAAAAGATAAAAAGTGCTAGCGAAAATAGTCGTGTGGCTTTTGCTTTCACTTTACTTCGAACAAATCTAATTCTAAGTACACTCCTGTAATTTTTATTTTAAACTTAGCAGTAGAAAATAAAATAAGTCTTTAATGAGTCATTGTGCATGATGAAAATGAACCGAAATAATTTGATTACCACTTTTCTGCTTTTTACCTTAAATTGTTAGTTTAGAGATTTTTTTCTCGGCGATTTAGAAAATAAAAAAAAAAAAAATTACAGCTGTATGTGCCTTATTATAATAACGTGGTAAAAAATAGATTGATGCGGCAGAAAGATTTTAACAGACTATACACTTATTGTCAAATACATTGAAAAGAAACATAAAAAACCATCTTTTTAAAAAAGTGCTATAATGATTTTTTATTTGTTTATTTTTATACAATATGTGTTGCTTTCTTTAACGATTCCATCACCTGTTTTTAGAATCAGCTCTATTTAAGTACTTATTTTCTTACTTTATCAGGACATATATATGATTTATGACATTTTTGTTATTTATAAATATTTATACTTGACTGTTTTTCCTTTTTACTTAAATGATAAATGTGAAATGTTTTATCTGTTGTGAAGCACGATGTTATGATGAGCAATGTGAAAAAATATATGTTGACTGTCTTTGTCTTTATTTATAGGTAAAGTTCTGTGTGAAGTATGCAAGAAAAAATGTAGTGGCAATGCTCTTAGAGTTCAAGATAGATATTTCCATTTAGATTGTTTCAAATGTGCAGGTTAATATTTATCATTCTTTAATTACATATTTTGATCTTTTTTGTTTCTGCTAAATACTTTCTCATTTTCTGGAAAAATTATCTACCCATTCCAATTAATTTCTTTTATTACGATACGAAGGATAAAAATATTCGAATTTTGGCTCATGATATTTATTTGGTTCGTTTATTTTGATATAAACAATCCATTATTTTTCTTACTTTTTTATTATAGTGGTTAAGTATTAATGACCCTAATTTTTTAAATGTATTAAAATAAATTTTTTTTATTTATTTAAATAACGTTTACGCTGATATTTCGACATGTTTTATTGTGATAGTAAGTATGGTTATTGCTTATTATTTTAATTGGTTATTACTTACGCTCTTCACGCTAGTTTTTTTTTTTGTAATTTAACCATTGTTGAACAGCCGACCCAATTCTGAATTTACGACTACTAATGTTTAACTCCTTAGCCTTGTTTGCGGATTTCGTTTCGACCTGCCATCGCTGGGAATCGAACTCGGATCACTTCACTGGGAGGCGAGCGCTCTATCATCAGAGCCACTAAGGTTCTCTTTACACTGTTTGACGCAAAAGGCAGTCTACTTCACACCATGCCACCCGGTCTTTGACCCATAAAGGGCTGTTGCGGGAATGCTTTACTTTAGTTTATAAAAGAAAAGCGGAAACGGTGAGGAAAGGAAATGTAAGCGAGAGAAAATGGCGTCGCTAATCAAATGTAATTAAACTCAATAAATTTTCAGTGTGTGTTTTTAATTAATTTTTTTTTCAGTAAATGCTTAGGTAAAGTAAAGATTGCACCACAAAAAAAAAAAAAAAAAAAAAAAATTATGGTCATTTGTCCCCATAACTTCACTATAAATAAATAAGAATGTGATTTTTCTTTACTTAAATATTTTTATAGGTTTTCAAAATAGATAAAACTCTTGTTCTTAAAAGAGCATTAAAAAAATTTTCTTTAAATTTCACTCTTTGAGTTTTCCTCCTTCAGTAGACGTCTGGTTTTACAAGTACATTTCACTTGTGGTTTTTATTTCTATATCACTTTATATTATTTATTCAAATAAAATAGCTCAATTCACTTTATTGGTTCTTGTGAATTTAATGGTGTCTGGATTCACTCATCTGTAGATAATGTTGTTCCAATAGTGTTGTTTTGGGCTGACAAAATAAAAAAAGATGACTTTCTAAATTTGTTTTATTTTTTTTCTTTATTTTATGTTAGAAAATTTTTTTTTTCCAGAGAAACTTCCTAGGAAGTATTGGAAAAATATTATCTTACCCCTACTTTTTCTTTAAATCATCTTTTAATGAAGTTTTTTTTCTTCTTACTATCAAATTATATAAATAAGATTATAAAATATTTGCCATTAAATTTTGTGGTTTAGTGATCAATGGCTTTTTCTATTTATAAAAAGTACATTATTGTTATTTGCAATTCTCTTTTAAAATTCTATTCTTGAATTATTTTTATTTAAGTTTCAAAAGTAGCGTTATGTTAGCTAAATTTTAATTTCTAAAATCATATAGTTTTCGGAAATGGAGATCATTTGTTAAGTAAAATAAAAAGCCAGTGTTTCAGTTCCTTTAACTTGTCGTGAAGTTTAAATATATATATATATATATATATATATACAGTGGAGCATCGTTTATACGACGATCACTTATACGACGTTTACATTTATACGACGTTTTAGTGTGGTCCCAAATCATTCCCATTCATTTTAATGTAAAAATATATCGTTTATACGACGAAAAGAATCGGTTATACGTCGATTTTTAGATTTTGCTCTTTATTTAATTTTTTTATTTTTTCTTGTGTATTTTAAAAAAGGGCGGAATTTGCCAACATGAATGATACAGAAAAGGGTGTCAACAAGAATGCTTGGATGACGACCGTAATTTTTACTAGATGACTGAAAAAACTAGACAATGTTATGAAGAGGAAAAAGCGAAAAATTTTGCTATTCATCGACCAATGTCCAGCGCACCCATCGATACTAATTATTTTGGAAAATGTAAAAGCTCTCTTTTTTCCTGCAAATTGCACAAGTGCGCTTCAGCCATTAGATTTGGCCGTGATTAGAAATTTAAAATTGCATCATAGAAAGCAGTAACTTCAACTCGCTATTCAAAGCATTGTAGAGAATAATAGCAAGAAAATATAATTGAAGGTAACATACATTCAAATGGCTCACTGCAATTTTTCTCCTTTGGTTATTTGTTTGTTTTGCTTTGTCTAATTTAGAAATTTATGTAAATCAACACGTTAAACATTAAAATTAACTGAAAACAGAGTTAGTTTCAGTTTTAAAAGTAAAAATCGATTATACGACGTTATCGTTTATACGACGTTTTTCGGTGGTCCCTTCGGCGTCGTATAAACGATGCTCCACTGTATATATATATATATATAAATAAATAAATGCTTCGAGAAAAAATATAAATATAAAACTTAAAAATATTGAGAAAACACGGGAAAAAATATTTATAGGAGAATAATAAAAAAATTGTTAAAAATTTTTTTTAAAAAAAGATTTAAAATATTTTCAGAAAAATTTGCCAGATTACAAAATATGAAAATAAAAGCATAAATAGGGTGTATATATATATTAACTGTTTCTGAGAGACCTATATATATGTATATACTATTTTGTTGGAAAAAAATGAACTTAATATCGCAAATAGTTTTAGTAATTAAAAAAATTAACTTGAAAAAAACCTCCAATCTGACGAGATTTAATGGCCTTTATAAACTCAGAATAGTATTAAAATAAGCATATTATTCAGTATTCACTAAAAAGCATAATTTAATATGATGAAAAATCTTCTGGGGAGATTTCCGTATCGCTGATCTGTGGCAGAATAATCGCCGAGCCTCGGCAAGCCCGCAGTGGCCCGCGAGAAACTAAAAAAAAAAAAACATCACAAAAAGGAACCAACTTGAAAGGTATAAACTCGTACCCACCCCCAGACAAACATCTACATATTTATTATTTTTTTTAAAAAAAAATTGCAAGTTTAAAATCTATTTGGCACATTGCTGATTATATTTGGCGCAACAGATTACGATACAGAAATATTCCCAATCTTTTGGAAAACTGCTTTGAATAACCTAAAATGTCAGCAATCAGAATGAAATTATGTACCATTTTTAATTTAGAAAATTAGCATTGTATCACTATTTAAATTTGTATACTTTCTACACGGAATTTATTTGAAATGTTTTTGGTCACTTTTTTTTATTGATGATGCATTGCAATGTGTTTGTGACTAATATTTTTCATTCATGCAACTCAGATATTTGGAAAATCTATATAATTAACGTGATACATTGATTTCAGAATGTGCTGCATCTCTTGCTCAAGGAGGGTTTTTTCTTAATAAAGGTCTATATTACTGTTCTAAAGATTACCAAAAACTATTTGGTACAAGATGTGCAGAATGCAAAAAGTATGTAGAGGGAGAAGTAGTCACAGCCCTGGGGAATACTTATCACCAAAAGTGCTTTGTATGTGCTAGCTGTAGGTGAGTTTATATTTCCTCTTTTTCTTCTTCTTTTAACGTTAACTTATTGTTAAAAATTTAATTACATTTATCTTGAAAGTGTTATCGGCATTTTTCCTTGGCAGGCCATGTAATTATTTACTTTGCTACTTTTTTACTTTCGAAATTAGAATTTAGTTATTTATTCATATCCTGCTAAAAAAACAACATATTAATTAAAACATCTAATAAAAAAAAAATTTAAATACGTAATAAACCAATAGTTCAATATTTGTTCCATTTGTTTTAAATATAATGTATCTAAATTACTTTTTAAAAATTTTTATTGCTTTGTATTAATCTAATAATTTTTTAATTTATATTATTTTTTTTCTCACTTGCTTAAATGCCTGACACTATATGTTAAATGATAATAATTTTACATGAAGGGTCTTGAAATGACCATTATATTCAGTTTCTGGCCATATTATTAGATGCACTATAAGATTCTTTGGAAAATCTTAATTATCAGGTGATAGTATACAGCATTACGGTTTTTACATGGCTGAAATCGGTTTACGCTTGTTTATGTTTGTGTATCCATTGGTTAACATGGTAATGCAATACGTTAAAAATAAATACAAATAGGAAGTATATAAAAAATCTCCTGAATAAAAACCCATTACATGTAATGTTTAAATTGCATATTAACTCGTGCAAAACAAACAATTATTAAAATGCTACCGTGCGTCTAATAATTTGATCTAATTATTATAATATACTAATAAAATACCTGATATAATAAATATTCTATATTTATATAATATATCGTCTACTTTATCCAATCGTTGAATTTATATCATATATTGTCTTATTTAACCAATTGATTCACGAACGTAAACAAGTGCAAACCAGAGATTTTACATAGAATCTTATTGTGCGTCTAATAATTGGGCCTGGAACTGTAGATTATTTCATGTATTTTTGCTGCATCAGATGTATCTTTAAGTCTTTTTAATGAAGTATTGAAGTTTCTAGGAATTTTATAATATTGAAATATTTTACTCATATTTTATACATTATTATAGTTTTGATAATAGCTAATACTTTAGTTATAGGTTACCTGAAATTTAAATCTGTTATAAAAATATCTCACAAAATATTTTTCTTTAATATTCAATGAATACTTCTATTTCAATTATAGCAATAAACTATGACAAATTATTTACAAATAAAAAACTTTTTGGTGCAAGAGTACTGGCCTTTTTTATTTCCTACATTGACAATACATTTATAGCAAAGACATGATTATGACTATATCATTTATGGTAAATCTGGTTAATATAACACCTTTATAATACTACATAAACCAGTTTTTACCTGAAGTATTTTTTAAAATCAATCTATGGGATTCAAGCGCATACTATTTTACAGCATTCTGTGTAGTGCTTGTAAATTAACTTAAATTTGTTGCATGTCAATATTCATTTGTATTATTATTGTATCAACAATTTATTTGTTTTTAAATATGCTGGATACAGTAAGTTGTGTATTCTAAGTTGCCAGATTTTTAAGCATTTTTTCTGTTGGAACACTTTAAGTTCTGTATGGAATATCTTTTAATGCAGATATTTTGTTCTATTGATGACCACCTCCTCCAAAAAAAAGATGCATTATTCCTGTTATGTGCCCAAAATTTCTGTTTCTCGCCATCCTATATGGATAAATGTATTTTTTACTTATTAAAAGCTTAATATGTAAGCTTAAAATGAAAAATAATTAAAAAAAGTTTTGTTAACATTTTAAGATGTATGCACTTTAATATTATACTGTAATGTAAGTTTGAACTATGTAAATGTGAATTTTATGGCTAGTCATATGTAAAATGAGGTAAATATTGTATTATCTATAAAGCACTATAGATAATGAATTAGAAATTGTTTGGTATACTTTTACAGAAATTGCAGTTTTGACAATTTTGCATTTGTTATATATTCAAAATAATTTATTATAGAGTCATGGTCATTCTCAGTGCTTTAATTTCTCAAACTTATTGTTACAGAATATAATGGAAATATAAAGAAAACTGTAATTGTTTGCCCTTAATTAAAAGATATTTAATATGTATTATCGTTTAGAGAAGTACTAGAAATGATACAGCATTAGTTTTTGGAACTTGAGTGAAAAATTTTATGTTTTATCTCTATAGCTAAAAACGAAAAATTTTGTTTTCAGGCAACCTTTTCCATCTGGGGAAAAAGTTACATATACAGGCAAAGATATCCTTTGTACAAAATGTATTCAGATTCCTATTGTATCAGCCGAATCTCCAACCCAAGAATCTCAAATACAGAATGGACCAACTCGTAAAAGTAATTTAATACGCACACTCATTCATTCTGCTCTCCCTCACTCTCTTTTTTATTAATTTGTTAATTTTTGTACATTTCTGTAACTTTTTCCTTATATAATGTTTTTTTTTCTTTTTTGTTCCATTCACTAATGTTTGGCCATCATAAGCTAACAGTAATTTCAGATAAATTATTTTTAACTGTATATCCTTTATTTTAATAAATGGTAACACCTATCAAGTATTAGTTAATGTAGCCTTTTTATTTTCAAATCTGGCTGGAAGTAGCTTCTTACAATTCAAAAAAAAAGTTTTTTTAATATAAAAAGTAAAAATTAATTTTATTTTATTAATTTTGCTTACATAAATTGAGAATTAGCTAGGTTTTTGTAAATTTGTATTTGACTTCACTTATAAATTTTTAAGCAAAGTGCCCAAAAAATAGAATACCTTTATGAGTTTCGATTTAAAAATCGGACTTTTACGTATTACGGCTCAATCTAAAGATCTCGTTTAAAGATCTAACCCTACGTATGATAATTAATTTGTGCAAACGATATTTTAAGTTACGGAAACAAACACAAAAATGTACTTTTGGTGTATATACAGTATACTCTCGATATCTCGAACTTCTATATCTAGAAAACCTTTTTCTGTCAAAAAAGTATATATATATTTTCCCCTTGGCATTATATATACATTTAATGTTAAATTTAATTCCTATGTCGAAGAGTTTCTTCTCCAAACCTTGTTATGTCAATTTTTTTTTGAAATAGAAAGAAAATTTTTTGTAAAAATCACAATGTAAGTTTATTGTAAACCAATCCTTTTCTATTCAATGCATAATTATTTTTAAAAATAAAATTATCTTTGTTGTATTTAGACTTATAGTCAACTATCATTACATCCATATTTATTAGTAGTTGACTCTTATTTTTTAGAGCAATATTTTAGATTATATTTTTCTACTTCTCAGAACATATTTAGTTCTGAACGTGTTATCTCGGAAACTCTCTATCTCGAAATTTTGATAGTCTCCCTTTAATTTTGAGTTATCAAGACTGTATATATATTTATGTATTATAGTATACTGTATTATAGTATTTATGTATTATAGTATACTGTATATATATTTTTTATTTGAATTTTTGTCCCTCAAAATATTAACAGAGTGCGTAGCATTTTTAAAAAGTGCTTATTTTTGATTTACGTTTTTTAAAAGCCCTTAAAGGTACTTTTTTTATTTAGGGTTTGTAAAAAGTGCTTAATTTTCTATCTTTTAAAAAGAGATTTTTTTCCCCATATCGATTGTTGTTCTAAATTACGAAAAATGCATGAAATCCCCAATTTTCTCTTCAGTATTTATCAGAAACTAGTTGTTTTATCATGATTATGTAAAAGTTTTTGAAAATGTTTTTGAATTTTATTGATTTTATGTTTATAAAATAGGAACTTTAATAAAGAAAAAAATTTTATTACTGCACAGATCGTAATTATGACTTTTTTTTTTTTTTTTGGACAGTGATTAAAAAAATATTTTTTGAGTGCTTAAAAAGTACTTACACTTATTTTTTATTGAAAAATCTGGCTACACAACCTGATTAAGGTTTGCTCTCTTTTTTGTGTACTGTAAAAAGTATTATTAAATGTATGGTAAATATCTTTGTTTTCTTCTAGTATGTGCTGGCTGTAAGGAAGAATTAAAAGAGGGCCATGCTCTTATAGCCTTAGATAAAGAGTGGCATATATGGTGTTTCAAATGTACTGCTTGTGAAGCTGTGCTTCATGGAGAGTACATGGACAAGTATGTATTAGAATCACTCTATTTGCCGTTGTAAATATTAAACATCAATGTTTGACATATTAGTTAGATAATATAGACGCACATCTTTTGCAAATAACATGATGGTGGTGATTCTCCAATTTTGCAGATATTTTTTTTAATATTTAATATGATATAAAAAAAAGTATCCGCTCGTAAAAAGTATCATAAAAAAAAGTTTGCAGTGAGAGGAAAGAAAATAAGAAATAGATGACGTAATCATGATTCGTAATCAGTAATCAGCAACAAAAATTAACAGTTGCAGAGTGACAGTTGGAAGTCTTTTAATGTAATTTCGTTTGGAGCGAAATTGTAACTTAATATGGTAATTACTTTGTATGAATGCAGTTCTTAAATTTTATATTTATGTTTAACTATTAATATTAATCTTTCTCTAATGTACTTTATATATATACATGCACATTAATATATATATATTGTCAAGAATAAATAAAAATGTTAAATAGTTTTTGTATATTTAATAAAATGTTTCTGTTCTCAAAAAATATTGTGAGCTTGCAGACAGTTTTAGATTGTGTGCAGATACTTTATGTTTTTATCTTACTGTGTTTGACATTTATTAGACGTAAGGAAGTTGATTTTGTTTGTTAAGTGCTAAATGTTTTTCACCTATTTCAAGTTGTACTTTTTGATCCCTTCCTCTCATCTTTCTCAGCAAATATAAACAAATTGCAATCTTTCCCCTTTGCAAATCTAAATGTTTTTATGCGTTAAAAGATTTTTTTTCCAGTGGTTAAGAAGATTTAGCGTCTTAGATAAGAATTGCTTTAATTCCATTTTCTTTCTCAATAAAATTGCAATTGAATTAATGCTTTTGTAATCTTTTGATTGCCTCTTAAATTTGACTCAGTTTTGCTATATCTTTTTATGAAAAATTAATATTCACTATTCACACAATATCTAACAATATCAATTTTGTATTGTGGGGAGAGTAGATATCAACGATGTCAACCTTGATCTATGAAAAGGTTCCCCTAGTTCGAGTTAACATGTCTTATGTACTAGTGAATTGGAATTTTAATTTTGTAATGGTAGGCACACTACAATATATTTACAATGCATCTGAATCTGGAAAATCAAATTTTTAAAATTGTTTTGACTCTTGATAATAAGCGCACTACTGTAACATGATGCATTAATTTCAAAATTACACTTTCTAAATCTAAAAAAAATATTTATAAAATGCTGTATAGAATTTTGAAACTAAGCTGAGCCAAACTTTTAAGAATTTTAAAACTTCACGTTTCTTGATCAGATAATAGTGTGATTTTACTGTATGACTTTTGAAAAGTACAAATAAATGCTTAATGCCTAGAATATTTTTAACATTTTATAACTTTATCGTTTGGATTTGCAAAATACTTATTTATAATGTATTTATTAGGCCTTATTGTTTATTTTTTCTTTAGTTCTACAAGTTTCAATACAAAAAACTCTTTAAGTATGTAAAGTGATTTATAAAGATCATTTATCAAAATAAATCTGATTTTACTGCAAAAGTAAATTTTTTGTTGGTATTTGTTCATTTATTTAATTTACAACTTCATATTTAGTGTTGAGTGTACAGTCTACTTGCTTTTACTCAGAAAACTGAACATTTGATGGAGAAACTATGCTTTACAGAATTCTTTCTACAAACTAGCATAAGCAGTACATTAGTTAAAATTTCAAAATTTAATTTAAGAACATCATTTTTAATTGGAAACATTGAGAAAGTTAATGCAAGTTCCTTAAAGAATCTATGGGATAAACATATTCATCAAATAAAATAACAGGTCTGTTAAGTGATAATTTAGTGTCATGAAAATATTAGTTGTTTCAGAATTTATGGATTTACATGAAATAATGGATATTTGAGGACCTGGAAAACTATGACAGTCAAACAAACTATTCTATATTTCTGCAAATGTTTTCCTACATTCTATAAAATATCTCTGTTTTTGTTTATTAGGTATGTTAAACCTATTTAAATTTAACTATAAAAATTATTATATTTCAATAGGGATGGGATTCCATACTGTGAAAAGGATTACCAAAAGCAGTTTGGTGTGAAGTGCAATCATTGTGAACGATACATTATTGGTAAAGTCCTGAGGGTAAGTTTACTTAAATGTATCTTTTATCATTATTAAGCCACTGTTGTTGTATTCAAAATTTTATGTCAAGTTTGATATCAAAATCTCACAAAAAAATTTATTTTATAAAATGCAATAAAAGTTGTGTTTGATTACTCTGGACTGAAAATATTGTCTATATTTGCAGAAAAATTTTGATCTGAGGTCTATTTTTCCAAATAATGTTTTTCCTTATTAAGTTTTTTATGCTTGTTTTCAGAAGTTTTATATTTTTGTGTTTATGAAATTTCAATGAATACGTATTAAATTTCAAATTATTGACACATTTTTAATGTTAAAAATTGCAAAACAATTTTGTAGTTAACATATCTAAAAAATATAAAATTACTTGTTTCAATTTTATGATTAATGTTACCTTTATTTTTTGAAACACAACATGCTTAATTATGCATGCACTATTAGAATAAAATTAAAATGTTGCTGCAAATCTTTTTATGATGGACTTTTTTCATTTCAAGAAAAGTCATAAGTTGATCTTTAAATTTTATTTCTCCATACATACAGCTTTTTTTTCACATTTTCATTGTTTGCATTTAAATCTTTGATGCATTTTCTCTCTCTCTCTCTCTCTCTTTTTTTTTTTTGTTATAAAATAAAATTAGATTTTAAAATGATAGGAATCTTAACACTATTTATGATTTTATATAAGTTAATAAAATTAGTGTGAACTTCTTTAATTGTAATTAAAGGAAAAAACTTTCTTATCAATTGTTATATTTACTTATAATTCTTATTAAGTAAAAGCATGAAATACTAAAATAAAACTAGATTAATCGTATCCTGATTTTGTTTGTTTTGATTCTATGGTCAGTAGAGTTTCTCGTTTATGGAGAAAGCAACCAACTCACAAATCTTCTTTATCTAGCTGTTAATATTGTTTCTTCAGTGTTGCAATGCTCTTGAAAGCATTAATAATGCATATCTTCCAACTTCACTCGATTTACCTGTAGACAACTTGATTTTGACAATTTTTTCTGCTCTTTTGGTTTACATTTCAGAAAATTCCCTAAAGCATCCTAAAAAAATCCCTATTGAAATAGAATTTTCTCACAATTTATTGCTTGCTTGAATATTTAAATAAGTTTTACTAATACATAATGAAACTAGCCTCATTTATTGTAATTGGTTAAAAGTTTTATTTTGGTTCAAAAATTTTCAGTTTATTTTTATTCAGAACCGTCTTTTTAAATTAATTAAAATATCTTTTAAGTATCAATAATAAATTATTTGTCTATTAATATTCAAAATTATAAATTAACGTAATGAAAAACATTTCAAATTTAAGTTCATTTAATGTCAATCATAAATGAAAAACATTGCAGACCATTTATAGTTATTAGTGTATTATAAAGTTTTAATATTATTTATTATTTTTTTTTCAATGGCGGGCACTTGGGATGTATTGTCCCATTGGTTAGGAGTGCCAGAACTGCTACTCTCTTCTCGTTACCCAGTGAGCACCTGCGGCGAAGCCACGGCAGTGGAGCAGCGTCGCCCACGTCACACAAACCCGTTTATAGGGCGGGTCACATTCACACAATCACACAAAGGAGAAAGGACATAGAACACAGAGAGAAAGAAACATCCATGCCCTGAGCGGGATTCAAACCCGCAACCATCGGCTCCACAGTCAGGCACGCCAACCACTCGGCCACCTGGCCGGCAAGTTTTTATATTATGATGACTATAAAAATCCCTGAAATTCATTCCCCATATTTAAATTATTTTGTTTATTCATTTCTTATAAAATTTATATTTTGTAAAATTTACTGAATTTTTTACTTTTATGTTGGCAATTATGATAATGTGAGATTCGGTTGCGATGTACACTAAATGGGTGGTAGTTTTTATTTTGAAATTTTTTTGTAACTGACTTGTGATTATTGAAAATCTGCAACTTCATTTATATATTTTAATTTTTTTTGAAAGGCTGGAGATAATCATCATTTTCATCCTACTTGTGCTCGGTGTTCCAAGTGCGGGGATCCTTTTGGTGATGGAGAAGAAATGTATTTGCAAAGTAAATCAACTGCTTTTCTTTTTTATCTTATAATATGTATACTTTATGTATACTATTATTTATGACATTCATAATATTTTCTTCGCAAATTGAAGTATCAAAATTCCTATTCAAATTTACTAATGATGTACTATAAGAAATTGTGTACCTTTCACTTTTTATGAAATATTTTTTTACAATAAGTTCACAAGCCTAAAAAACTTACAGCAATCATTTTTAAGTTCTTTCCTTGAATTTTGATTTCAAGGAACTATGTCTACAAACCTAGATAGTTAGATTAAATTTAATCTATCTGAAATGAACTGTTTGTAAGAGAATTATCCACTTAATTAATTATAAACATTTTAATGACCTTGTTTTTGTGAAGACGTTCAGAAATTAAATATTAATAAATTATTAATGCATGCATTATTAAAAAATTGATTAATGTTTTAATCATTTAAAATTGAATTTGAACTTGCAAACTGTACCATTCGGAAAAAATAAATAAATCCATTTGTTTAAAAACAAACAGCAAAAGAAATCTTATATGGCTGATTCAGTAGGTGTCAAAAATGATTGACGAATTAAAAAGTAAAAGGAAATAGAAATGTACAATTTTCTGTTTATGAAACTAAGAAAGATTTTTTTTTCTCCAACTAAACTTAAAAAGTAGTTACAAAATAAAAGATGGCACTGGTAACAGGAAGAAAAAAAATTGCAAAACAGTATTTTTAAAATGAGCACAATTTGTTGCAGCAGCTTTCATTGCTCAATCTAAGAGCAAAGTTTTATTAATACTTATGCAAATATTTTAGTTAATATTTTTGCTATGCAAATATTTTAGTTTATATATATAGAAAACATTGCATTTTTGATTAGGACATCAGTGATTAACTTGATAACTAATTTAGTGGTGTCTGCTATACAACCAATATTCTAAAATGTGTGTTTCATTTCAAAAATATATGGATTTGATGTAACAGTACACATGTGTCAAACACTCAAAAATAGATGATAGTCTTGCCAGATGTGAATGAGAAGATTCACATCTGGGCACCTATTTTTGAGCTCTTGAAACTTGTCAACTGTTATATCCAATCTGTATGTTTTTGAATCCAATAAAGTTTTTTAATCAAGTAATATCTTATTGCTTTCTGAGGTTTTATTTAATATTCTAGAATGTGTTCTTAAGATACAAATAAAATTCTGGTCTAAATTTGGCATTTCCCCATTACAAAAAAAAAAAAATCTACATGTTTTTTCTTTAAATACTTTCTATTAAAAATTTTTTAAAATTCATTTATATGTAGTGCCCCTATTTTGAAGTAATTTTTTCTATACTTTAGGTGGGGCTATTTGGCATCCTCGTTGTGGACCCTCTCCTGATGGAAAATTGGATGATGATTTTGATGATGATCATAAATCAAATGGTATATTAGATGGACATGTACGTGTAGCTACAATGTTATTACTTCTTTGAATTTAACCTAATATTTTGCTTTTTTATATTGCATTGGATTATGATTTTTTTTCCCTTTTTTTGTTGTGAATGCTTATATTTTGATTTTGCTTTGTTTCTTTTTGATTTGCTATTTCTTGAAAGTAATTGCATAATTTTTGCTGCAGTACCCGCCCTATTCCCCTAGTCTTTCAAGTTCTCGTTCCACAAGTCCATATAGTTCACTTACTAGACAGGTTTGTTTTGTTTTCTTTTCCTCTTTTTTTTAATTTGCTAATGTTTGACTTGCTTTATATTTTTGTTTGATTTGTTTTTAAACTTTAAATGGCATTTTGATAACACATAACCTTTAAAACACATAAAATTTTATTTTCATGTTTATATTTGTATTTTCAAAATTATATTTTACTGCTCTACATTTGAAAAAATTGTTAAACAATTGATTACAAATATTTAAATGAAATAGTTATGTTGCTAACTGTTGTTTTAGATTTTTTTTAAAAATAATTTTAATATTGTCGTTGTAATAAGACTTTGGTTTAGTTTTTGAGAAGATTAACGATTAATGTTTTACTTTTAAAGCTATTTTTATTTTGTTTTGATTTATTTAAGTTGTTGTTCCTATCCAAGCAATTATTATTTTTTTATGAATTCTCTACTCTTCTAGAACACTTTAACTCGGAGTTTTTATTAGTTTGAATGTACTTTTTAAATGTAATATTTAAAAAAGAAATGACCAAAAATTTCAAAAATGCATTTTTATGAAATGAAAAAAACAAAACAAAAAAAAACCCACATATTTTCAATTACAGGCTATAGATCTTGTAATAAGTTATCTTTTATGTTAAAAAAATGCAGTTATTTATGAAATACATTTAAGGTAGTAGTTCATATACTGTGGCTTAAAAGCCAATTGCTCACTTGCTTGTAGTCAAAATTTAATTAAATTGATAAAAATCTGCATGACTAGCAGAGCTAAATCCATAACTTGTTTTCAAACTTAATTTCAATGTTTTTAAACTTTGAAAAAATAAATCAATAAACTTTGAATTTATAATAAAATTTAAAAATGTAAAGAAAACAAAATGTGCAAAACATCAAATGTTTTTTAGTTCAGAAATGATGGTAAATATTATATATAATTTTCTTTATTTGTCTTTTCATTATTAAGACTGATTGATCTAAAATCAAAATTTTTTGTGGCTTCCCAAAGCTTAAGAAAACTTTTCTGCTGCCATATGCTGGAAAAGTTTTTTCTTCCATTATTTAAGGTTTTGCAAACATGTGATAAATATATAACTTTGTAGCACAGAAGTCACTTGTCAGAATTAATTAAACTTCACCTTATTTAGACATGGACATATCTTTCATCTGCAACGGAATTTCTGTAGTTTCACAAAATATTTTTCTAGTGATAGCAAAGATAATATTTTAATGTTTGAATAAATTCGAAGTAACAGAATTTTGTCCACCACTCAGATACATGAATGATATACATTTAACCAGATATATTAATAATATACATTTAACCAGATATATTAATAATATACATTGAACCAGATATATTAATAATGTACATTGCACCAGATGTACGAATAATCCATATTCAATCAGATATGGTAAAGATCAAAGAGAGAAATAATTAGTCTTGATAAAGGTTTAATCAGAATTTTAAAAATTTTAGCCTCAGTTTACTGCAGTTGATAATTATGTACATCAAAAAACTCAAATGCTGGAGAACCTACATTGTAGAATTTAAAAAAAAAAATGCTAGCTTTGATCGAAAAGATCTGTTTAATCTATATTTGAATTAGTGTTTAGGGTCCACTCAATCTATTTCATAAAAAATACGTTTGAATAAATTCAAATTTTAAGGACGTCCAAAACCTAATGTAGTTTTTAAAAAAACGAGGTTTGCTATCATATTAAAAATGCTTTTTTCTTCTCAAGTATGGAAGAACTAGTCCTGGTATGTTCCTCGAAAAGGATCCTTTAATAACAGATTTAAGCAGAGTTTACACATTTAGTTATTTAACGTCTGAACCTACTCAAGGATATCTAAGGCGTCCTCTACAGCCTCATCCTCCCAAATCTCCGCAGTTTCACCGACCTCCAGGTAAGTGATTTATTTTTTCGTTATCAAATACAATGTTTTTGGAAATGTTTATGGGGTTTGGTGTAATATTTTAGTTATATTGCTTCTTGTTTCAAAAATAATAAGATGTTATTGATGTATCTTTAAAAAAAAATGAAATAAATGAAAAACATTTTAATCTTGCTTTAAAATGGTTTGGAAGAGGATACAAGGAAGATTTTACCAGATAATCATCTACATATAAAAATCAATCCTTATATTTCTGCCAAGTTTATTGTTGGCAGAAAAATTGGCAAGAATATTATTATGAAAATGCAATCTTTCAAAGGTCTTAACAGAACATTATTTTAGAGAAAAAAAATTTTGAAATCTAAGAAGAAAAAAAAAACAATCAACTAAACTTGCATATAATTAAAAAAAAAGTGTAAAAATAAGGAAAAATAGGAGCTTATTTTTGACATATGTAAAATATGAAGATATATTTTTTTTTTCCTTCTTCGAAAAAAACATAATTTTATGTTTTGCTTGTAACATCAAGCAGGTGATTCTTACTCTAATTCATAAAATTACTCAAATCTCCAGACCGTTGTTGATTTGTGGACTTCTGAGAATTAATAGTTTATGTTCTGACAAAATTTTCTTGGAGTTCCGCTCATCTAAAATTTAAATTCGTTACACAAAATCTCTTTAACGAGGCTCTTATTCCATCCTTACTAGTATCCTCTTCTTTTTTTTTCTTTCTTGGATTTATTGGAGAAAAATCCAACTTCAGATAAACTTAGAAGAAAAATAAATTCCATAGTAATTTCAGCTCAAATTAATGAACTACTGAAGCAAACACAAAAGTAAAATTGATAATCTTAAAAGTAATTCCGAAATGTAAAACGTTTAAAAGAAAAATAATGCTTCTTCTAATTTTTTTAAACTTATATGTTAATGTGTATCGCTTTTGTTGTAAATTCTGATTTGTAACAAGAATTATTTAATCAATGATATATTTGCCCCCTTTTATTATTCATGTAGAAAAATTTTTTTATATGATATTACGACACGGAAATTTCGAATCTCGCATTTCGGTTATCTTTTTTTTAGGGGTGCTCGATACTATTGTAAATCCATATTTCAGTTTTATTTTGAATTGCAGTTGATGCGATTGATTTTCTCAATGTTTTTTAAATTCTAATACTATTACGACATGCAAAATTGAATTACACTTTTGATTAATCACTTTTGTTGTAAGTCCATGATGTGCTCTGATCGTTCTATCTACTATTATTACTAAAAATTTTCTTAGTGTTTTTAAATTCCTATATTTCCTATATATTATTAAGATACACAATATTCATTTTGTGCTTTCATTAATCACTTTTTAACTTGGCGTTACCGCCGTTTCTTCAATAGACTTTTTCACAGTTATCATTGCAGATATCCACGTTGCTTTTTAAATCCTATTATTTTCGTACGATATTATTAAGAAATAAGGAAGTCGAATTGCAAATTTTAGTCATTTTTTTTGTCACTGCTGATTTTCACTAAATATTTTTTTGTGCATAATATTTTATGTTTATAATAATATTATCGTGGGATTTTGCTGATTTAAAAAAATACTGATTATGTATTTTCAATTGTCCATTATTACAATCTAGAGTGATACAGACCAGCAATTATATATTAAACATCATAAATTGTTTAATAAAGAATCAAATATAATAAATAATAAAAATTATGGAGCTCCAAATTAAAAAGAAATCTTCAATTTTATGTACATATTAATTATTAAGTATAAAAGATTTTGAAAAGTACCCAGAGGGTGTGGCTGCAGGGCTGAGAAAAGTATTAAATAAGATAATAATTAAGTTTTAAATGTTAGGAAATATGGTATGCATATTTATTTCTATATGACAAATACCTATTGATTTTTGACTAGTTTATAAAATTTCAAATTATTTAAATTTTAAATATTATTTTGAGTTTGGTTTTTAAATACTTGGCATTTAATGTTTTTTTTTTTAATTATTGTAATTTAATTAATAACATGTGTCTGTAATGATAGATACTGGTGGTAGTGGTCGAAGAAGAACTCCTATTTCTCGACCTGCTTCTAAACAAGGTAAATTTTGATTATTATTTTCTTAAATTTTTTTGTATTATAGTTTTTGAAGGATTTTAATATTTTTCTATTTATTTTGTTTCAGGAATGCAGGTCTTAGGTAAGATAATTAATACTTTCTTTAAAATTATTCTTTTATATTCATGCTATGAAATGAATTATAATAAATTATCCAGATTAAAAAAAAAAAAAAAAAAAAAAAAAAAAAAAAAAAAAACATTATTTTTTGAAACATATTTTAACATTTGAATTGAATGCAAAGTGTGTCAAATAATATTTTATAATCTTTCTTATCAAGTTAAATGATTTTTTAGCAGAAATGGTTTTGAAAGCAGTGAATTAATTTTATTTTTTCTGCTACAAATAATTCAACTGAGTATTACGTAAATGCATACATTTTATAAATTACATACAAATTGTCTCTTGAATTAATGTGATAAAAACATTAAAATCATCAAATTTTAAAACAATCAAATCAGTACTTTGATACCCATTCAATTTATCAGTTCTTAAAACTAGGCATTTTTGATCTAAATACTTATTCTTTTTTTTTTCTAAATATAAAAATTTGTACTCTCCATTCTTATACTTAATAGTTTGTACTAAATGTTTCACTAAAAAGGTTCACTATTGTTACAGTTGATACTATTCAATCATCAACACCTAGACCACGTTCTCCTCACATGAATAATGAAGAACCAATTGAATTAGCTCATTATCCAGATGCTGTTAAACCTGATCCAAAATATGTTCCTCCTATTGAAAGGGATGATTTTCCTGCTCCTCCATTTCCTTACACAGATCCTGGTAGGTAACTCAGTTGGATATGTTATTTTACTCTCGAGTCTTAGAATTAGAAAAGACAAAATAATTTCTTTAACTTCTTCACTGGAGATTCACTTTTAGCTCTAACTATTTAATTTATCAAACATTAGTCTAAAAGGACATTTGAATACATGTTAGGGGATCAGTTTGAAATGAAATTGAATCGGGATGAGGTATTAAATAAGGAGACCTATTATAGCATATATTACTGGTAATGTACAGTGTGCCAAAAAAAGAACCACCCTGAATAACTTATGATCTAATAATGATCTTTAGGTTCTAGGACTTAATGGTTCGAGCGGTTGACCTCAAATGTGCCAATTAATCAAGTGTAGTTATCAAATATGCAAAACCGGTTGAATAGTTCCTGAGAAATTGAATTTTAAAAAAGTCAGATTTTGCTCAAATTTTTTATTTTAAAATACAAAATTATATTCTTTTAGATAACGTAAAAAATAGTTTACCTTACAATTCAAAATTTTTCCATCTATTATTAGATAAAAAATAATAAATATTTACTAAAATATATTTTTTTTTTGCGTGGAATTATCTTTGTATAAACAAATTTTACACTTGTGTGCTAAATTCTTTTAATTTCCTTAGAAAGTTGGCGAGATATGGTGAAATGCGCAAAAATTAACATTCAGGGTCCAAACTTAGGAGCATTCTTTTGACCAAACTATCGGGACTAAATTTCCCAGTTTGCTGCTCTCCTGTATATCTTAGTGGCCAGAAATCTGAATCCAGAGGGGGGGGGAGGTATTCAGAGGAAAGTACATTTTTGAGTTAGCTTTCGTAACTTAAAATATCGTTTGCACTAATTAATTAGCATATTTGAGGTAACATACTCAAACCATTATGCTTGAGTACTAAAAAGTGAAGATCCAATCATTAGCTCAAAAGTTATTCAGGCAAGTCCTTTTTTTTTCCGTTGCGCTGGACACAATATCAGAATTTTATAAAATATCTTGGCATTCTGTCCTATAGATTTTGTTCTATATTATGTACAGTTATCAAATTTTTAAACTGTTTCTCTTATATTCATACAAAATCAGTTTAATTATTAAGAACAACTGAAGCAATAAAATGGAATTAGAGTAGTAGGCAGTGTGACTCTTAAGAGTCCTTGAAAAAATGTTTTAGATTGAAATAATCGACACAATTGGCATTTTATTGTTTCATAAAGTTTGTGGGAATTTTTTTTTTAATCTTGATACTTTCTTAATGTAGTTTTTTACTGGGTGAAGTTTCCGTGAAAGCAATGAATGAAAATTCAGAAACTTAAACAATATTATGTAATATTGTGATGATCGATTAAATTTCAAAGTTGCCGGTGCTTGCTATTGGTTGAAAGTGACATACTACGTGCGGAAGGGGGATGGTATGTACCGACTGATGTCTACTTAAGCTACATATTTCGTTTCCACGTGTTTTATTTTGAACAAATTTAATAATTAAAAGAAGTATTTAGTTAGTCGTATGCATTATACATAACTACATTTGTAACAAAACCAAAGAAAATGCTGTCTATAGTTGCAGTATTTATATTTGTTATTTATGAGGTCGTATAAAAACTTAATCTAAGTTGCACTGTTATTATTTTTCTTGTTATGAGTGCCTTTTGAAAAAATCAGTTAATTGCATTATTGTTTTCTATTAAAGAGCTATTTCTTTTATTTAAATTAAAATCTGTGATATATTAGACTAAATAAAACTTTGAAAATAATGTTATATATCTTAAGACTGTAATAAAACCAATTACAAATTTTTATATAGAAAAAAAGAAAATCAAAAAAGTAACTTGTTTAAGAGCAATTTTCAGATATTTTCTAAAATCGCATTAAAGCCAGTCATTACATATCGTCCCACAAGTAGTGATCTCATTTTAGTTTGTTCAATTTAAAAGCGTCAATTAATTTTGAAGCGAGGATATTTTTGTAAATTTATGTGTAGAAAAACAATTACAGATGTTTAAACTTTTTTTCTATGGGGTTTTAATGCAGTTATTAGAGTTGCTTCTTTTTTTCTATTATTGAAAGCTATAAATAAATGTGATACAATTAAGCAAAAAAATTTTATATTTTAAAAATATAGAGTGAACCAGATATTTGTATCTGAAACAGAAATTATAACTCAATTGACAGATATATTTTATTACTCAGTGAGATAAACCTCATGGGTTGAATGCATTCTAATACTACTTAAATTAATGTCCTACATTTTGTAACAAGTGTTTTCAACTTGTAGAGAGAAGAAGGCGTTGGAGTGGTGGCTCTAAAGATTATGAACCTGATGAGAATGGTGATGAAACAGATTGTGACCCACGTCTGAAAAAAGAAGAACAAGAGTTGTCTAAAATTGCTACTGGTATAGGAAAGGTCAGATTTTTCATCAACTTTAAAATTCAAAATTAATGTATTCTGTCACTAGTGTAGTCTCTTAATCATAATTTAATTCGGGAAAGAAAAAATTACATTTAAAGAAATGAGCACAATTTCAATAGCTAAACATTTCAAGCTGCTCACATTTTACGAACGATTGATATTCACAATTGCTGAGAAAAACCTTTAACTTAGTGTCTCTTATGTATTTAATTTTTTCATGATCTTATGATGTGGTAGTTAAATTAAGGTCTGAAATGGTTTATGATTTGTTTCCCATATTTTACAGGTCATGAAAAAAACATAAGATTCTTTTCTAAATCCCCACTTATTAATACAGTACAGAACCCGTTATCCGGAAATCAGTAAACCGGAATGAAATTCGATAAATTTTCCCGCCATTTTTTTAAAAAAAAAATTTTTTTTTTCCTCATAAGATTTTAGGATTTTTCTTTTTTGAAAGAAGTTTACCTTACCATCATTTTGGAAACAATCATTAGTGTATTACTTCGTTTTTTCAAGATTATTTCCAAATATTTTTTTTTAGTTGGGTTTAACAATAAAAAAAAAACGGCTTTTTGTAGCGATTCAGAAAACCGGAAAAATCAGTTATCCGGAATAGCGATAGTCCCGATCGTTCCGGATAATCGGTTCCCTACTGTATTAATTTTGCGCTGATGAAAATCACGAAAATATTGTAATTAATGTAGGAAAACTGTATCATACCATGTTATTTTCCTGCCAATAAAATTGTACCAATGGAATTGCAGCAATAGAAAAACTGGCACCATGATTAGATTTTTATAAAAATATACATTTTCAAATTCTCATTTTTCTCATTAATTTTTATTATATAGTATGTGTATTATTTATTATTATTGTGTTACAAAAATAAATTTTTACATTTTGTGCAATTTCTTCATTTGAACATTACAGAAAACTTTACTTAAATTTTCCTTTAGGTATTTTTGAAAAATGTTCAGGAGCGTGAAAAGTTGAAAGCATGGAAAAAAGCCAATCTTGATCCTAGAAATGCATCAAGAGTTCCATCAGCCAATAGGGAGCCACCTGCTAGATTACGTTATTATAGTTCAATTAATGCTTGTAAGTTTTTTTTAATACTTTGCATATTTTTTTTTAATTTTGAAATAAATAGTTTTTGCTGTGTGCTAACAAAGGAACCTATATTTCAAATTATCCAAATTGATGTAAAAAATGTATTTGTTCAAAGTTATTCTGTGTAGAGTTATTGAATAAAATTACTAAACAACTTATGCATGCAAACAAAATGAAATATTTATGTTTAATACAAAAAACTGCAGTTTTACGGAAAAAAATAAAAGAAAATTGGAATGTTTCCATATAGTTGGTATATGGTATATTTTTAATCGATGATGTATTTAAATTGTTATTTTCTTTGTGATACAATCGGATAACACACATTTGAAAATAAAAATATAGGCAGTTGGTTATATATCTCTTCTTTTTAAGAGATTCTCTATCTCTCTGTTGTTGTAAATAAAGAAAAGTAAAGGAAACATCAGCCGGCCACTCTGGCTTTGGTTGGTTTGTCAGATCTGCTAAAGCATTAGCTGCCATCATTTCTATTTGTATTTCTCGACATGTTTATTTTTATCATTAATACAAGCAAATATATAATTCTTGTTGTTTTTTTATTCATAATTTTATATTTTTCAGCTCCTTCTAGGGACATTGATAGACCTAGACCTTGGGAAGATGATGAATTTGATCGCAGTTCGGGTTATCGTTCTTCTCTGGGACGTTCTTCGGGTAATACGCCATGCTACAATGGTAAATTATTTGTTTCCTGTTTTTCCATAAAAGCTTTAATGTATAACAAATCTTATTAACAAACTTTTATAATATGAATATTTTTATCTTTAATTATGAATGTTGTAATCTGTTAACATATTTTTATTAAATAATTAAATTATTTTAACTATGTTTTATGTATTACAAATGTTTTTTAAATCCTAATATTGGTGCATAATATACCATTACATAATGTCTATAATGCATAAAATAAGTATATTTTCAAATGATATGAAGCAGTATCTCAGGTGTATTATATATAATTTTTGTTTTCAAAGTAATAATATTGAAATTTTCATTTTTAACTAAACGTAAAAATGTTTTACAAGATTTGATAGGAATTTATTTGTAATAATAATATATGGCAAGAAAAAAAAATTTGGTGCTAATAACTTGATTTGTTTAGAAATACATTTTTAGGTACACATTTGTATTGATTGTAACTGTGCTTTTTACTTCAGTTGTATCGTCTCTTCGACCGATACCAAAACCTGGTTATGGCTTTTCAACTAAATCAGCAACTTTACCCGCTGCCGGAAGAGAAGGAGGAATGGGTTTTATGGTGGGTTACAATATTATTATGCTTAATATATTTATGTTTTTGTATAAAATTTCTATTTTTAAATCAAAAAATCTTTGCTTATCAAGTAAACTTCTCTTCAAAAATTATGGTCATTTTCTAAGTGCTACTAATTCAATAATAATTAAAAGATTTCTGTATGGGGGAGAGTATAACCAACACCTCCTAGAAAAGAGTAGGCCTCTGCACGGGTTACCATAAATATCCTTTAGTAGTCCAAACGTAATGACATATTTCGTATTTTCAACCACTGCGCAGCTTAGTACCCCGAACGTAATGACATCTTTCTTATTTTTCATCAACTGCGCAGTTAACTTCGTCACATCGGACTACTAAATTGATCCGTGCTGAGGCCTTCCTTATTCTAGGAGGTGTTGGTATAACACAGATTTAAACTTAAAGCTCTGACAATTAAAATTTAATTTACAATAAAAAATTTTGAGTAAATTTGTCTAGGATTTGGAATTAACCTTAACTAATGCAAAAATTTACTATAAATATCTAAATAAAAATATTTTTCGGTATTTATATAAAATTTTTCCATTTTTTGGTTGAAAACCAAAAGGACCAGTTTTGGACATTCATATTAACTAAGCCAATGTAATTCCATAAAGAAAGTAACATATCAAACTGTGTTGACAAAAGATAAATTACGGTAAATACTGTAAACCTATTTATCCATTCTTAAAACAATTTTTTAAGTATTTTCTTGTGTTTTTAATGAAATATTTTTGTCACAAAATACTGTTTTCTTACATGTGAAACTTAGAATTTTTCAAAAGATGAAACTGATCATTTTTCCGTGACTGATCATTTTCTCCATAAATATCTTCAGACCTCCACAGGTAAGAGAAAACCTGGAATTGTCAGGGAATTTCATTTAACTCTTAAAAAACAGGGAAAGTTGCAGTTTTTTAAAAAGAACCTGGAACATTCCTATATCATACCTGGAAAATAACCAGTCTTAGAATCGTCAGTAACAGTAGTCAGTTATTGAGCTTCAAGTTAAATAATCATAATATCTATTACAATTATTTTATAAAATTCCTCTTAATAGACTAACTTTTCCATGTTTCTATTCTCATTCTATTATTTGTTTTTGCTCACAAAATCTAATGCTTGACATTACAAATAAAAAAATCATAGTTTTCTGATGAAAAATTACTTGGCATGGATAAAATATGATTTGGATTTACCTGATATGCCTGGAAAATTGAGGGAATTTTTTTCTTTCTTTCTGAAATTGATTATGAACCCTGTATCTTATTTAAGATAATTTAATGTCTTAAAATTTGGTGGAAAAGAAATATTGCACTGTAATTTCATTTAAATGGAAAAGTGTATTGTATAAATAAGGAATGTTTAGTGCACATCCTACAGAAGTGCCTAAAAATACTTTCTGTGGCTGCCTTTAGGAAATCTTATCTATCTGAAATTATAGCTCTTTTTTTGCCCTATAAAATCTTGTTGATTAAAAACTTTTTTTTTGTAAACTTTCTGTTAAAAAAATTTGAATAGTGACCTTTTCTTTTCAGAAGATTCTATATAGTGTCCTTAGTTAATTTATGAATAACTACTATTTAAAAAAAATTGATGGTGATGAAGATTACCTGCTTACTAGTTAGCAAGTCCTTTAAAATTTTATATTGTAATCAAATTAATTCATTTTATTCTGATTTTTGGCTGTTGATTGAATGTATTAGATTGTTTTAAAATTATTGATATTTAAAAGAAACAGTCCTTCAACTACTTCAGCAAATTATGATTCGTTACACATTTTACACGGGCAGGCACAAATTGCACGATTTCTGAAAGCTTAGATTACAAACTTTAAATAAACATCATAGGTTGCTAAGGGGGGGGGACCTTTTTCTTATGATTCACGTATCCAATATCTTTATTTTTTGTTCTCTAGTGGAAAATATCTATTCAGTACTTACACTTAACAATTTTACCTTCTTATTTTATATTTTAAGTTTTTTTAAGAAAATTAGAATTATCTAATATATAAATAATATTTAAAAAAGAAAATGTATCATACCATAGTCATGAATATGATAATTAAACTTTATATTATATTAGTGTCAGAGTTCATTCGTCAGGCCTCGCATATTAACTCTGACACTAATATGAACTGACACTAAGATAATCTAAAAAGTTCTGACTAAAAAAATGTTAATGATTCTGACATTAAAAAAATTTTTATGGCATAACCATGAATATCATAAATAAGTTTTCTGTTATATTATTGTCAGAATCAATATGTAAGGCCCTTCAGAATTCTGTATAGTTAAAAATTGCTTGATATTTATTTCTTTTTGTTTCTCTACGTTTTTTCCCCTTATTTTAATTATTGAGATTACTTTTAATGAAAAGGTGCTATCAAATAGTAAGTCAAAATCGTTCATTTATAGGGGTTGTAGCTTTAGATGGTAATGAATCACAATTTTAAAATTGGTAATCCAGTGTTTATTTTCGTGTAGCCATTTATTATTTTTTTTTTCTCAATGGTACATATAATTACAATAATTTATGGATTCTGCATAATTTTAAATATTTCTACATTTATTGACACATTTCTCAACATAAATCACCATTACTTTCAACCATACGTGCCTAATCAATTCATTTTTTCAAAATAATGAAACACGTGCTAAGTAAGGTATTGAAAGGGGAAATTGAAAAATCAGAACTTATCTTAACATGTATCTAACCATTTCAAAGTGCTAATTGATTCAACCTTTCTTTACTCAGACTTTCTAAATTTTTTTTAAGCATCTTTATAAAATTTATTTTAGTTTTTAGTATGGTATTATCATTGTAAGTATGACATGTAATTCATTTTCATTCTTATGAGGTGTATTAAATATATTGAATTTAAATGTACACCATTTTAGTGAAAAGGTTGCTGTGGTTTAAAATATTATTTTTTAATTACCTTCTGACAGTCAGTTTCTTATTCTTTGTAGACTAGTGATTTATCCTTTGTTAAAATTCAACCTACACAAAGTTCAGAATTTGGAAGTGGCAAGTCTGATCGTAAGTTCTTTCTGCAATTTTTTTTTTAGTGGATTATACTAAACATATATTATTCTCAGTTTCTGAAATCATTTTAAATAACTATTTCTATATAACTATTTCTATATAACTTTGTATTCTAGAAAGTTTTATTGTACATTTAGAGTTTATTGGTAAAGTTAATTTTTTGTTTATTTATTCTGTTAAATGAAATCGTTTTCATTTCGATTCAATATAAATTTATTTATTTGAAAGCTTATGATTCAGATAATGCAAATTTTTAAAAAAATGCTTTAAGATTATGTAGATAAAAAATTTAATAATAATACCTGTTTTTTTTCTTCTCTGAATTAAAATAGAGATAAAAATATTTTTTTACATACCGTTTTAAAATTTCTGGATTTTTTTAATGTTTATAATAGTATTGATTCTAACAATTTTCAAAATTACTGTTGTACTATTAGGTGTAAAATTTATTTTAATGTATGTAACTCAAAATAATTTATAAAATTTTTTTTTATTCATATTTCTTAATACTATATTTTCTTTTTTTAATAAACTTATTTTCATTTATATCTGGTAGTCTTAAAAAAAAATCTCAAAAATATGCTGTGACAAGGTTTGGCATTAGTTATGTATTTGGTATATGATTGATACTTAAAGGAAATCAGGATGTTCCCTTAAAGTTGTAAAATCCTTTTTTTTTCTGCAAAAAAAGGAAAAAATCTTAAATTTATATTTTAAAGTGGCAATACCATTTCAAACCTTTCTCAAAAAGCCTAAAAAATTCAGACAAGGAAATGTTCATAATCTTTAACATTTAGCAAAAAATTTAAAATTTAATAACAATTATAAATTTGAAAATCAATTTCCATCCTATCTCAATGTAACTCACCTCATAATATAATTAAACTCATATTTTTCAGTGTCACCCACACCAGAACAAGGAAAACTTACTGTGGTAATTATCTTTGCATTTATTTTCATTTATCCAACAAATAGGTAAATAAATACATATTAATTGCTCTTTCTATCTATAGAATCACAACACTTCTGCAACCTTCAGATCAACCCCTTATTCAGAAGGTTTTACTTTTCGTCATGCATCCTACAGTCCTCACTTGAGGCGGTCTATGCCAAATGTAAATTTACAAATGTCTATGGAACCTCCTAAGGTTAGTATTTTCTAACAGTGGAGTGAGTGACACTTAAAAAACCAGTCAACTTTTATAATCATATCTTCAGGAACAGAATCATTACAGTATCAAAACATGCCAAAGATCATTCAATTAAAATTTTCTATTTTTTCAGTTTTTGAAAGATTTCTTGCATGAAGAAAATCAAGTTCATTCTTCGAGTAAAAATAACAAAGTTATAGGAGCAAATTACATTTCTTAGGGAAATTGGAAGATGAAAATTAAAAAAAATTATCGATTGAGAGTATAAAAGAATCCAATTGAAAACTGTTTATGAATAGAAAAAAAGTTATGGAAATGTCTATCATTATTCTATGTTAATGATCATCATTCACTCAAATAAAAAATTAGAACAATAAGATCCATCTATCTTCAATAAATAATTGAAATGCGTGTAGTCTATCTACCACTACAAAAATATAATTCCAATTCACTGGTATATAAGACATGTTAACTCAATTCTATGGTGAGGTACCTTTTCATAGATGAGGGTTGGCATTGTTGATAAATATATCCCCACATTGGTGACCTTCCGCAGTGATGTGAACATGCCTGCCTTCACAGAAACCCCCACTATGACTGCGACATTGTCCTCACGCCGTTGCTTCTCAGTCTCGATCACACACTATATACAATGTATACACTCGACTGCTGAAGGCAACACAGGAGCGACCACGACCAACCATGAACTTAATAGAGCTCTCCCAGCTGCTCACAAAAACTAGCAATGAATGAACTAGTGGTATATGTTTTTCGAATTCTATCACAGATATAATTTTGGTGGGGAAGTACTGAAGTGTATCTACCACTACAAAAATATAATTCCCATTCACTAGTATGTAAGACATGTTAACTCAATTCTACGGTGAGGTACCCTTTCATAGATGAAGGTTGACATTGTCGATAACTACTCACTATCCCCAAAAAGTGCTTGATATTTTGAAATGAGCTTTACAGAAAAAGAAATATTGATAGTTACAAAATCTTTGTAAACTTTTAAATCGTGTTGAATTTTAACCTAAAATTTTCCTAATCAAGAAAATATACTAATATTTTTTGATGAAATTGTACTAATACAATTATGCAATCAGAATTTTTCGAATGTTAGTTCAGTGTATTATACATTTGTCTGCTTTTAGATTTTTGATAAATATCTTTTGCTACACAAATTTCACCCAAAGATTTGTTAGCGTCATCCACATCAGTATTCATTAGTTTAAACTTCAACGACGACGAATTTTGACGAAAAATTAAAAATAAGCAATTATATAGTTTTAAAAAACTGAAGTAAAACTTGCTTGACATTTTTCAGAAAATATATATTTTATCATTTAATCTATTTCATCTTTAATTCTTTCTGAAAGGTTTAGTGCTTTCACAAGAGATTCTCAAAAGTACAAAAAAAATTAGAGAAAACTAAAATCAAATATTTTAGTTAAAATCTAAGATAACAGTAAAGGTCTCATAAAAACATGGTATAGTAGAACATTTATTCATAAAAGCAAAACTTTAAGTAAATTAGATTAATAAGTTGTTTTTCAAACAGTTTCCATTCATTCTAAGAGTCGTGCCCTCGACGTTTCATTTTCCGCTTCTTCCACTAAGTTCTTCATTTACTTATTAAGCTACAAATTATGACAGTTAAAATTTATAATTTATCTAAATATTCTTGTCCACTGTCTAAGGCAGTGTTTCTTAACCTTTTTGATATAATGGACCCCTTTTAAAAATTTTTAAGAAGTCACGGACCACCCCCCTGTGAAAAAAATAATTGTAAAAAACATCAATTATTAGAAAACATTTAATTTTATTATTTTAATAGTATACAAAATTTTTAATGCGAAGGTTGCTGCTGCTTTTCCTTAACTAATAAATTGAATTGGGGGATGGTTTTCGACAAAGCAACGTGCATATCATGTTCAACATTCAATCGATTTGGATGTTATGTTTTTATTGTCACAAGTGTGGAAAATCCCTCTATGCAAAGATACACTGTAACAAACGGAAATATAGCTGCCATAGCTCGCTTTACAAGCAATGGGTAGGCTTCCAAACGTTTTAAAAATTAGGAGTAGTCAGCGGACCCCCAAAATATATCTCATGGACCCCTTAGGGGTTCATGAACCAAAGGTTAAGAAACCCTGTTCTAAGGTTTTTTCATGTTAGTAATGTTTAATATTTTTCTCTTTTAGCTTTATCCTTATCATTTATTAGTTACTGGTAATTATCGATTACCTCCAGATGTAGATCGATGCCATTTAGAAGTAAATGCATATTTATTTTATTTTATTACTGACATTGTATGTTAACTAAAACAATCATGAATGTTTTCTTCACTTATTTTTCAGCGTCATCTTTCAAATGAAGAATTTCACGCTATATTTCACATGACCCGCTTAGAGTTCTATCGTCTGCCAGAGTGGAGAAGAAACGATCTAAAGAAAAGAGCTAAGATGTTTTAGAAAAACAATGTCTATGAATGCTATCTTTATTTTTAAAAAAAACATGAACGGTGTTGGAGCTGTTCAGAATAGGCAAACAAATGATACTCAATCGCTTCATTTTTTTTTATTACAATTCAGAAGAGAATTTGCTATATATTTGTACCTTACATCATTAGTGGACTCTAGCTTTAATTAGTGCATTTAAAATGTGACTATTGTATTGAAGAATTCATTTGCTTTGTACCAGATAGATCAAAATCATTTTGGGTTTAATAATTTGAAATGTACCCTGAGATTATACTGAATAGGTTGTTAGCAAGTATATTTTAGTTTGCATTGTAATTTTACTGTATATATAGATTTAATGGCGTATCTTCCTTTTTCTGCGCATATTGGACAATAATATGAAGTTGCAAGAGCATGCTTTAGCTTTAAATTTGCTTTTATAAAGTTGATGCAACAGAATGATTGGAATCTCTAATGTTTTCCATGAGAGTCTTCAGATATTAATTCATCTGGAATGAATGTTCAATTTATGTTTTTATCTCTTATATACAGTTATAAGCATGGTACTTTTTGAATATCTGTGGTCGTATTTCTTGGGAACCAGAAAGCATTTGGCTAATTATAATGAAAATTAACAGTTAAGTGTTTGGAAATTTTTTTATAATTCTTATTTTGTAACTAGAATTTAAAAAGAAAAAAACTTTTTCGAGTCAATGGCTAGTAATAAAAATGTAACGTATTTTAGCATCACTGTATTTATAATTAGTCACTAAAAAGCAAATCCTAATAAGATAATTGAACGTTACGCTCTAAGTTAAAAGAAAATATTCTCCCCTAATGGTATAGTTCATCAAAGAAATGTTTGTCATTTTTTAATGGGTTCTTTAAATTTTTTGTTCAAAAAATATATTTAAAACTAAGAATTTTTTGTTTCTCCATTTACTTGATTTTATCTTATATTTTGATATTCAAATTTAAAAAAAATTTCTAATGAAAACCATACGTGTATTAATACAAGTAGCAGTTTTTTTTTCTTTCACTCTCTTCCAAACATAAATTACAAGAATCAAAGCACCACACCATTTTAAGTATTCGACAAGATTATATGAAAATAGATATTTGAAAAGTATCGTCAAAAATCTATTTTAACTTTAAATCGATTCTATAAATTTATAACTAGTTGATCATTCAAATATTTCACGCGTTTCATTTTATCCGTTTTGACATTCCTTTACAATTTATTTCTTTTGAGCTTTCCCAGTAAATTCAATGTTCCATTCTAGGTGTGTATGGACTAGCACGGCTGCTGGGTGAATGTGCTCAATATTCCAGTGCCTCTAATTATAACTGTCGGGCACATTTCCCTCGCATCTCGTCGTGCGGTATTCCGTCCGACACTCTTCACTGCCCTCGGTAGATTCTTGAAAATGCTGCAAGGTGCTCATATAGAGAGGTTTCCCTTCTGTACTCATTTTGTTTGTCCAAAACTTCAATACCTGGTAGCTTTATAAAAATTATTTATTTGTCTAACGATCCCGGTTAAATGAGACTGCTAGTCTTTAAATTTTATGCAGCTGTTTTAAAGATTATTATATGCTTTATTTTATGCTTTGAAATGCACTGCTGCTCATAGGGTTCTGAAACTATATGTTTGGGAAGAATGGGGATTTTATTTTAATAGTTGATTTTCAATTAAAATATGGTTCTTGGCTTTACATATCTCTAAAGATACTCAGATGCACTTTTAGATCATATATTAGGCTATAACAGTATATCTGAAATTTTTGCTTTAATAGTGATAATATTGTAGCTATGTCTATTATTATTTTCTTAGAAGGAAAATTTTTGGCTTATTTGAAACTATTTTCATAAATGAAATTATTAAAAAGCGTTTCTTCCCCTCCAAATAATTATCCAAATTAACCAAAATTTTCTCCATTCCAAATCTGCTCATTTTATGAAAATTGTGGCAATAAGACTTCAGAGGAGTCTATCATCTTTTAATACCAACTTTCTATTGGAAAATGATTTTTCGTATTTTATGTTAGAAAAAATTCAGGCAATTCAATTTATTAATCGCACAATGAATCATTTTAAAATTAAAAAAGATGACACTTAGTATATAACATTCAGTTTTTTAAAAAAAGAATGCTGCGTGTTTGTATTAAATATTTTATTGAATGGCTAGTAATTTATACTACAAAATGTCTATTTTACATTAAAATTCAACTTAAAAGTGCTTTTAATTTCACTTCTTTGTATCTTTTTTTGTAAAAATTCTTTTTAGTATTTTTTTTAAATAATTTTATTATAAAAATTTTCCCATCTTTTTTTTTAAATGGTCTTATTATAAAAATTACTCAATAATCAATAAAAATCACTCAACCCATCAAAATAAAATTCGAACCATTGTTTTCGATTTGTGGAACCCTGTGAGGCTTTCTGTGTACATTGTTTTTATCTAAATAAAAACCCCATTCTTTAAAAAATGCATTTTTGTTTTTAACTTTGCTTATATGTTTTAGAAAATATTGTGTGAATGCTTTTGCTTTTATGTGTGAAATTGTACTGGCTACCTCCAAATTATGGGTTGCCTTATGGTAACTTAATGTTATTCTTTTTCTCTACCTTTCAACCGTATGATTTAATTGTGTTTTTGTGTGTGTATTGTTTCTGTGCTATTCATTATTGAAATGTGTCATTATTATTGAATAAGATATCCATGACTTGCGTTGTACAAAGTTTATGTGGCTTCTTTTAGTTAGATTATTATTATTTTAAGAGAAAAGGAAACTGAAGATTTATTCTTGTGAACTATATTTAAGAAATAAATAAATGCATCTTACAAATAGTATGCTTTCATTATTTTTCTTTATGATTTGTAAAAGTCTTAAGATTTCTTTCATTCCCATTCATTGTTTTCCAATTTGTTAAATGTAAGAGGCTGTAGTGCCGAGGTAGAGGAAATGATTTCTAAGTTTTTATTTCATGCTAAAATTTTATTCACTGATTAACACATTGAATGTCCACATCAGTCATCAGTGATTGACACTGAACTTTCCATTTAGTTCCAAGTCAGTGACTAACAGTGGAAAATATGATATAAAACTAAAAAATTTACATTGCTTTAAGCATTTACTAAATAATTATTTAAAATTTACTCAATTTTTATTTATTACAACTAAAATATTTATTTCAGTCTGCTAGTAGAAGAGCAATTCACATTGCTATACCACACATTTGAGCACAATTAAACAGTGTCTGTGACCTCACAAAGATTCTTAAAAGTATGTGTGGTGTTCAGTCAAAATTGAAGAATAGTCAAAACTTTCTGCTGCATTCAAGGTTCTTTTAATGAAATGCTTGTAAGACATGAAATTTGAATTTAAAGCTAGTTTCTAGAGCACTGAAAACTATATTAAATATAGTTCTAAATGAAAGTGTCGTGGGAATTTTATAAAATATTTTTGACAATTAAATAAGAAAAATCTTAAGAAATGGGAAAATATACTACATTCCTATAAAACTGAGAAGGGGAAGAGACAAGGCTCCGATCCGATCGTCTCTCCAGATGGAGTATTCCAGCTTTGCGATGGCGAATAATGATTATAAGTACTAAATATATAGTATGTATTGAAATTATAGTATTTAGTATATATAAGTACTGAGTAATAAGTACTAAATATCAAGTTCTGACAATTCTTTACAGCAGATAAAACTAAAAATCCTACAGGAAAAAGAAATAGTCTTAAAAATTTATTTTGTGTAATAAGCTAAAAGAATTCGTTTTTGAAATTAATTTGAATCCCAAAAATATTTGAACATAACATTACTAGAAAAAAAATGACCTTATGAATGGTTAAACCATAAAGTTACCCTTCACTCAAATAGTATACAGTGAAACCTCCAGGAAAGACTACCTCTATGTAGTGACCACTTTTGGGTGGCAGGGAATTTTTTTTTTTTTTTGTGTTGGCGAAACATTTAAAACCTCTTCCAACGACCGGACTAACATCTGCAGTAAATGCGGAAAAAGTCAAACAAGGAAACACGAAAAAGTATCGGAACAAAAAATTTAAATAAACAAATAAGTAGATTAAAATCTATTTAAAATGTTTGTGTAAGGCTCTTATTTAGATAGCTTCTTCACCTTCACGTTGCAGTCAGAGTGCATGCCATCAATGATTTACTTCTAGAGTTGAAAGATAAATTAGAAAAAAAAAAGGTTATATTTGAAAAAGCAAGCATCTCTTAAACAAACCTCATCTTTTAAAGCTAACTAATTTTTATGATATAAAATTAAGTGCAGAAAACATAATTAAAATCGTTTGCGAAAAATCATGTATACTTTCGATAATAATTTTGATGCAGATAACTTCTAAGAACGACCAAACTCCATCAACGACCGAGCTTTAGTTTTTTTATACTGTTTTATAACTTCCTATCTCTTTCTCACTCAATACTTCTTTTTATATTAGCTATTGAGAGATATTTTAAGATAGGAACCTCCGTTAGTGGATGCTTTCAGATAAATACAGATCTCATAACCCTGAATTGCCTTGGTGACCTTTTCTGAAACCGTGTCCTCTTAAAAATATTTGAATTTTCAGCTGTTAGCTTCAATTTAAACATTTTTACTTCTGCTACAAATTCACGGAATATAATTCTTAGAGATCGCTAATAACGAAGAAATTATTTCGAAGTTTTTACTTCATAAGATAAAATTTCATTAATTCAAAAATAGCCCATTGTATAAGTTAGTATGTCCAAGGATTTAGAGGAAAGTTCAAGAGCATTCAGGATTTACTAAATTTTTGCACTTCCTATGTAGACTTTTTGTTCTTCTGTTCATATTTTTTAAAAATTTATCAAATTATTGTAAAACTGTGTGATTGGCGAAATCAACCCCATAGAAGTGAAACACTAGCATGGGTGCCACTCTTCAGTCCTGGGGACTGAAATCAGTCTTGAAAAATCAATGTACTAATGAATTCTATCAATTTAATTAAATTTTCTTTCTATTATCATTAGAAATATAAAATTTTTTTTGATCAAATTAAAAAATAATATATCTTAATGAAAACATATGATATGGTAATGATGTTAGGACTTTTATTTGTTTTCTTTTTGTCAGCTTCAATAATTCTTATTCTTAAAGTCTTGACAAATGGGATTGATTGAACTTCATCTACTTGTGTAATTAAATTTGTACTATTGCTGAATCTAAATCGGCTCGAGTTTGCTTCCCCCCCCCAAACCTATTGTGATGCCCGGCGAAGTCAAATCAATATTATTTTTGTAAAAAAAGGAAAAATTATAGTGCTAGAACAAAGAATAAGTAACGGTGGAGTGAAAAATAGAGATATGAATGGCTTCAGGTTCTAAATATACAAGGTTAGCTGTTATTTTCGTTTTGTTTGCTAAAAAAACAAAATAAAGAACAAAAATTTTTATAAAAAATAATCATGATTGATTTAATATGTAGGCTATTATGAAGGAAAGGTAAATTTTGGTGTCAGTAAGCTATAAATTTCTAAAGTTTGGTAAACAACTCTAGACAGTATTATTTTGTCAAAAAATAAGTTCAGTCTTGAAATTTTTTTAGAGTGGCACCCCTGAACACTAGTGCGCTTCGAAAGGTGCAAGCAACTGGTTTAATATAGATCTCAATTCCGATTGTTTTTATTTAAATAAAATACACAAATTATATTTAAAAATGCTGATTTTTAAATAGTCATTTTCCCTAAAACATACTATTCTTAGTGTATTTCTTGAAACTTAAAAGTAACATTTTTTGAATGGCATTAAATACAATGCTATTATTTTTTTTTTCCAATGCCCACCTGGAGAATAGCCTAGGTCATACAGGCA
This sequence comes from Parasteatoda tepidariorum, assembly GCF_982258835.1. Taxonomy (NCBI): domain Eukaryota; kingdom Metazoa; phylum Arthropoda; class Arachnida; order Araneae; family Theridiidae; genus Parasteatoda; species Parasteatoda tepidariorum. Next base: position 6,099,894 of record NC_141756.1, read on the forward strand.
TGTAAAGGACAGATTTGTTGGCCACTCTTTCAGGGGCACCATATTAGGTGGGCCAACGTTGCTCCTACAGATAGTACAGAGAAGGAAAGAACATTCATGCCTTGCCCGGGATTCGAACCCAGAACTTTTCTGATGCAAGGGCAGTTCCCTAACCCCTACACAGGCCGGTCGGCTATACTGTACATTATTATATCAACTATTTTATTCATTTCCTCCTTAATTGAAAGAAATATTGTAGTCAGTTTAATCTCCTTAATTGTAGTCAGTTTAATTCTTATAATTAATTATATTTTAATTTACTTCACTTAACGCAGATTTTTTTTTGCATAAAAAAAGTCATTCGTTTGAAGAAGAATTATTTTTCATCATATAACAATATAAATATAATTAGTAATATTAGAACATTTTAAAGTTAACAGAAAATATGAAGTAAAAGCATTTAAAAAGTAGGAAAGGTGAAAACTGTCTTTCCACAAACTTCAAACTAATCTTTTTATACTAATTAGTTTTAAAATAATATTCAATTAATTTATCAAGACTTAATTATTAAAATAATATTTATTTATTTGAGGCTTAATTTTGTATGGCGACTTTTTTTCCTGTGGTCTTTTTCTCTGATACTTAATAATTTTCCTTCTTTTTTCGGGCTGATTTTTCAACTTTTTTTCGTTTAGCTACGAGAATACCGATTCTCAAGCATGATGGTGATTGTTTTTATAAATTTCACTTTTCTTACTGCCTTTTCCGCAGAACAATCTGTAATAGTTAATTTTTGTAGTTGATAAAATCCCCCCCTCCAAAAAAAAAAAAAAATCGAGAAAGAGTTTGGTTGATTAACTGAAGTAGTCTTATAAAATTTTTCAAAACTCTTGCTTGTTACATAATACATTCCTTAAAAACTTTTTTTTCCGTAGGATACTAAACGTCATCAATGTTGGTATTACTTTCTACTTTTTTCAAAGCTGATTTCAAGGAGTTAATTTTTCTACCAAAATCGAAGAGTAATCCGTAATATACGCAAAATGCATCAATTCCTTATTCAATTTTCTTCAGCTGAATACTTGTTAACGTTACCGTAACTAAAAATAAACTAAGCCTCTAATTGCAAATGCACTCAACTCAATGCAACCTTTTTATTATTTTTAAACTGTGCAATTTGAAATACGAGAAACAAAATTTAAGCGAAATATTGGTCAAATAGTTTTTGCGTAATGAAATTACAAAAAATTTTTATTTTCCTTTAACGAGATTATTCGACCGATTCCGCTCAAATTTTTGACATTTTTACTTAAAATTAAATTGTACATTTTAGCATGTACTGCGACGCCATCTTTGTAGGTAGCGCTGCAACCATATGTTTAGATATTTAAATAAAGGTTTTTAAGCAAGACAATCTGCGTTAAAAAATAAAAATTAAAAAAATTTATGAAAAACTCACAACCGTGTTCATTCGTTAACTTGAATGTTTGTAAACAATATGCACGGACTCCCACAAAATTATGATTGCTATAAAACGTGAATTATGAAAACATTTTCATTATTTTCATAAAAAGATGTCCGCAATTGGTTTTGGAGATGAACTTGTAAAAGATTATTTAATGTTTCGAGGTTTTTTATCGACTCTTAAAGCATTTGAAAGTGAAATAAAATCTGACAAAGACAAACAATTTCGAGTAATTCAATGTTTTTTTTTATATATCAATCTTTAAAAATTTGTAACAAATACTACATTTTGAAAAATAAATTATCATTTATTTGTGAAACTTTAAGGTGATTTTTTTTGAAGACTAACGAAAATTATCGCTAGTAATTATATATATTAAAGGAGATCAGCGTACTGCTAGAAATTAGATATGACTCATTTCAAATTTTATTATTTTTTTCATCTAAGAGAAGGGGTGGTTATCATGATATTTAATTTTTATTAATTACCGTTACATTCTTTACTGAATACTTTAATTATTAATAAAATTTCAAATATTGTATGAAAAGAAATTTATTATTGTAATCATCATTTTTTTTACTTCTTTTTATGTAAATTATTTTAGCTATTTATATACAAATTTGTTTAGCTAATATGAATCCATGTAAAATCTTTATTTTTCAATTTATCAATGAAAAAAAAGTTTTTATCTATATTAACTAATAATCATTTCATTACCAACATGTCCATCATAAGTCTGAGGTTAAAATTATTAGCTTATGGAATCTCAACTCAAAATTTGTATCATCAATAGATAGATTTACATAATGGTTGGTTGAATATTCTTATAATTTATCAAGCCATGCAAATTTTTTTGACATGGCTCAGTCTTTGAAATTTAGAAAAATAATTTGTAGTTTCGGGGAAAACAAAATGGCATTTTACTAAAATTGTATTTGTCCAGCAGGTCCTATATCTTTATATAATTTTATGGAAAAAAATTTATGTAAAAAAATATATTAATTTTTAATTATTGTTAATTAATATTAAGTTTAGAATTTCTTGAAAGGTCAGTTTGAAGTGTTTAGATTTTTGTTTCTTGAAAGACCTAATTTTTTTTCTTGGTTTATCCTTGTCATTATCCTAACATAAGCAATATTTATTTTTATTTATAAATTTTCAGTATTACTCTTGTACAGTATTACATTTTGATATTACTCTTGCAATAAGCATCATTGCTCTTGTAAGTTAGCCTTTCACTCAAGGATGTAGGTACAACTAATTTTGGTTTGCAGGCCACAAAATCTTGGCATTACTAAGTTAGCGGCAAATATTAATCTAAAAACTGTAAGGTTTTATAAAACTTAGATTCCATTAGAAAGTAATAGGATGATGCTGAATTAAAATTTTCATTTGGGTGCATGCAATCAAGTTTAAATAAATAAATAAAAATGTTTTAATTCTGAACAAATGCAGTTACAAGATTAGAAAGCAAATTATTATGACCTATCAAAGGAATACAAGTGAAAGAAATAGTAATTTACAAAATGATTATTTATCCTAAAAGTTAACTTTTATTACTCAGAAAACAAAATTTGTTCTGTTACTTATATAGTAGCATATTGATGTGATTGAAAGGATTAAAATTTTGAAATAAAAATTAGTTTCATTAATGTTTATTATATATATTTATAATTTTTTGATTTTAAAAATTTTACATTTTATTTCTTTCCAAAGTTATTTCTACACATTTGTACAAAATTACATTCCTCCGTAAACAGTCGTAAACAAAACTTGCAAAATGAGGTATAGTTTGTCTAAAATAAGAACTCCCCCAAGCATTCGTCTGGACCTGTGGTGGTGACTATGGTAACGAGATATGACTATTTCAAGTAGGGGTCGGGTAAGAAAAGGGAATTTCTTTCTTCGGTCTATTGTGTTAGTCCTAGTACTATTAGTCTATTAGTTAATCCTTGTGTACCTTCGGACAGTCACTTTGCTTCTTATGCGAATGCGCTGGATCTTAGCACATATGATGCTCTGTAAAATCTGTGCTCATCCTGTAAGTTGTTTTTCTGGTATAGCATTCTGAACCAAGTCGTTCCCGTGTTAGTCTTGTATTCTAAGGACTGGACTTCTTCACCATTCTGTATTCTTTGTATGTGTTTTACTGTTAGGCTTTTTTTTACAGATTGATTGTATAATCTTATTATAATTTGATCTTATGTTAGAAAGTTTTTGATTTTAAATTAATTTGTTAACAGCCTGATAGAATTGTTGAACATCTTAGTAGTTGTATTGCGAATTCTGACTTGGCTACCCTAAGAGATGCCTGGGGTCACCTGGATCAGAGATTTTTTGCCAGATTAGAACATTCTTTCCTAGGCACAGCCAAGAAGTTAGAGGTTGCTTTGCTTAGAATGTATTTAGTCACATGTATATCAACAGGGAAACAAGACAAACTACTTGAATTTTTTGAAAAAATGACTTCAGAGCTTCAGGGACAACCTGAATGGAAAGAATGGTTTGGTAATTATGAATATTTTTTTTCTTTCTCTTCCTTTGACTTTTGATGGAATAAAGGGAGAATTTAAATTATCTGATTTTTGTTATCACACAACAACACTAAACCACACTGACCATTGTTGACATACGCCATACAGTTCATGGCTGTATGGTGTGTGTTAACACACAAGAACACTAGATAACACTGATCAACACGCACCATACAGCTCATGTCTGTATGGGTGTTTAAAGAAAGATATGCCCATACATAGATGTATCAAATTAAAATGTTTAGTTGTCACACATGATTCTGTCACATGCTCATTAGACACCACTATTTATGTGTGGTGTCAAATAAACGTCAAATAATCATCATTGCTTTGTAATTAAAAAAAATTTACATTGTACAACAATAAAATACTTTTTGCTTTGAACCTCTTTGGAAGAATGTTAAACAACTTTTAAACAAATTTATGCAGAAATTCGAAATTATTGTAACATTTTCCTGATGAAAATGAAAAATCAAAAACACTTGTTTCTATTTAAAAAAAAAATAAAAAAAGAACACTGTCATATATGCCCTAGAGTTAAATTTTTATTTATGTGGTATTGCTTTTATGATGTTTTGTTACTTTTATATATATGTGGTATTGCTTTTATGATGTTTTGTTACTTTTATCTTTGCTGCACTGCTCTGCTATAATTACTTTAAAGTTTTAATTTCTCTTTCATAAGTTTTCACCTGCCCTTTTCTGCCCTTAAATAATTTAGCCAAAAATAAAAAAGAAATAGCAAGTATAGCCCTACTTATTTTGTGATGGTGGTAACAGCCAATAAGAGTTGAGTATGCTTTGGGGGCTTGGTTAGAGGAGGTGAGAGAAAGAAGGCAAGGACATGGGCCATTCTATTGTTATGCACGGGACATTTGCAGGCCTTTGAAGTTTATAAAAATAGTAAAATAATGGGGTAATTAATTTTTTTTTTTACAACTCAATTCAAAACAAGTCTGTTTCTTAAAGACTGCATAGAAAACAAATAAAAAATTAAAGTTTAAATACTTGAAAAGGGATTTAATATAGTCGTTATGCACGGGACTCAGAAAAAAGATTAATTTCTACCCTGACTTCTATTTTTCATAAACTCTGTGAATTTAAAACTTGTATATCGTCATTGTATTTTTTTCTTAGCTGATAAATATTACTTCTATTAAATTATGCTGGATGTTTTCTAAATACATTATTTGATAAAATTCTAAATTTATTTTATTTGTGTTATGCACGGGACATACCTAATGTTATGCACGGGACATGTCTGCAATTCATTACACACGGAAGCATACACTTGATTTAATTATGTATATTTTGAAGTGGCAACACTAATTTATACTTTGAATTTAGTTTGGTGATCTGAATTAGAAGCTTTATAAATCATTATAAAGGATAATTACAACTGTATCGCTAAAGAAAGAAAACAGAGTTTAGGAATAATACACCATCAAGAAGCCAAATTGAAAATGCCTACAAGATTTATCAAGCTGTCGGAAAAGCAATGAGAAAATCATTAAAATCTTTACCTAAATCTCCAACCAAAAAAAAAAAAACAGTAGTTTCTGTAATTGCAACAAATTTTGGCTTAAACATGTCAGAAAAAAACTAGTCAGAAAAATACTATTAGTGATGAAGAGTCACCTAATTTAGTACGATAATTTTTTTTCAGTCCAGATATTTTTTTTACAGTACCAGGAATGAAAGATGAAGTTACAGTTTGGAAGAATGGTGAGAAAATTAAATTAAGAAAATATTATTTGGTGACATATCTGAATGAAGCATCAGAGTTGGCAAGGTTTAAAAAGAAAGGATTAATCAACGGTTTAAACTGTCCTGTCCAAAACTCTATGGATCAAATTATATTAAAATTTTAAAAAAATAATGTGAAAAATAAAAGGTTAATTTTTGAACAAGGAACAAAATGAAGACAAGTTTTTGTTTTGTTAAAAAAATTTATTATTACTTTAAATATTGCATTATTTATCTTTATGCAAAAACATAATTTATCAGTACTAAAAGCATATTTAAAGGATAAGTTACTCACTTTTGTTATTCAATGAATTGTGCAGCTTCAAAAGTTATTGATCTTTTCCTATTATATTATTTTCCTTTAATAAGTTAAAGTAAATTGTATAAAAAATATAAAATATTTATTAATGTATGTAATTATTATGTGTTTAATAGTTTCACATATAGAATTTTTATCTTTTACCAATGTTTAAGGTTTTGGACACTTTAAAACAGTTTAGGACAGTTTTAGGCAGTTAAGACAGTTCCAATTGTGCAGTCTGCGGAAGATTTTGCAAATGTTGTAAAAAAAGCTATGCCACCTATTACAGTGATGCTATTTTTAGATAAAGATATAAACAGAGATAATAATGTGTGGGCCAACGCAAGAGTAATACCAGGAATTTCTAAAATGCATGGAATTTCATTTCGCCTTCTGGTTTAAAATTTTATAAAAATGCTGTAGCACCAATAAAAAGAAATCTTAATACCAGGGCAATTAACACCACAAAAAGTATTGGAGGAAATTGGGTTGTTGTGAAATATGATAATAGTTTATATGCTGGAGAAGTTATGCAAGTGCTGGAAAATGATATTGAAGTTTCTGCCATGGTAAAGCCTGGAAAATATTGGAAATGGCCTAAACGAGAAGATAAAGTGTTTTACAACATGAGGAAGTTGTTAAAGTTACTCAGCCACCTACAGTTATAAATGCTCTTGGAGTTTTTGATTTTCCCGATTTTTAGAGAAATCTAAGTTATGCACGGGACATGAAAACAAGTGCTAATTTTTTTATCTAATATTAAACTTAGAGGAACTTCCTTTGTAATATAAGTCAGTACTAAGAGAAAGAAAGTAAAATTGAAGCAGTTTCTGTTTTGCCCTAAAAATAAATGAGAAAAATAAAAATTATCATGTTTTTGTGTTATGCACGGGACAACCAATTTTTGCTCTAATAAATTTTTATTTTTTACATAATTTTAATATGATTTTTAAATTTTTAATTTATTTTTAAATAAGAGCATTATATAGATATATGGGAAAAAAAGAAGAAAATTGAAATGCTATAATATTTTTTCAGCAAAGGAAATAAATGTAAATATGTTGATTATAACAAGAAAACTTAAAAAGTACAATGCTAAATTTTAAGAATTGATTCCATAATAAAAATTTAAATATAACTATTATTGTATCTCATTTTTTAAGATTTAACCTATGTACTTTATTATTGAATAAATTAAAAATGTGTACAAGTAAGATAAAAATTGAGGTTTAGAGTGTTTACAGTGGAGAATGGCCCACATGGTTTTGGAGAGCTGAGGTTAAGATACAAAAATATGAGGATCCTCAACAGCTAAGTTATATTATAAAATTTTCTATCACCGCATAATTATTTTTTATTTATTTACTAATTAGCAGTGCAGCTTCATAATGTATAATTTCATGTTAAATTTTTTATGTTCCTATTATTAATTGGAGTGAATGCCTTCCTGGAACAAAATTTGTAACTCTAAATATCTTAAGTGATCTATATTAAATAAATAGTTTTAACACCTTGCAATTAGTGATCATTCCAATGATCTTGTTCTCTTACTTAAGAGTATATTATTTTTAATTGTTATTCATTTTTATTCTTATAAAAATATATGTGGTGAGGAACAGAAAACAATGTGTTGCTTTCACTTTAAAATTGGTTTGTAATCTTTTATTAATAAAATGCTGTAATGCCTGGTTTTCCCGCTAGACTGCGCTAGTGTAAACTTCACCCATGATCCTCTCCGCATTTTTCTCTCAAACGTTTAATTTGAGTAGACGTAGAAAAAAGTGATTTTGATGTTTGTCTTGTGTTGTGTTTGTATTATTTTACTGTAATTAAAATGTTAAAATAACAAACTGAGCTAGAGTGGTTTATTATAATGCTCCATTAAAAGATTTTTTATATAAAACAAATAAAATTATTTTCCTTAATTTAATAAATATTTCTCCTACAAATTATTACTGATTTTCTAGAATGCTCCATCGCTCTCATAGAAGACTTTAGTGCCCATGTTGGGAACCTATGCTATTTATAATTTTTGTTTCGCTTAAGTCTCAATGACCCCATTGGTTGACAACTAGCTGTTGCAAAATTGTTTTACTTTTTTTAATTGCAATGTCGTAAAATGGAACTATTTTTTTTCTTCTTCTAGCTTTGCCTTTCATGAAAAATGCTGATGAGCATCCAAACTTTTCTGTTTATTTTTCTCGGCAGTGGCAAGATACCATGTTGCTTTCTCTTCATAACTTTATCAGTGTTGTCTTTCAAAGTGCAGGTAAAATGAAATCTGCTTTTTAATTACACTTATTATATTGTGTGTATTTCTGCCTTTCTAAATTAAATGTGCAGAAAACAAAACATGTAATAATATGGAATTATTTAGCACTGGAATAGACATAATTACAATGGAAAGTGCTTTTTTCGAATTGTTCGGCATTGAGAAATAGGCATGACAACAACAACAATGAGAAGTCTTGAATCTGGAATACTTGGGACAAAAAATTATTGTATATTATCTATTATTTAATAAAAAAATAGTGAATTGAAGATAATTAACAATTTTCACACAATAACATTTTGCTATTGATTTAATGGTATTTAACTGAACAATGTTTAGTGTCATAAAATAAGTATCACTGATAAAATGAAGGGGATAAGTAAGCTGAGGGTGAGTTGAACTTTTTCTTTTGTGTCTAATGACTCATTTCTCTCATTTTTTATTTAAAATTTGTTGCAAGGAATTAACAGTACAAATATTTATATAAAGATAACATTAAAAAACTAGTTTCAAATTAGAAAAATGAATCAATTCAATTTAATATTAAAAAAAATTTAACAAGTAATACAATTGAGTGTTTTCAATTGAAAAAATTTATAATTTAAAGGGAAAAAAAAGTAGGACCATCTCACCTAATGCGATAAACCATAAATTTGAAGAAAAAATGTGTGCTTTGGCGAAAGTATGATTCCTTCTACAGAAAAGAAAAATAAATATTCATCTCAAATAAAAAATAAAAAAAAAGGTTGAAGAGAATTTTTCTGATTTTCCTGTATTTTTTTATTCGATTACAGTAGTTTCTGTTAGATACGTTACACAATCAATTAGAATTATATCAAGTCCAGATAATGTAAACGACAAGAGAGATTATGCAAGCATGAAACAAACTTCCATATAATTTAGATTACCAGGTTTGCTGCCACATCATGTGACGAAATTTTTTCCTACGGTTTGTGTTAATAAAACAAGAAGATGCATATTATCATTCAAATATTTTTGCAGAAAATATGTTTTTTCGTGACAATAACATGTGCTGCCTAAGGTTTATCCTTATATTACTGCTCTAATCTGAGAAATTATCAAAAATTAACCCCAACCAGGGCCGGATTACTCATTAGGCCAGACTAGGCCATGGCCTGGAGCCCCCAATGATTAGGGGCCCCCTTAAATAAATTTTTTTGAAAATAAATTTAAAAAAATTAAGAAAAACTATGATTTTTTTAAAAAAAATCAATTTCAAATATATATTAATAAAATACGATAATTTTTTTAGTTCTAATTTTACAAAATAAAGTAAAATTTATTTTATTATTATTTATTTTTATTTTGAATTTGCTAAATAAAAAATATACGAGAAAAAAATTTAATCCTAGGGCCCCAAAAATTTGAATGGCCTAGGGCCCCACTTGCGCTTAATCCGGCCCTGACCCCAACCTATTCCTTTTCCTCAAAGATGATAAAACAATATCTAAATTTTTTATCCTTGCTCCCATTCAATGCTCCTTTACTCCTCTGTAACTGCAAAATTACTCTTAATTTAAATTTGCATTTTATAAAATAATTAGATTTATAAAAAATTTTATTTTGATGTGAAGTTTTCTATGTGAAAAAATCAAGCACAAAAGTTAAGACATGCCTTTGGCTAAGAATTTTGAAATTCAGCAAATACTTTTGGTATTTGGCTAATTTATTGGCTAAGAATTTGTAGTCCTTAGCGTGGGTCGTGACAAAGTCTGTAAGCTGGGAGTGCTTTAAAACGCTATTAATATTCCAGCTTCATTAATATTCATAGTTAATTCCTCTTAAGGAACTTTGTCTTTTACTGCTCTTGTGTTTTCAAAAACTCTTTAGATATGCTCATGAAAACAGTATAAATGTTAAGGTAACCTGAACACAGCAATGAAAATAATGATATTTTATAACAAATTTAAAGCATTAAAAAATAAAAGGAATTTCTTCTCTTTGGAAAAAGGAAGACAGATTTGTTTATTTTGATTGTTAAAAAGATTCTAGAAAATCAACATTTCCAGAAAATGAACATCCAGATATGGGATTTTGAGCTGTATTATACAGGGATTTTTACCTATTAATGCTATCTAATATTAACTATTAATGCTATCTAATATTAACTATTAATATTCAATTAATAATTTAGTATTAAGTAAGGAAAACTAAAAACTATCACAATCCTTCATATGTTTTAATTTTAAATGAACTAGAACTTTGAGGTGTAATATCTTATGCGGTGAAGTTATATCTGTTAGCGATAAATTTTTATCATATTCTACGTATTTAACCATATACTCTAATTTAAGGTTGGTTTCGTTTATGCTGTGATGTCAACCGACGTCATTTTCCGTCATCACTAACGAATCCATAACGGCAGTCTTTCGTTACAGAATAGCATTGCTGCCTCCTGTTTCAGAGACAGTATATAAAGACTTTACTAATTGCTTTTTGTTTCTATTCATCTGCTACCTATTTGCTAGCATGTTATTTTGCTGTTATGTGTTATTATTGGATTATTGAATGTAGTTTTAAGTTATTATGATTCGTTCTTGAGGATACCTTGTCAAAGATGCATATGATTTAACAGTTTCATACCATTCTTGTAAATCTCTTGTAATAAGATTATAGAATAAACTAAATCAAAGTTTAATTTCATTAATAATAATATTTAGTCTGTAGTTATTAAGTGAGAGTATTTAGACCGGATATTTTATGTGCAACAACAATGATAGTATTAACGATTTTAATAATCTTTAAAATTAGAAATTACTATAAAATGCATAAATCAATTAAAAAATATGCAATTAAAAGTTTTTTATAATGCTTTATTTATTGAAATATACTTTAATCATTTTTTCTCTTAAAGCAATGCCTACTTTACTGAGTTATGAAGAAGATTTAATTAAACTTCAACAACTTTCTGACGAAAATGAAAAGCTGAAAAGGAAGGTAAGCTTAGTAATATTTGACTTCAAAACCTTTAATTTTTCTTATTTCGTTTCATTTAAGGTTTAATTTTGCATTCCTTTCTCTCATACTATTTATACAGTTAGCAGCTCTTCAGTCTGGTCAAAATGTTGATGAACCAAAATCTTATCAAGAACCTCCTCGCACCATCTTTCGTAATCCTTCCGAATTAATGGATGATTTTTATGTCATAGCTCAGTGAGTACTATAACTGTTTAATTATTTTATACATAACACAAAAAATTAATGAAGCACCCTGAGTAACTTTTTATTTGGATTTTCCTGTTGGAGTTCAAGGAGTTAGTGTGGACAAAATTTTTCAAATTTTTTTTTAAAACACCATGTTTAACCCACTGGTGGTTTAGCAGGGCAAAATTGGGAGAATGTTTCACCCCTACACACTATTTACCTATTTAATAGCCTAGAAAAACTGGGTTTGCTATGCAGAGAAAACTGCAGGTTAAAATACGACTTTTTATGTGCAGAGCCGTCAGTGGGTTAATATAAATTTTAACTGGTGAAGTATTTTTGTAGCGATTATTTGGACGTTTACCTGCATTCTGGAATTACAAAGTTGCTTAATTTCTCCACATTAATTTTTTTTTAAAAAAGATTGTTTTTGTCCAGGTTTAAGATTTTTAGAATTAACAAAACCAGATTATAGATAAAGGGTTGACCAATTTACCATATTAGAAGAAAAATTATCTAAGGAATATTTTATTTATTCATTTTTTCAAAAGAAAATCGGACTAGTAAAAGTGATCTTAGATACCATTTCTAAATATGTTTTTTATCTTTTCACATTACATTTAGGGAAACTCCTTCAGAGAGTTCAAACAGATCTATCAAGTCACTGATACGCAACATTAGCGGAGGAGGTACACCCACTTCACCTAATTTAGGACGTCGTTCAACAGAATCCAAGAAATCTGAAGAAGTATCAAGTTGGGCATTTTTATATCATTTATCTCATTTTAAATGAATGTAGTGATTTTTTTGATCAATATTCTTTAATCATTAAAATTTTGCATAAATTAAAGCCTCGAGTTAATGAGCTAGATAGATCCAATTTTTTTTCTTCATATTAACTTTCTCCCATTCTTTTAAAACTGTTAATGATTTCTTTTTACAGGATGCAGCAAAAAAATAAAAGAACACAAGGACAAAAAATTTTTAATATAACTATATTAAAAATAAATTGATTGAAAAATTATAAGCAAATAATAAGGGTAGACTTTTAATAAATAATTAATACTTTTAATAAATTGGTTTTTAAGTGACCTCCTTTTGCGGAGGTGCAAACGTTTATTGAAATCTTTAGCAATTGGCTGGCAAGCCTTCTTACTTTTAATCTATCTCATTCCCACCAAAGCGATTGTTTGGAAGTTCAAATTTTTACATACAGATCAAAGGAATGATTTCACACACTCTCATTTTCCTTCCTTAAACAACTCTATAATAGCAGGTATTTTGCTTGACATTGTAAAAAAAGCCCAAAAAACAGTATGTAAACTGAGAGATTTATTATAAAATATTTTATAATTAAAGTTAAAGAAAAAAGAAAGAAATGAACACACAAATTAAAAAGAATTCAGTTAACATCTATTCTATGATGCAATAACTTGTCCAAGTGTTTTTAACGCACCTTGTCAAAAACTAGTTAAAGATTAGATATTTGTTATTTGCTGAAAGAGCCTCAATAATTGTTGTGGCTTATTACCTTTATTAATCAGATTGGAAGAAATTTCATGTTCAAAAGTATTGATGCAACCAAAATATTTTGTATGTTTGATTAAATAAAAAGCTGCAATCAAGCTGCAATGCCTTTTAAGTGTTTATTATGAAAATAATTATATTTCTAATTCAGAATTATTGGAGGTTGCCTCTAATAGATCTATTTTACGAAGGTACCCATTGTCATATTTAATATTTCATCCTTTATGTCCACATGTCCAGTGAAATATTTAAGTCTGAAAATTTTCTTTTGATTCACAATAGTATTAAGATTTCATAAAAATTAAATATTATTTAATGGTTTCATTCATATTTGCATTTTGCTGGTGTTTTGTTAGTTTATCACAAAACTGAAACAGCACACAAAATGTCTTTTATCTCTCTCTCTCTCTTGTTAAACTATATTAAATATAATTTTAAACTCATTTTGCTCATATCTGAATTTTTTGACGCACCCCCTTTTAAAATTTGAGAATTTATTGTTTTGAAATTCACAATAAAAAATACTATTTTTGAATTCAAAAGTATTAAGTGTTTTTTTCTTTTACAAATAGGTTCGTCTAAAGTTAGCAAATTGAAACCAAGGTCACCTAGTGTTCCACCTCGTCCAACAGGCACACTTTCTGTGTTGGAAACAAAACCAAAAAAGGAATCACCTGAACCTTCGAGATCTATTTCTAATGATGTAAATTATTCATTATTTCTGATGTTGCGTTTATTTACTTGTATGTTTTAAATTTTCAATGTAATTTATCTGATACCAAATGATGGCTATGTATCTAAGTTTAAGATATTACCACTTGTTTCCGAAGCGCACATTACAAAACACAGTTTACGAAACAATTATATTATATATATTTGCTATATTAATTTATATTTTTCTTTAAGATACAATTCCATTTGATATATTATAGGACAAAATGAGGAAAGTTTGCTATTGATCTGCGGTCGGTTGTAGCATTTTTAAGTCACTGCTTTTTCAAAAATTAAAAATATTAAACAATTAAAAAAAACGTGATATTTTTAATGAGGGGCATTTCTCAAAATATGGTAAACACTATATGATTCCTTTCTAAAATGAAGAAATTTTCTAGAAACAAATGTAGAATAAAGTAATTTTCAGAATTTTATGAAATATATTGATAATAAATCCGTATTTATTAAATAAAATAATATTCGCTTAGGGTATAAAATAATATTAGCATTCTTAACAAAAAAAGTGGGTATCAAGTGGCTATTAGCAGACAACTTTTTAATCATCCTAGGCTGGTGACGATTTTTAATTTTGCTCTTCCTTCATGAAATGCTATTTTCATTTAATTTAGTATTGTCTTTTAATTAGCTTATAAATTTATTGTGAATTCAATATTCTAACTGTGAACTTTCATTGTTTAAAATAAGGGATATTTAATAAAATAGAGAACTTTAAGTTACTGCTCTTTTGTAGTAGAGTTTAGTTAATTACTTTTAATAAATTCTACCCATATAAGATCTTTATTTTCTGCTCTCTTGTAAAAATAATTATTTCAAAATAAAAAAAATTTCTGTATGATAATTAATGTACTATACTTTTGTGTGGCGGTTAAGATTAGATTTACTTGTAAAATGAAATAATTAATTCCCCAATGTAACTAAAATTGTTGAATTGAAGGTTGAAAGAATTTTTTTAAAAAATTTCACTATCACGGAGACATTATTATTTAATGATGTCAATTATTGCTGTGATAAACTTATATTCTTGTTATACATAGTCATTACAAAGTTTGAGATCCTGTAAATTGTTTAGTGCAGGGAATTTAAAAAATCTTAGATGCCTTAAAATAATGACTTGTTCTTGAATATTAGTCCACACTTATATCTGTTATTTTAGACTCGGATTTGATCTTTGATATGAAACATCATCTGTGTTTGCGATTCATTAACAAACATGAACACATTCTTACTGTTTCAGGAAAAGCGATCATCGCAAGCTAAAGCGGAAAGACCTCATTTAAAGTCACATCATTCAACAACATCTGTTCCTTCACCTATTAAATCATGTAAGCATTTTACATACTTATTTGTAAGGTTCACACCAGTATGGAGACAATTGTTGCCAAATGTTCTACGAATATCGCTAAAATCCTATGCATGGCCAACAAATTTGTAGCCTGGAAATATGCTTGGAATTGACAAAATAGGAGCAAAAATTAGTCAACTTTCTTGCTATTAAAAAACTGTTGTACTAATTTTATTGCTCTAGGCGTGGTATGGAATTAAAATGCGGGGTATTCAAATGGAATAACAAAAAATGTCTGGTACAAACATTTTTAAATTTAAATGTTGAAATTTTAAATTTACATATTATGCTATTCTTTGCATTCATGTACTGATGTCAATAAAATATTTTTTGCTCTTTTCAAATTTACTTTATTTGATTTTAAAATAGTTAACTTTTAAGATAATATGTTGTTAGCTCTCACTTTCTCTGTTTGCCTCGTTTACTTATTTATCAGGTTTCAACATTTTAATCTTTTATGTTCTATTTACTAATATTATTTTACTTCTTTAACACTTAATTTTTAATAAATACTAATCTTCAATCATTATGAACTAATGAACCTAATTAGTTTTAGGGTTTTATAGATGGCAATTATTAATTTTTGATGTGTACCATAACGTGAATTATGTAACTGTAAAGTTCAATTTTTCCCCATGCATTTTTTCCCCATATTAATTTGGACCACAAAAGGAGTACATAGATGATCCTATTGGACCACTAAAATTTTATTTCTTGCGTGAACCCTACTTATTTGTTTAGCTCCAGTTTGATATCAACATAGGTTGATTTTATGTCAAATCAGAGTTGGAATTTTGCCTGGAAGAAAACGATTTATTCCAAGACACTGAAAAAAACTAGTCATAATGGAAAAAACTAAATATGACAAATTTTATTTATCATTATTGTTTATTTATTAACACTGTCTAATAATTGTTTAGCAATAAGAATTGTAAAGAATACCTTAAATTTAAACAAATTAAATTTATTATGGTGCTAGAATATTGAAAGTTTTTAAAATTTTGTTCTTTTAAATTTTTCAATTACTTATTTCGTTTTAAACAACATTTTAAAATCCAATATTTCAGAGTCTGTTTAAGTGTTTATATAGTATGTTGTTTGTGAGTTCATCATGTGATTTGTGGCACTGTATATGTTTAGCATATGCTTAGAATAAAAAGGACATCTTAAATAGCTTCGAAATTTATAATATTAATTAAATTAGATTGCGATTATAAATTGTTTTAAATTTTTTTTTAATATTTGATATTTTTTTAAAAGGAGTTCCTTCTATTTGAGTTCGAAATCTGTTTCTTTCCACAGTTTTTTTTTCCTGTTTTTTTTGTGTATGATAATATTTGAAAACATATTTCATAATAGAGTAAAGCTGTGCATTCGAAATAATATTGGCTGTGATTTGGAGACATATGAATAAGGGGATAAACTGGATCAACCTGAATTTTAATTGAAAGGACATAAAAATATACAATATCATAATTATCATTAGTCAACAGGGTTGTTAGGCTACCTGGAAAACCAGGAAAAGTCAGGAAATTTGGAAATTGCCCAAAAAATCAGGGAGTGTAATAATTTTTAGTAAAAATCTGGAAAAGTCAGGGAGTTTGATTTGATGATCCCTAAGCTTGCATTCTTCGCTGCAGCATTTTCCATGGAACACTTTTCCAACATAATTGTTTCGTTTTCACCCATTTGGCACAGAGCCAAATTTCACGTAGCTGTAGCATAACATGGCATCAAGACTTAGAAAACTTTCAACTGGAAAAGGGTAATTGGTTGTTAGAATCCAGAACAGATTGAAGGATGGATGCCCTTCTGATTGTCTATTCGTATTTTAGATTAAATAATGTTTTATAAACTCTTATAAATTAATGTTTTTTATTACTTATTTGCTTAAATCCTCCATTACCTAGGCTTAATAAATGAATTTAATTAAACTTGTCCCTTCTTTAGAATTTGCCGAAAGCATTGGGATTGCTGTTCTACATGGAAATTATAAGGCAATACTATAATGTCCTGGGGTTGATCCGAATTTTATTTTTTAAGGCCCATTTTTATGAAATATGTAAATTATTTTTCTGCAAATTTCTTCATTAATGAAGAACATTCAGTTTTAGTATTCACTATTTTTTATTCTTTTTTTTTTTTTTTTTGTAAATTCACTTCATTTCCCCCGCTTTCCTATTGTTTTTCAAATTAATTTCTGTGTATTTAATACCTTGTTATGATAGGCAAATTTCAAATTTGAGCCATCAATTTTTTTTAAACGTTCGATTCATGACAATTCCAACACCTGCCATTATTTATTATTTCTTTCGTACCCTTTTACAAGATTTCTAAATAACTTTACATAGGGTTTACATTAATACTAAAGCAAACTATGTCTGTACTTAACAGAATATTATGTGATTGACTAAAATAAGTTTACTTTTTATTAAAACTATAAACTTTAGAGTTTAATTTTTATCAATTTATAGAAAAATGAGCAGAAAATTATTGTTCAATTCAACATTGAAAAAAATTTGATGAATAAAAGATAAGTATTTAAAATAATTATAACAATCACTTTGTCGGGGGACACGGATATGAGCAGACATAAGTAAACGCTCTAGTTTTGTTATGATGATTTAATTGTATTGTACGTATTTTATCTCGATTTCTTCTTAATATTTATTTTTATCTATTAATCGCCATCATTTCTTCCTATTCAAATCAAAAGAACCCTACACACTCTAAATTTCTGGTTAGCATAATCTATGTCAATGTTTGGTCAGACAAAAGGGATTTTTTTCTTCTTTTTATAATTGTTAATTTTAATTTAATTTTTATCTATTTAAATTATATTTAGCTGGACAAATTTTATAATTACTGTATTATTTCAAACTTCTCAAATAAATGATGAATAAAATCATTTTTACTTTGTAACATTCTTTGTTTGCGCTGGAAAACTTTTAATAATTTTATTTTATGTATGTATTTCAAAATTATTTACTTTTAAGTTTAATGCTATATTTGACTTTTTTGTTTGATTTCATTTGTTTACTTGCCTCTTCTGAATAGTGGATAACAAAAGTGGATTGATCATTTTGAGTTTGGTAAATGTCATTTTAATTAGTTTTCTTCTCAATTTTTTTATTGTAAATTGTTTCATATAAAATTTGTCTTTATGTTTTATTGCAGGAAAAATACTCTGAACATAATTCATTGATAACTCACTGCAAATTCAACTGCACTGGTACAACTGTTGCTAGTTCAGATATGGATGGAGTTATTAAGTAATTATTATACTTTAAAATTTGGAAGTTATTATACATTAAAATTTAAAAGTTACTATACATTAAAATTTAGATATTTCTATACCTTAAAATTTAGCAATTATTATACATTAAAATTTAGAAGTTTTTATGCATTAAAATTTAGAACTTACTATACATTAAAATTTAGAAGTTATTATACATTAAAATTTAGTATTTGTTTTATCCAGATTTTTATTCATATCAGGCTGTGGGCCAAATGCTCAAAATCAGCATAAAAAAGGATGATTTATTGTGATTATATCGGGAAACATTAATTTTTTTTTTTTAATATTCATGTTTGGTGGATACAACATGAATTCAAAAATTTCTAATCATGTTTCTTGCTCATTAATAGAAATATCCCTGCATTCTTTTTAGTGTTCTACCCCCCAGTTGATAAGGGTTGGCTTGATTTAAATCACTTGATTTTTTTTTCTTTCTAAAAATCATTGATTTAAATCCCTTGATGATTTTTTAAAGAATTATTGCTTTTAGTCAAAAATAATTTTTGAATGCTATTGTATGCTATTTTTTTTTTCAAAGCTGGATTCTATTGATACTGAAGGTTTTATCCAAATAAATAGTGAGATATTCTATATAAATTATTAGTTGATGATCAAAATAAATAAATTTTAAACAAGGAAACATACTAAATGTGGATAAAAGTAATGTAAAACTTTTAAATATGACTTTCCTTTTACTCTATGCAAAGTAATTTGCTGTTTAATAAACATATTTTAACTGTACTTGTTTATTTTTATGATTATTTAAATACCAGTACTTTTTAAACTTATTAATTAAATATCTAGTTTGTGTATGAAAGCATTGAAGAAAGACTAGTTTTGATTGATTGTGCAGCTTTAGTGTGAGGTAAACAAAGTATTTATCTACCTACTTTATTTTGCCAAGAATAATTCATTTTTTTATTTATGTTTAATGATCTAAATTAATTTTTTCTCTATTAATTTATCCATCATTTATTCTAAATGTCAAATTGAATCTTTGTTTCTTCAAATGTATGAGGTTGTTTGATATTGAGCTTGAACAAAAATAATTACTATTCCTTTAATTTTTAAATAATTAGTTTATAATAAGTATGTACAAAGTAATTTTAACCATTTTAGTTAGAAGTTGTTACTATTTTAGTTATATTGTTATTGAACAATATTACAAGCCTTCTAAATGCATTTTACATAAGTTCTGATTGACAAATTTAAAAATTAAATAAAAACCTATTTTGAATGAAAACATTGTAGTGAAATCAAAAATATCTTATTAAATAAAAAAATGTGTTTTAAATAGAAAATGTGATTTTAAAAAAAAAAAAAAAATCTTAGATTTTTGCAAATTCTGCATTTGATGTAGTACATTGCAAACTATCATACAATTCTTATGGAAAGCATATCCAATCAAATTGCCTAAAGCTTTAATTTACACTTTTCTGACGAGTTTTATGAATTTAATAGTTGAATATGAATCTCTTTTCATCAAAGTGCTCATATCACGCATATCTAATTTTAAAATAAATAAAAAAGACTATTTGACTTGTTTTTATCAATTTTATTTTGCTGCCTTTTTTTTTTAACATTTTACAACTTTTCTTTACTTGTCAAATCTGCTTGCTTAATTATTTGTTTTCATAATGCTTTCATTACATAAAGAATCTTTTTCAATACCAACAAATTAATTCTGTATCTATTATATGTTATAAACCAGAACATTCTCCCCCCCCAAAAAAAAATAACATTTGTATAACGCACTTTTGTAGTTTGTGTTTAACCGTCTGGTTGGTGAGAGTATCAAGCAGTCCCCCAATTTCAAGCATTCATTATTTTGTTATTAGTCATTCTATTTCAATTTTGTTGATTGTATTTTCCAACTATTATATATAAAAACTATCTTTTTAAATATTTTCCAATTTAAAAATGTTTTTTATCTTTTAATTGTTCATTAGAATATGGAATGCTACACCTTCTATTTCCACTTTGTCAACAATCATGTCCAAAACTAGCGTCCTCTCTTTGGAATGGGACAAGAAAAGAGAAAGATTGGTCAGTTGCATTTTCTGGAATAATTAACTTCTTAGTTTTTAAACTGAATTCATTCGCATAACTAATTTAACAATCATTTCGATAGCTTCTGTATGGTGGTACGACAGGCACATTGAGAATTTATGACTCGAAAGAGAGGAGGGTGATGAAAGAGTTATTTGTCGATGGATCGGGGGAGAACGATCAGAAGTATGCATGCTTTACCATTCTTTCTACAGTTCAGTTGCATAAATAAAGTGTTTATATTATTTTTTTTGTTTATTTTAATTTGTAGAGTTCTCTGCATTTGTTGCAATCCACTGGGAACTAATTTTGTCACTTCAGCAACTTTGCAAGAAGGTGGACAACTTAGTTTGTGGGACATGAAATCTTTAACATTAGAGGTAAAACTTATTTTTATCAATTCAGTGAAATAGGTTTTTTTTTTTAAAAAATATTTTATTCATTTTTCTGCCTAGTGAAGAAATTCAAATCTTTTATAAACTGCATTAACAGAAAATAATTATTAAGTTGAAAATTAATATTAAATATTGCATAGACGATTGTGCTCCGTAAAAATCCCGATTTCAGGATGTTTCGCTAACCGAGATCTGGAAGTTTCCGGAAATCCAAGGTCCAGAAGTTTCGAGAAATCATCTATCACATGTATAAAAATTCTTGTATATTTTATTTCAAAATATTAGAACTAGACTTTGTACTTGGTATCTCTTTCATTTGTAAATATTTTTTCTGGTAGATTAATAAATGTGATTAGAGATAAAAGTAAACTCATACATGATTATTCATCTAAATAAATTGGATATAATTTATTTAGAATTTCATGTTTTGAAAATATTAGTAATTTAAATTTATAAAGACATAAATTTTTTGAAATGTGTTATTAATGATTTTACTCAAGGAATTTTCAGGATTTTTGAGTTTGGCTTACAATTACCCCTAATATTGTGTAAAAAATGACGACATTGCAGTATTATTTTCTTTTTAAAAATATTTCCAAGATTTAAATATATTAGAAATCTATCTTTCCAAGATCATTTTTTTAAGAGTGATGTTGTATCAATGCAATGTTTTTATTTTGATTTAATTCTAAAGCATAGTTATATACCATTAACTGCAACAGTAATTTGTAATCTTCACTGTATTTTTGAAGCTGTACATATTTAGGTCCATGCAGGAAGGATGTGATACAAAAGTTTTGTGTTTTTTAAATTACAGAGATATTTGTTACCGCCTTCCGACAATGCCTGCGTCTACTGCTGTTCTTTTAATCATAATGGACAACTACTACTTGTTGGATTATCCAATGGAACTTCTTCAATACTAGGTATGTTGATTTATTCATGCAGCAAACAAGAAATGTAAAATTAATTTTTATATTGGTGAATTGTGTATAAGTGAATTACCAAAAAATCCCCTGGATTCAATTAAGCCCCCACCCATAGTTTCAAATGAATATTGATCAGTAGAGCCCGGATTTTGATGACCTAAAAAATCCCGATTAATGCCCTTAAAAAGTGCAAAAAATGCCCTTAAAGAGTGCAAAAAATGCCCTTAAAAAGTGCAAAAAAAGCCCTTAAAAATGCGAAAATTGCGCTAAAAATGCCTTATGACATGACTTAAATTAAGTAAAAATATTGAACTAAAACAATGTTTCACTCTTTAAAATTACTATGAGTCATTTCAAAAAATATAAAGCAATGCAATACTTGTTCTACGTTCATTAAAGTTTGAAAAATATGTTTTATATTCTAAAATAACAAAAAAAAGGAAAATATATTGACTCCAAAACATTTTCATTTTGTATAGAAACTTTAATGAATATAACAACTTCCATCTCATAATATTACTAAATATCAGAATTACATTGGACTATTAAATTTTTTTTTGATATTTTGAAATGTAAACGAGGATCTCTTGTCTGAAAGTAAATTTTTATATCTGGAGAAGCTTCTTTCAACGTCTTCTGATGTTATTGGTGCGTACTTGAAAAAGACGGTCTCACTTACTGACAATTCTTCTTCAATTTGAAAAGATGTTGCTTCACCTGTTAATATCCTAGAGATTTTCTTCATTGTTTGGAAGCCAGTGTAATAATAAAATATGATAAAAAAAATAATTAAAATTGGAAAAAAATAACAAAAAATTTCAAAAATGCTTTAAAATGGAAAATAAGCCAAAAAATTTTATGAAAAATGCCCTATAAATCTAAAAAAATGCTCTAAAGGACAAAAAATGTCCAAAAATGCAAATGTCATCAAAATCCGGGCCTTATTGATCAGCTATCAAAACTATAATAGCTCCCATTCACCTCACATATCTAGACGCAAGCCGTGCGGGATACAGTCAAGGAAATTCTTAAATTTTGCAGATACTTTCAAAATTAACAGGAGTGTCCTCACGATTTAAAAATTAATATGTTGAGACTCGAAAATTACACATCGCGATTCAAATTTGAAGGATTTTAAAATCCAACTCCGTGATTCGTATTCAGGAGGTTAAATAATTCGTATACACACGATTTAAAAATCCAGTATCGTAATTTGTATTCATCCGTTTTTAAAACCCAATATCGCGGTTCATATTTACACAAGCTTAATATCAAACATAGCGATTCGTATTCGTTTGATTTTAATATCAAACATCGTGATAAATATTTTTTTGCGATTTGTATTCACGTGATTTCCGATGCATAATTTGAAGGTTTTTCCGATTAGAAATGGTTGAAAATAAATATATTTTAATTAAATCTGTCGTACTTTGTGTTTATTCTTTGTAAAATAATTTTTACTTTCTCGTTGATTGCTTTTGATGTTGCAATCGTAACAATTTGAAAACAAAACTAAGAAGTAAGTTTTTTGAAATACAATTTATTTATTTTAATTAGTTCATTTTACTTTAATTTGTTTTATACTTAATCAGGTCAAGTAACATTTCCACATTCATTCATATGTTCAATTTTCTTTAAACATTTGTTCTTTTACCTTCCTACCGTTTATCTCCAATTTGTCTAAATTTGGGTCAGGACTTAATCGATACTTTACGGTGATTGTATCATAGTCTTCATATCAGGGCTGGATTAAGCGTATGTGGGGCCCTAGGCCACTCAAATTTTTGGGGCCCTTGGATTAAATTTTTTTCTCGTACATTTTTTATTGATTCAAATATGAAAGTATTTATATATCTTTCCATTTAAGAAAGCATACTTAAAATAAATAACAATAAATTAAATTGTATTTTATTTTATTAAATTAGAACTAAAAAATAATCATAACATTTTGAAAAAGTATAAAAAATTATTGTTTTCTTAATTTTTTAAAATTTATTTTCAAAAAATCCATTTTAAGGGGGCCCCTAATCATTGGGGGCCCCAGGCCATGGCCTAATGGGTAATCCAGCTCTGCTACATATAAAGAAATATAACACTATTAGTAATTTTCTATCAGTTATAAATTCAAGTTAAAATACTGAGCTATTGTTAGGTCCATTAATTATATATGGCAATTCTAAAAGAAGCAGACAGTCATAACAGAACATTCTGTAAAAATATGTCCTACCCTAGAAAATTTAATATTTATTATAAAAATATTGATATTCTATACTCTCTATTTGTTTCTCTTTTACATGATAGAACACCATGATGAAAGCAATTTCACTTTAGGAAACAATTCCAACACCATAAATTCATTTATATTTTCATCTAAAAGCCAAGCATGAAATAATTCAGAAACATTATTCTTGCTACGCTTTTCAGAACACAATCATTCTTGTTTACACTTATTTTTGCTGCACTTCTGAATCTGTTTTCTAATCCCTCAATAGATCTTAGAACATCTGAAAACATTGCAACTTGGACATCACACAGCGGAGGAGTACTTTCTACTGAATTCAGTTCTGATGAAACCCTCTGTTACACTATGGGGGAAGATGGAAAGGTACACCATTCTTTAATTGACCACACTCATTATGCTTGGCTAAGTGTAATAAAGTGTTACGCACGCACTACACCATCCCTCATTATCTTGTGGAAAATTTTAAATTTTACGTTTTCATCTTGGAAACGGTTCTTGATGCAGGGAAAAAAAGAAGAGAATTGCAGCAAAGTTGTAGAGCATTGATAATTTAGTATCAATTTGTAGATATTTATGTTATAAAAAAGATAGCTTAGAATATGAATTTGTATATTCAGAAATTTCTACATTGTAAAGGAATCAAATAATCTTATAAAAAAAATAAGTAGTTATAGCAAGATGTCTTTATTTTTAAAATTTTGTTAAGCTTCGTACAGTGCGTAAAAAACAAACAAACTGAATAACTTTTGATCTAATGCTCGGATTTAATTCACGTGCTAGCCCTCGGACATAATGGTTCACGGGTGCAACCTCAAATATGCTTATTAGTTAGTGCGGACAATATTTTAAGCTACGAAATCGGACATAAGAATGCAATTTCGCTGAATACACATACTGTTATTTTCGACGGATTTGGATTCCTTATCCTCAAAATATAAAGGCTAGCTGCAATCTGGAAAATATAGTCCCAATAGTTAGGTCAGGAGAACAATCAAAAGTTTGGACCCCTTATTGTTAATTTAACTTTTTGCGTATTTCACTATATCTCGATAACTTTTAAAGCAAATTGAAATTTTTTTTTGCATGCAATTATAAAATTCATTTATCCAAATATAATTCCAAGTAAAAAATAATTTTTAATAATGATTTATATTTTATTAAAAGGGTTGAACAATTTTTGTATTGTAAGGTGTACAAATCTTAACATCATTTTAAATAATGTCATTCTACATGGTACAGCACAAACTTTAAGCACAATCTGTCAAGCAGATCCTTAAAAGAAAATTCATTTTTAAATGTACGACTTTTTTGAAATTCAATTTTTCTGGAACTATGTGGACGTTCCATTCAAATTTTGTGATCTTTTATATTAAGTTGCATTTTTTAAAATGTCAAAAATTTTTTGATCTTACAATTATTTTTTTTCCTTTCAGTATCAAATAAAATAATAACAAATATGAAATAATTGTTAAACATTTTTCCATGGAATTATCTTTGGATAAACGAATTTTATAATTGCGAAAAAAATTTTTTCAATTTGCTTCAAAAGTTCTCGACATATAGCGAAATATGCAGAAATTAACGTTAAGAGATCTAAACTTTGGGCCGTTCTCCTGACCAAATTATCAAGGACATATTTTCCAGATTGCGGCTACCCCCTACATTTTGAGGGTATAGAATCCAAATCCGTCTAAAAAAAGACCTGTTTATTCAGCGAATGTAAGTTATTTTGCCTCGGATTTCATAACTTAAATATCGTCTGCAGAAATTAATTCACATATTTGGGGTCGCCCTCGCAAGCCATTAAGTTAAAGTTAAGTCATTAAGTTATTTGAAAATTCTTACCATTAGATCAAAAACTATTCAATTCTTTCTCTTTGTACACTGTTCGTCGAACATATTGGTGAAGGTGATTGTGCTCCGGAAAAAATCGGGATTTTTCCCTAACTGCCCTCCGGAAATCCTAGGTCTAGAAATCATCAATCACATTTATGTATAAAAATTCTTGTATATTTTATTTAAAAATATTAGAACTAGAACTTATACTTGGCATCTTTCATTTGTAAATATTTTTTTCTGGTAAAATAATATATGTTATTAGAGATAAAAGTAAACTTTTACATAATTATTCATTCAAATTATGCGTAATATAATTTATT
The DNA here is from genome assembly GCF_982258835.1 of Parasteatoda tepidariorum. Classification (NCBI taxonomy): domain Eukaryota; kingdom Metazoa; phylum Arthropoda; class Arachnida; order Araneae; family Theridiidae; genus Parasteatoda; species Parasteatoda tepidariorum. The sequence goes on from NC_141756.1 coordinate 6,126,032, forward strand.
TAGAATTTAATGTTTTGAAAATATCAATGATTTAAATTTATAAAAGCATTAATTATTTGAAATGCGTCATTAATGATTTTACTCAAGAAATTTTCAGGATTTTTGAGTTGGGCTCACAATCACCCCTGTATTGGTATCTTCTGATTTTAGTTTTTCTCTCCCAATATTGTTTCATCATGTTATATTGCCTTTTAAATATTTTCCTTTCGCATTAATGTTCATATTGAGTACTAAATTTTCAACTGTTAACTTAATAGTTCTCTTTTATCTATACTATACCCTTACATTATTTTAAAAGTAGAAATGCTAGCTTCACTGTTTTTCTTACATTGCTGTGAGCAGTCTCATCTTGTAGCACATAGCCACTTGACTACACCTAGAACTTTTAACTGGACCTGCAACTTTTCTGAAGTTATGATGGTAATCTCTAACATAGTTTTGTTGTGATATTTCAGTTTTCTTCTTGGAATGTGAATCAGACGGGTCATAAATCAAGTGAACTCCAAATACATTCAGAGTCAATTCCCACAAGATCCCATGAACTCAGGTCATTCGGAAAACTCTTCAGCTTCAGTAATGATGGTAATCACGTTTTAACCTGTGGTCCTTTAGGTGGTGTCATTTACAAAGTAAGGAATTTACTTTTAAATGTCAATAAAGAAAGAGTATTTGGTTTAAGAAAAAGTCTATTTTAAAGTTATAAATTTTTTTGTAAGGGTGTTTTTTATTTGATTGATACGATAAAAACCTGAAGTTTGGTAAATCCTAGCCAATCTATGTTATATTACCACTATAACATACATTTTAGCAAAGTAGCTTGGTAAAAGTCCGAAGTATGGTTTATCAAGATTCCATTTTAGCCTTTCATCAAGCCTTTGTGTAATAACCTAGGAGTTACCATGCCATTTTAGTAAAACCTTGGTTTTAACAGTAAATCCTAGAATTTACAGGTATAACATATCTTTTACCAAAGTGGTTTGTCAAAAGTCCAAAGTATGCTTAAATATGATTCTATTTTAGCCTTCTATCAAGTCTTTGCGGTAAAACCTAAGAGTTACAAACCAAATTTGGTAAACGCAAGGTTTTACTGATAAAAATCTAAGATTTACCAGACTTCCAGCTTTAACAGCAGTAAATTTTGCTGAAATTCATTTGTACTGTCATATTTAGCATTGCTGAACAACAAATATGTGTTCAGAACCTAATAACAATGAGAACATTTTAGTTTTTAACATAACCTATTTCTTTTTCTAAAAACATTTATAAAAATTAGGTTTAAGACGGTCAAATAGCTTAGTTTGACAAAAATTCGATGCAGAGTCATTTATGTCAGTCTATGTAGGGCACAGTTGATCATAACTACCAGGTCATAAAGATTCATATTCTTTATGTTACATTCGTATTCTTAAACATTTATAAAATTACTTAAATTAGTCCTATAAAGTCTTAAAAATGTCTAGCTAACACAGGCATGAATTAAAAAAAGACATTTAAGGAGATCAAGAAAAAATGAAAGAATGAGACAATTTTTGGAATTTGTTGATTAGTTTTAGAGAATTAGATATTTTTTGTTGAGAATAGTTTTTGTCAGTATTTAAGGTTTATACTAACCCGTTACGGGTATTTCAGTTTATTTTTGCTTTGTTGTTTGTGTCAAATAAATATGTTTTCATAAAAAAAAAACTTTCTTCAATATAGCTTGATTTGTTACAGTCCTTTAGTTCCAAAGCAGTTTTGCAGGGCAAATTAATTATTTTTTGAATTATTTATATCCAGTCTGGTCAGATAAAACAAAGTGTATAAAGAAATACAGGGTATCCGCGCACCTGGAAAGTCATGAAAAATCATGGAAAGTCATGAATTTCAGTATTGAACAAAATTTGTCATGAAAAGTCATGATTTTTGCTGTTTTTTTGAAAAAAATCATGGAAAGTCATGGATTTTGGTATTCCAGTGTTGCAAGTACTGCGCCAATTGTGGAAACCTGGGCCTATATGCTCCAAATTGAAGTAGTAGGCTTAAATTGCCCCGATCTGAGCCAAAAGGGATATTTTCCCCTGGGTATCGCCAAGTCACAATTTTGCGGCAACCAAGCTACTGCTATGTGATGGGTTGCTCTGGATTCAGTGGGAAGGATTCTTGCACTCTCATGTACAACTCTGCTTCATTTTACAAGATATTCTCAATTTCAGGTTTCATTTTCCACTCTCTGAAATGGAACCGAAACTTCCCAAGAATTTTCGGGGACCGACTAAACATTGCCAAAGTTTAATAGCAAACGAAAATTTTATTTCTCTTGTTTAATTTTATTGTTATTGAAGTGCCATCGTCTTCGTCAATGGCAAGCTTATGGCCTTCTTGCTCTATTCTATTTATAGAATAGTACTCATGATCTTGGAATTAACTTTGGGGACCATTCACTAAGTACATATTTTCATGTTGATCCTCAGAGCAGTCAAGAATCAAAAAGCTTCATAACCTCAAAATTTCCATCTCCCTTTTATTCATTTAATTTAATAAAGATAAAAATTGAGTTTCTTAAGTGTAAATTTTTTCTGAGGGACCATCCACTAATTGCATATTGTTTTTAAACATTTATTACTTTTTTTTACTAATATTTTTTTTATACTTATTGCATTTTATTATAGCTTCAATACTCATTGAATTTGCATTTAAAAATTATTTTTTTTAATCATTTCATTAATGAAATACTGTACTGGGTGACCAATTTTAATTTTTAAAAAATTAGGGGTCATTCACTAATTTACATTTGTAATATAAATTTATTAAAGTTTGCTTAATTCTTTACATATTTTTATAAATTCCGTATGATCAATATTAATCTTGTTAATGTTTTATTGAATATACTATTACAAATAACATTTTTTTAAATTTTAAGAAAAATATACTCAATAACGTTAAATAATAGTTAAATTAATTAGAGTTTTAAATTACCTTTTACAGAATTAAATAAAGTAATTATTAATTTAAAAAATAGTATGAGCCACTCAATATTGAATTTATTTTAATTGCTTTTGCCAAAAGCTCCTTTTTAAGTAATATTTCACCTATATTAAATAAATGTTTAGGTTTTTTCCAAACTGAGACACCATTGATTCACTTGCTGTATTATAAAATGGTGTCTCTAGTTTAAGCATTGTTAGGGCGTTTTTTAAAAGAGTTCTGCTTTTCTTAGTTTGACAGGAAAGGACTTAAAATCTTTGGATGTAGAAAACGCAGAAATTTGGCAAAATTCAAATTTAATAGATGTTGGACTAGATACCACAAATACGATGACATCATTATCTTCTTCAGTAAGAAATTCTATGTATTTAGGTGACAGGTCTATGGCACATGCAAAAAAGTTATTAAAAGCATTGCCTCTTGAAAATAGGTTACTATACCATCTTAAATTGTTGCATCCTGTGATGAGAATGGAATTCTATTAAGGTAATAAGATATCTGGCAACAGTAACCCCATTCATTATAAAACCTGAAGAGGCATGTTTGTTACTGTTATGTGTAGAACCAGAAGGTTATTCTTGTGACTCAAATGAATATGCACCAATTGATGTGTTTTGGAAAAACTATTTTGTGAAGAAATATAATTTGGGAAATATCAAATATTCTCTTATAACAAAGCTTTTTAAAGCTCTTTTGTGCATACCACATGAGAATGCCGATGTTGAAAGAGGTTTTAGTACTAGAGAGGTTTTAGGTTTGTTCATATGTGTGAATAAAAAGCTACTTGACAATAGGGCAAGTTTAAATTTGCATAGTGTTAATGATTTGAGACAAGTTGTGTCACTGGGGATTTAAATAACTTTAAAGTTGACAAAGATATGATTAAAGGAACTCGTGCAGCATTTAAAAATTATTCTGCTTGATTAGAGGTTGTGAAAAAAGAATGTGAAAACACTGAAACTGAGGAAAGCAGATTGAAAGTTGCTGAAATTGATTTGCTAAAAAAATTGAAGGCTTCTCAAGATCTCTTAGCCACTGATAAAAAAATATTGAAGATGGGTTAAATAATAAAGACATGTTTATAGAAAGCGGACAGATCCTCTTATCTGAGGCTAAGTCGAGCATAGCAGAATATTTAACAGAATTGGAAGCTACCAAAAAGAAACTTAATTTGTTTATGCAGGGACCTTTAAAAAGTGAAAAAAATAAGATATGCCATTAATGAACAAAGTTGAAAACTCTTGTTTTAATTCTTTTCATTAAATATGCTCCAAATCTTTGTTTCGCTGCTCCAAAATTGCTTTTGTGTTGCTCGAAAGATGCTCCAAAACCATGTTTTGCCACTTGCACCACTGGTCTCCGAAAAATCTAATTTTTAAAATGGAATCCCCCCCCCCCCAATTTCATCCTGTTCCAAACATCTGAATTCCTAACAAAATCATCACTCAGGCATATTTTATTAGAATATAAAATGATTTTATCATGTTCTTTAAAAATTATGGTGTTCTTTCAAAAAATGAAAGAAAAAACATAATTTCTAGATCGAATTATCTTTTAAACTCTTCTGTCATTTAAAAATTCTTATTATTTATTTTATTTAATTTTATCAATTTAAAATTCTAGTTGAAGCAAACCAGTCATTGCAAATTTTTTTTAATTCCTAAATGAGAACAGAAAAATTAGGAGTATTTCTTTCCTTTCAGATGAACAAGAAAAGTATCTTTAGAATATAATTCTACAGAAAAAAAATTATTTGCTTTTGCATTTTTTTCTAGCTATTTTATTGTTTCAATTCTTTCTTTACTCTGTTTTTTAAATTTAAAATCTATAAATATGAAGATGCAGAGTATAGTTTTGGTTATGCCTTTTATTATGTTATTATAATGCTTTTTTAAATGCATTGTTGCGTTTTTGTCGGCGAAAATAGTAACTTCATTGAGTCATGAAAAATTTTTGGAATTAGTCATGGAAAATCATGAAAAGTCATGAATTTGAAAATCTAAAATGTAGCAGATACCCTGGAAATAATGAAAAAGTGGTGTTATCAGGTGTTGAGTTAATTGAAATAGATATCTTCAAGCAATTAGAAACTAGAGCAAATAATCAGGAGTAAAAATTAAAACTTTTGCTATCAAAATTTTTAAAACATTTCTATTAAACAGTGTTTATTGTTTTTTTTTTTTATGTATCTTAAAATAAAAGGCCTCTGCCTGTTACTAGTTATATGGGAATTCTGATAAATGCAGTGGCAGTAATTTAGTCAAAGGTTTCATATCCAACTTTCTCCTATCATATTTTTAGTGATCAAATATTGTGTTATCTGAAATTAATAGCTATTTGTAATTGTTAGGAATTATAAAGAATGTTGAGCATTGTTTGAAAAAAAAACATGAATATTTTTTAATTGTTTCTAGGTTACACCATCTTCTGCTACCTCTGTACTTGACATTGGTGGTCATAATAAACCGGTGAACACTGTTGATTGGTCCACAGCTATGGAAATTAGTACATGCATATGTGGTACCATTGATGGAAAAGTGATTGTTAGCACTCTACTTAATCAGTGATTGTAAAGAACTTTATTGTATTAAAGAATATATTACGAATGTATGTGTACACACAAACTAAAGCATTCCTGTTAATAATTTATTATATTTTTCAATAAAATTTTGAAATATGACTACTGTTTTTTAGGTACATAAAAACATTGCATTAAATACTTATATATAGTGCAAAGCAAAAAACTAATACCAAACTGTTCAGTGAACGCAGGTGCCTGAAAGTAGTCTTCTGAGTTATCAGGCTTGAAAAAAGGCCTGTCAAATTTACACAATTCCTGAAGTTAAAAACTACATATTGCAAGGAGGGTCAAAACATTGCCTCGTAACGCAAGGAAGCGATAATTATGCGCTTGATTTGTAGTTCTCTTCACCCAACAATGCTTGCCTGAAAGCAGCCTATAAAAATCATAGGTGAAGAATGGGGTTTTCATTTGTTTAGTGAATTCATGCCTCTGATGTCAAGCCTAGGGTGTTAGAGCCTCTCAATCAGCACAATGGATAAAGCCTTAGCCAATCACAGCCTAGTTTGGGATAGGATTTCCTATCCTTTCTCAAACTATACCTTTGTTGGTTTGGAATCCACTCAAATGTTGTGTTCCAGAATAAGAAAAGACCACACATATTTGGGGAGTGTAATAAATACTAGATCTGGTGATTACAAAGTTAAGCTTTTTTTTTTTTTATATAGTATACACTATCACTGACGATTAACAAAATCCAATAGTCATGGCACCTTTAAAAAAAAATTGTGTATCTATTTTCTAAGTTTTTGATTGGAATATGTCATCTTGCACCTGCGCAGTAAGCTAATTTTGTGACTATCATGCACGAATGGAAGAGTGGCAGTAAATGTGTTAAATAAAAATACACCCGAATCTCTAATAAATATCTACTAGATGGATGTAAACAAAAATTGAAAACTATGTTTGAGGTTTATATGAATAAAAATTCTTTGTTCCTGTATTCTTCATTTTGCTTTAAAAACTGAATTACTTTGCTATTTACCTGGGAGGTTCTGAGTGAAGTCGTATTTTCACCCTAGATGTGCTCTCGTCAAAAGAAAGGTGTTCTTTCCTGACTTAATTTGCTTGTCCAAGGTTCATTAAAAACACCTTTTTTTCATGCATTGAATCTGATTTTATATTTTATGTATTTTTCAAAGGGAGTTTAGGGAAATGAATAACACTTTTCATTTATTAAACAGAAAAGTTCCCATGTGAAAGCATGCAGGGTGTATCCTGTTTACAGGGTGCGTAGCCAAATCTTTCAACAAAAAATAAGCACCTTTTAAGTGCTTTTTAAGCACTCAGTACTATATACATTAACAAAATGGAAAATAAATTTCAAAGACTTTACATGATCATGATAGTATAGACTGACAAAAAACTCTTTTTCTTGATTATCTTAGCCACCACATCGGTTTGATATCAGAGGGTGGAAAATGAAGCCTGAAATTGAGAATATCTTGCAAAATGCAGCAGTACATGAGAGTGCAATAATCTTACCAAACCCAGCTCAGTAGACGCACATGCACACTTGTAAGTATTTAATCAAACATGTAAAATGATTAGCGCTGTCATATGCTATGGACCGACGATAAGCCGAAATGGATTGTGACTGAATGAATTGTGAAAATGTCGCATTGAATAATGTGAAAATCGACATGGTAAAGAAAAAATCTCATTTTCGAAAAAGGAAAAATAAATTTTTTCAAAATTTCCAAAGAAAAAAGCACCTTTAAGGGCTTTTAAAATAGAAAATAAGCACCTTTAAGCACTTAATTTTATTATTAAAAACACAACACATCATGGTATTGCACAAGTGTCCTTTTTGTTCTACTTCAATTTTATAATAATATTTTAATAAATTTTTATTTAATTAAAAATAACTATTTTTTATGGTAACAGAAAAAATGGCCTTAGTCCACTAAAACTTGTATGATCTTGACCATTACTTTATTTGTTAAGATATGTGTATGTGCGTGTTATGATAATAATCACCCACAAGCCATTCATAGTTAATTTTATTTTTAAATAAATTTAATTTGTACAAGGATAATAATTTTATTTCAGGGAAACAAAGTGCATAGTAAGTAAGTGTTCCAACAAAGAATTCTCTTCTGGCCTTATGGGGAGGGATAAAGATAAAATTGGGAATTATCAATTTCAAATAAAGTTAAGTTTTATAAGTAATATATTAAATTTATTTTTAAAACAACATTTAAAGCAAATCACACACGTCATAGGAAAATTTAAAACGAAAACTCAATTAATCAAAAGGAGAAAAATACGAAGCTTTTGAGTCTTTTAAAATCTCAGCTTAGCACACACTAAGGCAAATAATGTGTCGAAATGGATTAAAAATTTTAATAATGACATCCATGTTCTAGCTATACATTTATTAAAATCACAACAAATAAAAACAGAATTAATATTCTCTTTTATAAACAATCATCAATTCATATTCACACAACAGAGTTATGCAGATTTTCTTTGCGCCAAGTCTCAAACATATAATTTATTCAAAGAATCAACAGTCGTAAAATAAAAATGCTAAAATTTGCGTACCCATTTTAAATTACAATTTCTACTTGCATATTATGCACATACTTTTATTTTTTTCTATTTACAATTGGGGGGGAAGAAATAACTCTAGATTCTCTCTGAATAAGAGTAAAATAAATATTAGTTTTTTTTTTAAATTAAAAGAGTTTGAATAAATACACATCTTGCTATCTGTACAGAATTAGAGAAAAATAGCTGAAGTGGGGACAATGTGCCCCCCCACTATGTTGTTGGTAATATACAGGGTGATGAAGCTATGACATAAAATAGTCCCCCTTTTCTTGGACGGGATATTCACAAGCACTATTTACATCTCTCATTGCTGATTGCATCATGTTCTGGAGAAAAAAAAATTCAAATGAAACATTATTAAAGTGCATAGGATTTGATATATCATATTGAACTTTTAGAATTGGTAAAATAATTTTAAAACATAGAAATAACAAAATTGGTAAGGTTATCAATATAGAACTTCCAAAATTTGTAAAATGGAGCTTCAAACACTGGTAAATTATTATGTATAGTCAATGAATAACATAATAATAACAACCTTAAAACCAAAATTATGTTATTTAGAGAGAGCGAGATGAACCTAAAATGTGTCTGTTGGTGTGAAAAAGAGTATTCTTTAGATTTTCACTTGTTAGGTTGCAGTATTTGTAATAGAAGCAATCATAAAAGGATGATAACCGAGCAGCTATCAGGTCATTTATTCTGTTTTCCAGAGTAGAACAAAATGGGTTCCATTTCTGATAGAGACACTATTCTTATTGATTCTTGGAATCAATGATTAACAGGGTCAGAAAGTAGACTTTTACATGGAATAATTGTTTTGCTAAACAATGTTACACCACACGCAAGGAACTAATATAGAGATACAAAGTCCAGATTTGTAAGCTTCAATATCTTTAATGAGCTCATAAAAGAACAGAGGGGCATCAATTTCAAATGCACAATGAAATCAAGGTGTGCATGAGGAACTAGCCTAAACAGTAGCCAATATTTTTTTTATAAGGGTGGCATTGTGCACAATAAGGGATATGCCTAAATAAGTAAACTATATTTTTGAGTTTGTATGAAATTCTTTGTGGCAGAATTTTTCTGGGATTTCTGCAACAAGCCTCTCTAGCATTAATATCTTTCTGCAAGATACTTTTAATAATAACAAATATACATGTTACTAATTTAAAGTAACAAAAAAACTATTTGGATAAAATAAAATTGTATATACATATTTAAATGAATATGTAATATTTTTTTAAATTCTAATATGAGTGATATTCTCACTTTTTGCAGGAGGAAAAGACACTAATTTTTTGCTTTTTCGAAATTCGTAAATCATCACTACAATAAAAAAAAAAATTTAAATAGTGAAATCCATAGCAGTAAATACCAGAAAAAAGATTGACGGCAAAATCATGCGAATCCAACTCTTCAAAAAGGGGTGCACTAAATGCGTGTTTCGTTTAGAGATTAGGTTACTGTTGTAATAAATAATGTTGTATTTAAAAAAAAATGGGATTTTAAAAACTGTCAAAATAAATGCCCCCCCCCCCCCTAAAAAGCGATAGAATAACTAACCATGATGTAACAAACATTAAACATGCTATATTTGTGGGTAACTTTCAATTCTCCTTTTGAGCTACCCAGCCTTCTTAGTTAATTTGTAAACCTTTGTTTAGAAATAAAAACCTATAGACTTCCTACTTTTGTTCCTCCTCTTCTCTCAAGCCTTTCAACTTATCAATCCACATCATTATTTAAATTTGGCAAAAAGCCAGATTAAATCAGACACTTACAGCAAGAGTTCTTTAAATTCTGGAGCTAGCACACTTAATTTCTATTTTTTTTTTTTTTTGCTATTGTATGGGAAAACAAGAGAGGGAAAAGAAATACTCATTTTTAAAAACATTCATTTTATTGCTGCCAATATTACGTCTTTCTTTTTCAATTATTATTTTCAGGTGTTTTATTTTCAAATGTTATTTTATGTATTTCCATGTTTTGTATGTGTCGTTTCCTGATACTTAATGATCTATAACTAATGCTCTAACAATGAAAAAGTAGCGTGGGTCGGAACAACGGTTTGCATGGAGTTTTGCAAACTTAACAGACTTGAATATTAGCAAACTCTTACTTTATTTTATTGAAAATATTATTCAAGATATTCTCTGCCTCAATTCAGAAAAAAGATGGTATTTAATAAGAGTTCCTAAAATAAATAATATAGAACTTTCATAATTTATAAAGTAACTTATATGTAAATTTCAAAATTGGAATAATAATTAAAAGTAAAGAATGATATAATTAAAAGTTAAGAAACTTTGGGTAAAAATAAGTAAACTCACAAAATTTAAGTTCATTATTCTTGATCAGAATCCCCATCACTTGAGTAGACTTGAGTATGAGATTCGGGTGATGATGAGTGAATGGTGGGTCTACGGACTAGACCTCGATACAATCCGAGCCATTCTTCAATCATTTGTGCCACAAGATAAGGTCGTTTAAGTATTTTTTGCTGTGCCACTAGGATGCCACCTTCAGTCACACAACAATCCAACCATTGCTTCATTATTTCTTCCTCTCTGCCCAACTACAATGCAAATAATATATCTGTTGCTTATACAAGTCATTAAAAAAACATATTTTACAAAAAGTTTATTTTTGAAATTTAGAATCTGTGAAAAATCTGATTTTTTAGATTGGAATTTTGTGGAGGCATTTTTATAATGCTGTGAAAGGTTATTTTTACTGCATAGATTATTCTGAATGGTCCTTAAATGAAACTAATTTAATTTGATCGAATTTGAATCCTGAAAAAACGTGAAACAAAGCTTCAAATCTTTATTATGCGTATTATCTTGCTAAAAGAAATCAGCTTAAAAATATATTTAAAAATTTTACTAAAATGGTCAAAATTAAACTAAAATCACTAGTTGGCAAGATTTTACATTAAGAGCATTACAAAGAATAATTTGCAATTTTTGTATGCTTTTTCTAAAACCTTAACAGCACAGTGATGAATAACTTTCCAAATATTAAAAAATTAAACAACAAAGTTTTTTTCATTTTTTTAACTTATTTTTTAAATGACAGCTTTTTGTCATATTAAAATTTTTTTCCAAGTTCATTGTCGTCAGCATAAAATGAGCTACATTTTTGTATTTAATGTTAGTGCAACTGTTAATGCATGCTGTTTAATGAATAATTTAACTATTTAATGTGTTCAACTGTTATACATAGTATTCCTCCTATGTCACAACAGTTAAAAAAAACTTATATCATTCAGTAGAAGGTGTTAAGAGCTTTAAAAAAAAAGGGTTGGGGTTCATGTCTATATAGACTATTATTACATTACTGTAAAAATACAATACCTTAATAATTTTTATTTATGTACTAATTTTCTTCATTTCAAAAAATCACAACCTTTGTTTGCTTTTATTTTGTAATAATTATTAAAGAAAATACTTTAAATCAAGAGCAATTCCTTAGGAAAGTGTTTCCCAAACTTATGACTTTTGTGTACCCTTTCTAAATTTTTCGTAACGCTGTGTACCACTAATAGAAAAATGTATTTTTTTACAATAAAAAATTGCACAAAAGTTAAAAATCACAACCGGCTGTCGTCACCAAGAATTATTAACTGTTGATTCTGCAAAAAATAGCCATTAGAAAATTAGGTCATTGTAAATTTTCATGGCTAGCTTTGTTTTTAAATAAAAATTTCTGAAATTTTTGTTTGTTGCAAACTATTTCGCATAAGAACGCGTACCCCCTCTAAACTGTTCCCATCCCCCTGGGGGTATGCGCACTACACTTTGGGAAACACTGCCTTAGGATGTAAATCCGATATAGCTGTCAATTTTGAGTTGAGACGACTGGTTTAAACTATAAATTAAGAATAGCAATTAACTATAGGGGACTGTGTATGTTGGAATATCAAAATTGTATTATAATAGGGAAATCTTATTAAAATAAACCTCAATTCTAAGTAAATAATAGAGAATACTGTACATGCATCTAAAGTTTTTTTGCCAAAGGGACACATGCAAATAAGATAAAACATGAAGAGAAAAGATAAAATAGTTACATTAAGCATGAAACTTTATTACTCCAGAATTTAAAATTTTAGAGCTTTTATGAACTTTATTGCAGTCATCTTAATGGTCTTACAGTTTAATAGCAATGAAAATTAAAAGCATTTTTTCATTGCATGCTCTCATTGGTTGTACTTCATTTTTTTAAAAATTTATCTATAAATAAAAATATGCTTCTCTCTGTCTCTCTCTCTATATATGTTGGAACTGAAGAATAACACAATTAATGATAAATCTGTTTAATAAGGCATAATAACAGGATAGTTAAACATGCAGGTGGTTAAAATGCTGGCACTGCAATCGCAAAGAGATAGCGCTTCTGTGTTTCAATGCTGCCTCATGCTCCATATAAGCAAATGAAATAAAGCTTTAAAAAAAAGGTATCAGTTGTGCTACATTATTCATAAAATTAGATTAACTCTTATTCTTTAATGTATAACACAACCATGTTTGATAAATAGCATTATTCAAGATTTGTTGCAGATTATAGATTTTTATAGATAAGAGATTGCGCACACTAAGCATAAAAGATTTGAACCGAGACATTTTTAAACAAGACAAAGCTAACACAGGTTACTAATACAGCATAATCCACACTGAAGTAACCAGGAATATAGAGCTATCCAATCCAAAAGGATGAACTAGAGGACTTGCCAATAATCAATCTTCATAATATTATGGTTGTTAAGAGTATTTACACATGAAACTTTGTTGGTGAGAATCATTTTGATAGTTAAATATCTAATTTTGATTTATTTTTACTGAAATTTTTAATCAAACTAAAGCAGACAATAAATATATGTTCTTTGCACGAAAAAAAAACGCAGTGCTATTTCACAAATACTAAGTTAATTTGACAAAAAGGTACAAGAATAACAGCTGGTAGCTACTAGTAACGGATTAATCATTGATAACACGGGGAATCTTTTTTTTTGTTGTTTTCTGTTACATGAGATTTTAACAGATCTTAGATACTATAGTACTGCTGATTTTAGATCTACAATCAGTTTCTCTATCGATGCTACTTTTTCATAGATGACATTTTTTGTCGAAATGAACAAGGTTGAAGACTTTGTATATAACAGGGGGTCGCATAGAAGTTGTGACCAACTTCTAAGAAAGTAAGAGCATATCATCCGGATTAAAACAGCATAGGTAAGGAGATACTGTCATTAGCCATTGGGCTCTATTATGAAAATGTGAGAATAGGAAAGCACACCAGACGCCTACAACAATGTTTTCGTGCATGGGTTCCTTTGCAAATTTAATCCTGATGGTGAGCCATAACATCTCTGGAAATTTTGTTACTTATGCAACCCAACATTAGCAACATATGACGTTGTTAAACTTGTTAATGCTTTATCAACAAAAAATAGACTAAAAATGTCATTAAAAAAAATCTGTCCTCAAGCAAAACTAATTCCAGATTTGCAATCTCCACACCCGAATTAGGCAAAATCAAGTATTTTTACAAATGTAACACAACATTAGTTCCCAAGTGTAACGTATGTGAAGTGATGACATCTTAAAAGAAAAATTGTTATGGCATTTACAATAGTTAGTTACCTCTTCCTGTGTTAAGAAGTGCACAGGCAGCCTCTGATGATCAACAGTCATTAAGGGTAAAAATATGACCCTCAGATCATCTCCCGAGCGTGTGTTAGCTCCAGCGCCAAGGACATCTTCGGTTTCCGGCTCAAGAGACACCAATGCAGTGAAGTGACCTCTGGTGTAACCGAGAGCAATCGGTGATTTCCAACAGAATGTTGGCTCCCACAACAATGGTAAGTATATACCTTGAAACAAGGAAATACAGTGCATTAAAAAACCAAATAAAGATTTTAAATTTTTATTGATTCCTGATTGAATAAGATTTTTACATAATTTGATTTAACTTAATGAAAGAAAGACTGCATATCTTATCATAGATATACAATTTTACCATCATAAGAAGAGAAAAATAATTAGAAAAATGAAACTGAAAAAAAAAAATTAAAAAAAAAAAGAATACCTTCAAACCTAGCATAACCGAGGGCCTCTCCTCTAAAGCTCTTAACATATTTAACACCATAAACGATGATTGGACGACGCAATATATGAGCCAAGGTGAAGATGTGCATTTGTTCGAGAGCGGAGCCCGGTTGAGAAGCGAGGGACAGCAGCATCGCCCAATCTTCCTGCCACTGAGTCTCGTCCAACGAAAACTGTAAGAGATTCGCCTGCAATGTCTCAGCTTCTTTCCAACGTGGATACAGACTGTAAAATAACAACAAAACTCAGTAAGAATTTTTAGTATTTGACAATAAATGATAAAAAACTTAGTTAACACACATTATAAAGTCATGTTCAATTGCAGAATTCCATTCTTCAGTTTTCTGTCAAAATTAAAAAAAATATATGTATAAAAGAAAGAAAAAATATGACAGGCATTCTCCGATTTTAATGTATTGCATGCATGCAGCCTCTACAATAAATATAAAGTTGAGTAGTTGAAGGTTATAAGTAGCATTTTAGAGAATTTGGGTACTCAATGAAGAGTTCATAATTGTTTGCAATCTTGATATTTGAATTTGCTTTTGAAAGAGAGGGTTTTCTAAGACTTCTAAAGGTCTAGGGTTTTCTAAATTAAAAAATCTAAAATGATAAGAAAGTATAGTATCAGATTTTCATCCCATAGTGGGTTGATAAAATGAGTACCAAGCAGGTTTGGGGACTAAACACTGAGGGTTTTGCATTAGGCTTATCACTCAACCCAAACATCTGTTCCTGCACCTTAGATCCCAAGGTTAAGAAAACTCAGATGGACACTGTATGATTGGCCCTTCATGGTCCGCTGTCAGGTCACTGTTTTATTTTATTACTTATTTTAATAAAAAAATTATTTTATCAGAATAAAGAAAATTTTTGTTAAAAAGAAAATTTGTCACTTAAAACTATTAAAATATAATGTAAACTATAACGTTAAAAATACATAAAACATAACTATTAAATACAACGAAAACTTTAAAAAAAATAGTTTGGGACCAGATATTTATATTATAAATATATTATGCACAGCATTTTTTTATACAATTCTTCAACTCCCTTATTGTCATAACAAAAAATTATAGAAACCAAAGAAACAAACTAAAGGGAACTTACACGGCTGCTGCTTCACATAAACTTTCCCCCAAGGCACGCCTGAGTGTATTATCACGATCGAAAACTCCCCACGTAGCTTGAAGTGCAGAATCCAGAAGACAATCGCCAGCACTTCTATTCCACAAAGCGTAAAGTCTGGACCCAAGCCTCTCTGTAAGTTCCAAACTCCAGTTTATAATAGGTGATTCTTCTTCTAATTCTAAAGCAGAAAAAACAAACAAGATTTTGCAATGAAATATTTATAATATTGCTCTATTATTTACTATTGGTTTTCGTATCTTAGTTTTAGTTTAAATTTCTTTTGCCATGTATGATTTGTAATCATTTTCTTTCTTTTTATACTACTTGCTATAAAATATTGTAAAATTGTGAATCACACATATTTTGATTTAGTCTTAACAATTTTTCCCTACAGACATTTCTTCAATATACATTCCCGGGACTGCCAACTACTACGCTTTTTGCCAAAATTTTTACTAAGTGGTAGACATTTACAAACCATAGCTTTCAGAATTTTTAGTAATTTTGCTAGCATTTAAAAATCCTAAGAGAGCTGCTGTGAGAGAGCTGGAACAAAGCATATGAATATTTAAATAATTTATATGTAGTGGGGTGGAAAATAAGTTTAAATGAATAAATACAATAAAACATAAACATAGCTATCACTAGAATAAATTTCAACAAAAAGCGTAGAAAGTTGGCAGCCCTGCATTCCATACAGATTTATTTCTACACAACAATGGAGACACTCAGAACAAAACAGGCAGATATCGACTAAGATTGAGCTTTGAGATAAACTTATGACAGTATACTAGTATCGCCTATATTTCATTTGCCGAAGTATCATTTGGGAATTTCGACTCTACCATAATTCTCAACCCTAAAACTTTTATTAGTTGTGAAACCATACTTATTTTTAGTCTTCTGTCATACATTTATCACAAAATTGAAAGCAGGTAGGGATCTACCCTTTTTTATTCTGGGTATCCATTTTAAATGTATTAAGTTAAACACTTTCAAAGAAAGAAGAAATTGAAATAACCTTTTTGTGCATCTCTGTCTAAGAGATCATCAAATAGTTTTTCTTGAACAATAGGGTTGAAATCTTCTATTTCTGCAAATAGAAATAAGCTTAAAATGACGTTTCTTTATTTATCTATCTAAAAATGAACAAACACTCAAAACTCTTAATATGTTTATAGCTATAGCAAATAAATAGACACGGCAGGCACTAAATATTACTTCACAATTTCGAATTTCATTAAACAGCCAAGTGCGTGTATCAAAAGTAAAAACATCTGCATTCAAAAAATAAATAAATAAATAAATAAAAAGAAAACAAAAAATTTCTAGAGTCATGTTTCAGTAGAATCTTTTATTCCTCACCTCACTTATTAAGTCTTTGTTATCTTACAGACTATTTGATAATTGTTTATAATGATAAAGTATCAACTCTACTACTAGGCTGTTAATTTATAGCACAATTTTTTTCTTTTTTTGGAAAAATTTATACTTAATCTATTATTATTTATTAATATAATTGCTTAAAAATGTGACGAATATAGCCACTTAAAATTTTTTTCTTTTTTTAGTGTTAGTAGTACTAAAAATAGAATTCAACACAAGAAAAATACCAAAAAATTTATCTCTTATCAACATTTTGATAGTGATTCAGTCTAATTTCAGTACATAGAGATGGAAGTCAAAGCCTTAACCAATTAACAAGGCACCATGAATATTTTTTCCAGTTTTTACAAAGGAATACAAAATATAATAAGAAAAACATAATTTAAGTTTCTCAAACTTACACTAAAGCTTTTATTTAACTTTTTCATTATTAAACTTTTTTTTTAATTTAAATTTAAAATAACAAAAGCGGTTTGCAGAAGAGAAAGTATATATATATCTATATAAGTTTAATTGAACATGTAATAATTTTTTATTCTGATAATATGATATTCTTGCATTTTGTTGGGGAGGACGCACAAATTATTTCCTTTATCTTATTTTTTAAATAATTAAATAATTCTCACAACGAAAATAATTAAAAATCATTAAATCTGTAGTAGTATGTGCTGAAAGATGAAATCACGCTAATCTTGTTCGGGATTAGATTGTTGTAATAAATAATATTATGTAAAAAACATCGGATTTAAAAACTATGGGGAAATCAATAGCAATAACTGCCAAAAATTTTATAGAATTATTGCCTTAAAAAGTAAATACTCAAATGCACAATTCGAATTTTCTATATTGTTTGAAATATATTGGGATATTTAAAATCCATGGGAAAATCAATATCAATAACTGCTGAAAATACAACCGAAACATTACATCGATTTATGATATTATTGGTGTAAAATTGAGAGTGTAAAAAAGAACTTATCTATATGCATAATTGAAATATTACATGTAAATTTCTGTAGAAAAGAAAACTAATATTTTTTTTACTTTTCAAAGGAAAAATCTTTCTGCAAGAATTCTGTAACGTTCTGCGACAATGTAACCATGTTACTGCGATTCTGCCAAAGGAATAAAGTGAAACAAACACTATTCCAAAATAGTCATTGTTGATATTAAAAATTAGTACTCTTATAATTTACTGTATGTTAACATGTGAGGTGAAGGAAGTAGTATCTAACCGCAAGACACCCTTTAACAAAGCATAACTAAAAATATTCTGAAATATTGAGCACGGAAAAATAAATATTTACTCTGAATTTACGATTTGTTGCTTAAAGAAATTTTTTGTAATGAAACCTTACCTGCAGGAAGAGAAAAAGTAACACACTCAGTTACGAAATAGCAAGGAAATTCGCCTCTTCTTTGTTTAAGTGATGCAGTGATCATATGGCGAATGTCAGCTGCCAGAGTTCGACTAATGTCGGCTGGAACTCTTTTAGCTGCAGGTCGTGTCATGCCAGTGTGAGAGAGTAAAAGTGTTAACAGATCCTCACGCTGGAAAAAATAAAAAGCATTAAAAATATTCTATAATTTAATATTTTATAATTATTAAAAATATTTATAAATATTTAAGTTGGGAAAAGGAAAAAACTGTAAAAAATAGTATTTATTAATAGTATTGTATACATTAGGGAACGTCATTTCTGAACACATCAATAAACGTTCATTATTTACAGCTAATTAAGCCAGTTTTTACTATAAAATAACAAAAACTAAAGGTATGGATAAAATTAAGACCTAAGAGTAACATTTGGGTAAGCTTAATGTTATGTTTAATCAAATTTTAAGATTTTCTAAAATAAATAAAAGTCAGAAAAAAACTTATCAGATTTTTAATTTTACATGAGATTAAAATTTGAAATTTTTTTTAACACTTACTATTTTTACAAATGCCAAATGCATTATAAATACTAAAAAAACTTAAGGTGAATATATTGTGCTAAACTCAAATGATAATATGAACTAATAAATCATAAATAAATCATGCTGTAAATTAAGTCAGCTTTAAAAACAACAAGGTAACATAAAAAGAAGAGCACAAGAACGAACCAGAGATCTGCTTTCAGAAGGAAATATGAATTATTTTCCATTTCTTTGATTAAAATTAACTTTTTTTCCTTAAAAAAAAAAAAAAACTTAAGTTATTTATCCTTTATGCAATAGTTATTACAAAGTGAAATTTAGCATGTGATGTGGTTTCAAACAGAAGATTAATTTACATATTTCAATCTATTGAATCTCAATAAGAATATTATATTTAAGTTTGTAGAGAAATTAACAACAAATTTGATGAAATGGAACAGCTGGAAAGTGTAAATCAAGCTTCTGTAAAAATATTAACTTACGTATTATTGTAATCGAGCTGCTTTCATTAATACTTTTTTTAAATTCACGACCGCTGGTTTATGCGCTCATGAAGGCCAATTTTTCTTAGTGGTAGTCAAATAAGAATAGTTAACATAATTTTAATTTCAAAATTATGTCAGCAATCAATAATTATACTGAATGATTATACACGATTAACCTTATTCTATTTAGTAATCTTTTTCAAATCAAATTTATTTAATTAAGCATCATTCATGAAAGCTTTAATTATGATGGCAATTTAAATATTAAATTTATGTATAGAGAAGGCAGCTATTTGAATTTAATTTCGTTGTAGCGTCAGTGGTGTGCAGAAAAGGGGGTAGCAGTTACAGGCATCCAATTGATGACCTCTAAACTTTCTACAACTTAAAAGCGTTACTTTTATTAGGAACTTAATTTTTTTATGAGGTGCATCCATTATTTAAGCAAAGTAATAAAATATGAATTTCAAGCAAACTTAAAAATGAAATTTTAGGTGATTAAAATTTAAATATTTTAATACAGTAGAGAACCAATTATCCGGTATCCCGGATGTCTGAATTTCCCGGTTTTCTGGATCGACCAAAAAGTGTTGTTAATCGGTGTTTTATCGAACCCGAATTACAAGGAAAAAGTGCAATGCATAAAGTAAGAGAAAAAAGAAAGGTACTCCTAACTTTAAAGAGAAAAATAACATTTAAAAGAATAAAAAAATTTGCAAGTTTAGACAAGAAAAACAAGATTAAAAAATACAAAATTCTCGTATTTATTTTTTAAAAATAATTACAATTCCTAAATTAACTAATATAAACAAAACCAATGGATAAATAATGCAATATATTTCATGCCTAATTATACAGGGGAAACGATAAAATAAAAGGAAAACTTATTAATCTAAATAAAAACACTTGAAAATTATCGAACCGAAATGATAGTTAAAAAAGGCACTAACATAAATATTGAAACCCGGAACAAAGCAAGATCAACGGAATTTAAAAAAAAAACTAATGATAAAATTTATGAATAAAAAGAATTAATTTATTGAGTGCGAAATTTATCGTGAAAAGAAAAAAAAATCAAACGTAGTGGAATCAGAAAAACAAAACTGCAATCTGCTTCATAAAATAATCGTATGTTTAAATTAATAAACAATTCTCCTTTTATTTATTTATTTTTTGTTGATACAAACACGATATTTAATTACAGCAGATGTGATTCCACATCAATAAAAACTTGCAAATGATACCGCACTTGAATTTATTCAGAAGAAAAAGATTTTATTTTTATTAATCGATGTCAAATAGATAAATATATTTTTCTCTTTCATCTTCTGTTCACTGATATGCATGCAATGCATTTTCCCCACCCCCCTCGTAAATTAAACAGATAACAAAATCAGCATGCCACACCCTTGAGCTTGATTGGCGGCCTAAAGGAGAAAATAAAACATTCCTCCCTTCCCTGCCTTCAAGGTCACGGAGGAAATGACGTTTCTCTGGGTAAACGGGGAAAAAATTCTCCCCTTCCTTACATTTTCCTCTACTCAACTTCAAGGATGAGTTCATTTCCGCTTTTTTTTCATAATCGTTCTAGTTTAAAATGGCGGGAAAACCGATCAAAATTTTTCCCGGTTTTCTGGATACCGGATAAATGGTTCTCTACTGTATTTAAGAATATTTTGCTGGAAATAATAAAATTTTACGAATGTTATCTTTTAATTAAAACATTCCTCCCTTCCCTGCCTTCAAGGTCACGGAGGAAATGACGTTTCTCTGGGTAAACGGGGAAAAAATTCTCCCCTTCCTTACATTTTCCTCTACTCAACTTCAAGGATGAGTTCATTTCCGCTTTTTTTTCATAATCGTTCTAGTTTAAAATGGTGGGAAAACCGATCAAAATTTTTCCCGGTTTTCTGGATACCGGATAAATGGTTCTCAACTGTATTTAAGAATATTTTGCTGGAAATAATAAAATTTTACGAAAGATTAATTTCAGCAGACATTTACATAAAAATAATTTTAACTATGCATTAAAATTTTTGTAAATATGTATCATTCAAATATTTTTATCTTTTAATTAAATAAGGCTTTTCTTCTCTTCAGAGTCAACATTATTATTATTACATTGTACTTTTCAGAGGTAGCAAATATAGTTTGTCCTGGGCATTAACACATCTCTGCATGCCACAGTGTTGCATCTTTCAGTAAGAAATTCAACTTTACTTAAGGTAATAAGAGAAAGAAAAAAAAAGCCTACTTGAAAGCGAATGGCTAAATGCACTAGAGTAAATCCGGAATCAAATGCAGAAGGTCTTTTGAGCAGAGCAACTTCATTTGCGTTGAGTTGTCTGGCAGGATCCCCACCCAGAGACAAATATTCAATAACAGGATCTGCATCCCCATCTACTACACCCATACAAGCATTCAACCATGTCCAGTCCACCTCTCTGTTGTTCCTACGGCTATTACGGAGTCTGCATTCTTCCAAATAGTTGTTTGATGCTATGGATATATCACTAGCTGAAGCTAAGGGAGTTGAAACCTAGGGGAAAAAAAACGGCCTTTAATATATTTCATAAACATATATTTCATAAACTTCGAAAATAAGAGCATTTGAAAATAGTTCTTAAATTTAGATATGGGAAATAATATAGATATTAATATACATCTGCTGTTAATTTTCATAATAAATTTTGATAATAAGCAGTAATTTATTTTAATTATAAAAAGCTTGGCAAAAAGTGTTAGCATGTATTATCAAGCATTTAATTTAGAAGCAAAATTTAATAAACTCTCGCAGTTTACAAAAGATAAATAAAAAAAACAGAAAAAAAAAAGAAAAGAAAGTTACAATTATTTTTAAGGCATCATATTACCCAAAAAATTACCGACGCATCGCATATTTCTTTAATTATTTTTTTATAGAACAGATCATTAATATATTAAATTTATATACCAATTATATATTCAATTTTAATATAAAGCAAGCAGAAGATAAACTTGAAGTTATGCCTAGTAAAGATTTTTATTATTTTAAATTAGGTTAGTGTTGTTAGGGCTCATAAAATTTAAAAAAAGAAATATTATTTTTTTTCAAAATCTATTTATAGTTAACCTGTTTGCGAAAGATTAAAAAAAATATATTGTTTCACTAAGCAGGGGTCTGTCCAGACATTTTGTAAAAGGTCCGTTTTTGTAAAATTGTGAAAAAATTACTCGTAATTTGCAAATATAAAATAAACATTAAGTCACATTCTTTCAACCAGGGTCCTGCTTTTGTGAATTTGTGCAAATAGGGTCCTGTTATTGCAAAAAATTTTTCAAGGAGTTTTTAAATTGTAAAGGGATACAAGATTATGCTCAACACTGTAAAATTATAATTAAAAAAAAATTTAAATTTTCAAAAATAAACAGCAATTGCTGCTACTAAATTAGAGATGCAACATACAAATATTTGGAATTTAGCCTCAACTGCTGAAAGCAGAATATTCATTTGGGACGAATAAAGGAAGAAGCGTCTGCCAAAGACAAAATTTAGTTCGTTTACATCTGTCTTTCTTTCCCCCACCCCCCTGGAAAGGATTTATTCCATTAACAAAACAATAATGAAGATAAACAAATTTGTAAAGGGTCCGATTAAAAGATAAATTATTTCGTGAAGAGTCTGTTTTTAAGTTAAAATATTTTGTGAAGGGTCCGCTTTTATGAAAAGATATTTTGTGAAGGGTACGTTAACGGACCCAAATTTTCTCTAAACAGACCTCTGATAAGTAAACGTAAAATTTCTGACCAGCAACAAATGTTTGAAAATAAAAGTCATGCAAAACAAAGAATTGTTAATTTAGTCAGCAGAATTTAGAAAGAACCTTAAACTGATAGCCATAAAAAAATAGATTGGACAATTAGATATTTTAAATCAAATCAAATGAAATGATGGTATAAGTTGTTATAAAATGATAAAAATTAGTTCACTTGTCTTGAGACACAATCATAGTGATGGAAGAATTAATATAAAGAGAAGCAGGCAAATTCAGATTAATTCTTCATTTCCACATTTTAGTTGATCAGAGGAGCATTGTAACCTCAGAAAAAAAACTTAACAGCTGTTATTTAAACATTTTAATGTTATTAAGTTCTACAATCTTTGGATAAAATCCAGAGAAAAAAAGTGTGCTCTGCTTTTTATAATAGGAATTTTTAGGGAAAAGTTTTGCAAGTTTTCCCTTCATGAATCGCATGCTACAAAGGGAAACTTTATTAATTTTAAGTAGGTCATTAAGGTAACAAGATTCTTTACTTCCTTAAAGTTTTTTTGATAATCATTTCTAAAAAATGTAAAATTTTGTGAATCTATTTTAAACAGGATATGAATTCAATATTAGGGGAAACTTTTAAAAATCAAATGATGGTAAAAGTTGTTAGTGATAACAAATAGATCTAATAACCTGTATTTCTGTGGTGTCAGATGATAAGTGATCATTTCTACGAATGGATGGGCAATTGATGGGAGAATAGAGAGATGTGGTAACTCTTTGAACAGACCGGCTCTCTTCATCTGTTGTTTGTGAAGATTGATCTACTTTGGGTCTGGCAGAGTGGCAAAGAACGCACTACAAAGGATAATTAACATTTTATCAATATCACTACTATAAAGGGGCCATGAATATTAATATAAAACATTAAAAAAAAGAAGATAAATTTAAAAGAAAATTAATTCATAACAAGAAATATGATAACTTGACTTGATTTTTACTTCTTTTAAATAATTTATCATGACTCAATATTTCATATTTATATAATTACATTAAAGAGAAGTTGAATACATCGTAAAGATTGAGAAATGCATAGCAATTCATTGCTTGAAATATCAACGATAACTAGGAATCTCCTCCTCACTATAAACTATCTGTTTATATGTAAAAATACCAAAAATACTGTTTAAATAAATACAGATTTAAATCAGATTTTTTTTTTTTTAAATAATTTAAATCAGATTTTTTAAAAATATTTTTTACGTTTAATAACTGCACTAACAGGCAAAGTGCGTCAATAATACCTATTATTTAAAAACAATATAACAAAAAAAGATAATATTTCTAACTATAATGCTTAAAATTATTATTTAATTAGTATTATAAATTAAGTGTTAATAAAGTAATGATTAACTTTGTTTAACCTAGGTAATTTATCAGTTAAATATCTATTGAAGAATAAATTTGTTTGGATCAGAATACATTTGTTAATGCGTATACACACAAACACATATATATATATTAAGTTTCTCTGGGAAGTCTTTCTTCATTATTGACATACACTAACTGAAGTTTTAAAAGCACTTATACTTATATAAACATATAACTAAATGGTTATGATTAAGACATGTTTAATGTTTATTACCAGCAAATTATTTTTCATACAGACAAAGGGGAAAGTTACTTTACTGCCATTCACAATTTTAAAAAAAAATAAAAATTATTAGTTTATTTTTAAATAGAGTAATTTACATACATTCCCCTTATTATTATTTTATTGGATGAAATCTACATTATCAATGAAATCATACTTTAAAAAATATCCCAACCAAAAGAATATATATGTAGTTATAAATAATTTTGCATAAAAATATTTACGACTTAATAATTCATTTTAAGAAAATTAATTGGTTTAAGTGAATGAATTTATTTTATTTTAAAACCGTCATTGAACTAAACTAAACTCAGTGGCGCGACAGCCCATATAGGGCCAAGGCCTACTGTGTCCAACTCAGTTTTCTTGACCTTGGGCTCTGGAGTGCAGGAGCAGATGTTCCGGTCAGGTGGTCAGTTGAAAGCGGAATCCCCAGTTTTTAGTTCCCAAGCATGCTTGGTACTCATTTATTGATCCACTGAAGGGATGAAAGGCTGAATCAACCTTGCCCGGTCCGAAGATCGATCCCAGGACCTGTGGCACAGGAGTGCGACGCGCTACCACTCAGCCAGCAAGAGTCATTGAACAGTTGACCCAATTTTTAAAAATAATTTTGTGTTCACGACTTATGATGTTCAACTCTATAGCCTTGTAATTTTGAACCCAATCCAGAAAACAAGGAAACTCCTGGATCAAGTGTTGGGAGAAATTTGCCTTCATGGAGAAGGATTTGATGCAAATAACCTGCATTTACATTACTTGGAGAGGAAAACTGAGGTAACCTCCCACAGTCAGCCTGATGGCAAGGGGACTCTAACCCGTGATCCATATACCACTAAGGATATTTTACGTCAGCACTGTGGTCGGTGCAAACCAGGTGGGGAATTTGTATCGACCAGCCATCACTGGGATTCAAACCTGGTCCATCGCATTGGAAGGCAAACGCTCCATTCTCCAAGCCACCACAGCTCAAGTGAATGTTTTTAAAAAAAACAATAAATCACAGTTGATTTAAAGCAGTGGTTCTCAACCCTTTTTGACCTATTGTCCTCTTTACGATTTTGACTACCACCTATAGTCTTAAACTCTATATGTTGACTGCCACATATCGCCCTCTTCTTTTTGCTTAATCATAAGTTGCGTGAAGTTTTTGTGAAGTTTTTTTTTTTCTTTTCAAAAAGGTCTGGATACTTAAAGGAAAATAATTAAAATATAAATATATATTTTTCTAATTGAAACCTGAAAGAATTGAAAACAATTATAATTAAAATATTAAACTCAATTGTTCATCTTTACAATGACTGCCTTGTGCTTTCAATTAAAGTTTGAATGTCTAGCTTTATAATCATCAAAGTTCCCCTTTCAAGCAAATCTTTAACCTCTTTCCTTCTTCATCAATATTCACTGTTATTTATAATTATTTGTATTTATTTTCTTTTGAATACTCATTGCCCCCCTGAGGATTATGGCTCCAATGTGAGGTTAAATTGCCCCCAGATTGGGAACCACTGCTTTAAAATAATGATTTTTAAAAAAAAAATCAAGTGATTTAAATCATGCAGCCGACATACTTTCACAGATTTTGGCCAATTTTCATAGGTACAAGAAGGGCAAGTCCACTTTATTGTACGACTCCAAGACTTATTCCTGTCATTGTAATAGCTGTCAGAGTGAATGGATGCTGAAGTTGTCACAACATCTGGTGATTTTGAAAGAAGTTCATTTGGGCTGCTGATATTAGAAGACTCTAGGACTGGGGAGGGTGGAAACTGTTTTCTAACAGATGAACACTGCGTACACTTTGTAGCTCTGGGCCAGTTCAGGTATGTACAAGAGGAGCAGGACCACTTGTTGTGAGGATTCGATGAAGCGCTGCTGCTCTGGGCTGTTGGATTCGTATTGCTTTCAGATATTAATGGAGCAATCTGAGTAAGTGAAAAATATTAAGTCATTAGTCAGATAAAATAATATAAATTATATGCTGTCTGAAATAGCTATCAAGGAAATTTTTTCCTAATCTAATTCAGACGAGGTTAGCGCTTATGGAAAGTGCGCTAATATTAAAAGAAAAAAAAAATTATGAGTACATCTTCCCACTTTTCCTCCATTCCGTAAAATATAAAAGTGATAAATGCTGACTGAGATTTTTATGCCATTTGCAATTTTTTTCATAGAAGATTGGATAGTTGAGATTTGAAAAATATATGTAATAAATAAAATGTACAATTAGGATCAGTAAGTTGGGTCATAGATAAAATAAATTACGCAAAATATATAATTTCAAGAAGTTATTAGAAATCAATTGATGAAGCTTTTCAAATTGAAGTTTTTTTTTAACCAAGTTATCAACATTAGAATTAGTTAAAATTAGGCATCTTAGGAACATATGTCCATCTTGAAGGGTATTTTGAGTTTAGTTTGTTAAAAATCTCAACATATGTTCACAAACATGCAAATCTAAACGTACAGCAACATTTGACACTAAAATTACCAGTAGAGTATAGTATAAGTAAGTATAGTAAAGTATAAGTAAGGTTTTTTCAGGTTTCGAAAAAAATTATAAAAGATCGTATTATTTTTTCAAATATTTAATTTTTCACTAAGTTTATAAGTTGATATATAAGTTCCCTTATAATCTTCTAAGTTTATAAGCTTACATATCCTCAATAATTTACTTACATTAATTTTAATTGGAAAATAAAATTTCTGCTGTTTAAAATAATAGTTTTAACAGAAAACAGTAAAGTATTGGTAAGAGGTGCTTTCAACTTCAAACTAGTTTCAAAAACAGATATTCTTGCTTCTTAATGCAATAAATATTTTGTTAAACAATTTATAATTAAATCAGAATTAGAGCTATTATGAGCAAAAATGTGTTTCTGAGTAGCCTAGGTGAATTGCAGCAACTGCAACAACAGTAATATAACTGATTACAGTCAAATCTCAATACACTGTTCCTGTATCGTCTATTTTCCCATATGTATCGTCTTGTTTTAAAGGTCTCAATACAAATGCTATTCTTATAATGTTAATAATGCTGACTAAAAATTGTTTCTGAAACTCGCGAATTTCCACGTTTATTGTTCGGAAATTCTACAGACCATTGAAAATATCAAAGTTTTTTTGTTTTCAGAAAAAAATAGTAACTCCTGATGCTAATGATGAAGAAAATAAGGATTTATTGCAGTTTTATGACAGTGGAGAAAATTGTGGTATGAAATGAAAAGTTTAAACTTTTGGTTCAAGAAATGGTTGCAAAAGCTGAAGAAGTGCAAAGTGATACTGATAAGAAAGCGAAACAGGGCCACAACCATATGCAGAAGGTCCTTTGAACACTAAGCAGCACTCGGTATTGATTCACGAGTACAGAAAATGAACAGCAATGTGTTACTACCATAAAAAATTTAATTTCTTCACTGAGAAAAAAAGATTGTATTAAAACTAAAATTTTTTATGAATAGTTTAAATAAATAAATTTGTTCATTATTTTTCATTGTAAGTATTTTTGCATTAAGGACATAATTTTTTCAATAAAAATTTATATGTATATTATTTATACTTTAAGTGAACCTGATTAATTTTGAAGCCCATTACTTCTTTATTACTTTTAATACATTTTCAAGTCATTACTTAATGTTTTATATTGACCATATTCATCGTTTTCCTGTATGTATCGCTCACAATGAATGGTCCCATGAAAAATTAGCAATCCAGATTCTACTGTACATGCAAATACACCTTTCAGCTACGGATTAGATAACCAAGAAGAAAATTACCATGTATATATCCTGAGAGTCTTCTTGTGATATAACATTAGCTTGTTTAGGAGAGAGGCAGATCGTACATTTAAGAGACTTAGGCCAGTTCTCAAATGTGCAAGCACTACAAGTCCATTTCGGTTCATCTTGACTCATTGTATTAGTTTTTCAGAATATGCGAGAATTGGAGAAATGAAACTGGCAATACCTAAAAAAGAAAAATATAATTTTGCACTTTTCGAAAAATGAAAATGCATATTAAACATTGTGGATGATCTTCCCTAACATAATTTTTATTGATCATAACAACATTATAATTGATTATAGGAAACTATATCAAACGTTGCCCCCTACAGATGGGGTAATTATTGATCACTGGGGTAATTCCTGATCATTGTCATTTCTTCTTATAAATAGTGTAAAAAAATAGCTAATAAATAGCTAATTGTCTTTTCTTAAATAACAGTTCATATTTATTAAGTGGAACAACTATAAAATATATTTTAACTGTAATCACAAAATTTGTTTTTAACTCTATACAAGACAAATGTGTTCTGATTTGCACCATTTCTGGTTTGTCTTACCCTCCTTCTATCTTAATTTTATGTGTGTACATTGTTAGAATGATTTTTAAGTTTATAAATTAACCTAATATAAATATGGTGAGAAATTATAGGCCTAAAAAGGATGCTAAGCTTCTAGAAAGGATACTAAGCAAAATCAGTGAATTTCTTTTACTGATTGAAAATGAAAATTTCAGTGTGAGAACTGCTGTCAGAGCTATTGACATACTTTACACTCTCACTTAGTGAAATTAAAAAGTCCAGCAAAAGTAACCCATGTGGGAACTCTTTCTTATATTCCAGCAGAACATGAGAATGAGATGGCTGCTTGCCTAAAATGTATGGCACAATGCAAAGATTTTTGGAAAATTTAAAGTGTTTATCTTTATTCTTTCTTTTAAATAAATTGTTTTATTAGCTGCTTAAACATATATTTTTGGTTTATTTGTTTGATCTTGATGTCTTATTTGTTAATTACCATTGTACAATTATTTTTAAACAGCTCCTTTACTATAAAAACTTGTGATCAGTAATTACCCCAGAAGTGATCAGGAATTACCCCAGAAATGATCAAGAGAAGGGGTAATTCCTGATCACTAAAAGTTTAAAATCCTTTAAATTCTAATTAGATTTTCAAACAAAAGAAGGTAGCATAGTTCTCCTCTCATAAACCCTCAAACTTCCAGCAAATATTAAAATTCTATCTTGAATATTTTTTTCACAAAATAGATGTTTGCATTTTTTGATCAGGAATTACCCCAGGTCACCCTAATAGGTAATTTCTTTCACATACTGATTATAAGTATTTGCGTAAATAATTTTCACAAGATCAAAAATTTTGTTTCTTTTTTTAACCTATACAACCTAGCGGCAAAGGTTTAATATTGAATGCCCTTTTATTTTGGTGATTTCATACATTGAAAGTAAGATTTTCTAATAAGAAACCAAGGTAAAAAGAATGAGAAAATTAAAGATTTTATGCACAGTAAAAGCTTCACGATACACTGCCCAATACAAGGAACACCCTATCGACCTAACTTTTAACCAACCAGAGTAGATGTCGAGTAACATTTTTCAACTCCACCTCTTGAAATTCTTCCTTGATTTTGATTTCAAATTTACAGCTCTGATTTTATTAATTACTATGTTTAGTTTGATAACATAAATCAACAATATATGTGATGTAAGAAGCCAAGCAATAAATAGCTTTAGTTAAATATAAAATTATTTAAAAAGTCACAGGCTTACATGTTGTCGTTGACAAATGTCAAGCTTTGACTATGATGCAATTAGCTCTCCAATACTTATGAGGCAGATCATTAACAGTTTAGAATGCTTTGCACTCGTCTAAGTGATCAGCCTTGAAAACTTGTTCAGAGTCACATTAACAATATAAGTAAGAGTCTATAAATTTAAACGAAACAAGTTGGCAAGAAAATTATGATGCCTGGTTAAAAGTCTAAACCTTGCAAATGCTGCAAATTTTAGAAGGTCTGAGAGCAGATCATCCACATGATTACACTCCATTTCTTGTTCTCAGAAGTATATGTAAAGTCATACATTTTAGAATTTCAAAATTTTCTTTTTATTAGCAATTTAATGGAGTGATAAGAAAATTGCAAGATTCATTCAGAAATTTTAATAGGTATTAATAGACTTTTTTTTCACATTATAGGTTAAATACAATATATTTTTTAAATCAAGATTATTTTCTTATGTTAGTTTAGCATAAAAATTCGGTTATAAAAATGGAAACAATTGCAGAAAAATTTATATCTTAGTTTTAAAAAAAAGTCATAGTTGTCTAAAACATAATTAATAACTTTTTTTTATCTAAATGTTAAGAGAAATATAAATTCCACTCACAAACTAATCATGATGCCATAATTTACACATTAAATATTCCAGTGCAGGTCAATCCATAAAATTTATCCTAAAAAAAGAGGGAAAGAATTTGCATTATTACAGGTTATGCTAAGGTTAAAGCTTGTTTAAATGCATAGGTATAACAATATTACGCATTAGTAAAGCACCTCAAAACAAAAAATAGAAGAAAATTTTTTTTTAGGTAGTTAAGCCAAAATAAAATCTTTTCGCAAGCAACGTTAAGTTAAAATTAATAAAAAGAAAAAGAATATGAACAAAAGAGTTTCAACGAAATAAAAATTTCAATTACTGTTTTCAGAAGAAGTAGATAAATGTTAAAGGAATAAATTAATTGATTATTACTTAAGGTAAATGTATTTACCAAAATGTAAACATAAGATGATTAGCAGCTTTCTAGGCTTACAGAAGCATAAATAAATAATAAAACGTTCAGCTCAAACTTTGAAGCATTAAAAAAGGATAAATTGTGATTTGCATCGCGGAAAATATTATTAAAACTATCACAGACTTTTTATTTATATAATATTTTGATCCTAATCCATTACTGGTCACGCAGCTTGCTCTTCACAAATCTCAGACACAAACACAATTTCCTTTCCATTTGCTCTGTTTCCCTGGTCTTAGCTCCCTTCTTGGCCTTGGTTACAGCTGCACCAATCAATTTGAAAGAAATATAACAAATAAGCAAACAAAAAAGGTAAATAGATGTTCATATTACACAATTTGACACAAAATATTTTCTTTGGAGCTAAAATTGTTTATTAATTTCGTAACATTCTTAAATAAATTCATAGTTTTTTTCCAAGTTGTTTTAAAGATGAAACCGAAACTAGCAGAAATTCATGAAGAAACAAAATTTTCTCGTCATTGTAAATATTGAAAATAATACTTTAAAATTGATTTATTTTAACCACAAATTTTTTCTTTTACCTTTCAATTTAAAAAGAAACTTTTTTGCTCGAAAATAATTTTTTTAAGTTGCACCAAAACAAAAAAATATGCTGAAATTATCTTTCCCAACGTATTAAAATGTATTTTGTAAAATATGTCGTGAGCATTTTTTAGGAAATTAATAGTTTTTACTTAAAAAATTAGAAAATTTAAATAACAAAATTAAAAATAAAAATCTGACGCGGTATCTTTTCACTGTTACGTCAATTAAGGTGACTTTGTTGTCAAACAACAAGTGACCTCACTAAAGAAATATATGATTTCTCTCATAAACATTTTTTGTTTTTCATTGTCATCGTGTTTAAATTTCCTTATCGATGACTTGAGTGACGTAACTTTCGTGCTGTTTGATGTCTGCTAAAACAGTTTCAGCAAACTCGCGTTTGATAAAATTCAAAGCTTTAAGAGTTAGAAGTTCTAGGAAAATTTGTGACGAAAGATTAGCATGCCGAGGTATTAAACCTTATGCTGTTTTTAATTGTAAAGAATGTGGTTCAAATCAGTGTGAGGCATGTGAAGCATTGTTGCATGAAGATTTTCGTCTAAATTTGCACAACAGACAAATTATATCGGGTCCTCCAGCTGACGAACTCTGTGAAGGTAATTGTGAAGATCGTAATTTTGCGGATCTTACTTGTTCCCTCTGCAATCGCAATTTTTGTCTTGTGTGTGATCATTTGATCCATACTCAATCGAAACAGAACCACGTAAGGACAAAATTTACCACTCAGGCAGAAGAATTTCTATCGTGTGACGAAATTCCTGATGAATATCTGCCAATTTTGGAACAATCAAACGATCCAGGGCATATCAGCATCAATTCTCTCAGCACAATGATGTCCCTTAGCTCAAATCTTAATGACGGTTTACCTGATTTATTTCCTGAGCATGAGGTTGAATCTAAATATGGATTAAAAAGCTCCAAAAAATCTACAAAGGATCCAAAAAGTTTTCTACTTATCAATGACAAGGAATTGTTGCAGGTAATTTATCTTTCTTTTTTTGTAATAAATTTTCTGTTTCTAGCAAAATTTTAATTTGAATATTTACTTTTATGAGATATTTCATTGGAGATATTTCACTAATAAATTTTTGTTGGGTGAACCACCTCTCCTCACTCAGTCAAATATAAATTTATTGTGATTTTTTTTTAATTTAAAAATTACGTTTACAATTCATGTGTTAGTTATTTATATAAATATTACTATTGATATTTTCATTTTATTTTACTTTATTTATACATCAGCATATTATTTTAATAGGTAAAGGATGCTGAACATTTTATTGAAAAATTAGGTTGTGGTAGTCGTCAGCTGAAAGTTGTTTCAATATTTGGTAATACTGGCGATGGCAAATCATACACTCTGAACCATACATTTTTTGATGGGCGAGAAATCTTTAGGACATCAGCTTCTCAAGAATCCTGTACAGTTGGAGTTTGGGCTGCCTATTGTCCATCTGTGGGAATAGTCACTGTTGATACTGAAGGTTTTTTAGGACAGGCATCTAATACTCATACAAGAGCCCGCATGTTACTGAAAGTAAAGATTTTTTTATTTATTTTTTTTATTTATACTCCCTTAGCAGGATTAGCTGAGTTTTTTTTTCTCAAAAAAACCCTCATAATTTACCCTCAATTTTGGACTTGTTTTCGAAGTTAATTTTTTTCCATTTATTTGCGAAGTATACAAAAAAAAATAGCATTATATTTGTAAAGGAGCTTTTTTATTAACGCTACATTGTTTACAGTTTACAATTTTATTTAAATTAGCAAAGGTTTCGTACAGACTATCATTCACTATTGATATTGAAGTTTTTTTAAGACAGGCATCTATTTCTCATACAAGAACCAGCATGTTACTGAAATAAAGAATTTTTTTTATCATTTAGAGCTAGCAGGGTTTTTTTTTTTACAGCCTATAATTTTACCCACAAATTTGGTCTGTATTTCAAAAGCAAATTTTTTTTCTTTGAAAAAACCTATAATTTTGCCACCTATTTTTGGTTTCTTATTCAAAACCCTATTTTTTCCCCATTGATAAACAAAGTATGCATAAAAGAAATTGCATTGTGTTTGCAAAGGAACTTTTTTACTGAAGTTACATTGTTTACAGATCAATTTTATTTAAATTAACAAAAGTTTCGATAGACCACCATTCACTATTGATACTGAAAGTTTGTTAGGACAGGCATCTAATACTCATACAAGAGAATACATATTGCTGAAATACGGATTTTTTATTTATTTATTTACTAACCAGCAGAGCTGGCTAGGTTAGACCCAATTGATTTTTTTGAAAAATGTATCATTTTACCCACAATTTTGGTTTTTATTTCGGAAACAAATTCTTTTCATTGATAAGCAAAGTACTAATATTTAACTCCTTCAAAGCCCTTTCTACCTGTTAGATTATCAACATTTCTTTGATAACTTCATTTAAATAATATTTCTTAAGTCTCTTTAAGAACAAGTAATTAGAATAGTTTCAACTTATGTTTATTAAATGTAATTTTTCACTTCTAGGTTTTAGCTATATCTGATGTGGTAATTTACCGAACTCGAGCTGAACGCCTCCACAATGACATGTTCTCTTTCTTGGGTGATGCTTCTTCTGCATATACCAAACATTTTACACCAGAACTAGAAGAAGCATCCGCTCGATGTAATGTTGATGGACCGATATCAGTCTTAGGCCCCTCTGTTATTATTTTTCACGAAACCCGACACACTGAAGTTCTCTCGAATAGTAAGAGATTTTAAAAAATCTATTTTTGTTCATTACGATTGATCTATTATTAACTTCTTTTTAAAATTAAAGCCATTCACTAATACACCTTTCATGGTTTAATACCAGTTTTAGGTCCTTCTGTTATTAATTTTCATGAAAAACAGCATGCTGATGTGATCTCAAATAGTAAGAAATTTTGAAGAGCTATATTTGTTTATTATCAGGATAAGTTCTTAAGATTGATAAATTAACCCTTACATCCTTTCATATGTAAATAAATTTTTGAGGCGCTCTTTTCTCTGCATTATTTTGCTGTACCGACATAAATATATACAAGAAATTAGTTTGTTTTTCATCAGAGAAAAACAGGCTAGTTGAAAAATAGTATTTTATGTGAAGGACTTTCAGAGATTAAGCTTATTAAGTGTTTTATTTTTATATTTGTATTCTTTACCTATAGCAGACATGCCAACTCTCAGGCCATTTAAGTATTTTCTCAAGCTTTTTTTATAATAAGTTTATAAATCTAATCATAAGTGCACAGTTTGCATAATTTTTTCAAAACTTTCCTCCATATCAGCAATTTTGTAGTTTAATGGTATTTGGTTTATCATTAATTCCTTTTTAGAATTTTTTCTTAATATTTTGAAACGCCAGGTATACCATAAAAAGAAAAAAATTTAATACTGCCTTTAACTTAGCATTTACAAAGCACTGCATTAACAAAATGTGTTTCAATGGGATACCTGCAAGTTCCTGATTGGTTGTTGAAACATGGCATTTGTTTACGTTAGCAACTGTTCTTTCCCTTCTATTTTAAGTAAACCAAGCCCATCTAGTATCAATTCTCTTGGGTGACACATTTTATATTCTTTCACGAATATTTTAACTCTTTCATTATATATTTCTTAACACAAAGAGAGGAACGCAGCCATGCAGAACATAAATAAACTAATTATGCATCGAAGTTGCCATGTATGCAAACAAAAATATATATCATGGTAAGAATAAAATGCATAAACAAATAATAAATCTAAGTTAAATAAAGGTGTAGACGAGAAATTATTATATTTCAAGAAATTCCTTGTGTGATACAGGGCTGTATTTAATTAACTTCATGTTAATTAACATTCTAGCTTACGTTGAGAAACTTAATTGAACTTTAACACACCATTTTGCTTATAAACAATCGACTGGCACTGACATCATAGGTCACATGTGTGTGTGTTTTTGTTGATAGTTTTTCTCTGTTTGTAAAAGTTTTAAGAAAAAATGACAAAGCTCAATTTTTGATATTCCAGAAATTTAAGTTTTGTGCTTTACTATACGAAGACAATAATTCAGAACAGAAGTTTTTCATTCTTTTGACAGAATTAATACAAAAATTCAGTACAGGAAAAGTAATATCTTCAGTGAGTTGGCTTAATTAAAGGTGGCAGTATTTAACATTCCTCACAGAGATGTGACCTAGGAGAGAATATTCCGTCACATATTAAAAATCCAGATTTAATTCTGTTATTTGTCGAAACAAACTTTGAAGAATTTGTTGACTTGGTTGGAAAACCTAAAAAAGTTTTAGAAAAAAATTTTTCTAATTTTTTTTTAAAATTGCTAAATCAGTCATTTAATTTATTTTAAACAAATAGAATTATTTATTATTTTTTAATTTTAGGGTTAAAAACTTAATTAAAAAATGAAATTGGAAAATTTGTAAATTTATTTTTTAAACATTTTTATTGTTTTGTATATTACGCCATGCCATGGTCACAAAAAGTCAAAGGCTTTTTTAAATTCTTAGGTTGGCAGGTCTGCTATTGATATTCATTTACTTGAGTTTGTTTAGATTTTTATCAATGTTTTTTAATCCTTTGTCTCTTTTAATACCCTAATTGCCAAAAAAATTAAGACTTGATGCTTATGTCTTTCATATACTTAGCCTTAATTACAAAATAAATTTAATAATATAATAAAATCAAAGTAATAAATATAAAGTTTTAGTTGTCCGTAGTCAGTTATTGCAAACCTATTTGGCTGAATGTGTGTGCCCTTTGGCTCCCTTCTTTGCAAGTCACTAGTGGTAACTATAATCACAAGTATGTGTTACTTTGAGCAGGGTTATGGGGTTAAAAAGGGAAAACATGGGTTAAAATAAACTGCAATATTTCCATGACTAACAACTATAAGTCTGTTTCTTTCTCAATTCAGATCCAGTCTGCAAAAGCACTGCCAATTATCAATCATAGTAACAACCTTACAAGAATATTTAATGTAATAAATATATAAATAGTTTAAACTCATTTATATACTTGTTGGAAATAGTACTTTTGAGAATTTCATTGTGATATATGATTGACACTACACTTTCAAGTAATAGAAAAAAGTTTACAGTCAATAAAACAAAGTTTACAGTCAATAGAAAAAAGTTTACTGTCTAATGTCTATTATAGGAACTCCAAAAACTATTTATAACATTGTTTATATGACTGTAATAATTGTAAGACTATATGTAATTATTTAATTGTAAGTTTATGTTCAAATGTTTATTAAAGTCTAAAAATAATAATGTTATGCTTACTGGATTGTAACAGAGAAACAACACTCATATTCAGATGTTAGCAAGCTTAAACTAAAATGCTTTTAAGAACCTTAAAGAATATATATAATTATATATATAATTATATATATATCTAAAACCAAGATAGTATAATAATACATATATATATATATATATATATATATATATATATATATTGCCAATATAATAATGTCTTATCATAACATTTCAAAATAACTTCCTCTTTGTACTTTATTTTATTTAAACTAGATCATAAAGTTTTAATTAGTCCTTTTCAATTTTCTTAAAGTTCTATATATTTATTTTTAATTTCACTGTTTTTATGATTTTTATATTTTCAGTTGAAGATACAGAACCAGAACTAATACTTAGATCAAGATTTCAAGAAAATGGTTTGAAGGTTGATGCTTTTAGTAGTTTGGAATATTTGGGTATACATGCTGAAAATGGAAAAAGTGATTTTGTTCAGTTGCGACAAAGAGTGGTTAAATTAGTACAGAATTCTTCTGTCCGTGTAGCCAGATCTCCATCAGTAATTTTCACAGTTCTTAAAGTGAGTAATTTATTTTTTAAAATCTATCTACCATTAAAACCACCTAGATTTTGGTTTTGTTTTCTCAATGTTTCGTTTATCAGTTAATTTTTGATGAAAATGCAAGTTGTTGATTCAGATGAAAATTAGTTTAAGTAGGTGCTTAACTTTTAAGTTTAAATTGGTGCTACTTACGATGGCTTGTAACAGGCTGTAGTGCCTCGATAGAAGAAGAGCTGTTAAGGATTAGGGAAAAATATAAATTTTCAAAATAAGTAAGATCAAATTATTTATAAATTTTTTTAACTACTCATAAAAAATTCAATGCTATATAACTCTTGCATGGTCAGTAAAACAGTTTTTTCTCAATATCCTGTTTAATAATTGCTGAACCAGAATTTTGAACAGAGCAAAGCTTATAACAGATTTGTGTGATGACAGAGGTGTAGTAAATGGATTTAGGATCAAATCCATAATTTCTTTCCAAGTTCCTGTTTATAAGGAACTTGTGAAAAATAACATGAGACTATATAAAAATAATTTTTCCTAAAATGAGATCCTATTTCTACAAAATGGGTTATTTTACCAAAACCACCTTTATGTAGACTATGAATATTCCAAAACCAAGAATCTGAAACAAATTAAATTGTCTATTGGTTGCTTGCTTGAAAAATTACATTATATCAATCTTCTGTTCATTTTTACATGCACTTTTGGGAATAATTCACACGAAGCTTTATTACTTTTGTGTTTTTGAAAATTAGTTTTTGAATCGTATGAATGCAAACAAAGCAAAATATTTACCCTAAATTGTAAAAAAATAGGTATTGAGAAAAATTCGGATTATTTTCAAATTTCAGAATTATTTCAGAATTCAATTTAATAATTTATAATTTAGCAAACATTCCTTTTTTATTCATGCAGTTTTGTGAAGAGACCCTATTTGAGTTTTGAATTTTTCTGAAAGTCCCTTATATCATTTCAGGTTGACAACAGTTAATGCATTGATTTTGTATTTGAAGTAAAATAACTTAAATATTTGGAGACTTAAAAAATATTTTGCTGCTAAATATTTTTTTTCCAGAAAGCTTACATTAGTAAGACAGGCATAAAAAAAAAATGATTTTTCTTATATATTAAAATTAAATTTTTATAGATATAATCAATAATTCAATTTTTCATTAACTGATTGTGACTAATCTTTCATTATTTGATTTTATGTAATCCTATTTTTTCTTCTTTTTAGACTTTAAATGAAAAGTTCAGTGGCAATTTAGAAAAAACCCTACCTAATACATTTCCTGATCAATATTTCACTTGCTCAGCCTATTGTAAATCTTGCAAGTATGTATACTGATAATCATTTTAATACATGCCATTTTTCATGCTGATTCATTTTCAATTCAAATCAAAATTAGATTTTAGATATACTAGTTAAAATTTTTAAAAATCTATGGTACTCATAAGATCATAATGTATGTGAAGATTTTAAGAGTATATTTCAAACATTAACTTACTTATTTATATGTACTAAGGAATGCATAAATGCTGAATTAGTTACAATAATTAAATTAGAAATTATAGTTTTTAGTAAACAGAGTACACTTTATTATTTCATTTGAATGTTCCTAAAGAGTAAAATAAAAGCTAAAATATTAGTACCAGAAAATAAGAGAGAATTTTCACTTCTAGTAATTTAACTTTTAAACATGAAGTTGCATATTCATATTTTGCACCATTTTCAGAATAGGCATAGACAGCTCTAGTTTTAGATAGGCTAAACTTGTTCTAACAGTCATGAGTAACTGTTGCAAACTCTTAGCAGTTATGAAAGTAGCATATTATTTGCAAAAGCGCATTATTTCATATAACAACGAAGCCTTCGAAAAAACAACCTCAACGCAGCTTTACTGTAAAACTTACAACTGATCTTTAGTTTGCATAAAGTGGTCTATATATATGCATGTATTAAAAGAGATTTTAGCATTTTCTTTTTAGAATATGCTAAATTGTATAAGAATGTAATTATTTAAAATTTAATGTCTTTGCCATGTGCTACTTAGAATACGAATAATAGTATTATACCTATACGGAAATGTAAATTTTTAGGTTTTTAATGTGACAGTTTCATTTATGGTTAGAAAGCATCAAAACTTTGGCTAACCTTGTTTAAATTTACATTATTAGTTTTCAAAAAAGGAACAATTTACTTTCAAGTATAAATTTTTTGAAAAAAAAATTTTTTTTTTCTGTTACTCTCTCTCTTTTTTTTTTTTTTTTTTTTTTTTTTTTTTTTTTTTTTTAAAAGAGCTTTCATAAAATCACTTTTCAAAATTCCAGCTTTAAATTGGTTTTTAAAAATTTTAATTTATTATGTATTTTAGATCTCGCTGCTCAAATAGCATGAATCACGAAAAAGACGATATCCCTCACAGTTCTTCTAACAATTGTATCTATCAGCATCAATTTGAAAACAGAGTGTTCCTATGCAAGGTAATTATTACTGATGCATTGAAAAATATTTTTAATTTATGTTTTTATCCATTTTCATTTCCTATAGTTTAACTAAAAGTAATTAAAACCAATATGAATTTTAGCAAAAAAATTAGCATTTTTATTTAATATATTTCGTTTTGTACACTTGTACTTGTAAACCTCTTGACAATGTTCATTCAGTGTGTCAATTTTTTGATATTATTTAATTTTCTATTTTTCTCTGTACACTCATGTGGAAAAAATATTTAATACCTCTGCCTTAAATGAGTGACTAATACTAATTGATAGCTAGTTTACTTGAGAAAAGATTAGTGTTGAAATTGGTAATTAATTATAAATTATTTTACATCTTATAAAGTTGTTTTTTTTTAGTTATATTTTAATTACTTGCCCATTTAATATTTAATGAAAAAAAAACTATAAAAAGTTATTGAAGATAACTTTTTACATTTTAGGTTTGCTTTGAGAGGGGTGAAAAGATAACTGTTACACCTGAAGTTATGGAATCTAATGACTCATCTTGGATGGGAATCGCAAAATATGCCTGGTCTGGGTACGTTTACAGTTCTGTCATTATGTCAGTTATCAGCATGATTAGTGCAATGAATTTTTTAACAAAAGTCTTCCATTGCTATTGTATATTTTTAAATTTTATTTTTCTATTAAACACAGTTATATCTTGGAATGTGCAAAATGTGGAGTAATTTATCGAAGCCGTCAGTATTGGTATGGTAACCAAAACCCTTGGGACACTTGCGTCCGAACCGAGATTTGTCACATATGGCCAGAAGTATGTTATATTTGGATCTATAAGTATATTTAGACTGAAGATTCTTTCTTTAATATGTCATTTTTTACTCTTTTTTTTTGTTGCTCACTTTTCATAATTTTGATACTTCTTTTTTAAACCTTTTTCCAATTTTTGGTTTTATTTCTAAAGATATCGAAAAATAACTATATCAACAAAATGTTTCGATCGTGTGCTTTTCAAAATATATAAAAACAAACCAAATTCAACTTTAAATTCATAGATTGATAAAGAACGAGATTACATGGTGCGTAGCGTTTTTAAAAAGTGCTTAATGGTGCTTATTTTTGATTTTTGTTTTTTAAAAGCCCTTAAAGGTACTTTTCTCATTCGGTGTCTTTAAAAAGTGCTTAATTTTTCCCTTTTTTAAAATGTCTTCATCATGTCGATTTTTGCCACATATGATGCAAAATTGTGCTTTTCACATTGTTCTATTCTACATTTTCACAATTCATTCAACCACAATCCATTTTCGCCTACCGTCGGTCCATAGCATATGAAAGCATCAATCATTTTACATGTTTGATAAATACTTACAAGTGTGCATGTGCGTCTTCTGAGTAGAAGTCTGTGAGATTTTAGCTCCCTTATGTGCAATTCGGCTGCATTTTGTAAAATATTCTCAATTTCAGTCTTCATTTTCTACCCACTGAAATCGAACTGAAAAATCTCTCACTTTCTTATGGTGGCTAATATAGTCAAGAAAATAGTGTTTTGTCAGAAACTAGTTATTTTATCACGATCATGTAAAGTCTTTGAAAATTTTTTTGCATTTTGTTAATGTATATCTTGCTTAAAAATATTTT
The DNA here is from genome assembly GCF_982258835.1 of Parasteatoda tepidariorum. Classification (NCBI taxonomy): domain Eukaryota; kingdom Metazoa; phylum Arthropoda; class Arachnida; order Araneae; family Theridiidae; genus Parasteatoda; species Parasteatoda tepidariorum. The sequence continues at coordinate 6,167,679 of NC_141756.1, forward strand.
TTGAGTGCTTAGAAAGTACTGAAAAGGTGCTTATTTTTTGTTGAAGGATTTGGCTGCGTACCGTGGATTATATTTTACATTTCTTACACTTCTTTTTACTAGCATAGAGTATGCTATATTTTCTACCATATTTATTTATTTATAATAAATTGATCCACTTGTTTAGAAATTGAAAATTATTATTTAAATGCATTACATTTGATAATTTTTTCTCAATTTTTTCCGGAGTATAATAAAAAATATTGGGAACACAAAATGCAGAAAAAAATCTTCTTAATTCTCTATATACACATTCTTCTTCTTTTTATTTTTTTTATTTCATCTTCTTTTCCTCTTTATCTTCTTTACATCTGTATATTGTTTAGTTTTAATTTGTTTTATTTTTTATATCTTTTTCTTTAAGTTTTTTCAACATTCTTTTTATATCCTTCTTGTAAATCTTAATTTATAACTATTAGAATAATTCATAGCATTTAATATTGGACAAAATTAGTAAATTTTGCTACAGGCTAGTGACCAATTGTAAAATTTTTGACAGTGGCCACTTTTCAAAGCATGTGGCCATTTTTTTGAAAATTTTAATTGGTTTGAATTTTTTTTTTTATTTTAGATATATAAGGCTCTTTTTTTTAAAGCATTTCTCAATTATGGCAAACGTTACATAGCTCATCTCTAAAATGGACAAAAAATTTTAAGAAACTAGCGTGAAATAAATTTTTTTACTGAACATTATTTCAGAATTCCATATTTATTGAAAAACTATAAAATGCACATGGGGTGCATTTTATAGATTGAACTGAAAAAAACTGGTGATCAGTTGGCAATTGACAGACAATTTTTTAATTTCCATTTGTTTTATTTAACGAGACCCAGAGGCGACTGTTAATTTTGTCCTGTAGTGCATAATTATTGTCAATTCATGTAGTACATTTTTTTAAGCAAATGGATTTTTTATATTTTGTTAAAAGAATATTCAATGTTTAGTGTTTAAAATGGGTTGTAAATATATCATACTCCTAATATTGTGTTTTACCATTACAATGAACAGTTTAAAACAATACAATTAGTTTTCAGTCTTGGCACAGGTTTTTTTCTTGTATTTAAATCTATTACTAATGATGAATGAAAATTACCTGTTGTTGCCTTCGTAAAAGAGTTTGGTAGATGAAGAATCAGCTCCCGTTTCACATTAGCAATAGATTTGACCATGGGAGGAGAAAGTTTTTTTTCTCTAAAATTGGTTGAGAGGGAAAAATGACTGCCATCTTTCATAATGGTAAAACGTTATGAGATTATGATTTTGACATGACTCTAACAAATGGTTATTTGTAGAGTAAACTTTTTACTAACTATTTAAAATAAATCTAGCTTTAATGACCTATTAAAAATAGCTCTTTTATCTTATTATCACCTATACCAATGTTTTTTCTCACCTGTTAAACTTATCTTGCCAGAGCAGCCTTCAGTAAGCAATTAATATATTTTACTAGGTGGTTATTATTTGTTTTTATTTTCAATTAGTGTTGCCAGATTCTAATTGTAGTTAATAACTTATTTTTAGCCTGAAGGTCTGATGCCAAAGCCTCAGAATACTGCACAGTATGTAATTGATAATATTACAACAGTGTCAGAGATTGTGTCAAACATTGGAGCAAAACCCACAAAAGTACTTTCTAGTTGGGTTGCAGATCAAATTGCCCCCTCTTACTGGATACCAAACTCAAGAATAACCGTAAGTATTTTAATTAACTTTAAAATAAATGTTGTAAGAGTTTTCAGAATTAAAATGTTTTTTTAATAAGCATGGTGCAGTGAAGCTTTCCCTATGTGTCTCTTTTTTTAAAAAATTTTATTTAATTTTTTTTGTGTGTGTGAAGCATGTTAACTGATGAATGTAAAAAGTAACACTCTGTTTGTATGTTCCCAAAAACCGATATAATAATTTATATTCGAAATATCTATTTTAAAGTTTGTTTAATGCAAAAATTGAATTATACTGTTTATTATAAAGTCTTTATATTGATCTCTATTTTATTTATACACCTGAAAGTTTTCCACAAAACTACAAATGCGTAACATGATGACTTTATTTATTCTTACTTAAAAAGATATGAATTAATGTTTTTTTGTCCCATAAAAACAGCAAAAATTAATTTATTTACACTGTAAACATAATTCCAAGTTGTAACTCTTGTCAATGTTTTTAAAAATATTTATTGTAAAAGAAAATTTAAAATTCATTTTGGTATGCAAGAGATGTTAGTTCTGTAAGTATAATTCTAAGTTCTAATCTTCTCACCTTATGAATACTGTTAAAATACTTTGAATAAAAGAACATGAAGATTAAATTTTGATGTGTAACAAATGTTTGTGTTTTGAACATAATTCCAAGTTATAACATTTTACCTGTTAAAATATAGTAAAAGAAAATGTAAGATTTATTTTAATATTTTACCCGAGAGTTATATGGTGAGAAATCAGCCATATTTTAAGGTGTATTTAGTTTCAATCAGTGTTTTCACTACAGCGCGAGAACGCGAGAATCTCGCATATTTTTTTCTTTTCTCGCATTAAAAAATTATTACAGCGAGAAATTCGCGCATTCTATAAATCAATTTCAAAATTCGCGAATTTCTCGCGTTTTGGAAAAAGCTTCGAATTACGCCATTTAGAATTAAATCCGTTTCACTTTTCTTCAGAACCTTTTCGAACAGCAGAACACAACCACGGAACCCCTTTCAGAACACATTTCTCTGCAACCACGTGTCTACCGTAGATAAGGTTTCTTCATGTATGACGTTCAAATTTTTTATGTACTCATGTAAGATGGGCAAATACTTGTAAAGGCAAAATCTTCTATGATGATGCACCAAAAATATTCAATGCCTTAAAAAATGGAAGACGTTAAAAATGTATTATAATTAAAGAAATGATTTTTTTTTCAAGCGTTTTTGTGTTTTTTTAGTTTTTAGAAATCTCGCTTAACTTTTTGAAATCTCACCCTGTTTTTGAGAAAGGGTGAGAAATTCTCACCCATTTTTCTTCTATGCTGAAAACACTGTTTCAATCTACAACATAATAAATTGATTTAATTCAGAGCCCCATAAAACAAAGCAGAAATATAAAAGATATTTAGTTTTAAAAAAAATGAAAATGTGTTTTATTATGTATTTAATTCATTTTTCTTTGTAAACTATTGTTGACTATTTTAAAAAAAAAATTAAATGCATGACTCTTTTTCAGCATTGTGGTAATTGCCCCAAGGAATTTGATGATATGGAAAAGAAACATCATTGCAGAGCGTGTGGCGGTGGTTTTTGTGAGGATTGTGCATCAAAGTCACGTATTGTTCCAACATGGGGATCTTCTCCTGTAAGAGTCTGTGACAAATGCTTCAACAATGGTAGGAACTATTTTATATCATCTTATCCAGAAGCGACTTGAAGTTGAGGGGCTGCTTAATTATTTTTGTTTCATGCTGTATTTTATTAAAAATATATATGGACAGATTTTTGGTTGTGGTTATCCAACATCTGTTACCTAGTGTATGAATAAATCTTTGGATCTTTCGAAAAATTCTGAAAAAAATATTTTTTTTTAAAACAATAGTTTATATGGGTCATTTAAGAGTTATATAAAGCATAGTCATACATGAGTACTGCTATTGGGACTCTCTGGTATAAGATTCTTCTTCAAATCTTTTTTTTAAAAATTAATTTTTCATCTTTATTTAAAGTATTTCATCTTTGAAATGATTTTCCAATTTTTTATTATATTTCCCAGAATGTTTAAATAAAAATACTACGTAAAAGTATCTATCATATGCCTTTGAAAATGGGTAAAAACTAATCAAACAATGCTTTTAATCTATCGATTGATAAAGATTGAGATCAGGTGCTAACTGATTGAATTTTTTAATGCGGCTTATTGGTGGATCATACTTCTTACATTTTGTGAAAATATATGTTTTATTTATATAACTGAAGTTTCTATGGTGAATTTTCTTAATCTATGTCTTTCATATTTAGATTAATGGTTTTATTTTTATAGTAGTATAATCATTTTGAATTAAAAGTTTATGTTACCAAAATTTTGTTATTCCAAAATAAATGGAAAATTTTCAAATGCTTTTTTGACCCATTGATCCATTCAGAATATTATACATCAATGCTTTTTTTAAAAGTTCAAAAAACTAGTTATAAATTATTGTTAGCATCAAATTTGATATTTTTTAGACAAATATCGTTGGTTATTAAATTTGCTGCCCATTAAATAGTTTACTAATTTTTTTAAACTTGCTTTTTTATCACCCCCTTTTCTTCTTTTTTGCTATCTCATTCCCAGGTATTACCAAATTGTTATTGAAAACAAGTTACAATTTAATTTTGCTATAATAATTGATTCTGTATTAAAACAGTTTACTCAACAGTTTGTTTATATCACTTTTGCATAGTTATTATTCCATTCTCTGGGCAATAATTAGACCTGTTTTTCTGGTGAGCAAACTGCAATACTAACATAGACTCGCACTGAATGCTGATGTCAAAGTTGATATAAGTATTGAAATTTTGTTACGAAATCTTTTTTACGCACATTTTTAATTAAGTGTAATTTCCTCAAGCTATGTTTATGCTTCTCTTCTCATAAGTATATTTAAACTTAATTATGTTTTATAAATCACGTTTGTTTGTCTTTTTAAAAAAAAAATTTTTTTTGAACCTTTATAAAATTTGGAAATGGGCTGTTTTACGACTACTGTAGAACAGCATTAATTCAAACTAATTGATATCATTGCCTCTTAAATAGTAAAAAAATTTAAATTACCTTTATTATATATATTATTAATAAATAGGGAAAAAATATTTTTAGCAAATACTGTTTTTGAATCAAATGTATAAAAAAGGAAAAACATTGTAAAAAGTATATAGCTTATGTACTTAAGTCTTACTGACTCTTCATGAATTTTCAATTTTCAATGGTAAAGTTATGTAGTAATCTTGATGAATCATAAATTGCAATTAGAGCAATCAGATTTTCATTTGGTATTAAAATTCATCTTAAATAATTTAAGAATGTTCAAACAAAATAAGGCAACGTTTAAAAAATAATAGTTCTTCTCAATATCATTTGTTTCATCAAACATGTAGATTTCTTCCAATTTTAATAAATTTTCGAAAATTGGTGCCCTGCGGCTCCTTAGGTTTCTTTCTTACTCTCTTTGCATCAGGCTTTAGTTTGCAACATTTTCAATTAGCCTAGCTGAAAAACATAATGTTATTTACATTTGGAGCTTTATAGTTTTGGGTCGTAAAGTTTTATTTCCAACTTCACTCACTTTTGGAAGAAAGAAAAAACTTCTTTGTAAATTTATTTTCATCAGACTGGTGTTATTAAATGTTGTTTATTCTGAGTGAAGTTTTTATTGTTAATTGTTTTGCTTAACTACATTTCTATCTTTATTTTAAATTAAACTTGTCTGAAATGATTATCAGTTATTTCATGTAAGTAGAGTATTTGTGGTTTTTTAATTGTATATATTTCTTTCTTAATTTAGATGGTGTGTCTGTTTCAGATAATCTCTCAAGCACTCACAACCTTCACAATCCTCCAGAAGTCACTGTTCGTAAACTCGGGGAAGCTGTACATACGACCTTGGAAACCGTAGCTTCTGCAGTCAGTTATCCCATAGGTATTACAAACATTTTTACAAACAGATATCTGTCACTTATATGCCTCAAATTTGTTTCGGAAAAACTGTTAAATAATGCAAGTATTTAGCATAGCATAGCAACCGATCGTTGAAAATGTCAACAGGAAATGGTAGTAGGGATAGAAAATCAAAAATATTTTCTTTGAGCATCAAATGTACATCTAAATGAATCAATGATATAAAAAAAAAACATGAATTTCGTAGTAACTGCAACTACTATTGTAATTAGCTAATTTTTTTTTAAAAAAAGAAGTTGTAATGATTACAATACTTTTGAAATGTAATCATTACTTAATTCTTCTTAGGATACCCATTTGGGAGAATCCTATTCGCACGCGTGTTCAAACTTAAAAAAAGTTTAAAGAAAATTCTTTTTAAAAAAAAATTATTTAGAATTATAAATAAACCAATTTCTCTTTCAACCTTCTACTTTTTATGCCTTTCTTGACTATCTCAATGAATGCGAAGAAATTATCAAACATTTGTGATTATATTAAAGTTTAAGTTGACTTAACTAAAGAAAACAATGTGAAGTACATTGTGGGTTTTCTTACTGTGTCTCCTGTAAGATTTGCTCTGATCATATTCAAAAATGAGTTGCTTTTAAATCTTGTTTCTTTACTAAATTAAGGTTAAGAGTAGTTGCAAAAAATTGCTACAAACTAGTGTTTTTTGTATCTCATTACTTGCCAAAAAGTAGTGCACTATTTTATGTACAACAAAAGTTGTAGTAACTGCAGTAGTTTTGCTACTCGTAGCATGTTACTTTCGACCTCTGAAATGAATACAGTACATGATGATACAATAAATGTAAAAAGTTTGCACCGTCAGATGCCAAATGGTTTCCTCCGAGTTCTTTCTCTCTCCCTATCAACCCTTTAACTGCTTTTTCAGTTATTATTTTTTTTAGATTATTTTTATTTTGATCTGAACTGGCTCCTCTCATTCATTTTTGGCTTTGTCTTATTCAACTCCTTATATACATGTATAACGGAAATTATCTGAAACGATGACTTTGAGAGCAGTAACTTTTTTTAAAAAAACAAGAGAGGGATAAAAATGCACATTTTCTATCATTTCTTTGTTTTTTCTGAAATAAACATGTTGCATAGTTTTGTTCATAATTTTTTTTTCTTATCTTAATTCTATATGTGCTCAAAATAATATGTTGATCAAAATAAATTTACTTTATATAGCATTATTGATAATGAATAAAGTGATAAAAAAATTATGTTTTCCAAGTATACTATTTGTAAAGAATCATTAAACAAAAGTAATCTTAATTTTTTTTAACTTTTTTATTTATCATGTAATTCACAATTTTTCTTTTTTATTGTTTCAGATAGAAAAATTCCTTGTTAAAAAAAATTCACCTTAAAATCAATAAAGTATAATTGCACAAAACATATTGAAAATAATTTTCAAGGAAAAAAACCATTATAGATGTATAGAAATCTATTTAATTGCTATGCGTCCCTATATCATGATTAGCTGGCAGATGCATCATTTTAATACTTATGTGCAGATCAACTCTTATTTTTCATTATACTTTAAGAGTATCGATAGTCTACTAAACCAGAAAATACGGTAAAGAGTATATTAGTTAGAAACGTATTATAAAAGAATACAAAGTTGGTGTATTTGCTCACTTTAATTATGTTTCTTCAAATGTCCAATTTTTGAAAATAGTAAATTTATTATAATTTATTCAAAATGCTACTATTTTTGTTCCTCCAGTGAATTCTAATACTTTTTAAGCTCTTATGCAAATTAATTTTAAAAAATTGTCAGTTAAGCATATTATTTTTTTTACACACAGTTAGACATTTCACATTTTCTTCCCTAGAACTTTAAATAATCCATATCTTTCCTTTAGGAGAGACTTTTTCCCTTAGATTATAGGTTAAATTTTTGATTTTTTTTTTCTTCAGTTTTTTTTTTATCCCTTCAGTTTCTTTAAAAAAACTTTGTTGACATCATTTGATAGTACTATAACTTTAGGTAGGAACTAAAGGCGTCACTAAATTATATTAGTAAATGAAGTGTTTGATGACTACTTTTACTTTTGTTAAAACAAAGATAGATGAGCCAGAAATATTCTCTCGAAATAAAAATTTTATTTTGAAAAAAATATTTAAACAGATAGATTCAAAAATATTTTTACAGAAATATTTAAACAGAATACAGATAATATTTAAACATCCTACGCATTTGGTTCTGAATTAGTTTTCAAAACATGGTGGATTGTAGAATTATGTTAGTATATTTTTATTATAATTCCTAATTCTCTCAAAGTCTGAATGAATCATAATTGTTCCTGTCAAAATTCTAGAATATCACTTGCTATATTTTTCCTATTCTAATTGAGTATGACTTTTAATTTTATATGTTTTAAAAGACATTTTAGAATGGAGTTAATATTTCAAAAATTAATAAAAATAATTAAAAGCAAAATTAGAATTTCAGTCTAAAATCCTCTGACGATCAAGTTCTGTTGAGAGAAAAGACATTTATGTCACAGCTCATATTAACAAAGATACTAAATTTTACTTTTTAAAATGCATTTATTGTTTCAGGATTCATTAAAGATTCAGCTCGTCCAACTTATTGGGTACCTGATCATCTTTTAAAAGAATGCTTTGTTTGCAAAAATCCATTTGGTCCTAAACTTCTCAAACATCACTGTCGATCTTGTGGCGAAGGGGTGTGCAAAGATTGTTCCAAGTCCAGGAAACCTGTTCATTCCAGGGGTTGGGAGTATCCTGTTCGTGTTTGTGATACATGTGTCAACAATGGAGAAATTTAGATTAAGTGCTTTTGAAGAATAAAATTCCTCTGATAATGTTCGATGGGTTTTCATTCCTCTCTAAAGATCAGAAACATTAAAGTATTTTAATCTTCTGTTAATTTAGGGGTGCACAAAGTTTAACCCTAGAACAGACAATGTATGTCCTTACAATTAAAAAAAGTAATAAAATTTTTTTAAAAAAACGCCGAAATTTTAACATTGAAATTCAACAACGTAGTGGTTCTAATTCCAAGTGTAAGAAGATTTAAAACTTTCAACATTAAAATTTTTTCTAAAGAAAATTTTTTTTTAAAACAAGTGTGTTTCACATATTTTTGTAAAAACAATTAATAAATCTATTATATTTTAAGAGACAAGAAGTAAATAAAATTTTACTTCAGAGAAAGTTGGAAGCTTGCTATAATTTTATTAAAACACAGTAAAGAAAAACTGGAAATGATTTTTTTTTTCTTCAAAAATCTTGCACAACTACTTCGTCTTATTTTTAAAACAAATTGATACTGTTCTTATTACACTTAGAAAAAAAAATTGCATTATTATCAATTGATGTAGAAATATAATTCATTGCGGCTCCCAAGGCCATTTTTTATCACTGCTCTCTTCCAAAATAACTGTGCCCCCCTATATTAACTTAAAAGTATTTCCTTTATACATTATGTATAGCTTTAGTTAGGGTAAAATTTTCATCTCAGTATCTGCACAAAAATATTCACTGACAACTGATAAATAGCACACGAGAAACTTATCAAAAAACATCACAGAAGTAACAAAATGAAAGTGTTTATCTCTGAGCCATAGCAGAGTACACCACTATATACTATTTATAATTTTTTTGCGAGTTCAAAAATCCTTTGATAGTAATAGTTAGTATAAACAGGTACTGATCTGGAAATATTACCCTATTCTGTTGTGAATATACTCGAAGATTCTTAGAATTGTTTCTAAATGTGTAACTGGTAAATGTGTATAAAATAGATAGAACACTTTGTAAATTTTTTTAATGAAAAACTTAAAATGGATTTTGCATGAAAAGTTTTAAGTCACTTCTGGGAAATATTACTATTATTCCTTATATGTTAAGCACTTATTTTTCTATTATGTCAAAAAAATATATTAGAGCTGTCTGACATATTTATATAAAGTAAGACATCACAAAATAGGTTTTACGCTTTCTCTGAGCCAAATCTTAGTATTTTTGTAAAATCTATGAATTTCATTCAAGATTATATGAATGTAAAACTTGTGTGAAAAATAGTGTACAGGTTCAATAGTTTCATTGAAAACAACACTATATAAACTGTGATACATTACTTGCTTTAGATTATTTAAAATTAAATATGTTGCCTGTCTTTTTTTTGTTCTCTTTTTTTTAAAAAAACAAAATTTTGCTTTTGGCTATTTATGCTTCAAAATGAAACGTTAATGGCTAAAGTTATTAACTAGTTTTAATCGGTGTTTTATTTATATTTTAGAAATTTTTAATTTTCCTGTGTCACTTTAGTTATTTTATTATATTTCTATCAGCTTTTTCAGATAAGTTTTCTATGGTACATATAATTCAAAGCTCTTGCAATAAAAGCACTACTAAATAGTTCAACCTGACCATTGTCAGACATTGTAAATAGTTTCCAAAATAATAAGTTTCAAAAATAATTTTCTAATCTTATTTACAGGGAATTAATGAATAAGGTGGTTACTTTTAAAATATTTTTTTCATCTAAAAGTTGAATTTTAAAGAAGAGTAAAGAACATAATTATACATTTAGCATGTGATTTCATTGTTCTAATCAAATCATTTATTTCTAACTAAAATAATTTTCTTATTCATAATTATTAAAGAAATTTTAATATTCTGGGTATAGCAGTAGATATTTTGCTATACATCTTAATGATTTTCAATTTGTGAGCAAGAGTTCTCTAGCTAATAAAAAATTAATTGAATAGAACTTCAAAAAATAGAGGAAATACGTAATTGTTTATCAAAAGAAGTTAATGTTTGAATACCAAACCTTAAATATTAGGGTGTAAATAATTAAACGTAAGTTCAATAAAATCAATTATGTGTGACTGATATTTGTTTTTTTTAAATATTAACTTTTGGTGTGCAAATGTGTTTTGATTGTTATCATGTTTTGAAATACATCAATTATAAAAATATAAAGAAATAAAAAATTTAATGAAATAGATAACAGTGTTAATATTTCGTTACAAAACTATTCTTGATCTTTAAACTTATAAACTCTATATTGAAAGTCGTGAGAATTATCAACATTAAAAGTTCTAAAATTATCATCTAAAAATAAAATGTAATTAATTAGTTTTTAGTGTATACGGCTTGTATCTATAGCATTTAGTTTTATATGGATGCAATCGTTATTAAATTTTGAAAAATTCCCTCTGCATATAGGTAAATTAAAAATAAAATCTGTAAGGAGAAAAAGATTTATATTTAATATTAGTTGATAAACTAGGAAACATATTTTATTATAACTTATACACGAAACATAATTTTGGTCTTTTGATATCCGATAGAATTAAAATTAAATCTTTCTTATTTGTACTGTTCATGTACCGGGGGTGTATGGTTCATGTAATAAACATACGAACCAAAAAATTTTAATACTTGAATTCTTCAAAACCTTTGTTTTTTAATATCTTGATTTCTTTAATTATTTTTGTATCCTAATTACCTCAATTTTTTTATGTGTTTTATTCTAACTTAGCATTGCAATGATTCGTTTTTCAATTCTTACAAGCCTTGCTTCAAATAAAAATAATAATAATGGTTTATTTGTGTTATTTTAATTAAGTAGGAACACTTTATCTTAATATAAAAAGTTCAAAAAGATAAAATTGTTATTGTCTGCTTGATTTTACTTATTTTATATATAAAAAATAACGTTTAATACTATACAGCATGCTATTTACTCTGATGAATAGTGATTATAAAATTGTGCAATATTTTCTACTTTTCAGTAATTATGAAAATTGAGATTATATTCATTATATTTCTAATATTGTGATAACTCCTATTATATTAAAGTGATCTCAATTATAATTTCATACTTTCCTGGCAGATTTTTGTATATTTTTTTTACATTGTATTTTTGGATATCCAAATTATGTCTTCAATAATTTAAATTTTATGTACAGTAATTTTATCTTGTAAAATTGGATTTCTCTTTAATGTATACGTTTATTTTGCAGTACTGTAAATGTAAATAAAATAGATGATTTTTTTTTAATTATAAAGGATATAAAAAAATGATTTATTTGAGGATTGGATTGATTGGAAATAATTTAATTGAGGATTACGTAAAAATGTTATTGAAATTATAATGTTTTCTATGTTGTTTTATAGTATCTATGAACATTGTTTTTTTTAATTATTATTAATTGATCTGGTGAATAAAATGGGGGAAATAAAACTGTTTATGAATGAGAATATGCACCATTATCTTGGAATCTTAAACATTAGAGATCACTGCATGTATAGCATATATATCAAAAATTTTTTAACTTTTTTTGTAATGATTTTTTATAGTAATTAAAGGCAGCTCCTTCCTTTGGCATATTTAATTGCAGATTGAACTTAATTTTATGCGCTTAACCTTACTTTGATTTGTAGGACAGTTTTTTGCATATAAAAGCTGCACAAATCTATCTAAAATTTACCGCTTATAATTTTCTATTCAATTGGGGATTTTAATTTTTTCTCTCCTTTTTTCGGCTTTGCTTATTCTTATTCTATGATACTGAAATTTAATTTACAATGTTAAAATTAGTTTTAAAATACTTTACTACTAGCAAAATCATCTTGCTTATTGTACAAGCTTTAATATAAGAGAAAAATTTTTTTATTAAAAGCATGATGATTCCACTGCTTTGCGTCATATATAAATATTATTTCATTTAAATTTTATTTCTTAAATTAAATAAATTTTAAATTTTACTTTATTTTTTATTTCAAAAAAACTTTTTTTCTTATTTTTAAATGTAAAATATGTTTTGTTTAAAGAAATAAAATATTTATGTCATCAAATTTATTAAAATAATTATGGAATTGTATTATATCTCAAAGTTAATCTATCATTTTTGTAATTCTATTGGGTCAAAATAATCACTGTTCTTTCAAATTATGAAATCTGTGCTCATTTTAATGTAACCAAAACTCTAAATAATATTAATATTTTTTGAAAATTATCATTAATGATTTTCTGGAATATTCATGTATGTGTTTTTGTTCAATAAAGAAGCAAATTTCTTTTATTTAAATATGCAAGTAGCAATTTTGATTACATGATTTATGATTTTCTGGAATATTCATGTATATGTTTTTATTCAATAAAGAAGCAAATTTCTTTTATTTAAATATGCGAGTAGCAATTTTGATAACATATTCCTTATATGAATCATTGTAGTTTAATAAAACTACAATAATTTGAATGTTTCTTTGAAATATATTATTTTAACTTTGTAAATATTGAATATCTCTTATTTAGTATTGTATGTATACAGCTCTGTACATCAGAACTTTTATTGTAGTATAAGTCAATAAACTGTTTTTAAAGCCTAATTTGTTTATTGATGTTTGTTTTTTTTACAATTTATTTATTTATTGCGAATTTTTTTATACGAAAACTTTTTTTCCAAGCAATGAGTTTCCCTTAATATTTAATTATTATTATTAATTTAAATTTTGAGCTGTGAGTATTCAAGTAAATTTACAGATTGCATGAAAATTATCTTGCAGTTTTTTAATACCCAATCCACAGGTGAAAGATAAAATAGCTATTTTATGTTTCTTTTCGATGTAGCAGAAATATATCTGATGTTTTATTTGTGGATGGGAAAAAAACAATACATGAAAAACATGGGGCACATTTAGGTAATGTGTAAATTAGGTTTTATACAAATTAAACTTCAATATTTTGATGTTTACAATTGAACAATTACTTTTATATTTCATAGTGTGCCAAAGTTGCAGTAATTGCGCAAAAATTAATACTTATTTAAAACAATGTATATTACTAATATATCGCAAAAGCAATTTAAATTCCTTTTAAATAGAGCTTGATTATTTTTTAAAATTATGTGTATATAATTTGTTTTGTGACCGTCCACAAATGATGTCGTGCATAGAGAGGAGGAAAGGGCTTGTAAAATTAGGACAGATTGTGATAAGTGGAAAGAAAACATTCTACTAATATACACATTCTATTAATATTATTGTTATATTCACAAATGTTATTAAAACATAGTTAAAATTTAAAAATAAAATTTGAAACATAATCTATTAATTTTTTTTTTTTGTGTCTGAACCTCTTGCATATATTAATGTAATATAGCACCTGCGGGACAGATGATGAAAGGTGCATAATAAAGTGTAACAAAAGGGGATCAAAGAACTACCATTTTATACTAACCAAATAGTTTCACTTAAATAAATTTATTGCATTGTCAAGAAAGTGATGATTCGTGGTAAAAAGTAATCACTTATGGAATTTGTATTATCTTGCTTAAAACAATAATAGCCTTCTATAATCATTCGCTAATTTTTGGAACATTCTTGATAAAATTAAGCAGTAAACAACTGAATTTAATCGGAATTTTTTTTTCTTAAATTGTGATAGCTGTACTTGAAAAATCGACATGGCAGTTGAGTGCTTCATCTTTACAGTTTTTACTTCATTTTCTTTCTTTCTTAGTTTTCCTCACAATTAGCATTTAGAACTAAGTAATTTGTTTGCTACTACAGCAAATTATCGTTCCAAAATACATGTATTTTGGCTGAAAATATAAAACATTTATTAGGATCAAATTTAATTTTAAAGGAAATATATAGAGAATATAATGCACCATCAAATTTACAAGAAATGAACTTATATACACGTCTGCTGAAATATAAGGAACATATACTTTTTCTGTTCCAACAGAGTGTACCTAATTAATTTCTTATCTATTTTAACCAAATCGAAAAATTGTATTTGCTTTGCTCTCAAATGATGGAGTCCCGCAGTGGACTGATCGTTAAGACACGGTTCCCAGCAGATCACCGAAGTCAAGCATCGCTGGCTGCGGTCAGTGTGAGGGTGGGTGACCACTTGGATCAGTCTGCGTAGGGACCAAGGGTGTGCGGTATTGGTCTTCGTTAAACTGTGCTACCATAAAGTGCTTGACTTCGCGCGCAGGTCGTCGGGCTACCGAAGCGGGGGTGCCATCCCCTCCGCAGAGGATCAAAATTGTGATGGCATGTCTTCGGATCATCCTCCGGGATGTTTCCCAGACCGTCGCCAATAGCCCATTGTGCAGCTCCAGTGCGACGTAAATTAACAACAGCAACAACCAAATGATGGATTGTGCAAATGCAAGTACTATTACTAATACTTAGTAATATTACTAATTACTTAGTAATATTACTAATTAGAACATTTCAATTTTTCTCAAGTATTTCGTTGAAATATTTCAATATATTTAGCAATTTCAAATATTTTAGCAGGTTTGAACCCTTTTCTTTTTTCTCAGCTGTGGTGGGAAAAAAGTAACATATCACTCAAAGTTATCGGTTACTTATTTTTGTTCTGCTAAAGATCCGATTAAATAACAAAGAGTATGGAGTATGTGGGGTAGAGAAAACGGAAGAGTGTCCCACTTAATTTTTCTTGCTCATGATTTTAACTGATATTTCGATTTGTTTACATTTAATTAGATTTGAGGAGCTGTTGTTAAGCTGAAAATTGTTTTAATGGAATGACAATTAATGATGTAATTGAATGCAATAACTATTTAACATTTTGAAAATGACTTTTATACTCTCTAAAAAAATTTTTTTTCAAATATCAGTAAAGTTTCTGTGATTAATAATTTTTATTTTTTCTTAAAAGTTTTTTAGTTATGCACTTAGACGCGATCGATGAAGGTGATGAAACAGCAGCTGTTAAAGATGAGGTAAAATTTAATCAGTATTTTCGTTTCAGCAAATTTAAATTTAGTGAATTTTTCTTTTAAATTATTTTCTGAAATTTCATGATTTTGCCATTAGTTGTGCTTATACCAATAAGTTGGCAAATAGCAAAATTTACTTTTTCATTATGGGGCATTCTAAACTTTACGTTCACTTTTCATTTTACTTGTTTCGAGTTTACTTTTTCAATGTGTTGCCCTAATAGCTTAGTTCTATAGTTTTATGTTTTCTTTGAAGAGCTAATTTCATGTTAAGCTCATCTTAAAACCATCATAAGGGGAGCTAATATTATCTAAGCTAAAAGAAACATGTTAACAAGTTGTTGTTACTTTAATAAGAATAACTTTAGACTGAAAAATTGTAATGTATTTGATGAATAACATATTCACTGAAGGAACTTATCACTCAATTATATATTTAGACAATTACATACTGTAACTGAAAAACCTCTAGGGAGTGATCACTTAGTGGTTAGCTCAATTGACTTCACATGAAGATATACACGATTTTTCGCTACCGATTTTAATTTTACTCAGTAATGTCATTTTCTTGGTGTGGAAATGCCACCCGTTTTGGCATCATGAGAACCGAATCGATGAATAAAATTTAGCTTCAATAAAAATGACCTCTACTGATATAACTATAGACAGGGTATCCGCGCACCTGGAAAGTCATGAAAAATCATAGAAAGTCATGAATTTCGGTAATTGAACAAAATTTGTCATGAAAGGTCATGATTTTTACAATTTTTAAAAAAAAATCATGGAAAGTCATGGATTTAGGTCTCCGAAAAATCTAATTTTTAAAATAGAATCTCCCTCCCCCCAATTTCATCCTGTTCCAAATATCTGAATTTCTAACAAAATCACCACTCAGTCATATTTTATTTGAATATAAAATGATTTTATCATGTTCTTTAAAAATTATGGTGTTCTTTCAAAAAATGAAAGAAAAAATATCATTTCTTGAGCGAATTATCCTTTAAACTCTCTTCTGTGATTTAAGAATTTTTATTATTATTTTTTTTTAAATTTTATCAATTTAAAATTCTACTTGAAGCAAACCAGTTATTGGCAAATTTTTTTTATTTCGAAATGAACAGAAAAATCAGGAGTATTTCTTTCCTTTCTGATGAACAAGAAAAGTATCTTTAGAATATAATTCTGCAGAAAAATTTTTTTTTTGCTTTTGTATTTTTTTCAGCTATTTTATTGTTTCAACTCTTTCCTTCCTCTGTTTTTTAAGTTTAAAATATATAAATATGAAAAGTATAATAGTTTTGGTTATGCCTGTTTCGAATAATGTGATTATAATGCTTTTTTAATTTATTGTTGCGTTTTTGTTGGAGAAAATAGCAACTTCGTTAAGTCATGAAAAATTCTAGGAATTAGTCATGGAAAATCATGAAAAGTCATGAATTTGAAAATCTAAAATGTAGCAGATACCCTGTATATATTTGTAAAAATAAATATGTGTAAAAACACATATGTGTAAAAATAAATTTACCAAATATAATTGATAGAACTATTATAAATGTTTAAGTTTGCATTTAATTTTGTATCAAAAAATTTAGTTTACTTTATAAAATGAGTCGTTAGTTTTTTTTTCTAAAATATTTTTTTTTTTCTAATTTAAGTTCTAGCTTTAAAAATAGATAGATCAGTGATAGCATGGTCTTTAATGCACCCGAACTGCAACATGAGGTTGTCAATCTCTTTCAGAGATTGCCAAAAAAAGCTCTCTAAATAAGAGCCACTCACAAATATTTTGAATACATTTGAATCTGCTTAATTGTTTTGTTAGCATTTTTTATTTTGCTATTTTTGTGTTTCCTTATGTGACCTGCAGAGGTTTGCCTGGTCTCTGGGAGAGGTTTCGATTTTCTCTCCTAAAGGTTTTCTTTAATACAAATTCTATGAAAAAAATTCCCTGCCTTCCGCATGCGTTCATAAATATATGAAGCCACTACACAGAGGTGATCTTTCTTGGAGGTTTCACTGTAGTTAATTTACCATGATTAATATCACATTATCTTATTTATAAATTTGAAAAAATAATCTTAATAAAATGAAGAGATTTATTAAAGATTTAATAATGATAAATTAAAAGACTTATGAAGATAGGATTTGTTACTCGTTATTATTCACTTTAGGTATTGCTGGATTTTGACTTAAATTGTTTAAATTTTTACTCTATATTTGGCATAATTTTTAAAGCCCCAGAATACTAAAACACTGTATGTGTTACCTTGGCATGATATTTTTCCTTTAAAGTACTACTACTAAATTTAAATTTTTATGATGCTTTATTATTTTTTCTAAAAAAATTATCGAAGTTAATTTAAGGTACAGACTTGTTATTAATATGCATCTATCTTTGAAAAAAAAAATTATTGCAAAGTTGAGTGATGATAATCTGGTTTCAATTTGAAAGTAGGTTGGAGGAATCATAAACATATAGTTGCAGATGGTGATCATTGAAGTGAATGATGATGTAATCAAAGTTGTGTTGATATAATGACAGATTTGTGTAAAGGGATGGGAGATTGTTTGAGGATGCAAGAAAGATTCATTAGAGTTTCAGTAAGATACGTAATATTTTCTGCAGAATTCAAGTTATTCGAATTTTGAATGAAGAAAATATTTTCAGAATTGCTAATTTTTTATTTTTGTGCGGGTTGAATGTTTACGTGGTTCTTATTGCATTTTGTAAATCCATTTGGATTTAAACTCGTTGTTGTGAACATTGGTATTTTTGTTGTTGATTTGCATAATTTATGAGTAAGGGTGCAAAAATTGTAGCGTTGCAAGTTAAATTTTCTGAAAAAAAAAAAAAATGGTTTTAGTGATACAAAATAATGAAGACAGATGTTTATTTGAAGATTTATGAATGGAATTATAGTTTACATGTGAGTTTTTATGTATTTATATTTTGTAGGATTTTCTTATTTTGTTATATAATTTTATACCCAGCAGTAACAGAAATGTTGCTGGAGGAAATAATTTGGTACATATCTGCAATATTTTTCTTTTATTAATATTTACAATTTAACCGACACTGAAGATTTCTTAAAGTTGCTGCTCGGAATACATTTGCTCCACATTTCCTACACAGATGTTTTTCTAAGGTTATTATGTGATACTGCCTGGAATACATTTAATCCGTATATTATTAACAGGGGGCACACGGATAACGAAACTGTTGTCTAGGAGTTTAGATTTGGTATGGGTCTGCACTATTTTCGGCAAGAAACTGGTGCTATTCGTGGCGAAACTGCAGCCTAGGGGCTGAGAGTTGCTATATAGGTCTTTGCTATTTTTCACGTATAAAATGCAGTTTTATGTTAAAAAAAATATGTGAAATTATAATTTTATAGGGTTTAAATTTTTGATGTTGTTCTGGGAGGTCGGGAAATTGGCACTAATCAAAATGTGCCAAATCTGGTTGGCGAAGAAGAAAAAAAAAAGTGTGTACTGGTAACAAAGTAGTTCCTTTTCAATGTCTAATTTATTATTTTTTTAAAAAATTTTTGTACCAGTTGTCAAGAAAACCATTACCAAAAAGGTTATCGATAAATATCAAAATATATTGCTAGAACTTATTTTAACTTAAATTAAAAATTTCCATTTAATTTTTCACACTATTTTTTTAATAATCAGTGAATCAGGCTTACAAAGATTTTGTAGAGTGTTGACTTAGTTTTGTACATAATTGATTTGTATAATTTTCTTCCTACCTCATTTTCTAAATTTACCCTGTTTCTTTTTTTTTTATTTCCTATTCAATGGAATTTTCAAATTTTATATTCACATCTATTTATATAAACTAAACTCAGTGGTGTAACAGTTCAATGAAGGCCAAAGGCTATTGCCACCATCCCAATTTTCTTGACCTTGAGCTCTGAGGTGCAGGAGCAGATTTTCGGGATGTGTGGTCATCCGAGCGTAGAACCCCCATGGCAAGCATGCTTGATACTCATTTGATTGACTTATTTAAGGTATGAAAGGCTGAATGAAGCTTGCCCTGTTTGGAGGATAGAACCTCAGACCTGTGGCACAGGAGTCCGAAGCGTTACCACTCAGCCAACAAGTGTCCTACTGATAATAGTTATTAAAATAATAGGTTTTGTAATCCGTGAAATGTTTGTCCATTGCTTTAAAGTAAATTTTGTTTTATTTAAATATCATTTTCCTATGATTAAATTAATTTTTTTCCTTCCATGCAGCATATTATCACATTTGGAAATAAACCTGCTATTTTCAAGCACAAGGAAATTGTTGGTAATTCTTGTTGATTTTTTGTTTTATATCTTTTACAAAATGTTTTCTGAAGTCTTAGGACTCCCACGGGTCAGGAAAAACCTAGAATTGTCAGAGAATTTTATTTTGACTCTAAAGAGCAGGGAAAGTTAGATTTTTTTTTACAAAGACCTGGAAAATAACCAGTTTTAAAAGTGTCAGTAACAGTAATCAGTTATTGAGATTCAATTTAATTAATTCTGATGTCTATTACAATTACACAAGCCTGCGAAATTGAACTTTTTGAAAAATACAAGACAAGTTATTATTGATTTATATGTTATTTGATGTGCTGATTTCGAAAATGACCTTCATTTTCCCCAATCACATCAGGATTTTTAATAAAATCGATATTAATGTTTTTACTAAAATCCTATTTGGAAAGGAATTCTCTCAAATAATTTTACATGCACTATCCGGTAACTGTTCTCTTCATTCATTTTGATCTATGTAAAATTTAATCTTGTGAAAGAAAATTGATTTGTGAGCTATCAGCTAATTTTTTATAGGTTAAAATGAATAAAAAATACTGTTACCAGACAGCAGAAGTCACCTCTGGTCAAGAGAAAAACAATAAGTTCTTTGTGTTCAAACTTTTTACATCAGTTTCTAGAAGAAAATCACCAACATACCATTTTAATTTGTTTTTATTGAGATAACTTACGTAAAATTGATGATTAACAAAGAATAACAAATATTGTGTATGTGTATATGAAAGTTTGAAACAAAAAACAAAACAAATAAAACAAGCACAAAAAAAATAAGAAAAGTTTCTATTTAAGTACATCTCGCCTTCCTCTAAAACTTATTTTTGATGATCTTCTTTTATGCTTAATCTCAGGTTTATCCCGAGCTATCATCCAACTGTAGTCAGCGAGCATGTTCTTGTCCCATCTTCCTTGATGTTTGCGCTAAATATCTCTGATATCTTGATGGAACCTTTCCCCTTGTTCTTCGCTAACTGCTCCTAAATTTTCAGGGAATAAGTCGACATGTGAGTGAAGGAAATGCATTTTTACACTCATGGAGCAACCCAACGTTTTAAATTTGTCCAGCATTTTCATTACAACTTCCTTATAATCAGGATCCTTGTAATTAGCTAGAAATTCACTGACGACATCTTTGAAAGCAACCCACGCTTCTTTTTCCGTTTCTCTCATGTTAGTCTCAAATTCTTTATCCTTCATGAGTTTACGGATATCTGGACCAACAAATATTCCTTCTTTCAACTTAGCTTGGGATAAAAATGAAAACTTTTTGCACAGGTATTTGAAACAATTGCCATCTTTTGGAACAGCCTTGACAGACTACTTCATTACACCTAATTTTATATGTAGCGGAGGTAACAATACTCTTTTCGGATCAACTAAGCTGTTTCGAATTACGTTCTTGGTGCCTGGGTGGTTAAGTTTTTGTCTTTTCGGCCATTCTTTTTTGACCCAATGTTGAGTCTTGTCACGGCTGTCCCACTCACAAATGAAACATGGGTACTTTATAAATCCCCCTTATTAACCGAGAAGCATGGAGATAACGTTCAAATCACCGCAAATGGTCTAACTGTGGTCGATATATTTTATTTCGTTCAGGGCGAGAGCCAGGTTTAGATATTAGTCTTTGATTTTTTCGGTTATACCCACGAACATGGCAGGAACAAAAATAACAATCAAAGTGGTTTTAGGGCTCTCTCCACGTCATAGGAATTCCAAATCTTAAAGCAGTCTTCTTTCCTTGATGCCATAAGCGTAGATCATTGAGACACTGAACACAAACTTTATGAGGTACCCAAGATTTGTCCTGATCTCCGAGTTTCACGTGAAAATATGCCAGATAAAGTTGTCTTACACACTCTGAAATGCTCCTCATGCGATTTTTAACTACACTATATTCGCCGCATGTATAACAAAAGTCATCTGGGAAATTTTCACAATGTCTTGAACTCAAAGCCATGTTTCACGAAACGCACAGAAAAAAGCAAACTTTAAAATGACTCCCTATTACGCTTGCTAGTGTTTCTGAGAGGTCAGCGGACCTAGATAAGGATTTTCGCGACGCTATTGGTAGAGAGAGATTGCTACAGAGAGAGGGACGGTGACAGGAAGTAGTGATTGAGGGGTACTTTTGTAGATTTGACCAAAGTAGAATGCTGGTCAGTCAAGAAGGGAAGAAATTCAAAAACAAAAATTTTTTTATGGTAAGTGTTCATAAAAATTCCAGTAAAATTGAATTTTTCTAAAAAACGTGACGTGATGGACATTTTTCATTATTATTTTCCATTTCAGCACCAAAAAATACATTAAGTTCAGCTATCAAACCCCTTGTATTTTTTTCATCGCAGGCCTGTGTTATTTGTTGTAAAAATTCCATTTTTTTAGTGAAACTTTTCCATGTTTCTATCCTCAATCAATGATTTTTTGCTGGCTAAATCTAATATTTGATTTAAAATATATATATATATATATATATATATATATAAACTGCTGTTTGTAGAAAATGCAACACCATGAAAGAATCATCAGAATCAAATGAAATTTAATGCAGAAACGACTTGTACTGATACAAATAAATGATGAAATTTTCAAAACAAAAGAAACAAATTAAGCGTCCGAAATCAGTATTTGGTGCAGCCACCACGCGCTGCAATAAGTGCTGCTATACGACGTGGCATGGAGTCAAACAGATGTTGAATATCTGCTTGAAGAAGAGAATTCCATATCGCTTGTATGCGCAACCAAAGTTCGTCTTTGGAAACTGCAGGACGCGGATCACGAGTGAGACGCCGACCAACCATATCCCACACGTGCTCAATAGGCGACATATCCGGCGAATAAGCAGGCCAAGGAAGAAGTTGCATGCGTTGTGCTGAACAGAAGTCTCTAACAGTCCGCGCAACATGTGGGCGTGCATTATCCTGCTGAAAGATAGCTCCAGGGATGCCTTGAAGGAAAGGAACGACTTCGGGCTGTAGCACTTCACGGACGTATCTGTTGCTATTGAGATTACCCTCAATTCGTATCAAATTGGATCGTCCATGATACGAAATCGCACCCCAGACCATAACTCCGGGTGTTCGACCACTATGTCGTTCAATAATACACTCAGGAAGGCAGCGTTGACCGGCATAACGTCTAACACGAACACGGCCATCATGGGTCCACAAATTGAAGCGTGATTCATCTGAAAAGACAACTTGGTGCCAATCAGCTCGCCAGTCTCTGTGCTCAAGAGCCCACTGCCGACGCAGCCGTCGATGATCCGCCGTGAGGGGAATCCTGTATAATGGCACCCTTGCACGCAATCCACGGCGCAGCAGACGACGACGAATTGACGAAGCCGACAATTGTACACCTGTAGCAGTAGACCAATGTGCTGCCAGCTGCCTGGAGGAAGCTGTGCGATCATTCACCGCCATGCGGAGCAGGTGTCGATCATCGCGCTCTGACGTCACCTTCTGTCGTCCAGTGCCTGTTTTTCGAGTTGTTCGGTGCTCGTCGGTCCACTGCTTCCAAACTCGCATCACTGTGGAACTGTTCCGCTGCATACGAGCTGCTATTGCGCGATAGGAAAATCCTCCTTCTCGAAGGCCGATTATCCTCCCTCGTTCAAACTCCGTAAGTTGCTTGAATTTCTTATTCTTCCGTCGTGGAGGCATACTCAGGTCTCACTAAACGTTTGCCACTAACAAATAATCATAGACTATTTTCAACGTCCCGCTACAGCACTTTATTTATACGCTTTCAGCATCAATTCAGAGGGCGCTGCGCGCGCCACGCACGCGCGATGGCTCTGAAACTTTATTAATTTGCATAATATCCTATAATTGACATTTGCTGCGAATTTCATTTGATTCTGATGATTCCTTCATGGTGTTGCATTTTCTACAAACAGCAGTTTATATATATATATATGTATCGAAGTTTTCTGAGGGAAATTGCATGGTGTAAATAAAATATGGTCTGGATTTACATTGAAATTTTCCTGAAATACCTGAACAAGTCAGGGAATTGTTTTTCTGATATTAAGTAGAAACCCTTTAATAATGTTATGGCTTAATTTATTTCTTCAGCTGTCATTTAAAAGCCCATTGTAGGCCTAGAGGTCATGAAGGTTAAGTTGCCTCAATTTCATGACCAACAGTATGATGGTAACAATGTGGTCAGAATTACGAACAGGTTGCCTTGACTTCCCAGACAAGTTGGTGCCTATTGATCGAAAACTGGGTGGCCTTCGAGCCGCCACTGGGGTTCGAACCCTAGTCCTTCACAATAACAGTTTAGTACCTTAACCACTGGAAGCTATCACGGCTCTCAGTTATCATTAAGTATGTTAATTCAAATGAAGTGAATGACGAATTTATACAAATGTGAACTACTGTGTAAACATTTTAATTTAATTGATCAAGTAAAACCTCAGAAGATATGCTAACACATTGGGACGTTCACACTTTTGAGCTTTTGATTGTAAAATAATGTATCAAAATAATAAGAATTTTCTAGTCTTTTTTTGCCTTGCTATTTTTACAATTTACCCTCAATTTTTTTTAACTTTTTTAATTTTTTGTATGCCTGTTTTCAATATAAAATAGTTCATTAAATCATTCAAAAATAACCTGAAAGAATTAGATGGACGGAAAAAATTTTAAAATATCAAGAAATAAAATAATCAAAATTAATAAAATTATAAATCTTAAAATTAATAAAAAAAGTGAAAATGAAAATTTATAATAATAAAAATTAATAAAATTTTTTCAGCAAAAATATTTTGTGAAATTGAGGATTAGTATGAAACATGCATGGCTCTTCTTATTATGAGAATATCAAAGGTATTGGGATACAAAGAATTTTTTCTGTAATATTGAAGAGTTTGTGATTTAGGCTTAACCCTAGTTTCTTAAACATTCTTCTCACAGACCATGTTAATACAAATATGTTAAACAACTGTAACTTTCATAGTGAAAGAGATATAAACTTTTAAGTACCTTTCTTGATTGCCAAAAGAATGTTTATGAATATAGTATCTACCATGCATGTAAAGAAAACTGTCCGTGCAATGTTTTATATATCTTTATGTTAATTTTAACATTTAAATAGTTTGTTTTGTCATTTTTTAGATTTATCTCAGTCTAGAAAAGACATCGAACTTGCTCAAGCAGAATGGGATCAGTTAGGTTCAAATGAAGGTCATTTAATGAATTTCTTTTCTTATATCTGTTATTATTTCATAAATATTCAATACAATTGAAAATAAAAGCTATTTTTTCAGGTACCTTTATTCCTACTTGTAAAACTGAACCAATATCTGTTGATGAGGTACTGAACTTTTTCCGATCAGCAAACATGAGCCAATTTTTGGTAAGTGGTAATCTTTTGCAAATAAAAGTACAATTTAATTACAGATTCGGAAAATTTCATTTTTTCACCATTCGATTATAAAAGATTTAAGGGTTTGAAAAATCTGATTTGTTGAACTGGGAGATCATTCACGAAATATACAAAAGTGATTTGAAGTGACATGTTTTTAAAATTTTCTGTTTCAGAATACTGGGAATGTTTTTAAGAATCTTAAATAATTTTTTAAACAAAAAAAAAATTTGATGAAACAAATGTTCTTACTATGAAATTTAAGAGACAGAGATTCAGAGTTCATATTTTTATTTAGCATTTTTATTAGATGATAAACTATTTTCATATCTTGTGGGATAGATATGAGTTATTCTTAAAATTTTAATTTCTTTGAACTGTTTATTTAAAATTATTTTAATTTATTTAACAATTTAAGGGTTTACTTGTAAATTAATTCTTCTAAATTTTTTTGTAGCATTTAAAATTAGTAATACTTTTTAATTAAAAATATTAAATAATGAACCAAATTACACTTTTAAACAATAATTCATCGCCTATTAAATCATCAATTTGGCTCCCTGTAAGAAATGATTTTTTTATAAGTTCAATAAAGTATTAACACACTTATAAAGTATTAAGTTCAATAAAGTACATAATATTTTAAAACTAATAGAAGAGACTTAAAATTTACGATGAAATTACTGAGTGCACTTATAAAAATATATTTTTCAATTTAATTTAAATTTGATGCAATGTAATTTTTTTAATAATTTTTATTAGAGTTTAATTTTCAATTAATGTTTATTTATATTTTGGTAAAAAAAATTTTTGAATTTGCTAAAACTACTGTGGCATGTCAGAAAATATGACAAGATAGACATGTAAAAATCATTCAAATTCTACTGTTACTCTTTAACTAGTATATTTATTATCTAGATATTTAATTTATGTATGTAATTATTAGTTTATGGTTTGAACTAATTTAAATATGCATTTTTTTTTTTCTAGAAATGTATCAAACCTGTAAAGCAAAGGAAGAGAATTGAGGCTTTAAAACACTGGATTGTTGGACCTCCCAAATTAAATCTAAGTTTGATTTCAGAAAGAAATTTATTCTTTGCCATTGCTTTATGTGAGCTGTAATTTGTCTTACTACATAAATAAGTCCTTTTATAATTTTTCGTAATATTTTTGTTTTCATTCATTTAGATGTTTGCATGAGTTTTTAATAATCATTTATAATACAGTGGGTGATCGGTTAACGAACAGATCGGTTAACGAACAAATCGGTTAACGAACACTTTCACGAAAGATTTTTGTGTTCGGTTAACGAACACATATTTGGATAACGAACACTTTCAAGAAAGATTTTTTGTGTTCGGACATCGAACACATATTCGGATAATGAACAAAACGAATTCTAACGAACACTTCTCGGCCTGAAAAAAAGTACTATTAAACGTTTGTTATCATTTTGCACACAAAATAAGATATTTAAAGCATGCTTAGTACTGATAATAACTAAATGAAACTTGAATTAACAATGAATTTAAATTTAAAGGTCATTAAATAATTATTATTATAAAGTTTAAAACACTTCTCGTTTACCACTCTGAGAATCCCAGAGCATTAAAAAAAATTCCATAATTAATAACAAACTGCCAGCAATGTGGAGATCGAATCAGAGGGCATGGGTCAAGCAGTATCTTTTCAAAGAATGGCTGTTTGAAGTTTGTCCGAGCATCAAGGACTACCTTGATACCAATGACTTGCCGTTGAAAGCACTGCTGCTATTGGACAATGCACCAGGACATCCAAAGGATCTTGAAGATAATTTGTTGACAGACTTTCCCTGACTGACAGTTCAGTTTTCACCTCCAAATACGACTTCGCTGATTCAGCCGATGGATCAGGAAGTTATTGCGGCTTTCAAGAACACTCGCGCGCTGTTTCGTCGGTGTTTTGAAGCAAGCCAATTTTCCTCAACAATGACTTCAAAAAAGTTTAGGAAATAAAAATTTGACATTCGTGGTCAGAAGTAACACAGCGACAGTTGATTTCTGCTTGGCGGAAGCTGTGTCCATCCTTCGTTTAAAGTGATGGAGATGATCAGGGAGACACCCCTGAAATTATGGATAAAATTTTGACAACTGCTACAGATCTGGAATAGGAGGTGAACGAGGATGACATAGAAGAGCTCATAATGGGACATGTAGATTAACTGACGACAGAAGAACTCCAAGAAATTTTGAATGAAGAACACCAAGAAACACAGCGAAATGTGTCTCCTTCTGAACAAAAGGAAAACGAAAGAGCATACCAATGCCGACATCTGCCGTTAAAGATCTTTTGAAAAAGTGGGAAGATGTCAGAGCAATGGTCTTAGAATGGCACCCAAACTAAGCTGATGTCAGTAGGGTTGGGGATTTTTACAACGACAATGCTATTAATTACTTCCGGATAATCCTGAAAGAGAGAGAAAAGCAATCGACATTGGACATGTTCTTCAACGCCCCGTAAGCAAAAAATGAAAAGGACTAGCTGATTAATATGCAAGACTATATGTATGTATTATTTTTTAAAAAACTTAATAAGAAATTATACGTTTTTTTAAATTTAATTTTTAGGGTCTCCAGAACGAATTAATCGATTTCACATAGAAGTCTATGGTGAATCGATGATCGGTTAACGAACAATTCGGATAGCGGACATAGTCTTGGAACGGATTATGTTCGTTAACCGATCACCCACTGTAATTTAGTATTTTGCTTCAATCCAAAACAACTAGGCTTTATAACCTGGCCTTCCAAAATTAAATCCAATTTTTTTTTGTTGCTTTATGCAAGCTATAATTAATCATACTGTATAACTGAATTTAATACAAATTCAGTAGATATATAGATAATAATTGTATATTATTCAGTGGCTTGTTGCAATTTTAAAACTTATGCTAGTATGTAATTCTTGTAAGTAGTTTTATTGTCATTGCATATTATTACAGTATTGTAATTTACAATGTTAAAGAAATTAAAAAAGCAATATTTAAAAAGCCAATTATTTGTTAGACACTAAGATAGAATCAGCGGTTATGAATTATATAATGTAAACAAATAAGAATTTATGATTCTCTTTCCCTCTTTTTATTTACAGTTTAACTATTACATATAAATATTTCTATTTTTATTTATTATGACAAGTAGAACCTAGTCACAGACCTGGTAGCAAAAATCATTTAGCATAGCAACGAGCACTGCAGATTTTGCTCAGATTTTTAAAAAAACCACTGTAGATTATTTAAGCACACAGTAGATATGAATATTATTTTGCCTCTCAGATTTAAAAAAATTAACTGAAAATATTACTGATAGAGGATACAGAAAATTTTTTTAATCTCCAAAGTTACTTAATTACTGATTGTTTCAAGTCCTTAACAAAATTTAGTCGCTTATATGCAGATGTATAAGCAAAAGTAAGGTGATGGCTTTCAAAAATTCTAAATTAGGTTCTTTGATTAGCTGGAATTTTGAACATGTAAGAGCCTAAAAAAGAAAAAATCTTTAAAAATTATTTTTTTAATTTCTGAAATATCTAGTTGCTTGTTTATAGACTGTATAGGGACTTATTCCATTTTTCAAATTTCAATTATTTTATTAATTTATAAATATTAAGAGTTTCAATTAAAGCACTAAATTTTAAACTTTTTTTTCTGCATCATTTCTATGTACCTTATATATGCTAATTTTGCTATACACATGTCAGATTAAACCTAAATTTTACAATAATAGCTGATCTGACTGTGTTAGGATCACGGACAAATCTATATTTATGAAGATTTTGCTTCTTGTGTCACAAACTTGCTGTTTACTTTAAAAAATATTATCTTGCTTACTTGCTTTTTTTAAAAAATAAAACAAAAATTCTTAGTAAAGTGGTTTTATTTACTAATTTTATATGACAATTGAATAAAAAGAAGTGTGTGTCTTAATGTAGGTCCTTTTGATAGCAGTGAAGAAATACATATCAGAGTACTCCAGACTTTATACAGAACATTGACTAACTCTAATAAAGATTGTCCTCGCTATGGGAAACATTGGGAAGATGTAGGGTTCCAAGGTAATTTATAGATTATTAATATGATTAGTTCAGTTTATTACTAAATTTACTTAATAAAATAAGTTTTATTTCTAAATTTTATACAAACAAATATTATTTTTATCAATAAGTATTATATAAGTAATGTAAGTTTCTTTTCGAAATAATTGATAAACATTCATATAATTTCTTAGTTCCTAATAGAAAAAAATAATTTTGTTTTTATTTTATTATTTTTTTATGATTGTTGTTATGTTATTTTAAGAAATAAAATATTTTAATTTTCATTCATATTATGTTGAGTTCCATCAAAAAGTTCCATCCAAAAGTTAGTTCCATCTGGTTGATAGGGCACTGGACCCATGTCCAAGAGATCGTGGGTTCGATCCTCGCCGGCCGATGACTCCCCGTGTAGTAAATGGTGACTGATGCACGTTAAATCTGTCGAGTCTCAAAGTCCTCCATGTTCCCATAACAAATCATACGTCTAGGGGTACTGATCCAGGAGTTTCCTTGTCTTCTGGATTGGTTCAAAATGACAAGGCTGCGAAGTTGAGCATTAGTAGTCGTAAACCTAAAATCGGGTCGGCTGTTCAACGACGGTTATAAAATATGAAATAAAATACTTGATCCAGAGCCGCGATGGCTCAGGGGATAGAGCGTTCGCCTTCCAATGGGGCGAACCGGGTCCGAATCCCAGTCGATACGAATTCCACATCCGGCTTGCAACGACCACAGTGCTGACGGAAATATCCTCAGTGGTAGACGGATCATGGGTTCTAGTCCTTTTGCTGTCAAGCTAACCGTGGGAGGTTCTCGCGGTTTTCCTCTCTATGTCACGCAAATGCGGGTTAGTTCCATCGAATTTCTCCCAATACTTGATCTAGTAGTTCCCTTGTCTTCTCGATTGGGTTCAAAATTACAAGGCTATGGAATGGAAGATTAGTAGTCGTAAACCCAAAAATTTGGTCGGCTGTACAATGAGGGGTATAAAATTAAATATGCCAGGGGTGTGAGTGATTCCAAAATTGACTGCGCCATTGGAGCACACTCCCTTGACTTCTATTAGTATACTTAAAATTTGGCCTTACATGTTAATTTTTTTTTGCTGCTCCAAATTTATAACCACATTATAAGAGCTATTTAAAATCTATCCTAATACTCTTTATGTATTTATGTCGTCATTGTAAATTAAATATTATCAACTGTATATTTTCTTTTCATATTACCGCTTCTAACGAATTTTACGTTATGTAGGCATAGATCCAGGAACTGATTTACGAGGTGTTGGATTTCTTGGTCTCATACACTTACTGTCTTTTGCTCTCAATCCAGCCACTGCTGATCTTGCCAAATCAATTTCTGTTCTTGCTAAAAATGAGAAGCAAGTATGTGTGATTTTTCTTCTTTGAACAATTCATAAATTGTCTGTATTGAAATAATTTTACTGACGTACTGCATGAAGTCAAAGAATAATATAATTCTTTAAAGAAAATGTATATTTTTAAAATGTATGATTTTTTTTGAAATGTTTTATTCTTTTACTGTTTTAAAAGTTATTAAAATTAAGGTTCTTTTTAATTTTTATAATCTTTTATAATCTTTTTTAGAATCTTTTTATAATCTTTAAAATCTTTTATAAGAAATTAGGATTAAGAATATAATGCAATTATTTATAGTTGCAGAGTTCTCCCTAGGAATAAAAAAGGGTAGGGTGCTACCTCCTCAAGGAAAAGGGCACTCACTTAACACCTTAAAAATTTATCAAATTGCGTAATATTAAGTAATAACTGAATTTGATCCTCAACAATATATTTTAAGTACCCTCTTATATTATTTTATATAGATATTTCAAAAAGTAGTTCTCACATAGTAATAAAACAAGATAAAAATTTATAGTATGTAAAAAATAATTGAAGGCATGCTAAAAGACAATCTCTGAGCATAATTTTTTTTTCAAAAAAAGTAAACTAAGAAAAAATGTTTGATTGATAAACCTAATATTTTTTTTTTATTAAACTTAATTATTTGAAACTTTTTCTATAATTTAAACTGAAAATTATAAAAAAATGAGCATTTAAAGGTGCATTTTTTTAGAAAAAAGTATTTATTTAAAAAATAATTTCAGAATTTAAAATTAGTTAAAACATTAATTAATATACCCCTGAAAAAAAGAGAATTTTATAAAAATTAAACCAGTTGAGAATAATCCTAACAAAATAAATATTTGTAATAATAAGCAGAATTAAAACTTCAAACACAGATGATTTTATCAGTGTATAATTATTATTTAAATAATGAATTATTTATTTTTTTGATTGGAATATTTTTTTGGAGTAAGAAGGCAGTGTTTTGAAGGGATGGTGGTTTATTTTTGCAAAAAAGGCAAAGAGGGTGCATTTAAAGGTATGAAAAGGCAGATAAGGTCGGTCTCCCTTCTAAAAACGCTTAAGGGGAACACTGTAATTGGACATGAAAGATGAAGCATAATTTATTTATTCAGGTGTTTATGGTGTTTTTACATTTAAAAAAAAAATTTAAAAAAATCAGTATCTCAGCTGTTTTTAGGTGATGTCATAATTTTTATTAATATAATTAAAAAATAAATTTTTTGATCTTCTAATAATTTATTTTCAATTGTTGATTCAGCATAATAGGTGCATGACACCATTATGTTATAGTTCTTTTTTTAAATCTAAATGCTTATTCTAATTTTTATGTTTAAAAATAAAAATCTGGAATTGTGTAATTTCAATAAATTTGTAAATTTAAATAATTTTAAAAAATTCCACCAGCTCTAAATGTAGTTCTTTTATCTTAATATGGTTTGTATAATAAATTAAAACAAAGCATATTATTTGCTGCCTTACTCTCTGCCTTTGGATTGAAAATTGATAGATGGCTAAACTTTAAATTATTTAACATTTAACTAAGAAAAAATATTTTATTATTTGTTTGAAAAATTAAGTTTTAGGATGATCAAAAAAATTTCTCCTGCAGATTTTATTTTTTAACCGACATTAAACAGCAGACCCAATTTTGAGGTTGCGGCTATGAATGTTCAACTTTGTAGCCTTATAATTTTGTGTCCAATCCAAAAGACTAGAAAACTCTTGAAGCAAGCATTGAGAAAAACTGGCCTTCAAGGAGGACTTTTTGATGGAACTAATTCCCATTTGCATCATATGTTGATGAAAATCAGGAAACCTCCCATGGTTTGTCAGATTCTAACCTATGATCTGTTTATCACCGAGGATATTTTACATCACCACTGTGGCTGGTGATGTTGGAGTAACATTCGTATCGACCAGCTAACACTGAGATTCAAACTAGGTAACCTCATTAGGAGATTAGCGCTCTTTTCCCAGAGCCGCTCCACCTCCTCTCCATTAGATTAATATAAATTTCATAAAGCTTTTATAAAAATTGTGGATAACAGTAATTTCTTATAAACTAAATGTTACTGGCAATTTATGATACATCAGTATTCTACAGAATATGTGATGCATTTTATTGATTTTCTTTTCCTTGATTTATCGATTTTCTATCATTTTTAGACAAATATGAAGCATGACAAACTAGTATTACATACTGAACCACGGTGGCTCATAGGTGTAAAGGGTAATGAAGTCAAATCATGAAGAGTCCCTTGATGAGGTGCCCCAGGTGTGGATTCGAGCAATGGCTGGTCGATACGAATTCTGCTCCTGTCTTGCACCGAACTCAATGCAGACATAAAATGTTCTAAATTATTGATGAATTGTGGATTAAAGCCATTGGCGTCAGTCTAACTGTCTGAAGTTTTCTTGGTTTTTTTTCCTCAGTGTAATGCAAATGTGGGTTAGTTAAAATCAAAAAGTCCCCTCTAAAGGCTAGTTTGTCCCAATACTTGATCCATGAGTTCCTTCCTTCTTCTGTGTTGGGTTCTAAATGACAGGGCTATGGAGATAAACATTTATAGAAATGAACCCAATAATGGGTTGGCTATTCGACACCGGTTGCAAAATAAAATAAAACTGTTACATACATGTATATAGTAGTATCTTGACTTTCCAAAGAATGATAATTGGTGCTCATTAAAGTATGGAAAAAGGTAATGATTAAAATATTATTTAAAAGATATTTATATCTCAAAATTACTGAAGTTATTTTGATGGAATAATGAAATTGGTCTTCATTATTCTGTCTGCATTATCTGAAGAAATTTTTGTCCAAAATATGTATTCATACTTTGCCAGACAGCCTAGGCAGCGTGGAAAGTGTTCAATTATTTCACACATTGCTGGCCAGTTTTTTCGGCATTTAATAAAATAAGTAGGCATTCTATAGAGTGGTGAGTCTATAGAATCAAAAACACAATTTAAATAGATTCTTTTTTAAATGATTTGCAAAGTAAGTAATGAATGCATGTCTAATGTCTAGATTTAATGAAACGCAGGGCTCGAAAAACAGCCCGTCCTCGGCGGTCAAAAATTCCCCGCGGACAGCGAATTTCTCGAATCTGACGTCCGTGCGGACGGCCATTTTCCCGTTAATGTTCATGATACATTTTCAATTTTTGTTATCTTACCAGAGTCTAGCCCCTCACTTCTAAAATGACTCTCTAATCTAAAAATACAGCAACATACTGCGCATGGTGGAATTGATGCTTTCTCTGACTGGGAGTACTGCAGCGGTTGAAAGGGGCTTTTCAGCAATGAACTTACAAAAAACACATTACGTACTGGTCTTAAGCAAGCAGCGTTAAACGCAATTATAAACATCTACCTAAATGGAAAACCCCTTTCAGATTTCTGTGCAAAAACCTATTTAAACCATTGGCTTAATTGTGGAACTGGCAAACGTCATATTTGATTCATTTAAAGAACGCAGTACCCTCGAATAAATTGACATTCCAGATAACTTGACCTTTGTCGCTTAAATTATTTCATAAAAGAAGTACATACTAGGTTACTATTAGTAACCTAGTATTTCTTTTATTACTGTATAATGTAATCCTAGAAACTACTAATTCATTGTGCAATTTATATAAATGTTTGTAATAAATAAGAGAAAATTATATTTTTATTCATTTAGAAGCTACGGGTTAGCTTCAAAGGAGGACGGGTACATTGTTGGACAAGCCGTCCTCGGGGACGGGTAAAATTTCTGAGTTTTTTCGAGCCCTGATAAAACGGTTTCATCCAGCAATGCTTGTGCACTAATAACTAAATAGTTTCTAGTTTTTTTTTGTGCGTTTGTTTGTCATTTAAATTATCATTTTTTGTGATTTTTGTCCCTTAAAGTGTTATTGACTGAATAAAAAATTGTATAATTAATAACATTCTATATATTATTTCAGAACTTTCCTTTTTGTGCCATGGGGATTAATATTACTAGAATAGTTGTAGAATCAATGCGGGAAGAAGTTCTAAATAGGTCAGTTAGTTTCTCCTGATTGAATGTGATTGATGTTATGTATTCTCATGGAATTTATATTTTTTTTTCTGTGATGATTATTTTCAGGGAGTGTAACAGGTGCATGGATGTTTTCAAAGTAACCA
Organism: Parasteatoda tepidariorum; assembly: GCF_982258835.1. Classification (NCBI taxonomy): domain Eukaryota; kingdom Metazoa; phylum Arthropoda; class Arachnida; order Araneae; family Theridiidae; genus Parasteatoda; species Parasteatoda tepidariorum. The sequence continues at coordinate 6,202,434 of NC_141756.1, forward strand.
ATGATTTTTATGCAGGAATTTTCCTCAGGTTGTATGTTATATGGTATCAACAAAAGAAAACTATTATGGATTCGGGATTTGTTATTAAAGGTGCTTTTATAGTTTTTTTCATTATGATTTTTAACTAACTCCTCTGTTCTACAAATTAAATCAAAATATTTCATCTCATTTTACAATTTTAAACAACATTAAGTCAAAATTTCACTTGAAACTAAAACGGAATTGGTTTGGGGGCCCATATATTTCTCCATTCATCATAGTAATAAATTTTCTTTTCTTTATTTTTTTAGGTTTTTAGTTATTATATTTTACCGGCTATTACATTTTATATTCCGACTGGACTGTGTAGGGGTAAGGGAATTTACCTTACAACAAAATGGTTCTGGGTTCGAATTCCGGACAAGGCGTGGATGTTCTTTCGTTCTCTGTGCTATCTGTCCTTACTGTGGGAGTAACATTGGCACACAATATGGTGCCCCTGAAAGAGTGGCCAACAAATTTGCCCTAAGTATGCCTAAATTGATAACTTTCAACCCAGGTGGGCATTGAAAAAAAAGTTATTATATTTTAGGTGCATGTGCTATACAGGTATGTATAATATAAGCTAAGTTTTTAAATTTTTTAGGAAAATTTCTTAAAAGAGCAGTTTTGGGGGGAAAAATACAACTTCCTTGCTTTTCTGTGTATTGTGCTTAAATCTAGGGGAAAACTGTAAAGAAACCATCAAATATTACTAAGAAGCATGTTTGATGTAAAAATATCACCTTGCTTTGGCAAAAGTGTAGCTAAGCATTATATTGCTCCAAATCCTTCTTATCATAAAACTTTTACTGAAGGCTTTGTTTAAAAGTGATGGTGTGCAAATTTTGAAGGCTGTGCTATTTCCAAATAATTTGCTTAAATTGGCTTTAGAATTATCCTATTCACTTCATATTTTATAGCCATTATTCAGCCCATATTGACCCTATATTGATTTGTCTGATTCAGTCAATATTTTTCTGCCTAAATATGACATATATTTAATTGTAACTAGGCCCATTGAGGCAAAATCTAGACTTCTTAATCTTAGACATGTCCTTGTAGGTTCTTTGTACTGCCGATTTTAAACACTACTCGTGCGAAGATAAAATTGTTATTTATAGAGCTATATATAGTCAATGCGACCTGTTCTAGCTAGAATATAATTTATTCTAACTAAAATATAATGTTCAGTCAATAAGTTTTTATTAAAATTATTGGTTTTTGGAAAAGACAAGAAAAATTGAAATGTCAAAAAATTTGAGTTAATAATGAACAAAATAAATCAATTAACACAGTTATCGAGATAAGAAATTCTCCTAGATGAGTTTTTTTCTAACATTGCATAGGAAATTCGAAGTGTCATTTTTTTTTCTTAAGATGTTAAAAATTTCACAAAACTGAGGTGAAAGTTGGGAAGGTGTGAATGTAGTTTATTTGTATAAATTTTTTTCTCTTTAATTCCATTCATTAGTCTTTGTTTTCAAATTTACGCATAAAAGAAATAGGTAAAAACTAATTTTAACATCTTTTGTTTTTTAAAACTCAAGCCTATAATATATTAATAGTTGGTAATTCATGATTCCGCTTGTGTTAAATACGTTAACATTGTAAAGGGAACGCGACAAATAAGTTATGAAGCTTCCCCTGAGATGAGTAATTTTCCCGCAGAAAAAAAAAAGAGAAGCACGTCAGCAAATTTACACAGGCTAAATTATAACCAAACATTAAGTAACTATACCAAAAAATCTTTTTCTTTTCTTTATTAATAGCTGAGGGAGAAATAAGATTAATATCTAAGTATCAAATTACATTGTTTCTTTTAAGTCTTTCAAGTGCTAGATTAATTAAGTTTAGTTTTCTTTCACATTTATAGTTCAAATATTACTTTTGAAATTCTTTGTTTTGTCTATCAGTAGACATAATAGTTATAAATATGCTTATTAATAGTTTGATAAAGTAGAAAATTCATATTTTAAATAGGAACTTGCTTATAGTAAAGAGGGACCCAGAAATTTGGAAGAACCATAGCTTTCTAAAATCTAGTAGAATGACTGATGACGGAATAACTAACATGTTGTGTAATGTAGCTATTAATTTTTAAAAACTTCTTTATTTTATTAGATTTAACTGAGATTGCTAAGAAACATTCTTCTGTGATATTGAAAGAACTATCCAACTATTTAAAAGTGAACCAAGTTCCTGATAAGACGTCTAATGTTGCTCATGGATTTGCAGGAGCTGGAGACAATATAGCCACAGTATAGCCTATAAAAATATTCACTTGCACAATCCTTTTGTCTGATCATCTAACAAATGTTTTTTACATTAATATTTTAATATCTTTTTTATGAGTTATGTCATTTTATAGTCATGATTGTTAATAATTTTAAAATTATCTATTATTATGTAAATTAATATATATATATATATATATTTAAAGTTTGTATCTTTGTAATTTTAATGCAAAATGTGAAAAGAATGTTCTAAATCAGTGGTCTCCAAAAGATGTTTTGCGTAAGGGTTACATGATTCCCAAAGTTTTTTTTTTAATTGATTATAATTTCTGAAATCTGTAATCATATTTATGCAATTATCCATTATTTATTTAATATTTTGGTTACATTAATGAGAATTAAACTAAAATTTAGTAAATATATAAATAGCAAAATTTAAAAAAATATAGATATATTCTAATATTCATATATTGAATAAATTATGAAAAAGAATATGCTTGTATGAAAAATCGCATTATTATTTTTCGCTGAATTTTTCAATTGATAATAAATTAAACAAATTTATCAAAAAAGATATACAGTAGATCGCCGATTATCCGAACTGCTCGGGACCGAACATGGTTCGGATAATGAAAAGTTCGGATAATTGGAAAGTTGCTTAAAATCTAGGGTAAATGATTATTATTTATGCATTAACTTCCCTTCACACCTTTTGTAGGCTTAGGACTGGCAATACTATCTAAAATAGCTCTGGCGTGTTTAAAATTTTTTTCCTTTTTCAATTTTTAAATATTTTAAATTAAATTTTTTTTAAACTTTTTTTTTCATTTTGAATTATTTTTATCATATTTCAGTTTTTTATAATTTTTTTTGTCAATTACTGATTTTAAAACATTTTTCATTATTTTCCATTGCAAAAGAAATCCAGCAAAGATCTCGTTTCAAAGAAGACGCGTTTTTTTAGCAGCCATTTATCCCTTATCGTTTTTTTTTATCAGCCATTTATCCCTTATTCTTTTTAAATAAATCAACTGAACTGGATCAACATCATTTTGACGTTCTAGCCAATTCATTGCGAAATCTAATGGATTGCATGCTTCTATATGAGAAGGTACACTATCTTGAACTTGAAACTTTCGCTTCGTCTGTAGAGTTCCGATTTTCATTCAAAATTTCAGCAACAATTTCATCATTTTCATCCGAAAGATCTACTGGTTCAGAAACTTCAGTTTCGTTTGTTTTTCTGTTAAAAATTTTATTCCAAGATTTAAGATTCCAAGCACTGTAATCACTAATTATTAAACATAAGTTACAACTACCCGTTCCCCAATTATAGAACTCCAGAACTTATCAATTCATAAACTCCTTCTGCATTCCAACCATTGTAGACTATCAAAATGAAGCTTGCATTCTTCGAAGATAATTTTCTGTTGTAAAGGGCTAAAGGGGTATGTAGGTTTAGCTGTATCACAATACATATATGGCTACTATAAGAAATTTGCTAAAAAGGTTGTAAATTAAATATGATCTTCAGATGTAGGGGGTATTATTAATTCTTCTCAATTTAGAAAAATTGTCGATAGGTTAAAAAGTATTCTAAACTTAAAAAAAAACGAATTCAGACACAGTTCGGATAATTGGACATTCGGATAATAAGGGTTCGGATAATCGGCGCTCTACTGTATATGTTTATCTGATAATCGTTTTCAATGTTTATAACACGTATTTATATGCACCAGATTCTAATATCCGCTTATTTATCCAATTTCAGGTTATGCATGCAACAAAAACTAATTCTAAATAGATTAGATATACTTACGAATTTAACTGCCTAACATAAAACCTAATTTTAAAGCTATTATTGATGAAGCAAAAAAAAAAAAAAAAAATTTTTTTTACATTAAAATACATTCAAAATAATTGTCACAACTGCTAAAAAACTTCATTTATAAAATAGGGGCTCTGTCGCTCTTTTAGATTTTTATAGTTGCAAAAAATTGGGAACCATTGGTCTAAGTATTTGAAACCCTAGAGAGGATACTGAAATGCCCATTCCATTTTCTGAATTGTAACACAGAAAGTTATTTTTTTTTAAGAATTAAATTTTATTATAAAATACAAAGTGCACTTATGTACTTATGTTTCATGCATAAAATATTAAAATAAAGAACCTTTTTATAATCAATGTTGTACTAAATTTACAACAATCGGTGATACTGAATTTTATGTACTAATCATTTCTGTACTAATGTTTATCTAATATTATGGTAATGAAAAACTGAGTAATATCTCTAAAATTTAAATAATATCTTTAAAGTTTATTTTTAAAATTATAATTGTGTATTTTAATTAAGCTGATCTTTTAATCCTTGTAAAAAAAATTTGCTTCCAATACCTTTATTTAGTTCCTTTATGTCATTTTTAACTCTTAAAATTTTTTAAATTTAAACAAGACATTTGTTTTTAATCAGAATATAAATATGTTTATTTTGTACAAATTTTTTTATCGTTACGTGTAAATTTTATTTTATATGAATGTAAATAAATACAAACATTACATTACTAGTCAGTTGAAATGGAAATGTTTAATATTATCATAATCATAAATATTATTATATTATTCATGCATTAAATATTGTATTTTTTCAATTGTATTCTTAAAGTAAATTAATTTTGAAATTAAGTTTGAAAATTAAATAATTACTTTCTAGTTTCAGTTTTTCTATTCTACACACAAGAACAGAAATGTGGCAAGTTTACATAATTTTTGATTGATTTTTAAATATTATTTAAATATTTAATGCTCAGGTAGTTCTTTAAAAAAAAACCTTAAGCATTTCTTCTTATTTCTCAAAATACAGTCCTCAAAAATAGAACAAATTCTGGAATGGTGCATTTTTATAGACTACTATTCATTTATAATGAATCATTTCTTAATAGTTTTAAATGTAATTATCCACGTTGATGAATCACTCATTTTATAAATAAAATTCACCCCTATTAGATTTATCACTATTCTTGGCCTTGCATGTACAGTGTACTTTCCGAAAAGCAATATTATAGTACTTTAAATTACTTAGCAAGCCATACATGTGATAATAAATAATTGTTGAGCTACTAAGTCAAATATCTGTACAAAGATTTGCTTTGTTTAATGTGCTGTATATATTCTTAATTATAGATATATTAGATAGATCATTACACAATGTGGATTGATTTTTATTGTATAATATTAAGTGATATTCTGTTAAAAAAAACAAGTTTTCCTACATTACATGTCTACTTAATGTCATTCCTATAGCATAGCAATGTGATTATTGATCATATTTCAGTTTCATACAGTTTTTAAAATCTATTTAATATTAGCTATGTACAGTGTACAAAATAAAAAACGGACCTCCCTGAATAATTTTTGAACTAATGATCGGATCTTCACGTTCTAGGACTCAATTTTAATGGTCTAAGGGGGTGATATCAAATATGCTATGATATTTTAAGTGCAGATGATATTTTAAGTTACAAAATGAGACACAAAAATGCACTTTCTCTGAATAAACATACCTTTTTTTGGACAGATTTAAATTTCTGAACCCAAATATATAAGGGTAGGGGCAATCTGGGAAATATAGTCCCAATAGTTTGATCAGGAGAGTGGTTTGAAGTTTGGACCCCTTAATGTTTATTTGGCTTTTTGCATAGTTTGCCATATCTAGAGATTTTTTTAAGTGAATGAAAAAGATTTTGCGCACAATTATAAAATTTGTTTATCTAAGGATAATACCTTGTGAAAAAAACAACTTTTGGCAAATATTTATTAATTTTTATTATTTTATTTAATAATAGTCTCAAATATTTTTGAATTGTAATTATTCAATTTTTCACATCATTTTAAGGAACATAATTTTTCAAGACAAAATTTGAGTAAAGTCAGTTCAATAGTTCCTGAGAAATTGAATTAAAAAAAAATTCGTATTTTTAAAATTTGATTTCTCAAGAACTATTCAACCAATTTCACTCAAATTCACTGACCTATAGTGATATTTCCAAGATTACGGCTACCCCTTATATTTTTGGGGTCGAAAATCCAAATCTGTTTAAAAAAAAGTGTGTTTATTCAGAGATTTTTGTGTCTGATTTTGCAACTTAAAATATCGTTTGCGCTAATTAATTAGCATTATTGATGAATTTGAAGTCAGCCCCTCGAACCATTAAGCATGAATCTTAGAACATGAAGATCAGATCATCAGATCAAAAATTATTCTGGATGGTTTGATTTTTATTTTGCACACTGTACACATATACTTAGCAATAAATGTAAATAATATTTTAACAAGATTTACAGATCTTACTAAAGTCTAAAAAGAACAATTTTCTTTTCTTAGTTTTACAGAACTTGAAAATTCTAATACCCATGTCATGTAAAAATTCCAAACATTTATGCAATTTTTATCCTTACATACTTGTTTGGGCATATAAATATTTATATATAAAAACCAACGCATCACCTCTTCAAATTTGACAAAATCAGCCTATAGTATCAAAGCGAAACGAAAATTGATAGTATTTTTTAAAACTTAAATGTTACTAAATTTAATTACATAAACAAGAATTTATAAGATACGAGAAGAAATGCACCTACTGATAAATATTGAATACTTCTTAAAATAATAATGCTCTGCATTTAGACCATCAGTGATTATTTGTATAAAATAATCAATGAGCAATGCAAAGCAATTTCCCCATTGCTTATTCGATCTTAATACTTTTTTTTTTTTAACAATACTTAATTCTGTTTTACAATTAAAATAAAAATGGTGTAGATAAAATGTTCGAAATATTATTATTTTGGCAGATTAATAAATAATACACTTCTGTGCACTTGAAAAAAAATGTTTGGACTTGTAAAAAAATTTTCTGGGTCATATTTTGTAGATTAATATGCTTGGTAGGACGTGTAAAAGTTTTCAAACCCTGTTATTTTTTATTGTATTAAGAAGTTCTTAATTTGCATAGATTTTTTTCTAAAATTTCTATTCTAAGACAATTAACTTTTTGAATATTTTTTTAGCTAAATAGTTGCATTATATATTTTTTTCTTAATGAAATATTTTTACATATTCATTACGATATCACTGTTTTATAAATCTGTATGTGCAATACACAAGTGCCATAATATGCATTTCATTTTAGAGGGTAGATGTATTCAATAATAGATTTGAGTATATAACAGTAACTTATTAATCTGCACTAAAATTAATATTCAATTATGTTAAATGTTATTTCAAAATATATTAGTATAGTATGTGAAATAAGTAGTATAAATTGGGTTTATTTAATGCTGGAAAAATTTTACATTGTTTATTTAAAATTTTATGTTTTAAGTAGTTAGCAAATTTTGGTCTATAATCAAAGTTTTTTAATCTGGGTACTGTAAAGCACCGATTATCTGGATCAGTGAATATCAAAGCCGATCCGGTAACAAAAAAGAAAAAAATAATAATCGGACAAATTTATAAAACAGAGCTAGTTCTTGGCCAAAACAGGTGCAAAGTTAAAAATTGAATAAGTTTATGCAGTATTGCCATATTCAAGTGCTATAGAAAAACAGAATTTGTACTCTTGCTTCAAAAGTAAATGAAATTGAGAACAAATTTTTCTCCTCTCTATTTCGTGGAAGAAAAGAGAAAACTTATAAAAATGATTTAAAAAATAATAAAGCTTTATGCAGTGCTGATAAAAAAAAATAGACAAGATCAATACATTTTCAAAAATGTACTTTTTTGCTGGTGTAGCAGAAATTAAATAATAACTTGATAGATTGATTATCATACAAATTAAAGTTTTGACTTTCCGTAATTAAAAAATAATGAATTTTTAATCTGAAGCATGATTGGAAGCGATTCTATGTATATAAAGGGCATTTGATTTAAAAATCAATATTTTTATTTATAATACTAGAAACCTCTAATTTTGTGCGCATTTATTCAGGTTTGTATACTAGTACAAGATACATTATGTGTGAAGTTTCATTTTAATGGATTGAGAACTTATTTTGACATTAATTAAAACACTTTTTTAAATTACCTATAATGTAAAAATGTCTCTTACCTACACCTTTTGTTAAAATGTTTTTTTAAAAATTTTGCTCAAAAATATGATCTAGAAATTTTTTTAAATAAAATGTTTTTAAACGTGTTAGAAAAGAATCCAATGTGAGCACAACTAAAATGTAAAGATTTCTTTGTTGCTGGTGCCATGCTAATAAATGTATATGTAAAATAAATATTTTTTATCATGAGATAATGAATAACACGTCATTTATTTTTGGCAGGATGCAAAAATTTTGACATTTATTAAATTGCATTATTTCTGAAAGCTTTGATTATAGCCTATATAACTGTGTTATTAATTTTAAAATTATCCAGTGAAATGTTAAGGAATGGAAATTATAGCAGGTGGTCCATGGTTACTTTTGTGGTCTTTTACAAAGTAATATTTAATTTCACTTTTTTTCTAATTATAATAAGTGCCTTCCAGAAATATTATCTTCACAGTTAAAGTTATTATTAATGAAATTTGTTTATATACTAGTTGAATTACAAAAAGAAGAACAACACTATTTAAAGTTATAGCTGATATTATCTATGCACAATTTTAATGTATATCTATGTGCAAATTATTTAGAATATATTGTTTTATTGTAGAACTATATTTTGCTTAGCTGATGAATGTTGAAAAAAATTTGTTGTCTGTCTATTTTTATGTAATAATGATATTTTTTTAGTTGTATTTTCATTCGAAAATTATTTTTAAAGTATTATCTGTGTTTTGTGTAGTAGAAAAATTATAAATATATATATATAATTTCATTTTATGTTTATAGCTACTTACTGGTAATTTTTTGTAACAATATATTATGTAATGTTGAATTATAATTTTCTCTTTTTTAGTCATAGCTACTCAAAATAAAAAAGATTTTGAAAGAGCCTTAATTGAGCAGCTTAAAAAATTAGAAATATATTTTCACTCATATTCTTGATAAAGCAACTGCAGACAGTTTGTTTTAATGTATTTTTTCAAATAATTCATATTAATTTATTAAAAAAAATTTTTTGTAGTATGTGCTTTGCAGAGTATATGGTTTCAATATTTTTATTTTTCTAATTTAGTAACTTAGGGTCTTTAAACATTAAATGTATTTATAAAAACATTAAGGTGGCAGGAGCATATGAAGCAACATTTGTAAATAATGGTAAATGCTGCATATTATTAATAAAAAGTGACTTTTTGTTTCAGCTAACAAATAACTTATTTATTACTCACTGTAAAATTAAAGTTCCAATACTATTTTTATGCTTTTTATTCTATGCTATTTTTATGGCACCTATGCTATTTTTATAGCACGCATATTATTTTTTAAAACTCCTATGCTATTTTCGTAATTGTGAGTTTCTAACTATTATTAATGACTGTTACGTTTTATTTATTTTTAAACATTGACCACTTTACTAATTAGGAAAATAATTCAAAACGTCAATTGAAAAAAAAAAAAAAAGAAGCAATAGTTTAGTGAAAATAAAAAGCATTTTTGGTCTAATTTTTTAACATTTGACTAAATACTCTCTCTTTGCATTGTTTTGACTCAAAAATGTGCAAAAATGAAAATGAATTGATTTTAATTTAGGTGGAAAAATGTTGCCAAATTAACGATTTCTTAAGAAATTAAAAATATTAATTTTTAAAAAAAAGTTAAATATTAGTTCGTTTGAATCTAAACAATTCCTTTCAAGGCACTTACACTGTGGCTTTTTATTTTAATAGGCAAAAGAGCTACGAATAACTTCCATAGGAAATTGAAACTGTATACTCTTAAGAGCGTATAAACCAACTATTCCATTACATCACAAGTTATAAGGTTCTAAACACCTCACATTATTTTATGTTTACCCTGTATTGTCTCAAATTAATATGTATTTAAAGGTCTCACAAGAGGTAGGATAATTTAATGTTTGCCTTAAACATTAAATCGTGTTTTTTGAAGGCTCTGTCATCGCATGAAATTATGTTCTTTTGGAATAATTTGCTATTTTCATAACTGCTGTGAGTTTGCAACAGTTATTAATAACTGTTATGCATGTTTGGTCTGTATGTAGCCAGCGCCCCCTATTGTTAACTGCAAAATATCAATTCGAAGAAAAGCCACAGTTTAGCGAAAATGAAAAGCATTAGTGATCTAAATTTTTAATTTGAAAAATTACTCTTCTGTATTATCTGGGCTCATAAAAATTTGCAAAATGTGAGAATTGTTGATTTTTATTAGGGTAGAAAAATATTGCCGAATTGGTGATTTTTAAAAAAGTTTAATAACTTTTAAAATATTGAAGTTACTTGTCTGATTTGATAATTCTTTGTGGCAAAATTATATAAATAATTTAAAATAATAGTAAAATTTCCTCTGTGAGTCATTTAAATTGACGCTTTTTTATTATGAAGAGTTTTCATATACTCCTTCGTCACATGTTCCTTTGCAAATAATATGCTGTTTTCATAACTACTGACTGATTGGTCATGACTGTTAGGTCAAGTTTGGCCTATCTAAAGCCAGCGCTGTCCTTACTTATTCTGAAAATGGGCAAAAGTCACAGTTTTGTGAAAATGAAAAATATTTGTGGTCTAATTTTTTAACATTTCGAAACTTACTCCAATGCTGCGTTATCTGGACGCATAAAAATTTGCAAAATCTGATAATAAGGCAATCATCTAAATGTCGCCAAATTGGCGATGTTTAAAAAAATTTAATGACTTATAAAATATTTATGTTATTTGTTCATTCTAAAGCTCAGATAATTCTTTACGGCAAGCTGATTGATATAGTTTAAAATCATTGCCTTGCTTCGAGTGTAAGGCATTTAAATTGTGGCTTTTTTATTTTCTTTGGCGACGAATTTTCGAAAAACCATGTTAAGTGACTGCAATTGAATTCCAATATGTTGTGCCTCTAGAATGATTTTTCAAATATTTTGGTTGTGGCTGTAAATTTAAACAGCTGATTTGCACAATTTGAAACATGTTTTATAAAATAGGATTGGTATTTTAATCACTGTTGTAGTATAGAAATATTTTTAAGTATGTGTTTTATTTACATTTTATTTCAGAGTAAAATATTTATTTTTAACTAATGTTATACTATGTATTTTAATTGCTCAATATTTTTTTTTACTTTTTTTGCATTTGCTACTTCTAAAATTATTGTTTTTTGTTAAAATAAAATCTTTTAGTTGCAAGGCTTGCGGAAGTACCCTGTTTTTACTGATTTGTTCATTTTTACCACATATCAAAAACATAGTTTTTCTCATGAACATTTAAAATAATTTCTTCAACCGAGTATTTAAAAAAACAACATTATCGATGTCTACAATTATATTCTATATCTTTTTACAATTCTGTTTACGAAAAGTTAATGTATTAAGTACAAACACAGTTGTTATAAGATTTACAGATGTTTCAACATTAAACACACTCAACATCTAATCATTTGAATATATGTTGAGATATTATGTATCAAAACATCTGTATGTATAAACAATTTTTATTTGCGCATAATACATTGTTTTCTGTGAGTTGCTAAAACTAGTTTGTTCTTCAAAAAATTTATGTACAACTTAAATAAATAATTTTTATAAGCATTGACATAAAAATTTAAAAAATTACATCATTTATTAAACTTATAAAAATATAATCTATCTTTCAGAAATAGTTTTCAATTAAACTAAAATTTATTTATCGAATCTCGTGAATTTATGTTGTTTTCGTGTTGTTGTTTGGTGTGCAAAAAAAATAAATAAATAAACGGACCTTTAATAACTTTTGATCTTCACGTTCTAGGACTCAATCTTAATCTTTAGGACCTTAAATAAGCGCAAACGACAATTTAAGTTACGAAATCAGACACAAAAACATACTTTCTCTGAATAAATATATCTCTTTTTCAACGTATTTGTATTTCTGTTGCCCCAAAATATAGGGGATACCCGCAATCTGGGAAATATGGTTCCAATAGTTTGGACCCCTTAATGTTAATTTAATTCAATGCGTATTTCGCTATATCTTGGGAACTTTTTAAGCGAATTAAAATATTTTTGCTCACTATTATGAAATTCGTTAGTCAAAAGATAATTCCATGTAAATAATAAATAATCGTTAATATTTATTATTTTATTTAATAATAAAAAAAATTGAATTGTAAGGTTTAAAAATTTTTTGCATCGTTTTAAAGCACGTAATTTTAAATGGCAAAATTCGACCGAAAACGGTTGAATAGTTCCTGAGAAATCAAACTTTAAATGTATGACTTTTTTAAAATTAGATTTCTCAAGAACTATTCGATCAAATTTTGATATGTATATTTACAAAATTTGATACGATGCAAAAAATTTTATACCTCCCAATTCAATTTTTTCCCCGATTATAAAATAAAACAATAAATATTTACAAAAATTTGTTTCTAGCCTGGAATTATCTTTGGAGAAACGAATTTTATATTTGTGTGCAAAAATTTTTCCATTCATATAAAAAGTTCTCGATGTACAGCGAAATACGCTAAAAATAAAATTAACATTAATGGGACCAAACTATTGGGATCATATCTCCCAGATTGCGGCTACCCTTTACATTTTGGAGGTCAAAAATCCGAATCCGTTGGAAAAAAAAGTATGTTTATTCAGAGAAAGTACGTTTTTGTGTTTGATTTCGTAACAATAGTCGGCACTAATTAATTAGCATATTTGAGGTCATCCCCTCGAACCATTAAGAAGAGTCCTACAACGTGAAGATCCGATCATTAGATTAAAAGTTATTCAGGAGAGTCCGTTTTTTTTTCTATGCGCACCGTACAATGTTGTATTCGTCCGTAATACTTTGTTTTTGTGTTGTTAAATCTACAATGCTTCATAACTGGGAGCAGTCGTTTAAAGTGTCGCTCACATCGTTGGGTGGAGAGCGAGGGTTATGAGTTCGATCTTGGTCACCGACAAAACAACAGGCGTGTATACGCAGCAAGGTGCATGTTGAATCAGTCATGGTTGAACATCCTCTTGTCTCGTTTTTATTTTGCGCTTTATATTAAATTAATAATTTCTATACTTCTCATAATAAATATAACTAATTAGTATAAAAAATAAAATACAATTACAAAGGATTTGATTGATTAATTTGTTCATTTACGTCGCACTAGAGCTGCACAATGGGCTATTGGCGACGGCCTGGGAAACATCCCTGAGGATGATCCGAAGACATGCCATCACAATTTTGATCATCCGCAGAGGGGATGACTCTCCCGCTTCGGTAGCCCGACGACCTGCACGTGAAGTCGAGCACTTTACGGTAGAACAGCTAAACGAGGACCCATACCGCACACCCTCAGTACCTACGCAGACTGATCCAAGTGGTTATCGACCCACACACTGACCGCAGCCAGTGATGCTTGATTTCGGTGATCTGCTGGGAACCATGTTTTAGATCTGCGGGACTCAATTACAAAGGAAGAAAAAAATTCAATGCTCCCTACCCCTCAACAGGTTCAAATCATACAACTTTTTTTCATTTGACTGCTATACTGTTGCAATTATCAACACTATCACAATGCATTCAAGGAAAAAAAGATATCGTATAGATATTAGAACTGTGAATGATCACATTTTTCAATATTTGAAAAAACGGCTGCATGTTTTAAAAGTGACCATTATTAATAAACGTACAGCTGACCACTGGCCGTTAGCAAAATTTCCTACTTTCGCCCTGTACCAATTTATGAGAATATGATGGAGAAAAAAAGTTTTTTTTGTAAATATTTAAACACAAATATTTTCAAGATTTTTTTTTTTTTAAATTATATGTATAAATAATATCCAAAAAATTTTAAAACGGAGGAATAATTTTTGAATGAATTATTGAGAAACAATAGCCGAGAAGAAAAAATTTGAGGTGCAAAATTTTTAATTAAGGATGAAAAAACTTTCATTTGTAAGTCAGAATTTCAGGTTACAAATATACATTTGTTTATTATGAATATTTCGTGATATCCATCATAATGCTAAGGGCCTTTTTATTATTATTTCTTTACCCTTTATTTTATTATTATTTCTTCATCAATAATCAAGAATGTAACTAACAATTGTTTCACAACAACGATTTTATCTTCATTTGTTTTTTATAATTAGTATTTTTTGTAGCCAGAAATGAAATATTAGTTAAAACTTAAGGTCTTTAAATTATATTGTCGAAAGAATTTTTGTTGTTCCATTTACTTGGAAAAAAAAGTACAAAATAAACAAAACAAGATTTGAATGTCAAAATTTTAATACATATAAAAAAGAAAATAATGTTCAAGTGTCAAGTATTTTGATTTATAAAATCCAAAATATGATCTAGCTCTCTAAATAATTAGTAGTTAAATGTTATTTCTCAAAAAGAAGAAAAGATTGTTGGAGATTTTGCTGTGCTTTTATTAGAACTACCAGAAATAACCTGATACACAAAGATGATGAAAAGACATATAGTCGAGTGATATTTAAATATTAATAATATAAATATGAAAAATCTTCAAACTAATAAGCCTTCAAATAGGCAAAACACATTATGTACCAAAATTTGAAATAAATAATACAAAAACTGTACTATACATTTTAAAAAGGAACAAAAAAATATTATTTATTCAGGTCTTGATAAAAAATAAAAAAAACAGCAACAAATGTGGTTTTACAATTGCACAACAACATAAATTTACTCAAAAACTAACTTTCCCACAGTCTAAAGACAATTGTGATTGGTTAAGGGATCTAGTCGTAACAAAGGCAATATTTTCTTCAATTTTATCAATAAAGACACTTTTGTATACATTAAACTTGTCTAAAAAATAATTAAAAATTCTCTGAAAAAAAATAAAAAAATAGTCATACAAAATTAATGCTATTCTTTTTCCAATCTTAAAAAGTGTCGGTTTGTGTTGTGTTTCGTTAATACTTTTACAAAAAATATATAAATCACTCAAAATAAATTAATTTTTTTTTTGAACTTGTACACTGATATTTACATATGAAAACTAATAACTATTTTAACTATCACAACAGTAATTTAAATAAATGATTGACAATGTGCTTTTACAAAAGAAAACTTTAAAAATGTTTTCTTAATCAACACAATTTTCAATTTTATTTAAGAAATTACACTATTACTAACGCAATTTTTTTTTTCCTTCCATTTTTGGACGTTTCAAAATTTTATGATTATCTTCTGTGAGCATAAATATGAATTGAACAAGAAGCAATGCATATAAAACATGTTTTGTACTCATTAATATGTAATTTCTTCTATGAATAGACCCAAGCCGAAATCTATCCTATATAGTACACTCAAATATTATCCTCTTTTTCATACAAAAACTAATGCAGCTATCTTACTTAAGTTTACCATTTTTAAAGAGTGACTGTGGTCGTTGTAAGTCATCTAATAAATAATTCATTCATATAAATAAATAAAAAACAGTATACGTGATACATGTATCAATACACCAGCTCAAAAAGTTACCACTTAAATATTAAGTAAGGAGACTAGAAATATAATAGACAACATTAAAAAATAAATATCTTAAAATCGTTTAATGTATTTATAACAGTTTAAACTCAACAAATCAAAATAAAAATAGTTTATAACAAAAAAATTAATAAAATAAAGTTGATGAGGATATGTAATGAGTAACAGTGAAATTACTATTTCTATTAACTAGAGGATGAAATAACTCGTAAATATAGTTCTATATCTTGAGTATTATATATATATATATAAGGTATCAAATGAAGACACTATTTTTAATAAAGGTGCTTTAAACAATAGGATAAATATTTAAAATTAAAAAAATAAATTTAACGTTTATAAAATGAAAATAAAACTAATGATTTTAAAATCCCTTAAAAAAAACTATTTAACTGTAATTTGCTAAGACTGAAAAGTAATTCTATAATAATACTAAACATAACTGAATCATAATCTACTTATAGGGTGAATATCTATAATTCATAAATAAAGTTAATATTATAGTATTGTAACTATTTTAACACCAAATTTCTTCGTTTTTTTTTTCTCACCTTGAAATTAATTTATGATAATCGAATGAATCATACTTAATCTAACCGAAATATTTCTAACAATATTATAAAAATTTCTAATTCATTAATATAATGAAATAAAAGTTATAGAAAAAAGGAAACAGTTTTGCAGACTTTTTAAATTTTTTAAGTTGAAATTAAATAATAAATTGAATAATTTATTTAACAGAACTATTAAAACAATAAAGGGAATAGATTTAACTTGTAAACATAATAAAGTAAATGCTTAGTTATAAGAAACTATTTTGCTGACTTTTTTTTATTTTGAAATTAATTTTAGATTTAATTATATTTTAAGTCTTAAAGCAATTCTGGTAAGTAAGTCTCGTCACAGATACTGGTTCGATGTTTATTTCAGGTTTCTTTCCTAAATATTTCTACTTATTTTACTTTGTTTGGCACCATCCTTTACGTGTTATTTTGTTAACTTTTTAAACGCTGCAATATTGAAAAAAACATATTGATATAAATATACAAGAAGAATGAGAATTATCCAATTAGCTTTGAGATGCGAAAACACCTAAAAAATTAGATAGCTTAATTATGTGGCTTACATATAATAGCAACAACCCATTAAGTGCTATTTATATACAGGACTCAAAATCGACAATGGATTAATGGACCAGGACTAGGAAACAATCACTGATAATCGGGTGTAAAGATATGGCACCCTTTTTTGTGCCTTGAAATTATATGCTTAATCATAATTATGAAAATTACGCATTTTCTATGATCATCTAATTTCACATAAACTTTCTTTTTACTCTAAATATTTAACATAATGAACTAATTATGTTAAATGTGTAGCATTTAACCCAATTACTAAACCGTATTAAGTAAATTTCAAGTTACATAAAGCTTCTATTACATTATTTAATAAGTTTATTTAGTTTAAGTATCTTTTAAATCACTTAGACCAGTAAAAATGTTTAGTCTAGTGAAACTTTTTAGTTATTCTTAATTTCTACTTCTTTTTTTATGTGTTTTCATTTTTACTTCATACTTATCCATTCCTGATGCATTTTTATAAGGTATTACTGTGCTATACACAAGAAACTCAATTCAGTAATTTTTTAGTAGATGTTGGTTAGATAATTCCCATTTGCTAGTATATTAGAGAAAATATATATAAATAAACATTGTGAGATAACTCATTAATAACTTAATTTTTCTTAACGAGATTATGTAACTTATTACATGAAGGACTAGGTGATGTAGGAAAAAAAAATTATCGATATTTGCATCACAAATAAAAATTAGAAAATTATCACAGCTAATATCAAAGCAACCATCTCGGTGGGTTTTCCACAGACGGGAATAAAAAATATTTTTTATTGCCTTAGTTACGACCGTCACAGTTTTTTAGTTTGAACCACTTTTGTCAACACCGAATATTCTACAGAAAACTATAGTCCTAAGCCATTAAACAACATAAAACATTTCTGAAAAAAGAACAGCATCAAAGGGATGCAGATAAATAATTTTTTAAACACTTAAAAACAGCATTTTTTTTTCTTGAAGATCTGGGAAAAAACATTTCGAAAACGTTTCCCCGGAAATTCGTTTTTTTTCCTACAAAAAATAATACTGGTAAAAATCCTTTTAGTATTAAAAAACTATAGATATGGCAGTTATAAATAAGTTATTAAAATTAAAAACTAACTCCAACTTTTTACAAACATCAAACAAAATATGTCAAGAGGAACCAGCTAATCATTTTTTTTTTATCTTTTAATATCTTTCATGACTTCCTCTTGGTAAATCTTCCAAAATGAGTATGAATACAAAAATTACAAAGGAACACAGTGAGATGTAAGGACATTTCATGTCTTTCTCCCCTATCTCTCTCAAAAAACATTGTTTTTAATTATTATTTACAACCGTAACCGGGTTGTATACACACCTTCTTCCGACCAGCTTTCTCATTTTACCACCTAAGAGGTCCGCATAGCATCACTCCTAGTAAGCCACATAGCCTTGGCTTTTAGTTTTTACCGAACACTCTTTTTGGAACTTTCAAAGGGAAGTCAAGCACAAAAGCAATGTTCATAAAATATCAATCTGCCAATTGAGGTGCTTCGGTGAAAACAGGAAGGCATAGGCTATAGGAAAAAACAGGCATAGCACCATTCACAAAAATAAGAAATTCTGTTAAATATAGAGAAGGTGCTTCAAACTGGCTTTTTTTTTCTTCATTCTATACACACACACATATGCTTAGAGAAAAAACACTACACAGTCAGAAAAATACAAAATGTGAAACATTATAAAACTTGAGAAAATGTAACATTAATTTACAAAGGTATATTAAAAGATATATTAATTATACTGGTGTATTACAGTCTAATATAATAAAACGTTTTTTTTTCTTAAAAAGCTCTCACTCATTTTTTTTTTAAATTCCTTGAACTTTCCACTGGATTAAAAACATAAGAGTAATAAAAAAATCCGTTAAAAAAATTTAGTCATGGCTAAAAAAATAACAAATGCACACACATCAAAACATCCACTAAATCATATAAACATACTAGCATTAAAGTACAGGTCCTTTACACATTGAACACTCTACATAGAACCTGTAAGCATTTATACATTCTCGCATAAGGAAAAAATAAGGGGAAAATAAAGCTTCTTTATTTCGGCATAAAGAAATTTAAATAAACTCATCTAACATTGCAGCGTTTAAAGCTATCAGTACAGTATAACTGATTGAGAACAGTCAGTACAGTATGACTGATTGAGAGCAGTCAGTACAGCATGAGGGTCATCTGTCAATGACATGTGTGGGAGAAATAAAACCTGTTAATTTGTTGATCTGAATCTTTCTATATATGATCTAAAACAAAGACCGTTTTGACAAAAAAATAAGTTCTCTGAGTCAGTGGGTCTTTTTGTTATTGCACATTGACATTTCCCCAGCATATAAATATACTTTGTACATCATAAAGGCAAAAATAGAATAAAAAATAACTCTGCATTAATAAGA
The DNA here is from genome assembly GCF_982258835.1 of Parasteatoda tepidariorum. Lineage (NCBI taxonomy): Eukaryota > Metazoa > Arthropoda > Arachnida > Araneae > Theridiidae > Parasteatoda > Parasteatoda tepidariorum. Next base: position 6,221,837 of record NC_141756.1, read on the forward strand.
GAGACATCTACGTACAATCAACTATATAAATAGGTTAATATCACTTCAATGAGCCATAATAAATAGATTTTTTTTTCTTCACATTTTTACATCAAAAATAATTTCAACAACACATAAGTATAGATGTTTCCTATATGATATTTCAATAAATAAACACACACATATGTATACACCGTATCTGAAAATATACATATCTTTATACCACTTAAAAAAGTCAATTGTTTTAGTAAAACATGTGATTGACAGAGGACCCGTGACGTCAGAGAAAGTCCAAATAATTATTAACACGAATTTTTGAGAGTGTTCACGTATTTTCAAACGTGTGATATGGTTAATTTCATTTCCCCTCTCGCACTGTACCATTGCTGCAAAAAAGATGATCAAAAATAATTCTGAGTGCAATACAATAAAAGTTCCTTTCAAATAGATGGATTTAAAACTTGTAATTATTATAACCTCATATTTTAGTAGCTTAAAATTTAGAAGAATAAATTTTCTATGCGAAGTCTAGAAAATTGGAATTTCACCTATGAAAAAATTTTCTGAGCAATTGGTAGTATATGTTTTACCGATAGTTAAAATATGTACTTATATCTCAAATATATCATACAGTGGTTACTTTGGAAGAGTAAAAGCAGATCTATTTTGTTTAAAACTAATTGTATTTATTTTTTTTTGCTAGCCATCTATAAATTTAAAATTATTTTTACACTAAATTTCTTAAAGCACACTCACACGCTGAAAGCAAAAAGGGTGTTTTGCTTTCATTTAAGAGTTCCACTATCTATAAAATATTATCTAAACTGTTAAAGAATGCTAGCTAGAACTAGATTGATATAAATTCCAAAAGACTTTTTAAAGACAAGTACTAAAAAGTTTTTGTTAATAGTATATAAATCTAAATATCTAAAAAAGTACTTCGAAATAAAATATATAAGAGAATATCTATTTCAAAAAGCATATTTTGTTGCTCTACTCTATGATTAGAAAAGATATTTTTATGGAGAAAAACCTATAGTAGTAATATATTGATAAGAATATTAATAAAAATTACTGGTTTAACTATTAAGACAAAATATTTGTTAAAGAGCAATTTATTAAGAAATTAAATTTTTATTTTTTAGTTTTATAAATAATTTAACTATAATTTGAGAGAATATATTATATATATATTTCAAGCATATAATTATGTACAATTCTTTTCTTAAAAATAATAAATTCTAGTATCTTAAAGAAGACTAGAAAATCCACATTAATTTTCAAATTTTGACTTTTTTTTTTAATTCTCCACAGTTTGGTTTTCCTTAAACATCTTAACATCAATAGAATTAAAAAATATTATATGTGACAAGCGTCTTTTTTTATTTTATTTTTTTTGACTAGAAATTCACTCACGCAAAACGTCGCCTCCGATCTGATTGTCCCTAACCCTTTATAAAAACCGATGAGGAATAACATGGACACAATTTTTTTTTTCTTTAGTTCATAATATGTACAGCAAAGATCATATGAAAAATACACTATGAATTTTAAACTTGTGCTATATAAAAGAAAAAAAATTCGCGTTTTGTTTTTTTATATATCCAAGCAGAACATATACAATATGAAAAAAATAAAGTGTTTCTATAATATATCTATATATTAAATAAGAGGATCTGTTAATATATTAAGACATGTTTTAAATATTCATGAACTATAAAGCTACACATCACAAATCACAGAAGAACACTGAATTGCACAACAAGGTACACAAGTTAGTCATGTAAAACAGCTAACAGCGACTGAAAGGTTTTGGCATATTGCTAGGAAAATATCGAAGTACACTGATTTCAATTAATGAAAAAATAAATAAAAGGGTCTTTGGAATTTTCATATCAAGCCAATGTCCTGACTTCAAAGGTATGCACTTATGTCCAGAGCTATGGAGTCGGTTGTTGAAATCTTAGAATCTGATTCCAGGCTTTTGTGAAAGTCCGACTTAAACTAGATTTAAAACTTCAAGAAAATCTTAGGAAAGTTTTAAAATTATTATTTAGTAAATATTAATTTCAAGTAAAATATTTTTATTTTTATGTTCAATTAGAATAAGGTATTTAATTTAAGATTAAAATTTCCATTATAACTACAGCTCAGATTTCGATGACCTAAAAAATGCTCTTAAAATAAGAGAAAATTCTTGTAATTAATAAATTTTGTTCAGAATCCTAATATAATATAATAATAATATATTCTAATATAACAATCATCATTGCAGCTTTTGGGCAATGAAGATTTATCAAATATATAAGATGACCAGTGTGTGTGACAAAAAGCTAATAAAATTTAGAATTATTTGGTTTTTCAAAGTTAACATTTGCAAGCTGTAAAGCCTTAAATGCAAAGCCAGCCAAGGGCTGTAGAGCAGGTAAAAGAGAAGAAGAATGCATTAAATAGTATGACTTAGTTAAAATGTGTGGGGAAGTTGTAAGATTGAGTGATACATAATTGTAAGTTGATTGAGTTGCAAGGCTGATTACTACTTCAATAAGAATAAATGTACCTATAAATCTAAAAAAAAATAATACTTAGTATAAAAAAAATCTTAAATTTTTTTAAAAAAGACCTAATTGAACAAAAGAGTTTAAAAATTTAAAATAAAGAATCAAATGCCATTCAAATCCGGGCCTTAATTATAACATAAGATTTGAAGAAATAAATTTTACCAAATCTATTTGTATAATGAGTTGGGATTGCACAAAGCCCATGATAGAAAAAGTGCTAGATATGGACATCTTACATGCACAGCTGGACATATTTAAAATACCTTAATACAAAGAGATTTTTTTCTTCAAATATTCATGAACTAATATTAATTTCTTTAGTGAACAATAAAAAATTTAAAGAATATTCATAGATTTATTTTATGACAAGTTATAATTTAAATAATTGTCACTATGTTTATTTGAGTAATGCCAAGTTCACAATATTATGAATACTTTCCTAAATAAAATCAAAGACTTCTTTTAATTTATTGGATCAAACTTTCAACTAACCAGAGTCAGAATCAAAAAAATATTTTGAACTCATCAATTCCACAGCTCTGCCTATATCTTCAATAGATATAACAAGTAAAAACTTTTTTTTCTTCTAATTTATATCACACAATTGAGTTTAACAAAATAAAGAGAAAACTTTCCAATTTTTTTTTCTTCACATTGCTATGTACTGTTGGTGCATTTTACTACATACAAAAGACTAGAAAAACTGCATATAATACACACACATATATAAAAAGTGAAAGCTTTCTATAAATATAACAAAATCAAAAATACTATAAAAGTGTTTACATGTAGTTACAACACCATATATTTAATAAAATTCACACTAAGACTTCTAATAACAACAACAATAACTTACAAAAATCCGTGTAATAAATACTGCACTGAAATATAAACGTTTCTTAAAGTCTCATGACGATTTATGTCCAAAGGACATTAAAGTGAATATGGTTCTTTTTTTCTAGTACTGTTATGTATATCAGTACTGACACAAACATCTAAAAATGCATTGTATGCAGTGGAATGCACACATTACAGTTCAGCATAGCAATGTACATAAATATGTATATTTTATATATATAATCTTTGGTAAAGCATATTGCAATTTTTTTTACATTGCCAAATGCATATACAGTGAGAAAATAAATATATTTATAAATAATGACTATATTTTTTTCATATAAAAGATTTGAAAGACTAAGTTTTGCTGCCAACACCCGTATCCCAATTAGAACATATTTAGCTAATTCTGGTTTTTAATTTTTTTTTTCTGAACAAACGAAAGGTTTGACATTTTGTTTAGTGTTAAAAAAAAATCTCACAATTCATTTTTAAAAAAAAATTATCATTTCCTACGTAGTGTCCAATAAAACCTACAAGGAGCACAATGGTGCCACTAGAAACCAAATGGCTTAGAAAACCATCTAAAAGGTAAGGCTTTAATTATTGCTCAGATTGGATGAGAAATCTGGATTTTTGAAACTAGTGCTATATTGAGTCTAGCTAGAAAAGAAAAATGATATTCAAATCCGAATTTTCTAAGCCAACTAGTAGGAAAGGAGGGATTGGGTGACAACCTCTTAAAAATGACTTATTCTTAAACACTGGCCAAATATGCTTGAAACACACAGCATTGCTGCAGCATTTTATAGAAATAAATAAATAGTAGTTAACAGCAAACATATGGATGAGGGACTTCCATTTGGGAACAGTCTACAAAGCTGTCAAGATTACTCCTGAAACTAGCTAAAAAACATACAAAAATCATTCAGCTGTTAAAGAAGCAATGCAAGGGTTGAGTTAACACCACCGGAAGGGAACGGCCCTGGGACGGTCAGCACCTTCCTTGACCAGGGGTTTGTGAAACTCGCGACCGGGTCGTGAATGAATGGCTGCCCAACAATGTTCACAGTAATATTGCAAGCAAGTGACATTGGCGCAGAAGAAAGGGGCAAATTTGCCCCCACACCGGGATCCTTGGCATTCATCACACATTTGGTCATCAAGAACATAAGGTTTCACCTCCACCTGCAAATAAAAGAAACATTTTGTTGTAGCAAGAATGAAAATTCCATTTTTTAAAATCATAACATAGAAAAACGGACTACTTCGAATAACTTTTGATCCGATGATCGGATTTTCAAGTTCAAGGTCTCAATCTTAATGGTTCGAGGAGGTGGCCTCAAATATCCTTATTAAGTAGAGTAGAGGATATTTTAAGCAAAGAATTCAGACACAAAATCGTATTTTCTTTAGATAAACATGCGTTTCTCTCAGCTCCAAAATAGAGGGGATAACCGCGTTCTGGGAAATAGGATCCCAATAGTTTGGGTCAGAAGAGCGGTCTGAAATTCGGACCCCATAATGTTAATTTTACTTTATGTGTGTTTCGCTATATCTTGTGAACTTTTTAGGCGATTTGAAAACTTTTTGCACTTAATTATAAAATTCATTTATCCAAAGATAATTTTCTGCAAATATGAAGGAGTATATTATTATATTTCTAAATCGATTAATAAATAAAATTGAAGACTTAAAGTGGATAAGAGTAACGTTACATTGCTATATTATATTGTTCTATTAGTTGTATATAAAATAAATCGTTGGTAGTAACACATATATTTTAATTATACCCATTTAGTTTTATGTGTAAATACATTAAGTGCTTTAAAAATGTATTAAATACGTAGTTAGTGTTTATCAATATTGAGGAAAGACTTGTTCTGCCCAAAGAAACTAGCAATATTTCTTTCCTCTGATCTAAAAAGTTTTTTTCTCCGTCAAACTAGTTTACAATTACAGTAGAGTCCCGATAATCCGAGCCCCGATTATTCGAGTTTCCGCTTTAACCGAGCTATCAAATATTTTAATGATTTTTTTGTTCTAGTTTATTTTTTATTTTTAAAAGTACCGCTGAAAAATAAATCTGAATTTTATCTTCCAAACACTCAGGAAGATGAAATCCAACAACTTGATCCGATGAAATTATCGTTAATATCGTCAATAATGAAAATGAATCTAGCGAAGATGATGAAGACAGCGATGATTAAAATCAACATATAAAAATCTCTCATACAGATGAACTAAGAGCTATCGAAAATGCTATTGAATATATAGAACAACAAAAACGGATTGACACCAGTCTTCCTGTTATCCCTCAAGAATGGTGAAACATTGCTGACTGAAGAAAAGCACCAAAGTTATGTAAAACAAAAAAAGATTAAGGACTTTTTTTAAATAAAAACTATTTAATTCTAGTAAAGTATACTTTTTATATGTTTTTAAGTAAGCGTTTTCATTTTAATATGAATTGTATGAATAATGTTGTATATGTGTCTCGTATAAATGTTGTATTTTTTAAATATATTACATTTATATTTACTCTTTTTCCTTCCTTTTTGTACTCTTCGTTTTAACCGAGTTTTTCAGCTATCCGAGTTAGTCGAGGTCCACATTACCTCGGATAATCGAGACTCTACTGTAATTTTAACTGAAAAATTGCCTCACTGTTTTTGAAATTTTAGGATGTTTATCTTGAACAAAAATAAGCTTGATTCAGTGATTTGTTTGTAATAATTCAATAACAATTCAATAACAATTGTTTGTAATAATTCAATAACAATATTTTTTTTTCACTGTTTTTAAAATTTTAGGATGTTTATCTTGAACAAAAATAAGCTTGATTCAGTGATTTGTTTGTAATAATTCAATAACAATTTATGAAACATTTCATTTAGAAACATCCACTATTTTAGCTATTATTGTTTTTAAATAATATTAATACTGTTAGTATGTTTTATCAGAAAATTTGGCTGATAAATACAAAAAAATAATTTTAAAAAAATGGATTTAAATCAAATAAAATTGATTATTTTAATGAATTTTTTTTAAATTTTTCTTTTTTAAACAAATCATGAATTTTGATACCACTGGTATTTACTGGTATTAGGAAATCAGTTGAGAAAATGTTTATCAATCTATATAATAAATTAGTTTTATGACATAAATGAAATGTCTACTTTGCTAAAAGTATAAAAATTAACAGCTGAAACATCCTGGCTAGAAAGAGAACAGAATGAAGAAGGATTCTAAAGAAAGACTTTTGAGTCAATAAAAAATTGGACAATTCAAGTGCATAAAAAGAAAAGTTCATAGTTTATAGATCAAAAAACGCTGTTAAGAAAGTAAAATTATGTAATAAGTTTATTGAAAGAAACGTTGTTCATTTACAATAAGAGAAAATTATTTAGTGTTAGTTTATCGATCCATCTGTATATCATATAGATCCTGGCTGATTTACTTTTCTTCAAATTAATGGCACTTACTAAGCCAGTTGAATTATGAGACCACATATATATTTCAATGCATTTAAATATGTAGGAAATTTATTATAAATCATATTTACCTTATTTTTAATGCATTAATCTTTACTAAATGTAGATTAAGTATTAAAATGATATACTTTGAATTTGATATATATAAACCTCTAATTTTTGTAAATAACAAATGACCCAAAAAGAACAGCAAATTACCCTTTTTTCAATATCTCCATGTTGCAGCTGAACGAATCTTGCACTAATTGCAGCAATGTAACTTTGTTGATTTGAAAAAGCTACACGTCCAGCTCCCTTGGGGTACTTCAATTCAGGGTCAGTATCAATGCCTGCATAACACACACCTCCGTAAAGACGATCCATTATCATTGCCAGTTCAACTGAAATACATTACCATTCATCGAACAGTTAGCAATCAAGAATAAATTATAACCGAAATAAATACAAATTAGAACAAATTAACTACATCAAATAAAATTGCTATTTTTCCTTAAAAAACTGATAAATTTTTTAGATCAATGAGCCAGGGAGCCATAGAAATAAAACTATATAGTCCTTATTTTTTTATTACCAAAAAATAAATAAATAAATAAAGTCATTTAATGATAAAACAAGACAGAATACACAAGAAAAATTCTTTCTATATATTCTATATATTTTACTCTCCAAGAGTTAAGCCCCGAGGTAAAATTGTACAGAAATTTTTCTTTTATGCATTATTTTCCCATTTAACAACATAGAGAAACCGGTTTTTTGATGCAGGAAAGTCTGCACCTATAAGCTGAGAAAAAGCCAGATCTAACACTCAGAGGTTTAGGCATTACTTTCTATGATCTTCAGAACTGTCATACTCTTTGCATGCATTTCTATGTTCTTGTTTGCAATTACAGAATCAATTTGTCAAATCTTTTTAAATGATACATTATTAGGTAAGTAACAATTATATAATATTAATATTTTCAAACCAGAAAATTTAAGCTTTAAGTGGACAAGCAAGTTTCAAACAGGTTGTTTAAGTACATTTTTATTGCCGATTTTCAAACTACATACTTTTATTTTCTATTTTATAACCCTCGTTGAACAGTCGATCCAATTTTTGGGTTTACAGCTACTAATGTTCAACTCCGTAGCCTTGTAATTTTGAACCCAATCCAGAAGATAAGGGAACTCCTGGATCAATTATTGGGAGAAATTTGCCTTCGTGGAGGATTTTTTGATGGAACTTACCATTTGCGTTGCATGGAGAGGAAGACCACGAGAACCTCTCATGGTCAGCCTGACGGTAAGGGGACTCTGACCCGTGATTCGTCTACCACTGAAGATATTTCATGTCAGCACTGTGGTCGGTCCAAGCCAGATGTGGAATTCGTATCGACCAGCCGTCGCTGGGATCGAACCCCGGTTCATCTCATTGGAATGCGAATGCTCTATCCCCATAGCCACCGCGGCTCGAACTACATACTTGTTTGAGTAATATTATTATGGACCATTATTAAAATTTGACACTATATAAAAATACCTCACCTGCTTTTAATGGTCGTGGTACACCGCCAACAAATACAGTTTTTCGGGGGTCAAGAGGCATGGAAGCATCCAGGACAAAGTCAGCATCACTTAGACGCCATGGTCGTATTTGAACCTGTTAATTTAAAAAAAAAACTTCTGTTAGTAATTGCAAATCAATTATAAGTCACATTTTTTTTTCTTTTTAAATATTTACTAATACTTTAAGAAGTAAGCATACAGGTTTGTCTTTAATAGTAGGACTTGACACACATAAATACAGCTTGTCATCTTCTTGGATGCAAGCGTCAATCAAAGCTTGTACTGAAGCTTCATCTTGAAACAGCAGAAAAGCATATCCTAAAATAAAAGAATAAACTGTATTAGAAAAAAAATTGAAGCATCAAGAATTTTATGAACTATTTTTAAGAGCAAGTTTTTTCAACAAATATTTAAGACTTTTATTCCTTGATAACCGTTTGGCGTAGATGGAACACCAATGACTCTTTTACATTTTTTTTCCTGACGCTCTAATTACAAGTAAAAATTCATACAGGTATTTTTTAATTATTAAAAACTGTCTAATTGGCGAACGAAATAGGCTATAGGTGGCGTCGAGCAGAACTCTCTACCTATGGCAACACTTTACATGCCTTCACCATTAGCATGGGGAGAGTCATAGGAGAAGGAAGTAAGTCAGTTTCTCTCTTGATTTTCAAATAGATTAAAAACTTTCCAGTTGGGAAACTATACGGAACCGAAAACTACATAGAAAATAGCTCTAATAGAAAGCAGTTTGGAAATTTTACAAAAGTAATTGTGACAATTAAATACGAAAAATATTAAGAAGGGAGGAAATATCGTAGAACATTTCTATACAACTGAAAAGAGGAGGAGAGGGAAGGGCCAAAGGCATGGAACCGGTCTTTTCCCCCTTTTCGTAGACGGCGTATTCGAGCGTTTGCGATCGCAAATAGTTACTCAAAAAATCTGTTAGATTATCAGAATTATATTTGTACTTAAATATTAAATTTAAAAAAAAAAGTAGTTTGAAAAAATTTTCATTTAGATTAAAAAATTATCAATAACTGATTTTGTAAATTAAAGAAATTTCAATAATGAACTATTGTCTCTCTTACGTTTAAATATCTACTGATAAGTGCAAATTTGAAAAATTATTGTTTGGGAGTTAGCCATCCAGACCATACTTGCTGAAGGACATATGTGTCCTATCTGCACCAATTTATTCCTATTTCGAAGCCATAAATTATTAAAATTCCAAAAATAATATTTTTCACTTATTTTGACCAAAATTAACACAAAATAATGAAAGAAATAAGAAAATTCTGCATCAAAGTTGTGATTATTTAAATTAAATATTTTGCATACAGGACTAAAAGAGCAACTTAATATAAGTAGTTAAAAGTAGAAATATATACAACAATTATAACTAAAACTTTTAAATAATAGGTCAAAGCACTGTAATAGTATAGAGAATTTATTATACACGTTTAACCCACTAATGCCTGGTCACAAAAAGTTGTAGAACACATTTGAAGAGATGCCAACTTTCTCTGTTTAGTGGAAATTATTTTTCCAGTGGTAATAAAATAAGTTTTAATGCTTGATTTTTAATATTATAAATGTAAAAAGAATTTTAAAAAGTGATTTCTCACACTATTATGCACGAATAATTTAGATTCCAATGAACTTTCAAAGGGTTTTCAACATAATACAGAACTTTGAAAGTATTAGCATTTAATATTATACCACTTCAAAAATTATTTTGCCAAAAGCAGAACAACTGGCATCCCTTTATTTGTTTATACTAAGTGGATATTCCTTTCTGTTATGAATCATTTACATACTACAATATAAATATTCATATCATAATGAAGATTGGATATTCCTTGGGCTTTGCATGAGTGAAGCACAAACAATGGAACAAAAATGTACAAGACTGTCCATCATTTGTGTCATTATTTGTGCTTAATTCACATTGTATAGCTTTTCACAAATATATATATCATTAAAAAATTATGGTAAATAGATCTATATTGTTTCTTACGAGTATATCCTAATAAGGAAACCCTTGTGCTGCATGAATTTATCTCATTTAATGATTATGTTAAGAATAAAATAATTCATAACTTTTGAGGTGTTTTTTTTAATGCTGAAAATATTATTAAATGATTATTTTAAACTAGAGCTGAAATATGTAGTTCCGATATTATTTAACTATACATTGTATTAACAAATACAGTCGACGCTCAATATAACGATCTTCGTGGTCTGGGCAAAAGCAGAAGTTATAATGTGAGGTCCTTGTATAGCGAAAACGTAAAAATTTCGTAAATATTAACACTTATACTTGATCAATTTTCACAGATCTAGACTTTATTTTTATATGAATTTGGTAATCAACATCAAATTTGGTAATAATACAACTTTTTTTTCTATATTAATATAATACCCTATTATACACTATATTAATATAATACCCAATATTAATAGTACCCCATAAAACGATTCTTCATCCATGAAAAATGCTTAAAAAATAATATGCTGGTTCGGCGATCCCACTTTTGATCATACGTCTAGAAGCCTGCGAAGACTCCGTTTTAACGCACAAATAAAGCATATAAACAACCTGATATTTTACAAAAATACTATATTCAAGCAAGTGAAAAATATTTTCAAACAAAAAAAAGTATCTTTGATAGATTTATTGTATTGTTTGGCAAGAAAGTTATACAGACCATGAAAGACAGTAAATTATGAACACCTAGAACGTAGTATAAGAATTTAGGGGGTCATGATATTTTTTCTTCATTCAAAGAAGATTAAAGGGGTTTTTACATTTATTGTGTGATAAAAACGAAGGAAATAATAGTTTAAATAATTTTTTTCAAACTTTCTCATAGGAATTAAATTAACATTGCGTCAATGGAATAGCAAACTGAAGGTTATAACACAGGTCGTTATAATGAAACAGTTGTTGTAATGGGAGTCCTACTAATAAGCGCAGACTGTATAGCAAAGCTAACGATTTAATTTTCAATTTAAGTTGTAATAAAACTAAACATACCTTTTGGGGGGAAATAGGATTTAGATTCAGCTTTGTGTGGCCAATCAACAACCAAAGGCCCAAATCTTCTAAAGCTAGCATTGATTTCATCTATAGAAATTAAAAAATTTTCATCAAACTTTTAAAACACAAATAAAATTATTATGTGACAATGATGAATATTTTTAAATAATTAACACTAAATGATAAATAAAAATGTAAATTAACAATATCGTTATCATAGGAAAATTCACTTGTTTTCATCTTCTTTTAAAAAGACACATTTTTTTTCTAGAAAATGACTAAAACAATTAGGAAGTTCTTAATTATATTTCAATCGACAAAAATTACTGTTATCCATAATCAGTGATACCACAGGTCTTTTAAAAAGATCGGCGTGGTTGAAGAAGGTACATACTTTTCTACCTCTTGGAAAGGAAAAAAAAAACATTTAATTAATAAAAATAATTAAAATATTGTTGCTTGTCTTTTTTGAAATTAAAGAAAAAAGGTTTGACTGTTCCAGGAAATTATAATTTAATGTCAAAGGCAACCAGAACAACTAGGAGAAATTTGAAGGATTATGATCTGAAAACTCAGTTCTTGAATTCAAAAAATTATCCTGATGAAATGTATTACAATTGATGAAATAAAATTTTTATTCAAATTTATTTAAAAGAATAATGGGTTTTATGAATTGCCTTAAATTAAAATTTGCTTGAGTTGAAAAAATAAAGGAAACATTTTACTTATGTTAAAGAGTTGTATTCTGTAGAAGGATGTATAGATTCCAAAAATTTTAACTTTATGAAAAGAACAATTACTTTTCTGTTTTATTTTTACCTTATTCAAAGTGGGGAAGAGTTGACAAAATTATTTCAAGGTGTTAAGGACGCAACCAATTTATTCCGTTTGCTATCCAGGCGAAAATTTTTCCTCACATAGCAAAAATTTTAATAAAATACCAAATTTCTCTTAAGTGTGCATTTAAATAATTTTAGTTTACTTTCGTAAACTATCAACTTATAGGACAGAACAAATTTTGTGCGTTTTCTAAAGCTATAAAGGAGAAACAATTTGTTGTAAATTAATATTTCAATTAATTCAATTTCAATTCAAAATGATAATTCTAATTCTATTAATGTTTTCATTCCATGCATTTGAACTGAAAACTTTATGCTTAATTCAGAATATTTAACAAAAAAAAAAAAAAAAAAAAATCAATAAAATAATAAGTTTAAGCAACAAAACCTTCATTTAAGAAAACCTTCACTAAATAAATAAAATAAACATTAATAAAACAGTTGAAAGTGCAAAGTATTTCAATTTTTATTTTATAATTTAAATAATTATTAACACCGCATTAAAGAAAAAATATAGGAAATAAAAAAAGATTGTCTAATATAGTAACTTTAACAATGTTTCCTGTAAAGTTTTACGCAATTGAACTTAATTTAAAGTAAAATAAGAAGAAAAATTCTACGACATGGAATATTGATAATAATAATAAAAAATTATTTTACACTTCGTTTTAACTTCAAAAAAAAAATAAACAAACTACAATATTATGAAAGCAAATGCAGACATTGGCTTGCAAATAAAGTTTAAAAAAACTGCTGTTGTTTATGATCATTTAAACCTAATAAAACACAATGATGTTAGATTTAAAAAAATGCTTAATCTGAGCAAGTTTTTCCCTATTTTCCTATTCCAAATTTCATGAAATATTTATCACGAGTTATGAATGCCTTAATTTTAACACATTTGATTCTTAAAAATTAAAGCATACAAAATTAGAAGATTGTATTAAAACTTGCAAAATTTCTACATACATTGCAATTTTTTTTATATTTGATTTTTAAGTTGTATTTAATGAAGAAATTAAGTTGTATTTTATCTATAAAATTGTGTAATTTTTTCTAATTTTATTCTTGCATGCATTACTAATTAGAAATATGCATTTACAACTCATAATAATAATGGACTTGAAGTTGTATAAATATAAATCGATTTACCAAAGGAATCAAGATATAAGAGATTTTAAAAACGCATAATTGTTACATTTAAAATAAAAATTTAAATTTTTCTAGTAACTTTTAAATTATTTTCAAATTTCATATTGAATCAGATAATAGTTCTTTTTTTCGTTTTTAGAAATAATTATCTGAAATCGATACAGAAATTCAAATTACGCAAAGCTTGAATTTAAAATTTTTTTATACGGCATACAAATAGCGGTTATATGCATTTTATACTCTTAAAAAAACGGGTTCAATATTTTAACTTAATTTCAAACTTCAATTTTAAAACTAATTTTACTTGCATCCATATCCATCTTGCATGCATATTTGAAAGTACGAAAAATAAAAAAAAATTTTACAGCAAACTAACACATTTTCTGAATTATTTTTCAGTATCAATTTCAAAATTTTATGTTTGAAATAAATAAAATTTATAAATATATATTTTTTTTGAACAAATAAAAACAGTAAAAAATTGCAAAACGAAATTAAATTTCCAAAATAATTTTAATCTATTTTAATGAAAATAATAGCAAAACATCAAAATTTCTACGTTAATTTTAACGTATAAATAAAAATGAGAATGATTATTTTCACTATGTTTTTGTATTAAGAGACTACAACCTTAGTAAAGAGCAGGAAGAAAAAAAAAAAGATTTACAAACCTTCGTCAATATCTGGAGGTAATCCACCTACAAATACTTTTCGAGAAAACCTTTCCCCGGAATCGTTATTAGGAGATTTAGGTGCACACAGAAGTGATGAATTAAGCGAAGGTACAATTTGCTCTAGGTGACCATCTTCCAAAAGGTGATTATCTTCTAAGCCCGTGAAAAAAGGTGATTTACCTTGAAAAAAAAATGAAACAAATAAGATTTAAATTTTATTTGGCTATAGTATATTTCAACAATGTTGAATGGAAATTTTTTAATTTGTGCAAAATCATTATTAAATCTTCTAAACATGGCTAGATTTTTTATGTAAATGCATCTTGTACAACTGAATATAATTTCCTCATTTTTGTTACCAACTTTGTTTTTAGTTGAATTTTCTTTGTTTTAAAATATGATATAGGCTATATTTAAGAAATTGCTTCAATGTGAGTGTTATTATTTAGCGTATTAAAAACAACTCAAAATGTAAAAATTTTCCTCAAACAAAATCCTTCTTCTTTCTTAACCCTATAGTAACTACACATTAATCTAATATGTTACTGAAGGCTCAGGGATTTAGAGCGCTCGCCTCCCAATAAGGTGGCAGCGATGGCTGGTCAATACGAATTCCGCACCCGGCTTGTACCAACCACAGTGCTGACGTAAAATACCATAAGTGGTAGACAATCATGAGTTAGAAACCCTTTGACGTGGGCTAACCATGAGAGGTTTTACTCTCTACGGCTAGTTTTACCCAATGCTTATTCCAGGAGTTCCTTTTTCTTTTGGGTTGGGTTCAAAATTAAAAGACTACAGAGTTGAACATTGATAGTCGTAAACTCAGAATTGGGTCGGTTTTTCAACGCCAATTATAAAATAAAATAAATTAATAATTACCGACTAATAATCAGTTTTAGGTTTTCGAATAACACTACTTTAACATCTTTAATTGAAAATAAAACTGCAAATGAAAATCAGATTGTTTCAGATTATATACATTTCGCTGCCATCTATAGATCTATATTTCAATGAAAACTAAAAAAATTATTTCACTTAAACTGCGCTATTTAGTTTGAGATAATTAAAAGATACATAAAAATGTTATGCATGTTTTAATTTTTCCATTCTGTGAGTCGAACGATTAGTCACGAAGTAACACTGATTTAAGTTTAATTATCTAGGGATTAAAAAAATAATAATTAATAAATGAAATGAAATTTCATGTAACAGATATTTCGGAAAATTTTTATTTCCCCATAAAACCATCCCCATAAATTTCTAATACTCTAAAGAACTTACGGAAGTATAGTAATCACAAATCGTATCATTTTGTATTTTTAAAAAATATAAAATATTAACTTCTACTTCAGCATGCACAATCCAATTAACGAACAATTTTATTTCGACATGAGTACAAAATACATAAAAAGAAAAAGAATTATTGCAGCCTTTAAGAAATAATTACAAAAAAATTCAGCTATCACTTCTGCCGCAATTTTTAAAAGGAAGCAATTCAATATTGCATCATCGTAGCGAAAATTCTATTTATGATTACAATTCATGGCTAAAAAATAAGAAGGAAAAAATTTTTATTAATATATTAGATTGTAATACGTCAAATAAAGCAACTTTTGGTTAGGGCAGAATAGAACTAATGAGCTTTAATGGGGCAAATTAACATAATAACGAATTTTCAAGGAATTAACTCCTCCTTAATCATGTATTTTATTTAATTAGAAAAATCCTTCGCTGTGGTGCATTTTGTGAAACGCATTTTGACAGTAGATTTATAAAATAAATGAGATTACATTAAGCCCATGCAGATTAAAAGTTTTCTTATATTTATGGAGAAACATCTCTGCGAATTTCTACAAGATCGATTTTTTTTTTTTAAAAGTTCGGCTATGTTTGCTTCACAATATTCGCTTCAAACAGTAAATTAAAACTTAAAGGATGAAATATGCATTCGCTTTTTTTTTCTTTTGTTGAAGCATTTTTATTATACTCATTTATTATTATTATTCAGACTTATACTTTAAAGTTCCATTCATTTTTCTACAGTTTTTCGATGAAATAAGATTTATTTTTTAATGTATATTATAGCTTCTGAAATTTAATGTCTTTCCGAACCTTGACTTTCATGACTCTGAAAGACATTAAATTTCAAAATCTACCATGACTTTCAGAGCATTTTTTTGCCCATTTCTTAGCCATTTTGTTAAAAAAGATTTGAATAGAAAGTTCAATGGATAACTTACGTCAATGATATATAAACTGTTATTATTTTTTTAAAAAGAAAATTCAAACAAAAACTAAAAAACTAACTCGGTAGACAAATATTTTAGAAGAGAAATCTGACACACACACTGTCTGGTAATGAAGAGATGAGCTCTTAAGGAGATTATTGTGAGTGTGGAGGAGGTTTTACTCGTGATTACTAGATATCACACACGCGTTTAGTTTCTCATAATAGTAACTATATTAAATTTAGTTCAAAATAAGTATTAAGGGGTAAGATATAGGTACAAATGTTATTATGTTTTTTACCTATTATGTTATGAATTATACCAGCTTTTCCGAAAATTTTTGCTATCATAAATTCGTTTAGGCAATCGGGCATTTTTTGCAAAGAAAATGAATTTTAAATTTTAGAATGAGAGAAATGAGTTTGAAATTATAAGTTTAGAAAATAGTAAAAGAAATTTATACGTCTTTTAAATATAAACATGAAAGACGTGATTAGAAATATGAAAGCTTGAAACAATCAAAACATTATTTTTGTTAATGTTCTAGGTAACTGCTCTTCTTAGTTAAGTTTAAAGTTTCACATTGAATTCCGGTAAATAATCAAATTAGTAAGAAAGAAAAGATAATGGAATTTTAGGATTTTGCTCTGCCTTTCTAATTTTAAAGATATTCGGATGACCTGGCATTTTAGTGGGGATCCAAAATATATCCTCCCTCAGAAATTTGCTTTAAAGCATTTCGTCGTCTCCGAACAATTTTGCTCCCAACATTTTGAAAGGGGAAGTTATAATTAAAGAAGAAAAAAACGTTAATTATATTCGTTTATTTAATTAAATCATCTAATTGCAACTCCTAAAAACGTATTCTCGGGGGAAAGAAAGGAACAATCTAATGATAGAGTAAGATTTTTTATAACAAGTTTCAATATTCATGATCTGAAAGACATATTTTAAGCGAATTTAAAAGTTTGAGCCGTGGTGGCTCGAGGGATAGAGCATTCGCCTTCCAATGAGGTGAACCGGGTTCGAATTCCAGCGATAGCTGGTCGAGACTAATTCCGCACCGAACTCGCACCAACCTCAGAGCTGACGTAAAATTTCTTCAGTGGTAGACGGATCATGGGTTAAAGTCCCGTTGCTATCAGCCTAACCGTGAGAGGTTTACCTCATCATGTACCGCAAATGCAGGTTAGTTCCATCAAAAAGTCCTCCACGAAGGCACATTTCTCCCAATACTTGATACAGGAGTTCCTTTGTTTTCTGGATTGGGTTCAAAATTAAAAGGCCACGGAGTTGAACATTGGTAGTCGTAAACCCGAAAATTGGGTAGGTTGTTCAACGTCGGTAATAAAATATTGAAAAAAAATTTTTTTTAACCAATAAATAAGTAAAGTTATAAGGTACTTCAAACGCAGAAACGTACTTTATTCGGATAAATACATCTTTTTTACGAAGCACGGCTTCATATAATTGAACTCTAAAATAAAACTGGGGAGCAAATATTTTTTGTTACATTTAAACAAATACTTGATCTTGCCTCGAGGATTTTAAATCATAAATTTGTTTCGCTCTTAAAGCTACAGATTTTTTTAAATAACATTTTTCGTACATTCTTTGTCGAAATGTTAAAAGTGCTATATATAACAGGGGGTCGAGTCAATGTTGCGACACACTAATAGGGGATACAAGGGCACATCATCTTCGTGTGGTTATAATAGAGAAGCGCCCCTCGCCGAGTACGACGACATTTACGGGCAGGAATTCCTATGTAATTTTAATCCTGATTATATGCCTTAACTCTTCTAGAAGTTTGTCGCTGCATTCATGTGACTTCCTGTTTTATATAAAGTTTTTAAATTCGTACACTTCGACTCAAAATAGAGTAAAATTGCAATTTAAAAAAAAAAAAAATAGGTAGCTTGGAAAGAGAAACAGACAGCAGATGTGAAATCAGGATCTAAGATCTGTCTTAAAAAATCTCATGCAACATAGAAAAAAAAATTGTTCCACATCGTAATTGCAAGGGTCTCTAATACCAAAAACAAATAGGGTATGATTGCTCCCGAGTAATGAAATTTTATTATTAAAGAAATATAATTATTATACAATATAGCTAAGTAATACAATAATAACAAAGAATTTTGTATAGATCCGTATTTATCTATATTGCTCCGTATTCATTTACATGCAATGAAATATTAAGAGGTAAAATAACCGACGGCCAATATCGCACAAAAATTGCTAGAACAAAACAGTGAACAAAAACAGAAGTGCGTCATTTCCAAAACGAAGTACTGTAAGTTGAAGTTTCTTTTTTGCAAAAATTGAAACTGAGTAAGATTTTTCGAGTAAAATGAAGCATATTTTTAGAGGAACGAATTATTATTATTTATTTTTTTTCTTCTTCTCATCAACAATTCTGTCCAGGCGCTTTCCTACGAGGTGTAAATAATTTCATGAATAAATACTATATCAAATATTTCACACAATTTAAATTACGACCAGAAACGGTTCCTCTCAAATTTTTTGATTTGTCCAGTTTAAAACCTTTTCCTCGCCCCCCCCCCCATAAGAATAAATAAAAACAATTAAAAAATTAAACTAGATTAGGAATTTAGAAAACGAGCTAATTAAAACTCGCGTTCTATAATTTAACACGAAACGAAACTTCATTTAACTCTTACGAGGGAATTATGTAATAAAGGCAATATAATCGAAATTTCCAAATTTAATTCTCCGTAACAGAAAAATGGGCGGAAAGTGGTATTAAAACTTCAAAAGACTAATCACCTAATTAATAAGCGATTATTATTCTTTTCCGAACTGTGGAATTGTGCATTTCCTAATCAATCACGCAACGTCACTAAATTTTAAACTTCACTTTCAAGTTAACTTCAACGCTATTTTCCAATACCTCAAATCATTCCACTCTTGAAAAGCGGAACATACAAATCTAATGAGAAATCCCTACACTACTGTTTTATTGGAAATATTTCACCTTCCTTTAAAGTCTTGAAGAGAGTTTCTTTATATTTTTCAAAATAGGAAGCTAGTCCGGAATCGATTATCGAATCTGACAGCGAAAGGACCCCGCCCACAACCCGACGACTGCTGCTGTTCTCTCCCACAATCTTCGCTCGTCCACCCCTCTCTGTCTGCATTGCTTGCCTAGGCCTTCCCAAAGACAATGTAAACGCGTAAATCTCCATTTTTACCAACTAGATAATTCGGCTTTGTGCAGTTTTCTTTTGTCTTTATCTGCGCACCTAATTTATGATATTATTGTCTCTCAACCTCTTGTTAAAGGCAAGTGTAGACGTTTTTTTGTGTGTATTTGTTTATTTGCTTCCTATAAACATCGTCTTCTTATTTGGTTGGGCGAAAAAATACCGTTTCTTTCTTGAGCAAAAACTTGTTTATAAAGAAAAATTATAGGACGTAAGTAATAAAAAATGGCTATGATACGAAACTTATTGTTGCGAGACGTTCGAATGCAAATGGCTCCAAGGCAACCGATGTTTTAGAAAAGCGTTATTTTTTTTCCGGCCGTGAAAAATAAGAAACGGTGGAGAAATACGACATTGACGTAAAGAATGCATAACCGTGATACGGAGACATTTAAGGAAAGATATCGGCTTTTTCCAACACATGCAATAAAATATCACAATGTGTACATTGGAGGGCGACAGCTGCTATCTTTCTGCAAGACGATGATATATGCTTGAATAAAAATAAGGAAATCACTTTCAGGTCTACAGACACTAACTGGAGAGTAAATAATCGTAACCTTTAAGAGAAGGATGTTTGATAAAAATTTTAAATGAATAAATAATACGCATGAAAAATTCATTAAGTCATAAAACGAAGATACATTTACTAGTGATAAATATTGAGTTGAATCATCTATATTGCTAAACAAAATTTAATTAAATGCATAAATTTTTTTTTAATGTTTAGCAACTAATCAACAAAGTACCTCGCATGGTTTCATGGTTCGCATGAACATACATGATGAACTAAAGTTTCCAACATAAACATATCTCGCAATACTATGGATTTTTTATTACTATTAATTTGCTTTTGTTTGTGCAAAAGTGGAAACTTAGAATCAAAATATCGACGATTTTTCGACCCGTTAGAGAACTCAAATATCGTAAGAGAGCTCTGGACTTGATGACAATGCAAATTTCAATGGAGCTCTTAATCTGAACAATTGTTTCCTAAATGTAGCAAACAAACTTTTATCTCCATTTTATGATAGGTACAGCGACCACTTAACAACATTAACGAAATAACAGATGCAATCTTTTTTTTTTTTTAAAGGAAATAAAATAAAAAAATAATTAAAATTTTAAAAACTATGTTTTCCAGGTAGGACTAAAGAGGAAATTTATTTTTTATTTTTATCAGATATAAAACGAGAAACAAAGGATACATCACTTTTGTAATAAAATTTCAACCCCTGCGTTTTTCAAAAGTCTTACGTTTTTTAGTATCAAGGAATAAATACTACAACTTCCATTTTTCTGAAATATTAATATAAAATTCTTTTCGATAAGAATGGCATATTATACTAAGCATTGACATATTATACTTTAACAACAATTCTTTTCGGTAAGAGTGGTACATATAATAGAGAAAGATATGATTTGACCTGGAATGCTAGGAATAAGAAAATAGAAATTCCTTAAAATATGCTATCGATTTTAAAGTGGGGAAAGGGAATTTCAGGAAAGGCTGGGTCAAGAGAAACCGGAGCACGAAAGGTCTGTCTGAGAGGAACAAAGCAATTAAATATGATTAATGAAGCTTTGGATGTTAGTTGCAGAGAGACATTCGTGCAAACCTTAATGATATTAGAAAGCTTTTGTACAAAATTCTACATATAATTTGTATTCAGATACATAGTTAAGTTTTACAAAAAATTTTGCAACTTTTGTAAGCAGCTATTTTTAAAGTGAAACTGATTTACATGAGGGTGAAACTGCGAGTGAGTTAGGCAAGATTTTGCCAAAGATTATAGAAATAAAGCTAGTTTTTTTCAAATTTTGCTGTTCGGAAGTGTAATGTAGAATATTTCGCCTTCAGCGACTCGTTTATAAATGGATCATAGTTACTGTAATACTGCTTTTGTTCAAATAAAATACATGAGACAGTAAAAAAATAATATATAGCAATCGTAGAACCTTTCTAAAATGTATATTTAAAATTTTAAAGTAATTACGCTCTCATATTTTAAAACGAATTAAGTTCTTTAACACTACTATCTTTGCTCATGTAAATAAGATTGTTGTGTAAATTCTTCTAACATTAAAATATTTGAATTTTGGTCTAAGTGAAACATACTAAACTGAATTTAACTTATTTAGGAGATAAAAAAGGTCATTTTTTCACATATATTTATTACACGTAGACTTATTTAGCACGTCTTAAAACAAACCTCCTGCAGGCGATAAGTTGAAACAAACACTATACATAATTTAAAATTATTTAATTAAATTACCTTATTGCATTAGTATTATAACCGTCGTTGAACCCAATTTTGGGTTTTTAAGACGGCTAATGTTCAACTCCGTAGCCTCATAATTTTGAACCTAATCCAGAAGACAAGGGAGCAAGTATATGGAGAAATTTGCCTTCGTGGAGAACTTTGGAACTATTTACATTACATGGAGAGGAAAAACCACGAAAACCTCAAACGGTTAGCCTGACGGCAAGGGGACTCTAACCCATGATATTTTACGTCAGCATAATGGCCGGTGCGAGCCGTGTGCGGAATTCGTACCGATCAGCCATTGCTGGGATTCGAACCCGGCTCACCTAAATGGAAGGCGAACGCTCTATCACCCGAGCCACCACGGCTCTATTGTATTATTTATATCCGTCATTGAACAGCTAACCCAATTTTGGGTTTACGACTACTAATGTTCAACTCCGCAGCTTTGTCATTTTGAACCAATCCAGAAGACAAGAAAACTCCTGGATCAGTACCCCTAGACGTATGATTTGTTATGGGACCGGCCTTATTGCATTATTAAAACAAAACAAAAAAAAGAATCTAAATAGCTTATGATATGAAGATGGAATTTCCATGTACCCAGTAGCAATACAGTCCTGATAGTTCGACGGGCACACTTAAGATATGCCAACCAATGCGTAAATAAGTTTCAAAATAAGGCCCTTAATTTATTCAGAACTAATTAATCTCTTAAAATTAATTAGTTTACAACCCACCTTCTCTGAATAAACATCTATTTCTAGAGGAATTTAGACCCTTAAAATATGGAAGTTTGAGTTGAGAATTTAAATTCAATGGGTTGGATCTAGTCACCCAAAACAACCCATAAATCTGATCGAAATCTTTGTTGGGATTGATTTCTAATCCAACATATATTACGTGTGATATTATTATTAGGTTTTGAATTGATCTAACTTCAATAGAAATTTCGCTACAATTCAAAATGGGAGCATTTTAATCTCAGAAACTGCTAAGATTTGTCCCATCATAAATTAAGCACCGATTACAATGACTTATTAATTTACGAGATTATATAAAGCAAACACTACACTTATTAAATTTAATCGCAATTGAAAGACGAAAGATATTTTCTTTTCATTTAGTGACTTTGTTTTCTTTGAGAGATAATTAATTTTTCTTAAAAAGGGGCGGGAATGAAACCCATAACTCAAGAAGTACATTGAGTTAAAGGGGATATATTAGGAGATTTTGTTTTCATTAATAAATTTTGATGTTTACAATTGTCACAATTTGACGGCCAAGGGTATCAAGGAAGTTTTAATTCTGAGTTCCCTTTTTTTATTAATATTAATTTAGGGACGTGATTAGGTGTGGCAGTTTTAAGAAAAAGTTTGAAGCAGCTTAATTGCATAGGAACTGCTTTGAAAAACAATTTTCCATTTTTGTAACAGTTTGTATTAGAATTGAATGCTTTTCGAGCTGTCTTGCTGAAACAATTTTACCCTGAATCAAAACTTGAAAACCGATTATTATTTTTTTAATCGATTATTATTTGAAAATCGATTATTATTCAGTGGTTGTATAAAGTATTTATCAAACAATTCTCTTAACTTAAATGAATGCATTTACATTTTTTTTTACTTTAGCAATAGAATTATTTTAAAAAGAGGTAATTTTTAGGTGCAGCAGTTTTTTTTAAAATAAAAATAATAAAGTTAGATTTTACTGCTGTTTTGATAAACAATTAAAAGCTGTTTTGATAAGCAATTATAATAATTTTTTATTAATTCTTATATTACATAAAGTATTTACTTTACAATGCTACAAACTTAACTACTATTAAAATTTTTTTACCACTTTGACTACAAAAATCATTGTTAAACATGATATTTTAGAGAGATTTTTAAAAAAATATTTGTTAAAAAATATTTATTTTAAAGCGCAGTTAGAATAATTTAAAATAAAATTGCAAACAATTTTTGTTTGGAACAAATGCAGAAGCTTTTATTTTTAACTAACACATCAATGCTATTAGTTTGATAGAAGTTCAGCCTGTACATATTTTACACTCATCAATTTCTTAAATTTGAACAAATAAAACCTCATTGGTATGAGCACTTTCTTTAAAAAGCTTATTTTAATAGATTGCGTTAGAATACAAACATGTGTATACCTCTCCGTCGTCCATAACTACGAGCTGCGTGGAAGTAAAGATTACACAAATTTAAAAATAAAGAAAGATCTAAAAATAAAGAACACCAAAATATATTAAAATGAATTAACTTACCAGGTACGTGAGATAACGACTGCATGTTGTTTGAATTATAATTGATGAAACCTAAAAGAGAAAATTTAATTTAACACCAAGTCTAAAAAAATATCCAATGCAAGAGTTAAATATCAATAATATTTTTACATTAAAAATATAAAATCTGTTAAATTTACAGAAAAAAAACTGTCAGTTGGTGTGCCAGTATAAAACTGCTTATTTAAAAAAAAATACTGTTATTTAAAAACGGGAGCCTGTTTTTTAAGCAGATTTTTTTAAACGGCAATTTAACTTAGCGAAAAATTATATCTAAAGACAGATAATAATCAGATAGAGTATCAATTCGACAATGAAGTCGAATAACAATTTTTTATACAATGTTCAAAACCATAAAATAGTTTCTGAAAAGTAAGAACAAGTAGAGAAAATAGTTGTAAAATGATTTGAAAAAAGATGTAAGTTCTTTACAGTAATCAAAACTGCATTTCAAAACCGAGAATTTGAATTAACTGTTTTAATCGGTTTATGATTAGGGTGTTATTTAAACAAAAACAAAAAAAGGAACTCTATAAAATAACTTCTCCAGCATTGTGTTCGGTGCGATCCAAAAGCAGAAACTGCCTGACCGGTCAATGCCGGGATTCGAACCCGGGATACCAGATTGAGAAGAGAGCGCTCTGTACATTGAGCCACAGCAGCTCTAGTGTTCGGTTATGAAAAAAATCTAAAACTGTCTTTATCTTACTTGTTGAAATCATATTTAAGTGTGAAAACGTTTAAAATTATATTGGCCCAACCTAATAAACACGTATAGAAATTTAATTTACTGAAGAATTTTATCTAAAGACCGAAAATAATGTGGGAGAGTATCAATTCGACGATAAAGTCGAATAACTATTTTATTTATACGAGGTTCAAAACCATAAAATAGTTTCTGAAAAGTAGGAGCGAGTATAGAAAATAATCGTAAAATGATATGAAAGAAGATAAAGTTATTTTACGGTAAGGCAAAACTTGGAATTTGAATTGAGAGTTTTAATCCATTTATTAACCGATGGTACTTTAATAAAAATTTAATTTTTCTATAACTATTATCCTAGAACAAAGAAAAAATCAAATTTGTGTTAATAATAAAAAGTATTTTTTTGGAATTTTTAAAATTACAATCTGTTTAACGTCAAAAAACAGAAATGATTGCGAAATAATTGAGATAATTCAGCAGATGAGCTACCTATTATACCTTTATAACACCTAGCTACTTATTACCTCTTAATACCTCCAACTGAGTTACCATTATAATAATAATAATAATGACAATAATGTCGATAATTTTAAACACTATACATACATGGAATAATGATAGGAATTTATAACGATCGGTAAAATAAATACGATCTTTAAAAACTGATAATTATGCATTAAAATTGCATATTTTACACTAACTGATTTTTTTATAACATTAAGTAATATATTTAAACAATATATTTAATCAAAGAAGAGATTGAATTTTCATTCCTGTACCCTACTCAGGTGAAAAATCAGATTCCTCATGTTACACAGAAAAAGAGTAAGTTTCTGACTAAATAACAATCGGAGTATTTTAAACTTTTTTTTTAAAAAAAAAGAAAGGGAAAAAACGATGATGATGGAAAGATTTTTAAATTAACAATTTTTCTATTAGTGGTCAGAATATCGATACAAAAGATGGCAAATAGTTAAATTACTGCTAGCCAAAACTACAATAAAAACGAAAGTTTAAAATAGATAATTGTGCTATATAAATAGATAAGCTAAATGTGCAGGTTTAGCACTAATTATTTTACTTTATCATGTACAGGTGCAGTCAATCTCGTAAAAAGAGGTGAAGGTCATGTACCGTTCTTAGATCAAAAATCTAAACCAGAAAGTTATGAGATAAAAGAGTTTATATACTAAATCATAATCGGAGTTAATTTACATAACACTAAAGTCGCATTTGTAAAACAAAAATTTATGAAGATTTTTTAAAAGAAAAGAAAAAAAAACTATTAAAATAAAAAATATTTAAATTTTTTTAAAAATTAAAAAAAATGACATGACGGAAAAGAAATAATCTCGCCATCAGCTCACACGATTATATCCGCCAAAAAGAGTGCTTTCTAATATTGTATTAACATAGCCAAAGCAAAATATATCAATACAATAGTGTAAGGAGCACTAAAAAAATCGAAACGCTCTATGAATAGAACAAATTAAGTAAAAAATGCAAAATAAAACAAATCAAGCAAAAAATAAAACATAAAAATTCAAGGAAATAATGAATCAAAAAAATAATGAATATATATATATATATATATATATATATATATATATATATATATATATATATATATATATATATATATATATATATATATATATATATATATATATATATGCTGTGAGATTACTATTAACCTATTAAGTACAATAAAAAAAGATTGTTCAAAATAGAGATAATTATACGCCGAATGTGTGTGTTTTGCACTAATTATTTTCTTTTATCATGGACAGGTGTATTCGATCATATTAAAAGAGTTGAAGGTTTCCTTCCTATACCATGCTCAGATGGCAGGAGGAATGCTGCAGTTTCTACGAACGATATCGCCCGTTTTCACTAAATGCAGCTGCTTCCGTGTTCACGTGTCAAAAACGTCTTCTCTTAGTAATCGATCCTATGTTTTGTTTGGGCTAATATCCTAATAACTATAAATAAGTCATTAAAAGGAAAATGTATCGCTTTAAAAGGATTAATTTAGAGATTAATGAAAAAAATAGTATAACCAACTATATATATATTTCAATTAAACTAAGTTTGAAATAAGAATACAAAAAATATTTAAAAAAATTCAATACTTGAAAGCACAAAAAGGCATAGTGTGTGAAGTAATAAACCACAAAAATAAAAAAATAGAAAACAAAAAGTATTAGTACATTTTTGATGAACTTAAATAGCTTCCCATTTTATATATAACTTCAATTTTAAGCAATCATATCAAGGAAATATGTAATTTCAATATTTTTACATTACAAATATTTTGCGTTCTAATTTCGCCATAAGAGGCAAAATTGCCACTACTTTTTTATATTTTCAGCATACATAAAAGCAACGGGAAATTTTTCTTTTTACCCTGTCTTGAAATAAACACTTTAATTTTGATGACCAATAAGTTATGCATCCTGTAATATAGCAATAAAATAGGTAGATTTGTTCTTAGAAACTATATATACAAAAATTCAAATCTTCTTAATTTTGAAATGTATATCTTCACAGATAATAAAATTAATGCTAAAAAAAGAAGAAGAAAATGAATTATTTGAAACTGCATAATGCATAAAAGTCAACTTTTAAATTATTTAAACACACTATGTAATTATTTTAATAAAATTAGTCATTAAAAGTAAAGAAAATTGTTAGCAGTATCTGAAATAAAAAACGTGTCAACATAAATCTTTTGAGAACTACGGAAGGAAAAAAAAATACAATTTTTAAATCCTTCTCGTTTGATGTAAAAGTAAAACAAATAGGGGAATACTTCAAAGAAGCTAGCAAGTGGAGATTTTCTCAGAGCTTAAGCGAAACATTATGTAGGGATTATTTATATTATTATACTTTCTTGCAGAAGGAGTAAGTGACAGGAGAAGCAAAAAAGAAAGAAAAAAGAATTTATAATGATCAATCATTTAAAGAGGAATGTTTATACCTTTCTTCCTTTTTTTTTTTAAAAAAAAAACTAAAATAAATAAATAAAATTGTTTTACCTTTATTTTCTTTAAAAATTCGTTACTTCAGTTTTGTATATTGGGTTGTTCGGAATGTAATTTGGTTTTTAGTTTAAGAAAATGAAAGGCGATTTTTTATAGTGAATAAATATTTTATTAAATTATATTTTGTCCATAGATTCTATTTCAGTACTTTTTGCCGTCTTTCTGGCAGTAGTATGATTCCACGCGCATAAAAGTTTTTTTCTTAGCTGGCAAAAAACTGATCCAGATGATTTTTAACCTCCTTATTAAAAAAAAAAAAGTTTAACTGAATAAAAATTTTGTCGAGATCCGAACACTGTTGAAAACAACCCATTTCTTGTCTCCAGTGATGACGCGCTTCAAAAATTGATAATTTTTTTGAAGTTAAAGGAGCAAATCGCAGACGTCAATGAGACGCCATTTAATTTCTTTCCGTAAGAAAACGAGGAACCTATATGTCTAGCTTTGAGATAAAACCGTTAGTCTTTTGAAAATATCATGAACGGTCGAATTCGATAAATTTAATTTCTCAGCGATCTCAAGAGTTATTTACCGGTTTGCATCAATTAATGTCTTTATTGTGGATTCATCAGTTTAAACAACTGGCTTGGCGCATCTTGGGAATATTTCCGTATCGTGATCTGTTGCGCCAACTAGATTTTAAACTTGCAATGAAAAAAAAGAGGTGTTTGCCCGGAGGTGGCTACGAGTTATAACCATTTAAGTTAGTCCCTTTCTGTGATATTTTTTTTTCAGTTTCTCGCGGGCCGCTACCCGGAAGTTGCCAAGACTTGGCGGTTATTCTGCCATAGATAACGATACTGAAATCCCCCTAGTGGAAATCTTAATCAAAATTTTGCAAACCAATTTTGGCACTGGTGTACTGCCAATACATCTTTACCATACACATCGGATTATTTTGTTTTCTTGCTTGAACAGCAGTTTTATCTTTTCGATAGTAAGAAAGTAAAATATGCCGAAAATTTTGCTTTTCACTTTCCATGTTTTAAAAGGCACCAACCAAAAACTACTGTTTAGACTCATCCATCGAGCTTTTTCACTAGCAAGCGTTTCAATATCAGCTGTCAATATATGCAATGATTATGCGGCTGCAGTGAAGTTTAATGAGAAAAAAATATAATTAAGTTCTCTGTTGGGAAAAAACGAAATTACTTTCCGAACAACCAAACAGAATTTCATGAGACATTGTACGAAGCGCCATGCGCCTTAAAATTAATTATTTAGTTTAAAATTGAGAGCTATTCAGAAAAACAGTTAGATAGTACTAATATCTGGAGATGCCAAAATGTATTTTTTATAAATTCAATAGAGTAAAACCAATTAAATTTTCCTCTCATTTAATGGAACTCGTTCACTGATTACTATAGTTCACTAAGCCCCTTGAATCACTACTTCATTTTATTATTTTATTGCGATTTCTTAGTGAAGTGGCGAATCCAATTTGTATTGTTATTATATTATTTTTTATAGCTTTAATTATTATAGTTCTATTATATTTATTTTTTTAAAATCCCAATGAGAAACAAAATATATAAAAGAAACGATAATCAATTTCCAACCTACAATGTTATAAGATTAGTTTATACTTGAAAACAGGTATTCACCGCTAATGTGGAAACGTTAACATCTGTTTCCGAATCACGGGTTTTTAATTAAGCACGGGGTAGTTTGCTTTTATAGCGAGTTTTCCAAATTAAATATTCTCACATACATCAGTTTCTTAGAGCGCGCCTAATTATAGCGAAGGATGATGATAATGCACACAAAAGAACTTATAATTCTTCCGTCGTTGGAATTTAGCTTCATCAGAATGAAATTATGAACACTTTAAATGAGAAGAAATTAAGAAAATTCAGCCACTGGTCCGTACACATTTTCATTTTCAGTTTATTCGATTAGATTTTATGTTAAAAAAAATTAAAGTAAATATAGATGGAAAATGTAGGCTCTCGCTTCGGATTTATTTAAACAGTTAGTCAAAAATAATCCACAATACAATAGCAGTTAAAAGAAAACACATAAAATGTGTTGTCCACCTAGTCCCCCCCCCCCCCTCTACTGTAGCTTTTCTGAGTTCTCACGATTTTAAATACTACCATCATCCGGGGGTTATTTAGGCCACATGTGTACTTCAGACATTTTGTTAATAAATTTCGGATGCAAATTTTAAAACTACTATTTTGAGATGGACTGCTAACTGTTATGCATTCGGTTGCATGTTTTAATGAAGTTATGGATTATATTTATGTATTCGGTTGCATGTTTTAATGAAGTTATGGATTATATAGCATAGCAATTACCTAATAATAATTTGTTTTAAAGATAAATTATGAACCTTTACTATAACTTAAGAAAATTTCCTCATAATCTATGTATTTCTTTGCGTATATTTACGTTTCCCACTAATCCGTTTTTAATCGAATTATTTTTGAGCATTTAAAATTTTTTTTTTTTTTTTTTTTTTTTTTAACCTTATCAGAAGTGGTAAAAGTTGCCCTATTCATAATATTAACATATATATTACTTATATTAATGCTCTTTATACATAATACAAGAAATTAATAATAATTGTATAATAATAACATAAACCGATAAAATGGTCATTTTTTTATCTTTTGAACTACGTGGTTTTTAATCGATCAATTAAAATTTTTAAAAATGTAAAAATAAAATGGATCATTTAATTTAGGCCATGCACACGATGACCCTAATTCTTATGGTTTTTCTGTGGACTATGGGTCGAAGGAGGAGAAGCATGTAGGAAAAGCAAGAATGGAAATTTAACTCTGGTAAAAATTGAAGATTCGATATCGATTGAAAAACGTTAGTATTATGTTCGCTTCAAGAGAAGAAAAAAAAAAATCGATTTTTTTAAAAAAGTACCTAAAATATGAAAGAGTTACTTAATTAAGTGTTAAAGCCCAGTCGACTCTACACAAAGAATCTTATTGCATCTTATAAAAAAAATCAAAGGGGGGCACCTGATATTTTTATCGAGCGTATTTTAAAAATTTATTCAATACCGACTAAAACTGAAAAATAAAAATTCTGGACTTTCCAGGAATACATATATAATAGGACAGTAATAAAACGAGTTTTCCTGGGTTTCCAGGGTAGCATACGAGCCCCGGGAATAACCAACCGCCTCCACACATAAGCTATAATTAGACCTACACTATACACTTGCCAAGAAACTCACTAATCCACTGGGAAATTACTCTCCGAATAACATTTAAATAACATAAGGAAAAAATTGATTAATAAAAAAGGAAAACTGAATAAAAAATCATTTCCAGCTATGTTCGCAGTTATAATCTGTAAAGCACTGAAGGTGAAAATCAGGTCACGAAGTATCGAACAGTTATTCTACGCAGTCCGGCCAAAGTCTAGGGAAGAGATGCAAGGACTAGTATAACTATAGCTTACCGGGACCAGGAATTGGAAGGGGGGGATTCCAGGACAGGGGGAAATCAATGCTGTATCCCGGGCAACGCCGGCGCTCGTCTTTCCACAAGATGCCAAAGGCTCCTTACGCGTGGATATCCTTTCCAAGAGGAGGCCAAGGAAAGAAGGAAATTATACGTATGAAGGAGATGATAGAGAATTTAAAAAAAACATTCCATCGAGTTGGAGAAAAAGTTAAATATTTTAAGACGTTAAAAACCAATTTCATTAAAAGTTTTGGAATTCCACTACTACTTTCGGTTTGAATGTTTTCGCTTTTCACCCGGCAGTTCAAATTAATGCTAAAGCATCAAAGTTTCCGCAGAGTGAATTTTTAAAGTAATTTGAATAAACTTTGTTAAGTGGCCATGCACGTACATTTTGATGGAGATATTAAAGTGGGATACAATTTCATTTTGATATTATGTAACGCGGTGGATTTAATGCGCTAAAAGAAAAGATCGATTTGCTTTGAGAGATTTTTGTGGAAAGCTAATGGAGTAGGAATATAATAGCGGTTTGAAAATAAACTCATCATAAAAAAATAATTTTAGAAAAGACATCATCTTAATTTTTAAAAATTTGTGAATGCATCATCTCAATTGTGAGACATAATTTTAATTTTAAAATATTTGGTTACGAAGGAAACGGAAGATTAAGTCTAAAAATAGAATTTCGTAAAGATCGAAAACGTATCGAAGATGGAACAATCGAAGACAAAATTGCAGATAACTAAGTGCTTAAAAAAGTTGCGTTAAATTTTAAAACGTGCATCATAAATTACAGGAAAATAATTCCCTTAAAAACTTAATGTTTAATATATTTGAATAATGGCTAAAAGTACATATCAACAACTCACCTGCATTAATATAAGTTGGAGTTATTGATACAATCAACACCAAAGCACTTTTCTATCTTTTCTATATTTATTATTTGTTTTTATTTATTTAAATCTTATTCATTTGAAAAATCATTTAAAACTTTTTATTCATATTAATAATTATACAAATTTTGATATGTATTTTTACCAAAACTATAACAATATCGTTATTTTCAATATTTGGCTAAGGCTACTCTGTTCCGCAAAACACTCCTTCGATTTTACAACGAATAGAAATCCAATTGCAGTCGAACCTCGATCCACCATCTTTCATTTTCCCGTATGTAGCGTCTTGCTTTAAGGGAATTTTATTCTTATAACGCTAATAATACCCGTTCAGATCGCGTTTGAAACCATCGAATTCTCGTATCTATCGCTCAAAAATTTGGCCTAAGTTGTTTCACTTAGCGAAGAAAAATTGTTACTCCTGATGCTAATGAGAAGAAAATGAGGACTTGTTACAGTTTGGGTAAACGCCTCAAACAGCACATTTGATGTTTATGCCTTAATAATTAAGACTTAATTGATGAAAATGTTTGAA
Source organism: Parasteatoda tepidariorum (assembly GCF_982258835.1). NCBI lineage: Eukaryota > Metazoa > Arthropoda > Arachnida > Araneae > Theridiidae > Parasteatoda > Parasteatoda tepidariorum. Next base: position 6,254,597 of record NC_141756.1, read on the forward strand.
ACTTGTGGTGTTGTCAATTTAGGAAACGGTTATAAAATCTGAAGAGTTGCAAAGTGATACTAATGCAAACGACGAAACGGAATCACACAGTCAGTGCCAATAACAACTATCTATCAACGAGTTTACATTTTTGGATTTGAAAATGGATATTAAAACCTAGATTTTTATCTTCAATGATAAACATCATAAATTTATACATTTCAGTTTGTTTTTGAAATTTGCCTTTAATAAATTTAGATAATTTAAAACAAAATACCTTTTTATAGTTTAAAAGTAAACCTTTTTAAGTTAAACAAATAACTTTGTTTTAATATGGTATAGTTCATAATATTTTCAACTCAACATAAATGAGCATACGATTTATGGACCTTATTATTTTGAAAATTCGTTCTAAAAACTTTAAAAAAAAGACGACAAATCCAGAAGTCTAAAACCTAGGCGAACAACGCAAAAGACGCGAATCGACTTTTAGTCGTTCATTAAATTTATAACAAGGACAACTTCCTCAATTTATGAGAATGATCGTTTTTAACGAGTTTTCTCAGTTCGTTCCGATTCTCGGTCTGCACATACAGCCAATCACAAGCAAGTAACAAACATCTACTAATATATAAATTGAAAAGAATAACGCCATGATTCAGTTAAATGATTTCTTCCCATTATTTCATGCTTTTACTAACACCATTATCAGTTTTATAAGTAGTTAAGAGAGACATTCATTACTCTTGAATCATTACTGCATGCATAGGCTTATGTTTCATACAGACTAAATTGCAAGAAAAAGTTAATATTTTAATTGAATTTTCTGGGTTTCTCGATGAAGTTTAAATAGAAATGCTTTGCTCACATGTAATTAACATAAGTCTCATTAATTTTATCGTAATTAGCAAAGTAATCCTTATTTTAGTAATATATAACAAAATTATATATTTTGCCTTATAACTTCAGGAAAAATGCAGTTTGAAGATTGTAGCCATTCGGTCGATTTCACTACAGATATTTAAGGTCAATACAACAACGTATTTACTGTAGAATTTTTGAGATTGGCACTACTGAAAAATTACTGCAGTTTACAAACTGCAATAATTTTTTAGTTCTTAGACTTCAAAAATTTTGAAACGTAACCAGCTATTCCCCACCAACTGTATTATTTAAAAAAGATTTCTTCAATTTATTTTTAGCTGATTAGTGTTATGTTTTAGAATTAATGTTATGATTAATATTTGCCATTTTGATGTTATAATTTTTGCAACTTGATGACAAAAAATTCTTACTTAATCGCTTAGCTATACCTATATCTATACAACAAAAGTCTACGTGTAAAAATTTGAAAGCTAGTTTTGACTGGCTTCCAAATGACTTCTTTGATATAATATGTTGACAGAGTTTCTTAAATTCATCAGATATCAGTCTCATAAGTCGTAACATAATGTTTCTACTTTAAATGAAAAAATATTTAGTCAATAAGAATGGGCGAAATCAAAAATAGTATTTTAACCAAACGAGTTTTTTAGACAATATCTCAAAAGTTTAAATAAATTTATGCCACATTTGAATGGTAACTTATTAATTTATTTCCAATTGGTTACAATCCAATTGGTTACAATCCAATTGGATACAATCCAATTCAAGTTTTTCTGTTAAAATCTATAATATTCAAAAAAATCTTTTAATGCAAATAGTTAAAAAAAATCACTATAATAAAACCAAATATTATAAAAAAATAAATAAAAATTTAAATATAATATAAGCAATTAAAAAATATGTTTAATAAAAAAAGTTCGCTTCATACGGTTTCTACTTTATTATATTCGAGCGCAAGATCACTCTTTTCTTTGAATTATATTAAGAGATAAAAAAAAAACTAAAATAAAATAATAAATTAAGTCATAAAAAGAAATAAAGTGGAATAAACTCTATTAAATAATTTTTAATCTCGAGTAATTAGCATAGAAAAGTAAAAATAATTGAAACATCATTATTAATCAGTCAAAAAATTCTTTACATAAGATAACCACTTTTATTCAACTTCGTATAATCCTATTATAAAAGAAGTAATTGAATGATCTTTCAAATTAATTTAGAAAACTTAATAAAGTGCAATGATTAAAAGCACGTGAAATTGTTCCCACGATACATTATAATTGCAGTAAAAAAAAACTGATAAATTAAAAATGCTTAGTTTAATCCTCTTACATCATTTGTAATAATATTATTTATTCATATTATTATTGCTTCCAAATTTATACCGGTATTTATTTTAGAACCGGGATTTATTTGTTAGTAACTTAATACAAATATTTCATTTCGATTGCATAATTATTAACACGGGGGCAATAGATTTTAAATATTTTTACCACAATTTAAAAACACTTACTTTAATTATTAAAATTTTTAAGTGTTTTATTAGTATTAATATTTAAAACACTCATATCGAAATCTGTAATATAAATTTATTTATGTAGTTTCGTAAGTATGATTAAATGATGTCTCAAACAATTTCGATAAGTTCTTAAATTATAAAGACGATAAAAAAAAAGGAGAATAGAGAAGAAAAAAATTTTAAAATATTTACGATGCACAAAATTTAAAGTTTAATGTTAATTTAAATTTTAAAAAATCTTATTGATGCTTAAGATAAATCAGTTAACAATTTATTCACAAAATTAATTAATCAATTTAATTTTTTATTAATTAATTTCAAATAATAAAAAAATTGTATATAAAATTTACCATCTCCATTTCATTTGTCAAAAAATAACTTCATAGTACTAATAAAAAAATAAATAATAAAAAATAATTCAACTAATAAAAAAATAAATAAGGAACTTCACTAATTAAATAAATATCCCAACCAAAATTAATCATCATTAGGCCAATAACAACTAAATAGTCTTTTTCACAGAGCGGTGTTTCATTTCACACCTACGTTTTAAAAACTAATGAGGAATCTAGGGTAAATGATTGATCCCTAAACAACCTTCACCATGTAAAATTATCTTTTCCTTCAATATACAATGCTTGGAAGGAAGCTTACTATCTTCCCGGACTAATTTCAAGCAACTTGACTTATTCGTTACGAGGCCCTTGGGGGGAAAACTACATTTTATGACAGGATGGGAAATGACAAGATCTAAACGCTCCTTATTTTACATTTATTTGCGCAAGAAATTCCTGGTTTTAAATGAGGACTTATGTTAGTCTTTTAAATACGATGAAAGTCTTTTAAAACTCGAAGGATTTTAAGAAACAGTAAAGTAATATATTGTTTAATGAGCGTTACATTTCTATAATAAAAGGAACGGGAAAATGTTTAAAGATATAACTGAGATTTTATTTGAAAATATAATTTATAATCAGGGTTAGTTGTTTTAAATCAGCACGATTTTAATCACGGGTTTAAATGAAAAGATTTTATTTTTTAAGAAATAGTCAATTTAAAATTTTTTTAAAGCCTTTAAAAATGGGATTATTTAAAGTTTTTATTGGTTTTCATAGGTTTAAAATTTATTGTGATAATATTACAGCTTTAATAAGTTTTAATTTGCAAAATAACCAAAGTACTAGGTGAGTAATAAATTACTGCATTTTTAAAATAAAAGTTAGAAATTTTTGGAATTTTCTGAATAGTAAGAACTTAGAGAAAATCTAATGGAGAAGGGGGGGGGACGAGTTAGTATAAAATCTTTTTAATTTTAAATTCTATCTTCAAAATAAGATTTTCATTTTAATATTGCGATTCCGAATCTTAAAGTTTATACAATATTAAAAAGAAACTATTCTCTCTAAAAAGCCGTTAAAAGATGAATTCAGATAGTGTTTTCTCATAGCGTGTTTTTTCCTAATAGATCGGTAAATTGAGTTATTCTATATTAAATTATTTGTTAACTTGCAGTTACGGTACAGTACAATGCAACAGATATTTATTTTGTTATAACAATCTTCTTTTCTTTAATTTTTGGGATTTCTCTGTGAATTTAGTCTGCTTTTCAGAGGTTAGTGAAACATTTCTATTCCATTTTTAACGAATTTGAATAATTTACTTGATGCATTAAATATTACTCTAAAACAATTTTCAATGCGCTGATATATTTTGGAATGAATTATGATATATTTTTGAATAAAATTTCATTTCTATTCATATTTAACTAATCCTTAACTAAAATTTAAGTATTTAAAAAAATATTAAAAAGTCGATTAAAAAATAAGATTTAAATTTAAACATTGAAAAAAAAAACAGAGTCTGATTACAAAAAACACATTTATTCAGACATATTTACATAAAACTATTTACGTTTTCAATTTTTAAAAAAAATGAAATTAAAACAAAATCTCGAATTCTTTTTGTAAGAGCTTCAAACTTTTCGTTAATACTATCAACGTATACTCTTTTTAATCAACTACGTTGTCAGTAGAAGGAATTTTTTTCTTCGAAAATAATAATTACAAATAATTTTGACTTCACTAAAACAAAACTGCTTTCCTCATGCATTTTATTTAAAATTAAAGATAAAAATGTTAACGACAGAAAAAACATGCAATCCATTTTACATTAATAAAAAAAATCAAAACACGTTTCATTAGAAGATAATAAATTTTAATAAAATATTTATTCCATTATTAAATATTTATTATATAATAGTAAATATATAAATATTTATTATTATAAAATACTTAGTATGCAAAATTCCCTATTTTAAGTCTTACCAATGTACAATACTTTTTGATACGATACGAACATATTAAATTTCAAACTGATGGCAGTAAATATTAAACCTTTCATCATTAATTTATTACAAGTATTTAAAGTCTTTTAAGTACACTAAGCCTTAAGCAGAAATAAATTAAACACGACTACGACAGAATGACTGCGAGATATTCCTGGAGGTTAATGAGCGAAGTGATCAGCAGCTGAACTACTTACAATTGAATGGGTTCCGTATATATAATAATAAGTCACATTTTCAATATAGTCACATAAGTCAGTACAGCGTTTTTTTAAAAACATTTCAGAGATAAGAACACAATTTTCTTGTTGTCAATAACGTATATCAGTATGTTATCTAATAGAAACTTAGGACACGGTGAAGTATCCAACAGGAAACAATAATAAGGAACAGTTTGTATAAATTACATAATTAGAGAAAACGAGACTTATCGATATATTACCCTGAAACTTCGCTAACACTTTATTTTAAATACCTTATTTTTCTCATAAATGTGTTTCTTTAACAGGTTAGGAAGAAAAAGTAAGAGTCTTGATTTCAACAAGCCTTTCAATTAAATGATAATTATTACTCCATTACCTTATTCCAATGATAAAAAAATTTCTTCCGCCATTCTTTGGGAAATTTATGATGATACGACAGCTCTGCAAATATACATCAATAATAAAAAGAAAATGAAAAAAAAAGAAAAAAAGAAGAGCGGCATCAAATTTTACGATTGTGCATAAAGCAGGAAAACTGAGAAGACGACCAGAAAAAAAACGCACTCTCTCGAAAATAAATATTGACTCAGTGCGCTAATCGTTTTATTTTTGTAGGGACAGAATCCTTTTTATTCAAACAGAGCAATTTAAATTTTAGAAAAGAAAAGATAGCTCGCTCAACGGATGCCATTAACAAAACATTAGAGGTGTCCCATTGGAATATTAAAGATATTCTGGCAAAACATTATTGCTAATAGGGATTCAAAGACATTATTGGCAATTAATACGCGCTCGCTCATTAACCAAGATGAAAGAATCAGACTCGAACTTATGCCATTCGAATATTTATTAGGAACTAAAAGTTTTTAAATCGATTAGGAGAACGCCTTGTCAAAACATAATCTAAGGCGACATGCAAATTGGTCTTTTGGGAAAGAAAAAAAAATCAGCTGTTTAAAAAAACATTTCTCGCCTAACGTCGGATGAATTCTTGATAAATTCCCTTTTTCGGTTTACAAGAGATTTTTTCCCCTATAACGACATTTTTTTCATATATATATATATACTGACAACCAAGGGGAAAAACATGCACTACTAGAATAATATTAAGATATTAAATGTTTTTTGCATGTTAAGTTTAGTTACCAGCATATTCAAATTCTTAATTGTTCTACTTTTTTTTTAACATGTTCGCATATTTATGGAACAAAGGTGAATAATTTTTCGAAATTCTTTTTCGATTAGTAATCAATTTAATTCTTTACTCGAAATAGTAATCAATGGTTAAAAAAATCTGGGAAATATTTTTTATTGGTTACTTACTTTTAATTTGGGGCTTAAAATATTTAAAAATAATCCCGAAAAACCTGGTTTAAAAAAAAAAAATAAACTGTCTGCATGTTTACAATTGTGACTCGCATGATGGTTCAGTTCTCAGTTGCAAAAGCAAAATAAAGAAATATCATCGGTTTGGCGACAAGAGTCAATACATATACATGCATTCGTGTTAATAAAAATATAGATGTTAAGAAAAATTATACTTCAGAGTTGCATTTATTGAGTTTCAATTTTTATTTTTAAATGCTTTAATTAAAGCATATTTTTTAATAATTAAAAATTATTTTTTTATAACAACAAATTACAAATTATAGTGCAAATATTTTCCGTTTAATAAAATAAAAACCTTAAACATTCAGAATATAATACGAGTTAAATGAATCAAAAATAAAGGTATGGAAATAATAAGCATAAATAACCGTTGTGCTTTATTTGAGTTGTTTTAGTTAATTTATACGTAGCATAAAGTACAACCCTACCCTTATTTGGATAAAATAAGGCAACTAAAAATTTAGTCAGCACAAATCAAGTGAACTCAATTCATTATTACGAAAACAAAAATGCTTCAGCTACATTTTTTTTTCTTTTTCTGAAGGCTGATTACAAAGCATAAATTTATTTTATTGGAGCAGCGCAACACAATGACGTTTAACAGCGCTTCCCTCATATTTATTGGTTTTCAGTCTCCAATTTTATGACTTTCCTCATAATAGAAAGAAAAAAAGGGGCATAATTTATAAATCCGCAAAAGTTAAAGTCGATTAAGACTTATCTATTTTTACACAATAGAGTTACAGTTACAATTAAAAACGAGGAAGAAAAAAATTTCTAAAGCCGGTCTGGATATTTCGATAGAAAAGAATTAAAATAGTTTTGCTGGAAGCAATTAGGATGATGATATTTAAAATATGTCATCTCTGTCCTTCCCATTAAACACTTCGCAGTGCAGTCAGCCACGTACTACAGCCTGAATTTAGCCTGTAGGTACCGGCCGTTGCCATGACGATCGCTACGTCACGTGTTACGGTTAACGATGCATGAATATCGATAGGAAAAGCACCGCTACTCATAAACAGGTCAAAAAGGATTGAAGATTAGAAGTCAAATGAATCAGAGAAAGTTGGGGAAAAAAGGAAAAGAAAAGAAGGGGAAAAAAATCATTGCTTCTGTTATTCGAACAGAGTTAGGCAATAAAAACTCAAATGATTCCCAAAAGAGAGAGTAAATCATGTGGAAAATGGAACAGAAAAAAAGTACCCTTTTATTTGCTTAATTATTAAATTATATGCGTAATTAGAGTTTTACAATGAGTTTTTTTTCCATCTGCTACATTTAAAGTATTAATTTACATCTTGAAATAAAAGCACATAAGATTTTATTCGATAACATATAGGAAATTTTTTTTCAAAGTTATTAGTGCTACAAACTGCAAGCAAACATAAATCACTTCTATTCGATAATAAATATTATGTGAATTGTTTAGCTGTATAATATTTTTTATATTCAATTAATAACGCAATTGCATCTCTTTATTTTGTACTTCCTTTAATAAATCTAAATAGTACAAAAGTTTGTTGGAAAAAAAATCGAAAGATCATAAAATATTAAAACTAAAAGTTGATTTTTATTACTTTTAAATCAAAATTACATAGCGGTAAAACTACAAATTAGAATTGAAGTCAGTTACAATGTAATGAGTCAATCTCTATCTTCTAGAATTATTTTTGTGACAAAAGTCTAATCAATTAGAATTTTAACCACGAAAAAAAAAATTATAATCACGTAATAAAGTTTTAAAAACGTTAAAAAATTTTAAAAATATATTGCACTACAAAATTAGAACAAAGATTCTTTAGAACCCACATTCCAGAGCACTTAATAGTAATATATTAAGTTTTAAAAAAATATGAACATCGATTGTTCATACTGAATGTCATTAACACAATCCTCAGCAAAAATATATCAGTGAAGTAAAACATGGATATAGTTTGTATCAAAGCATAAACACTTAATGAAATCACATAAATAAAAATGATACATATATATATATACATTTTACATCTTTGAAATTCAAGAATACATTTGGTGACGGAAAAAAAAATAGTTTATCACGCATATTTTGAATTAATGACTGTATGCTACATTTTGCAACATAATCAAAAAAATAATTACTAAGCAACAGTCTAAAAATCGTTTTGTCTGCAAACAAATAGTTCCGAATCAAAAACAATAAACCTGTTGCCAAAGTTTCAGTATAAATATTATAAAAAAACTACCCACAGTTAAGAAGTGAAAATAACAGAACTCATTTATCACAGAAGGCAGATGCTTTAGCATTTTAAAGTTATCCAAAAATCAATGGGCCTAGAAAACTAAATGATGCAGAAAACACAATTATCAGATACCAGGGTTTGTGTACCAAAGCATTCTAGTCACGAAATGCTGATTAATTCAACTGTTCTCCATGGCAACAAACAAGTCTTTTAAAGAGGGGGTGGGGAAGGAGTAAAGGAAGAGCATCAAAAGTGGGGGGGACTAGGCGGAGTCCTATAACAAACATGTCAGAAAAATCGACAGCTAGGTCATTCAACTGAACTCAGTGAAAAATGAAATTAGCTTTAGACATATATTATACAGCTCTAGTGAACGAACCCTTTTTACCCATTTTCAGACACGTTAATGATCTTCTGACTTGATTTGCATTCAAACAAAACATGAAGTGAAATTGGCACCAACCACCACCAAACGATAAGCATTTTGGTAATGAAAATAACGCAAAATATTGTGCTCCTTTCAATGGCAACACATAAATTTGTTTGCGCATTAATCACTTCCATAATGGTCGACCTTATTTTTAGAAATTGCCGTTAATGACTTCTCTTTCAGCAAAGTATTTATATACGTTTATTAAAATGAAATCGATGGCAAATTAATTCATTAGCTAACTGAAAGTTAAAGAAGCAAATAATTGAGAACAAAATAACTTAGAACGGGAGCAGATTGAACGTTACTACGCAAGTGCTTTTTGGAGCAAGTTTATTTCCTTCACCTTCAAGTAGATTTAAGAAATATCTTTTTATTTGTAATATTCCCCCCCCCCTTGTTTAAGATTTAACGAGTTTTACAATCCAATACAGGAAAAAATTTCAAAATAAGGAAGACGTTTGCTATTGCATGTCTTGTATGAATTCTAACAATCTTGATGAGAAAAAAAAATAATTGGAGGGCTTAGGGCAATACAATGATGAGCCAGATTTTTCAAACAGTTCAGGGGAGCGGTTTTAATGATCTACGATTTTTTTTAACAACAACTTTCACATAGTTCAATAGATGTTACAGTGTATTGTGCTGTACTTAAATGAAAATTTTAGAAATGTGTGAAGCACTCATCTTGAAACATTACAAAGGAATAATTATTTGGAATTGGAATAATAATAATTTGGGAATAAATATTTTTCCAAAAATGTATTTTCTTACTATATTGTCTCAACGCATTCAATTACACAAAAGATAGTGATTTATTATTAATTAGAATATTACATTGTTAAAATTAACACGTGAAACCTCCAAAAAAAAATACAACCTATGCGTAACAACCACCTTTACTTATGACCATTTTTGGAGGGCACGACATTTTTTTCCATTGGCATGGTGTTGAAGAAAACCTTCAGGAGAGACCATCAAACCTTTCATGGCGACCAGGATAACTTCCGAACCTGACACGCAAATAACCAATGAAGGGAAGAAGAAGAAGAAATTAAATGTGTTTATAAGTTTGGTGTGTAGTGTGGCTCTTGTATAGAGTATCCCTAAACTGGGAACAGCAGCTTTTTCACTGAAGAAAATAGCAACTTGGAAAATTAAAATTGCGTGTAAAGAATAATGCTCCTTAGTTAGCATTTTCAAGTCCATGAAGATGACCCCTAAAAATTACACACTTCCATGAAAGATCATTTAATTGTGGAACCAAGAGAGGTCACTCTGAAGGTTTCACTAATAATAAACGCTACAGTAGCTCGTAGCAGATCAATTCGGGAGTTACTAAAGAAAATTTTAAAATTAAACTTATACAAGATGTTCCTTAATGACTCCTTTCTAATTTTTAGAATCTTTGTAGAAAACAATCTCAAAAAACAATGCTCATTAAAATTGACATTTAATTGGGAAAGAATACGAGCGTTTTTAAGCTCTGCTCATATGCTAGCGAGGTTTTATAAAAGAAAAGAAAGAATTAAAATAGTTTAAACTTGTTTATTTGACGATGAAGTTTGAAGTTACTCTCTAGTAAAAGGCGCGTGCACTCTAGGATAAATCTCATCCTTACTCTTCCCAATTTCAATACTGATCAAGTCTGAGTTAGAAAACATTCTCAGATTAAATATTATTTCTTGCAACCCATCGTTAAAATTTTTTTTTATATGATTCTTGTTAAGGCTCGAAAGAAATATATCAAAGGTAAAAAGGAACAGCTTGTTTAGAACACTGATCTAAATTAAAACTACCACACAAACAAACCTCAGCGAAAAATAATTTAATTTGTAAATAATTCCAGGAAAAATAGTAAATCAGAGTTGAAATCAATTCTTTAATAAAGAAAGATGTTTTTCCAATAACAGTTTTAACGTTCATAGCAGTTCTTTTAATTGTTCATTTCGAGGTAAACCATAATGCGGCTTAATTTATTCTTTTTCAGCTTATGTACACACACCAAAAACAGATTCGATAATTAGACTATAGCACAAGGATTATAAAATTTCACAGTAGGTCTGAAATTAAAGATTATTCATGATAAAAAGATATAAAAAATCTTCATTCCTCTAATTAAATATTTTAAAAATACTTTTTTTAGGTTATAACGTTTAAATAAACTATTTTATAAAGTCAGGGTTCCGCTAAAAACAGGTTGATTATTTAGGGCTCCGCAGCCGATAAAAATTGGGAATAGCTGATTTAAACTATTCTTATAATATTTATTACTAAACAATTGCAATGCAATTTTTATTATGTTCCAGAGTCATATAAAATAAATAGAATTCTTCCAGAAGAAATTCCAAACTTGATTCAAACTAATCAAAATTAAAATGTATATCCAGATATGCACAGAAGAATTTCCCCCCCCCCCTGATTTAAGCGAGTAATGGAAAAACTAATTACTTCACTTATACTAAAAACAGTTGTACACGAGTTGTAAAATGTACGCAATTTAAAGAGAGAAAAAATAAGGACAAAATAAACAAACATAATTTTTTTGTTGTACTTCTTAAAAAAGTCTCATGACAAGATTTATTCTTCGAAATAAAAAAAATATAAATAAGAGACACGAAGGAACACAGTAGCATTCAAACGGATTTACAACTATAAGGCAATAAAATAAGATAAAAAGTAAAATAAAATAAACCTATATGCAAATGTAATTGGAAAAACGGAGCCTAATATCACACCTTCAACATTTATATAGCACCTGCTCTTCCGATATGGAAAATAAAAACTATAACTTTGATACAAGTGAGAACAACGCTATGTAATTTATGATGGGAACATAAATAATAAATAAAAAAAACTGCTTCACGCAAAAGACAACTTTTAGACTCAGAAATCTAAGTAATTGAAAATATTCTCTGTATATTTTTAATATCTCAAACAATATTTAACAGAAAACGCGTTTTTTTTTTAAAAAAATCATATCATCATTTCGTTTTTTAATAAAAAATAATAAATAAACTAACAATGTATTGAAATTTATGGCTTCATTTCACTAATAACGAAATTTTTGTTTTTATTAATCGATAATCCTAACTCTTTTCTTTTTTAAGATTAAAATATTCTGGAAAGAGATGTCGAATTTATGCTTCAAATCCAGCAATTTCCTTTTTAAAATTTATAAAATGTGATAAAAATCTCGTCGAGTTTAAACAACATGATAATATAGGGAAAGAGAACCTCCTCTAATGTAGTGATTTTAGCTTATGTCGCACATTTTTAAATGCAGTAAATTGTTTTTTGTTTAAAACAACAATTATATATAAAAAATATTATTTCTCGTTAACATTTTGAACAATTCTTATGTGCAGAAACTGGGAAATCTTTTAATTATTAATGCAATTATTCTACTTTGTCACCAATTTTTATGGTACACACATTTCATGGTAATTTCCATTACTAATTTAAAATAGTCGAAAATACTGGAACTTATTTTGAGGCTATATTTTATAATTTTATTAAGGCTGATTTAATAGATTTTGAGATTTAATATGTTAGTCACGGTCGATTGGCAATCTAATTATTAAGCAAATCTGAATTTTAAAATGTTATTAATACCTTTTTTAAAGCTTATATTTTAAAAAATATTTTTACTTTCAGAATGCACACATGATTGAATTGAATTTCAAGAGAAATCATTCAAGTACACCTTCATTGCTTTTCGGAAAAGATGATAAAAGAATTAACAATCAATTTTTTTTTTCTAGTGCGGCATCATAAAAGGCGGGTAAAAGCTAAATTCCCATTCATTTTTCTCCTATTCAGGAAAATTAATTTATATTATCCTACTCGTTTGAACAACAAACACATAACCAACGGAAATTTGAATTTACTAACAAAATAATATAAACTGAATAAAACGAGGAGAAAAAGTTAGTATTTGAGTAGTTCACCAATGGAATCTTAAAATCCATACATATTTTTCCGCATTATTCCAAAAACAAATAAATAAATCACTCAAATTTTAATAAAAGTAATTTAAAAAATAAATCAAAAATCATCGAAATAAGAATTCATTATTCCAACGCAAATTCAATAATTTGAAAGCAGACTCAATTACTTAAAGATGACATCCGTCAAAGAAAAGAAATATATTAATACACTAAAAGCGAAATGGTGGATCTCTATTATCAAAACTCCTAAAAGTACTCCATCATTGAAGGGGCAGATGCAAAGAGTAGAAGCTCCTCGACAGCTGGCTTGCCCGCCATGCTTACACACACACACAGAGGACGTGTTGCTATGGTAACAAGTGCAGAAGGATAGAGATAGTGCATACTCTTAGTTTTCTTGAACAGCTATGACCCATCGTTAGCTTTTGTGGACAACGTCAAGTGTTTAGTGACAAGGGGCACAAAGCCTGCGAAATGTTAGTCATTAATATGGGGTTCTGCTGCATGGATCTGGTAGGGTGAGAGCGTTTCAGGTTGCAGAATAGAATTGTTTGCCATGCACTTAATGCGTGTAAGAGGGTTAAATATACTAGAGCTTACAGAATAAATCTAACATAATATAGGAAAATAAACTACATAAGTAGTCACAATAAACTGATCTCTTTAATCCGGTGTTTACTTTTATAACATTTCAGAAAAAAACTAGGTTGGCAAAAAAATGAACAAAAGCATTTTTATTATTTGTTGAATTTATTCAAGATTTTATTTAATATTATTTTTTTTTAAAGAACAATTTCTGTTATGTTCTGTTCAGAAATACTTTTTCCAATTAGAAATTAGTTAATGACAAAATTGTAACGTAAAGGTCTGGTGTTAAGTTTATCACTTGCGATAGTGATCAACTTATAGATGGAGATGAATTATTATTTTCTTCTATGATTCGCTATGGGTTTCTCATATATAATTTAAATATATTAAATATACATAATAAATTATTAAATAACTTGAATATATAATAAGTTATATTAGAAATATAGAGAAAACAACGAAAAAGACTTCTTAAAGGAGAAGAAAAGATATTTTTGATTAAGTTTTTAAAAAATATTCATACATTTAAAAAAAAATTTTTAATTAAAAAAAAAAAAAATGAGGAAAAGATATAATCTCGATAAAATCTTTTCCTTACTTAATTTTATTTTCCAATTTTTTTTTCGCATTTAAATTTTTTTTTTTTTTTTTTTAATTTATGAATATTTTAAAAATATTTTTTAACAATCATTTCCTTTAAAAATTCTTTACGTCTTTTCCCTTCTTTTCTCCATATTTTCAACTTATTTTATAAGTTCCATGTACTTGCAGCTTATGCGCAGTAAATAAAACTGATTATTATTTTCTCTTCGTTAATATCTTTTCTCCTTCTCTCTCTCTCTCTCTCTGTATATATATATACTGTTGATATTGTACACATCAGGTAATTCAGACATTTCTTATATATTACCAGTCAAAATAAAGGTAAATGCATGTAACATTTTAACATGATTAAAAAAATTAATTAGAAATACCAGGATAGACATTATTTAAATAACTTAATTTACATCATGATTAAAATTGCGATTTAAATCACATGATTTTTAAGAAAAAAATCCTTGATTTGAATCAATTGATTTTTTTTAAAGAAAATCATTGTTTTAAGCCGATTGGATTTTTTTTTTAAATAAATCATGAAGTCGAAAATATTTGTATAAATATATTCTTTAGGGTGTGATTCTTTTTAATTCCCTTGCTGTCAGGATAACCATGGGAGGTTTTTTCCTTTCCATGTTACGCAAATGAGGGTTAGTTCCGTCAAAAAGTCCTCCACGAAGGCAAATTACACCCCATACTCGGATCCAGGAGTTCCCTTGTCTTCTGGATTAGGTTCAAAATTACAAAGCTACGAAGTTGAACACTCAAAAATAGGTCGGCTGTTCAACGACGGTTATAATAAAATAAAATAAAGTATAGGTTAAAAACATATAAAAGGTAAAAACTTAATAAGGTGTAATTAGTAGCCGGGAAAAAAAATAACTAAGCATACACTCACATAAAAAAAAGCCTGCAGTGACTTTTTCAGGAATTATATGGAGCATGAAAGGGAAATTTTTGAGTATAATATAATGAGCTGAGTAATAGGAGGAGGTTTCAAGCGCATCGAACAAAGCAAAATAAATGTTTCTTCCGTTCATTCAAGCAGTTACTGAGTGAGTAATAAGTATATTAATTAAAGGCATTGTTGGTAATCAAACGCGTAGGCAGTTCGAATCATTCGCATTTAGTAAAAAGGAGTGTCGCAATTTTATGTCACTTATTTCTCATCAATTTTAATTTCTGGACACATTGTGAAATATGGAACATAAACAATGCCATTAGAAAGAGCGCAACGACTCTTTTTAAGAAAAGAGCAACAAAAAGTAATATTTTTTAGGTTTCGGGAGCCGCAACAAATTCAGATATAGAATCAATTCGTAATAACTTAATTATATCGTAGTGTTATAAGAACAATATCAGTTCATAGTTAAAATTAAAATACGAAGTAAATAGAAAAGTATAATGTTAATAAAAGTTTTGCAAAGTATCATCAAAAATTTTAAAAAACTATTTTTAATCAAGTGTTTTTTAACTCACTCCTTGAAAAGAATTATTCAACTTAATTTTTTTTAAACAAAAAAAGCTCTGCGATGTATTGTTTTATTTAAAAAAAAATTAATAAAAATAAAATTTCGAAAGTTCATTTGAATATTCAATTTTAACAAATAGAGTCAGGCTTTTGTATTTCGGAATTTTTAATTTTTATGTTAATTTCATTGTTTTTTCATCAAACTTTTTTTAATGGATTTTAAAAAATCATTTATAAAATTTTTTAAGTTAGCTCTTTCCAATTATTTTTGTCAGAAAGATGGGGAGCCACCTATTTATCACTCTTAACACCATATTAGGTCGAGATCTGCAGATCGTGCACCGCTATTACGTTTCATTTATTTATCTACTTTTTCTTTATTTTCCATTTATATTTTATTTCTTTTCATTTAAAGAAGTTAATTTTTCTATTATATCGCAAAATAAACTATTTTTAAGTTTCAAAGCATAATTTTTTTTTTATTTTTAAATACGAGTCACCTAATATTTTTCATAATAGCGATATGATAATGCCTAAAGCAGTTTCTCGAAGTGCCAAAGTCATCAATTTATCTGTCGAAATCAGAAAATTGCAAAACATAATGTGAAACTGCCAATCCATACTTAAAGATCAAGGATAAGTAAAAAAAAAAAAAAAAAAGGTACGAGTTTAAAAGTGTCAAATTAATTAAATCCACGAATTAGGTGTTATTATTGGCTTCAAAACAAAATTTCTAGTCGAAAATTACTCTAAAAAGAAAAGTCTCACAAATAACAAGCATGTCACATAAGAACATATGTTTAGAGCTTAACTATTTATAGTCACTACACTGCAGACATAAAATTATTTATAACTAGCGATTTCATATGTTGCTAATATTTTTGTTTCTTTACGCAGGCACTAATACATGTTTAATGTTTAATTAATTAAGGCTTTTATAAAATTTGCTTTTCAAATTTGGTTTTAAACATAAAATTATTTGTCATTTTTAAGAAATGGTATTCATTTAAATAATGGGAGATTTTTTTTTTGACGGTACCTTCAGAACATTTGTAATAACCATATAAAGTTTTGTTGCAGAACAATGCAATAAATTCTGTTCTGGTGGAAAAAATAAGAGTTAAGATGAAGAACTTCTAACTCTGGTTAAAATTTTTAAGTATGCATTAAATTAACGAGCGTGAATAAAGTAATTTGTTACAATCTTAATTTTAAATAAATGTCAAAAAAAGAATTTATTAATAAATTTTCTTAAATACTACGTAAGCAGTAAAAATAAACTCTATTTGATTGTAATGGGTAACCTGTAAATTACATCAACGAAGTGATTCAGGTAGGAAGGTATTCAAAGAGAAGAAAATAAAGTTGTTTCCAAATTCATTGCCAAATGGTTGTTTATTCTGCAGTGTGGACTGTGAAAATGTGACAGAAAGAGCGTTGTAGACGATTGATCGCCCGTTAATGGGTGCCAAATGCGAAATAGCTTTTGTTGCCTAACAATTTTTTTTTTCTTCTTCCTTTTTTTTTCTTCTAAGTGAACGGGAAGATTTTATCACGCAAGGTGTGAGTTTAAATGTAATAATCTATATTTTACAATAGTACTTTTTGCGAAAAAGATGAGATAAATATAAAACCATGACTCGATCATTACCGAACTTTGTTTTTGTTCCGATAATGATGCGATATTTAACCCTTTGAAGCAGAATTTTTATTAAAAATAACACTGGTATTAATTTAGGTCAAAATAAGTAAAAAAAAATTTATTTGGTGTTTTAATATTTTAGGGTTATAAAATACAGCATGAAACACCGGTGTCTTTTTCTGCGCTAAAGATAAAATCTTTATAACTATAATTTTTCCAACTTGCAGTTATTAAGATATATGAGAAATAGTTATTCATCATTAAAATTTTGTTAATTTACAAAATTAATTATTCATAAATTTTTGAATATAAGTGAAAAAAACTTTTTGAAACTATTATTTTTTTTTTTGATTTTATATTTTTGTACAATTATAATTTCAGTAATCTAACAGATTTTTTAGTAACTATTACTCAGTTCTTTATAATTAAAAAATGCCAAAACATATTAATTACATTTAATAAAAATGATTAATGAAATATAATTACAATGAACCCAATGCTTAAGGCACGGTCAATGTGGAGGGGTGAAATGCTGACCATATTGCCATCATCATACTGTCAAATTTCTAGAACTTGAGCCTTTACCTCCATGACCCCTTTAATCCATAACTTGTGAATTACATAATAACTTGTGAATTGTGGAATAACATAATTACATTGCTTACATAACTACTTCAAAAATCCTGCTAATAGCAAAATTTTAAGATTTTTTTTTTCTTTTTGATTCAGTCCCTTATTTCCAACGTTTCATAATACA
This sequence comes from Parasteatoda tepidariorum, assembly GCF_982258835.1. Lineage (NCBI taxonomy): Eukaryota > Metazoa > Arthropoda > Arachnida > Araneae > Theridiidae > Parasteatoda > Parasteatoda tepidariorum. Next base: position 6,272,573 of record NC_141756.1, read on the forward strand.
CTGAGCCGTTCATTAGCTAATATAGCAATAATTTTCATATTGATATTCTGTGAAAGTTTTAACATTGATTTAAAACTGAAGTATAATTATATTACAGATCGCCAAAATATAGAAATACGAATCGCTAAAAATAGCAAACCAAAGCAAAAGGTTTGCGTTATGGTAACATAACTTTGCAAAAATGGGATAAAAATTATTTTATATATAAAAAAATGAATGCATAAATGTCATTAGTCCATCTATTAAAGAGTGATTTAAGAGCTCTTCATAATCTTAAATTTTAATATGCATTGTCTGTATGGCCACGAAGTAAATCCGAAGATGAAATTTTAAAAAAAAAAATGAACGTTTTTGCGTATTCCCTTTTTTTTTTAAATTTCAGATCACACACATGTTTGAGGAGACTTTGAATCATTCCCTTATTCCCAATATTTCATAATACACTGAACAGTTCGTTTTACCTAACTAATATAGAAAAAAAAATTATATTGATATTCTGCGGAAGTTTGAAAAAATTGATACAAGCTAACAATTTCCTTTTCATGAGCACAAACGTTCATTTTAATATTAAAAATTGTATGTTTTAATTCATGTCACCTCTTTTCTTTTCCTGGCAGTTAATTTTAAAATCTATTAAGACCCCAAGTAAAAATAATAATATTTTAATTAGCATTATTGAAGAAAAAAAATGAAGAAAAGAAAAAATGAAAATAAAGCAATTATTCTTCATAAAAATAATAATAATGATTTTTGCATGCATAATTTATAAAAACAAACCTTTGTAATGATCTTGACCGTCCATTGTTGTTCTCATGATGTCCATTAGTTGTTGCTCTAATGGGTGCCGTAGGTTGTCAAGGGGACTGCTTAAGTTACTTGAAATTTGACGGTCCTGCAAAACACATACAATCTAAGTGACTTGGACTTCATCCAATAAAAACAAAAAATTACATTTAAAGCAATACATGCATCTATTGCATGACGTAGAGCTAAATATCAAGAGACCATTCTAATCGTGCGTAGCATACGACAGCTACATCAACATTTAGTTAGTATAGAAAAAAAACACACAAAAAATGTAACTTAAAATCTAAGAAGTTGAAATTAAGGGTTAACACAGACATAACTAGAATTCTTTCAGCTAACTATCACATATAATTCATGCAATTTTTAGCATAATACAAAATTTATAAATGTTAATATATAACAATAGATTTCTTTATACCATATGGCACAATACGTAAAATAAATGAAAGAACTACGAAATAATTATTAACTTTAAAAAAAAGTATTAAACTGGCCTTAGTAAGCATTTTTCAGGCATTAACTATTCCAAATGCACGTTAAATTAAATTTGAAAATAAATGCAAGCCAATGTCTAATAACGAACCTTTCTTCCGTAAACAAATAAAATATTTCAGCCCTTTCAGTTAGGAAATTTAATTAAAAAAGAAGTCAACTTTTCCTGGGCACATATTCACTCTTTTCAAGAATAAAAGAAAACAAAGTTGAAATTGCATAACTCAAAATTGCGTAACGGACTTTTTAGAACTGCTTCCAAGAACCAAGAACATGAATAATTATTTATTTTCAGTAACTAAAAAACATAGTTTTTAATAAGAGTTGCGAAGTTAGCGGATGTTTTGCGTTTTAATTTATACATAAAAAATAGGTTTAAATATATTGTAATATTTTTTAAGATAAACAGGTGTTTCGAAACTCATATAGTTATGCAAAATAAAGAATATTAAGTTTGTAATCACTAAAGAACAAACTTGCATAATTGTCACATTCTAAATAAATTTTAAAAAATGCTTGATAATTTTAAAAATTTATTAAATAAGTCTCAGAATGAAATTAATTTATTGAAAATGTATGATAGCATGTTAAAAATAAAATATTCTTAGGGGGAGTCGGTAGGACATATACCAATAATGCTAAAACTGACCTTTTCTCAGCATCTAAACAAGATATTGCTGGGTTTTTTTCACAAAATAATTGCATATACATGTTTACACTGTAATAACTGTTAATACATATCTTTGGCAGAATTTTTTTTTAAAAATTATGAGCTGAGAACTTTTAATTTTTTAAAAAGTTTCATTAGAAATATTTCATAACTCAAAAAGTTTTCCTGTTAAAGCTAAAACATTATCATAGCATACAACTTATATAATCTCAAATAACCCAAAACATTCAAACCGATATCATAAGTAGTTTCTTAGAAAAGGTACATCGAAAAAGGTTAGTTTTAGCATTATAGATATATGCTCTAAAAGTCTAAAGATTCCCTTTAAAAAAATCATAATTGTTACAATAAAAATTAACAAAAAAATGCGTATCACAGAATGTTAGTGATGAATTCCACGATTATAGAATTCATTCTTTAATTTATTTTGTGAAAATAGTTTTATTTAATTAATTTCGTTATTAGTACATATTTTAATTGATTTTGGAACTGAAAAACTTCTACTAAGTTTTGCAAATGCATGAAAATATTTGAAGAACTAGCAAGTTCGTGGCATTTTGGTCTTTTTTTTTTTTCAAAGAGAAATGTTTTATTGGAATGTATAAAATATTAGGGAACTGTTTACAGCATATTTTTTCCCAGTTAAAAAAAATCCTTAAAGACTTGATAAAATAATTTATAAAGAGGGGAAAAATCACGTAAATAGCGTAGCAATACCAACCATGTTCAGTTGAAATATTCTTCCGAGGCATTTCATTAAAAATTAAATCGTCATATAATTCTCTAGCAGTTAGTTAACTACAGAATTTTTTTTTATTTTAGTTATACCATAGGTCCAAAAATTCACCAGCTAGATCTAAATTGAAAATCTCAACAAATGTCGATATTTTAAGTCGAATTCCTTAAAGAAAGTAATGAAAAAAAATTCATACGGATATCAAAACTTAAATATTAATCAATAAAATAATAAAAATTTGTTAAAAGAAAATTACATGAAAAAATTTTAAAACAGCGAGAAGATGAGGTATTGACGATGAACCAGACGAATTATATCACCAGGTGGTATAATAGAGTCTTATGAAACCCAGAAATTTACGTTTCTGCAATGAAATTCTCAAAATTGTTATTAAAACTAAGCAAAAATAATTAATTGGATACAATAGTTGATTCTCTGTACATCAATCATGGAATTCATAAGAGAATTTAAGTTAATAAATTATTGAAACATAAAATCAAAAGCAGAAAAGAATATATAAGATAGATAAATATTAAACTAATTGTAAATTGTTGATTATAATAAATATAGTTTAGGAGTTAGGATAACAAATCTGAAATCAAGCACGCGTAATGTAACTGTGATCGATAATATGAAATTTCACTAAAAAATGTTTTTGCATATTCAATCCAATGCAATCAATACTAATAATTTTTTAACGTTTCACGTATCCATGTAATTAAATCAAGAATATGAGGGAAGGGGTAAAAATATTTAAAAAAAAATTGTGGGAGCTTAAACGCTTTATATGCTTCCCAGAAAACTTTAAGAAGTGCTATCAAATATTTATTGTATAAATTAACAAGCGCCTCGTAGCATTTATCAACAAATTTTGTTTTTTATTTAGTACATAATTTATAGCATTAAACAAAATGATTATTTGCAAATCTATAAACCTCAGCACGGGGGATTTTAATACTGGGTGGTCTAATTTTAAATAAAAAATAATTAAAGTAAAAATTTGCTCTCGCCCTTTCTGAAGTAATTTGGTGCGAATTTATTTAATAATGATAATTTCATTCACTCTAAGTTAAAACAGATTTCAAACGCATCGTTGGTGGGGTAGCAGACCAATATTTTAAATGGCCCCTCTCTGGTGTAAATTAATGTGCGATTTAATAAAGGCTATTTTTCGAAGGCTCCGTCGTAATATGAAATGATGCTTTATTGCGAATAATATGCTATTTTCATAACTGCTGCAAGTTTGTAACTGTTACTTATGACCGTTTGGTCACGTTTAGCTTATCTAAACCCAACGCTGTCCACGCCTATTTTGAAAATGCCACAAAACGTCAATATGGAAAAAAACCACAATTTTGCAAAAATGAAAAGCATTTGAGGTCAAATTTTTTAAAATTTTAAAACTTACTCCAATGCTACATTACTTAGGTTCATAAAAATTTGCAAAAACTAAGAATAAGGCAGTGATTTTGATAATTTTCATCTAGGTGGAAAAATGTCGCCAAATTGGTTATTTTTAAAAAAGTTATATAACTTTTAAAATATTTAAGTTATTTGTCTATTCCAAAGCCCAGATAATTCTTTACGGTAAGTTTTATATATATATATATATATATATATATATATATATATATATATATATATAGTTTAAAATCATCGCATCGCTTCAAATGTAAGGCACTTAAACTGTGGCTTTTTTTTTATTATTTTCTTTGGCAACACAACTTCGGAAAACAGCGTTAATGTTATAATAATAATTTTGATGATTTTAACTTTGCATGCACTATTGTTCTAGTATGTTTTTTAAAATGTTTGTAAAACTTTGCGCAATGCACCTCAGTCAGGCCTACAGACCAACACCATTTTATTTTAGGCTACAGAATCTAGATTCTCAATACGAAGTTATTCCTTAAAAATACATTTGAAAGATTATTTTGAGTAGGTGAAGTTGCTTCTTGAATCCGCGTGATATTTGTCAAGTACCTAAATTAATGTGCTTTTATTTATCCTAAATTCAAAAATGCAATGTGAATGAGTGAACCTTTTGTAATCATGATTTCATAACTTACTTTTATTATTAAGAAAACTCAATTTTGAAACAAACGTTGAAGCAATGCGATGATTTTAAACTATATATATAATTTAACAGTGAAAAATTATCAGGGCTTTAAAACAGACAAACAACTTAAATATTTTAAAAGTTATTAAACTTTTTTTTCAAAAAATCGCATTATTGGCGACGTTTTTCCACCTAGATGAAAATTATCAAAAATCACTGCCTTATTCTCAGTTTTTGCAAATTTTTATTACTCCAAGTAATGCAGCATTGGAGTAGTAAGTTTTTAAATATTAAAAAACTAGACCACAAACGCTATTTATTTTCACAAAACTGTGGATTTTCTCCATATTAACATTTTGCGCCATTTTCAAACTAAGAGCAGACAGCGCTTACTTTAGATAGGCTAATCTTGACCTAACAGTCATGAATAACAGTTGCAAACTCGGAGCAGTTATAAAAATGGCATATTATTCGTTAAAAAAGTCTTAAAATCTTATAAATTAACTATGAATGAGTGGATGTCCATAATCATTATTTTATAATTTACTTTCATTATTACGAAGACTCAGTTTCAAGACTAAATGACGCAATGTAGGTCAAATGAAGGCGATCCAAAAATTTCAAAGTCCCACAAATTTAATGCGCAAGTGTAGAATAATTTATTATATTGCTGCATTTCTATAAGAGAGAAGGAAAGTTGCTGGCTCTCTGCCAAGACATGAATGCCGTTCCCACAATTAATGAAAATGCCGCAGTAGACTTGAACATTGAAAAAATAAACACCCTGAAAACCTTGCAAAATCCTTTAAAAAACAAGTCTTTGAATTGAATCTCTAAATTTGTAGGAATCACGTGTTCGATCGACCCGAAGTCTTACCTATCCCAGAATTCGCGAGGCGCAACCCTTTTTCTGAAACGACGTCGAGAGCTGAGTTCTAAAAATAGAACTCACCTTAACATTCCTTCATACATTCAGACATAAAAGCAGGGATCTCCGTTTTCGGGTGAAAGTGGGATGCGGAGGGATCACGGTTAGCAGTTATAGGAGAGCATTATCCTACAGGAAGAGGGAAGGATATTTATACGCTGTCGTCAGACCTTTGCAGTTTATTTTCAAATTTTGTCTTTGAATGAATTGTGACGACATATCTATTAAAAGATTTAGTTTTTAAAGTTAAAAGGCAGCTAGGTCATATTATAGAAAACTGTTTGCTAATTGAATAAAAAGTAACTAACAAGTTAAAACATTTCCAAGCCACTTACAAGAATTATTTTTCTTCCATATTTTTAGGCATTGTAGTACAATTTTTAATGCAGCTTAAAACATTTACAATTCATTATATGTCACATAATCATTAAAATTAAATATAAATGCATTTATTTCAACATAATTTGGATTAAGTGTAAAAACATTTGTAATAAATCGTTGTAATATTTTAGGGCTTCAGTTTTAAAAAGTAAAACGTGTTTTAATATGGAAGTTATACTAATTTTTAGTTAAGAAACGTTGGAAATTGCATTGAGCATATATATCTTTAAGTAATTTCCACAAGTAAAAAACTAAGTTTAAAACAAATAACTAATATTATTTTCAGATACATAAGCAGTAAAAATGTGAAAAAGTATTTCAACGTCTCACCAGACATCTTTCAAATATATATATATATATATATATATATATATATATATATATATATATATATATATATATATATATATATATATATATATATATATATATATATATCTTTTATAAAATCACTAATTTTTTTAAGTAACTATTATTATACTAATATTATTTTTTATATTTGCCACAATTTTTAGTCTACTAATTACTTCTTCAATATTTATTAGTTGAAGTTAAAATAAAAACTTTAAAAACATCGTTAAATGATTCACTCAAATTATATAAGTCAAAATAATTTAAAGCAACAAATAACTGCAAAGGAAAAAAACAAATCACAGCCTATGTTTGAATAATCAACTACAAATTGATGTACGAAATATACAGTTATGTATGGAAAAAATGAGTTATAGAAATGTCCGTTCAGTTAGATAATAAAAAAAAATTTAAAAAAATTAAATTAATACATTGTTGTGAGGAAACATAAAAAGATATTTTTTCTTTCACCTTGTCTGCCTATGAAATGCCGAGAACATTTAAACAAAGTTTAACTAATAGCATTAAACATAATTCATTTTAGTATTATCTATTATTATTATTGCTTTAAAAAGGAATGCAAAAACTTCGCATTAACAGCTTAATCAGGCCATATAGTGTTATAAAAGAATAATAACATCCTCGAAATTTAATGATGCAGGAAATAATAATGATACTACAGCATTTCTTCAGAAGCCAAAAATAGGAATTCTAATAAAATTCTGCTCTAACAAAGTTAAATGTACTCCAAAATGGTTTAAGGTTCATTTTCCTGCACCTGTTTACAACAAAATGACCTTATTATTAAGACTTGAAACCAACGGATTTTAGCGTTTAATCCATCTCGAAGAGTTTTGTATCCCTAAAAATTACTTGTTTGTGTGTAGTAAATTGACTTTTAATACTTTTCTTAAAAAAAAATCGAAATAATTTTAGTATTTTTTGATAATTTTAATTTATGTCTTTAATAAGTTCAACTACGGCATTAAGTTTTAAAAAAATAAATCATTTCAATTATTATTTTTCTTAATGTATCGTTGGAGATATTTAATACTTGGACGAATTATCAGTAGGTAGGGGAGATTGGGGTCAATTGTAACAGGGTACGATTGTAACAGAGCAAAAATTTCGAGTGTCGGGTTCTAGATTTGGTTCCTAGGTGGCGATCAAGGTATATGTAATAAATCTACATGTACACCCCTGCTGGCAACCATTTTTATGTACTTTTGAAAGAGTTACATCACAAAAGATATTTTCACGCTACTAAAGTTCTTTTTTTTTGGTACTAGAATATTACATTGTAACAGAGTATTTTGTTTAAACAAATAAAAATCATTAACCGAATATGTAAGCGGACACCTTAATTAACATTTAAAAAAAAAGATTAGTTTTGTTAACTAACTAGCATTGTTTTTAACAAATGAAGCTGAAATGGCGTCTTGGGGAGGATTGTAAAGGGACGATTGTAACAGCTGAAAATAAATAATCTTATGTTTACAAACCATTACTTAACTCTTTAAAAACCACCAATAGCTTCCTATATCATTTATATTATGTTGCATGCGCATTATTTTATTTGTCACCTTTCACAGCATAAATTAAAATTTTTAACCCCTTAAGTTAAAAGTTTAACCCTTTAGGTCTCTGCTCATTATTATTTTTACTCCTAAAATATCACTACTATTTTGATCAATAAAAAATATATCACAACTATGATAATATGTATAATTAACTATATTTTAGTTGAATTTATGAACTGTTACAATTGACCCCGTAAGTGGGGATGTAACAAGTGCACGACTGTCGAAGATTGTTAATAACTAATATAATAACATCTAAAATAAGGTGTTTTTTTTTTCTGGTAGAGGATAGTCTACTTTACCCGTCTGTCAATTAATAGCAATAATATCTTGGATTTTTTGTTAGTTAAAAATAGTTAAGTAAAAAATGTTACATTTGACCCCACTCTCCCCTACACATGTTACTTTCCTTTAAGAGTAATATTTCATATTTCTTGTTATAGTTTAAAAACATTTTTTGAATACCTCTCGCATTTAATTTATAAACACGTCATTAGCACCCAAATATCTTAGCGAAAACATACCCTATAGAAAATAAAATAATACACTTTCGTTACAGCCTTTATCTTTATGGTTTTGGACACGGCCTTTTAATTTACGGTCGTACTTGTAACATCATTATAGAAATAGTCTTTTTCTTTTTTTGGGCCACGCGCGTAAAAAAAGGGGGTTTAGTTGTTCATAAACAAGGTCGTGCTACGAAATATTTTTAAAACCGATTCCAACATAGACGCATAAATAATTTTTCTACCTGGCAGACGACCAGTGTACCTTCCTTAATTATGGGGAGATGAGAACTTCGCGAAGATGCCAAGGTTTGAAAGGGTAAAAAAAGCACAGTCATCTGAATGAACAATAGGATGGCGTATATAATCTGGCACTAACTGTATAAAATGGAACTTACTCTAGCTAGGCCAAGGGTATTAAAAAAGGAATACGTTAATGCAAAAAAAGAAATGTTTCGGCATGACACGCATATATTTTTTTTATTCCTTTATAAAAAGAAATGCATCATTATATTCGTTGTTTATTAAAACATATAATTCATTGAAAACTGAGTTACGGCTTGCAAATCCTTTCTTAAAGAGTCTTTAAGTAAACAAAATGCAATCTGGAAATCATTTGCAATGCTGAATAGAAAAGCTAATTGAATGCAATTGTAAAAACTATTCGTAGAATACATTTGGTTTTTGAATAGCAAATAATAAAAAAAAAAAGGAACACCAGCCTAACTTTTTTATCTTGTGATCGGATATTTACAGATTAAGACACAATTTCAATGGTTAGTAGGTTAGGTTATTAATTTGTTCAACTATGCTTATTGATTTGTTCAAAGGATATTTTAAGTTTCATAAGTTTATTACTCAGAAACTATGCGGTCGACTTAGTAGAGAGCCAGTGCGAGATACGAGTGAATAAAATAAATAAATAAACAATAAAATGAATACATAAACAATAAAATAATGAATAAATAATAAACAAATAAATAAAATAAAACAGAATTAAACAGAAATTATAATATAAATAAATAAATTAGAAAAAAAAGAATAAAAAAACGAAACACATGATAGATTTTATCTAGCAATCGGATTTTTTTTTTTTTTTTTTTTTTTTTTTTTTTTTTACACACTAAGGTACAACTTCAATGGTTCTCGGGATTTAACCTGAACTATACAAATTAATTTGCTCAAACAATATATTATGTTTTTTAAGTCTAACACACAGAAATTATACCGCCGAAATAGTAAAAGGCCAATCTAGTATAAAAATTATTAAAAAATAAATAAAACAGTGAAAAAAATGTAGCTAAAGCATGGTAACGTAGGCTTTTAAGAAACACACAAAATGCATGTTGAAACAGAATAGACAATTGTAAACAATGAGTAGTAAAACTGTCAAACAAGTTAAAACCAACGCGGACGTGTAGCCATTTGAATTCAAAACCGACAAATATTAGAGAGCTGTCAGCATATAACAGTTACGTGACTCATTCATTTATATGTCCTGGAGCTCGCAGGTAAGGAAGCAATGGTTATAGATTTCAGTCGAGAATGAAGTCTTCAATTTCAGAACTTGCAACTTTCACTGATTTCGGACAACTTCTACTCTCATTTTATAATTAATGGCATTTTTTTTAAAAAAGAAATAATTTCATTTTCTTTTTATAATTTTAATGATTTCAATTAGTTTGGATTATAAGTTTAATTATTGTTTTCAATTTTAAAAATATTAAGTTTAATTATTATTATTTTAATGCATCGTCGTAGTTGTTCAATGGACATAATTTTGAATGCCTTTATTAATACCCTTTTAATAATAATGCGGGGTGTAATGTCCCTTGTGGTGCATTCCCGCTTATCACCATACGGTTGAAGCCCCCAAATCTGTCACAGTGTTGTCTCATTTTCTTTCTCTAGACCAGTGGTTTCCAAACTTGATGTTACTACGCCTCCCTTAAAAATATTTAATCATTTGGCGCCCCCCCCTGAAGATTTCATAAAATAAAAACACAAACATTTTTACTCTTATAAAATTTATTCATACAAACTAATGGAAAACGATATTTTATTATTGTTTTTAATGAGATGGATGTGCTTGTCTATTAGCACAAAGTTTATCAAATCTTGGTGTTTGTGACGATATAGTTACTCGTAGCTCTTTTTCTACAACTAAACGAGCTCGATATTTGTATTTCATTGCAGTCAAGGCAGAAAATCCCGTTTTGCATAAATATGATGTTGCGAACGGCAGCAGTACTTTCAAAGCTTTGTTTGACAAAGTGTTATATTCTGTATTAAGATTCAACCAGTATTGAACCAGAGATACAGTCTGAAATTTATGTTTTAATGTAGTATCACAAAATAATTCAATCAATTTTTCTTTTTCAATACTTGTCAATCCAAATTCATCATCTTTGTCGATAAATGGATTCTGTATCCACGCAAACTTTGTAAAATCAAGATCACCAAAATAATTCGAAAATTGAAGCAACAAACCATTCAAGTGTTCCACAAAGAGAGTTTTGTTTGCTTCTATATTATCTCGAGCGCATAAATTTAAACGTAGAAACATGTCAATCTTATTTTTTTGCAAATTTGATTTCCATAGCTCCACTTTTTTAATAGATGCTTTCACTTTGTCTTTTTGTATAAGCAAATGCATTTGCGGTCCTTGCATTGATTTATTGAGAACACTCAATTTTTCAAAAATGTCAACCAAATATGTAAGTTTAACGATAAAATTATCATCCCTAAACATATTGCCGTCTTCATTATGATTTTCCTCTAGAAACATAGCAATTTCTTCTTTGAGTTCAAGTACCCTTTGAATCATTTTTGCACGAGATAGCCAGCGCACTTCACAATAGTACAGAAGTGACGCGTAATTAGCTCGCATATCTTCACACAGTTTTGCGAACAACCTTGCTCTTAATGGACTGTTTTTTATGTAATTTATAACTTTTATAACTCGTTACTTTTGCAAAAACATTGTTAAGTTCCTCGCTTGTAGTTTTTGATACGAGAGCTGCTCTGTGGAGCATGCAGTGCGCCCAGAGAACCTCAGGTGTTTTCATTTTAACTAGTGTTTGAAGATCAGTCAGTTTTGTGTCCCGCCATTGATTGTGCACCGTCGGTACAGAGCCCAATGCAATTATTCCACATTATGTCGTTCTCATTAAAAAATCTGTCTATTATTTTGAAAATTTCATTGGATGTGGCTCTGTCAGGAATTGGTTTTGTGTCCCGCCATTGATTGTGCACCGTCGGTACAGAGCCCAATGCAATTAGTCCACATTATGTCGTTCTCATTAAAAAATCTGTCTATTATTTTGAAAATTTCATTGGATGTGGCTCTGTCAGGAATTGGTTTTGTGTCCCGCCATTGATTGTGCACCGTCGGTACAGAGCCCAATGCAATTATTCCACATTATGTCGTTCTCATTAAAAAATCTGTCTATTATTTTGAAAATTTCATTGGATGTGGCTCTGTCAGGAATTGGTTTTGTGTCCCGCCATTGATTGTGCACCGTCGGTACAGAGCCCAATGCAATTATTCCACATTATGTCGTTCTCATTAAAAAATCTGTCTATTATTTTGAAAATTTCATTGGATGTGGCTCTGTCAGGAATTGGTTTTGTGTCCCGCCATTGATTGTGCACCGTCGGTACAGAGCCCAATGCAATTATTCCACATTATGTCGTTCTCATTAAAAAATCTGTCTATTATTTTGAAAATTTCATTGGATGTGGCTCTGTCGGGAATTGGTCTGCAAAATAAGATATCTTCAATTATATTAGTATCGTCAACATATCGAACATATGCAATTAAATGTGCGTCTTTAGCTACATCAGTAGCTTCATCTACTTGTATAGCGAATTTTGAAGTACGCATTCGAGAAACTAATTGGTCACAAGGATCTTCAGATATATCATCAATTCTTCTGCCAATTGTATTATCAGCAAGCGGTATTTGTCGCAGCTGATTTGCATAAGATTGGTCAAACATTGTTTTGACCATATCAATAGCTGCTGGCAAAACTAAGGTTTCTGCTATTGTGTGGGGTTTTTTACATTGCGCGATTCTGTACGACACTAGGTATGATGCTAGTAATGCATTTGATGGAATATGAACAATTTTTTTGAAATTTTGGTTGTTTTTAGATAACTCATCCAATTTTTATTGAAAAAATTCTTGGGGCTTGCCAACGTATTCAGAATGAATAGTTTCAAGGTGCCGTTTCAATTTGCCGGGTCTCATACAATCAGCAGCTAAAACTTTTGAACACAGCAAACACATTGGTTTTTCCACATTATCGTTAATAATATTAGTAAATCCGAACGATAAATAGGATAAGTCGTATTTCCTTGTCTTGGGAGTTCTTCCTTCCTGTTCCTTGTGGCTTGTATTCTCACTACTTGTGCCAACATCAGAATCTACATTATTAGTGGATTTTCGCTTATATCCTATCAAAAACTTATCAATTTTTCTGAAAATATTAGGAATAATATTATACTAGGAGGCTCCGCCCCCTGTTCGCTAACGCTCGCCAACCCCCGAGAATTTCTACGCAATCCTATGTGGTTCACGCCGTGAACCATAGCTCGCTGCGCTCGCTCGCCAATGAACACAATGTTCTAGCACAAAGACATAGTATATTATCATCAAAGACATAGTATTTTATCATCAAAGACATAGTATTGTACTTGTGTAGAAGAATTCTACCAATGTTCTTATTGGCTTTTAAAAAAGTATATTAGCTATTTAGATTGTACATGGTGAAAAAATCAAAACATTAGCTAAATGAGAAACATATTAGCAAAATAAATTATCAAATATTGCAGTTACTCACCTAAATTCAACTAAATGTGTATAATAAATTAGTTAATGATAGAAATTATGAAAGTTTTGGAAAAAAATTTTATTATTCAAAAATATAAACTTTAAACCCTAACTTTTCCTTGTGAGATAATAACCCTCAAAAAATCTTTCATTTTCAAGAACACAAAAATTTGTTTTATCGCCAAATGAAATATTTTTTGGTGATCAGCATTATTGAAATCAATTTCTATATTAATTAACATTTGTGATAAAATACATAACATTTTAGAACAAAATAAGGATATTTTACACACAATAAATTAAAATGCATGGCTGTTAGCATTACCCGAGAAATACCACGTGGAGGTCGCCATGCTGCATTTCTAATCGGGGAGTTTTGATTTTGGCAGTTCCCCTTGCCTACTGCCAATAGAAGTTTCAATTAAATTTTTTCCAAAAAACATTTTTTTCTGCAAAGCTCCACGAAATTAACACTAAGCATTTAGAATTTCTTTGAAAACACAATTATAGATTTGGCATCTTGGAGCAATTACTGAAAGGCTGTCAAATGACTTAACACTTGACAGGCCAACATAAAGTTGTCCATGACTAAAGACTTGTTGTAGTCAATACTAAACTGATTTTCTCAAAAGTCTGACCCTGTAACTTATTTATAGTCATGGAGAAGGCCAGCCTAATTAATTCCTAATTGAGTTTAAATTAAATATTATCATGTTTTTAGGGCATGAATCTGAATTGAACAACCTGATAATGCTCACTCTGGTTATTGTTTCCGTTTTTAAAAGCGCTATATGTTGAGCCTCCTCATGTGGCATTTGCCATGTGACATTTTTAGCAGCAATCATTGGTCGATTTTCTAACGTTGCCATTCGGGGAGTTGTAATGAGGCTTTTTTTTGGTGCCGTGTAAGAGAAATATATATATAGATTATTCTAAAAAAATAAAACTATTAAATTACTTACTATTATGATCAGTGGGCAATCACGTCAATAACAATAGAAACACAACCTAACACTGCTGAATCAATTAAATATTAGCTGTGACACGAAACAAATTGGTGAGCTAAACGTGCGTCGATCTTCTCTGGATGTGTGGCATCCAGTGGCGTTAGTGCGCGCGCATCTGGCTTTTGTTAAGTTGTGTCGGTCGAGTGCCGCTAGTGTCGCCAAATTAACGTCTGCCTTGGTTCAAAAGATTTGCCGAGGTCTAGGACGTCTAGGTATATGGATGCTAGGTTACGAAATGTTTAGTTGAATTATGCGCGATAAAGCACGATGGTATTTTTTCATTTATTCTCTCATTTTTTACATAGAAAACTTCAGCAGTAATTTGGAAAATTGTTCACTGTGACTAATTTTCGCGGCTCCCTTTAGACTAGTCCACGCCTCCCTAGGGAGGCGCGCCTCCCAGTTTGGAAAACGCTGCTCTAGACTAATTATGGACAGCATGAAAGCACTTCACTAACAGTTTTTAAACAGATTGATCAGAAATATTGGGGAGCTATAATACGGCTAATGGTCATGTGCCTCGTAATTTCTATTAAGAAATAAATATTATGAAATAAACAAACTAAGAGAACCAAATTAAAAGTTCTTGAGACAGTAATAAATCATAAGAAAATCTGTAAATAATTAATAAATTATTGATTCTGTGCAACATATATAGTTTCTCTCGCATTTTAAAAAAGGTGCAATCCAACTAAATTTTTTTGACTAAAAATATTGTGTTCGTATTTCAAGAAAAACTAATAATAAAACGGGAAAATTTTGTCAATTTTTTTATTACTTTTTTTTGTTTTTATTCATTTATTTATTTTGTTCAAAGAACACAGAAACATCAAAAATGTCCAGCAATCAATTCTTCAATTGTAATTAAATAAAACATACTGCACACATCCAGTTTTATAAATAATATATAGTTAGCATATTCCCCAGATAGGTATAAATTGGTGATAAGAATATTTTATAGATAGTATATCCCCTAGAAAAGTATAAATTGGTACCAGCAATATTTTTTAGCATATTCCCAAGAAAAGTATAAATTGGTGACAAAAATATTTCATAATATTCCCCCGAGAAAAGTATAAATTTGTGACAATAATATTTTTTAAACAATCTGTTTGCATGAGAGATAAAAATAAATTAAAACTTTTGTGGATACGAGTATAATTAGTCAAAGAAAAGGTAAGAACCTGAATCTAAAAATTAACCCTGAACAATTCTTACGAGATAAAATTAAAGCTAAGACGTAAAAAACTACGGCGAATTTATAATTTTTAAATTTCATACTAATTTCGAAATTTTATAGCAGGAAATGAAGAAACAAAAAAAAAACATTCATTCATACCAGAACAATTGTTATTGTTACTGAAATAAAATCAAAGTAAATTTTTAAAATACAATTCTTTCTAATTGTTATATAATAATTTTAATGAAGTAGATTGTTTTCTCTTACTGTCCTCTTATCAATTAATATTCAATTTAGTCAAAATAAATTTAAAAGACTGTTTTGTTTTATTTAAACTAATTATGGCCCAATATATATTTTGATTTAAACAAAAAGCATTTAAAGCAAGGCTCATTTCAAGGAAATGGTTTTTGTTTATAAAGACCTCGACAAAGACAAACTGATTTTCGTTTATGAATATTGTCTTTAAAGTGTAGGAAAGTTTTACATTTACCTTTTCTATTAAAAAATATTGTATAATTAACTGTCTTGTTCTATACAACTCAAAAACTATTGCCCAAGAATAATTTACGATTAGAAAAAGTACATTGATATATTTTATTTCATTTAACAACAAAATTTTAAAACTGAAAATACTTTTCATAAATGTTAGTCATAGAATCATTTTCGCAAAAAGTTTGTCATTTTTAAAAAAAAATTATTTATTGTTTTATTTATTCTTAAAAATTACTTAAATGAAATAAGGAGCATTAAAACATTAATTACTTAATGAATTTGAAAATTCCTAATTAAAAAAAAGTTAACACACAACCTTTTATTAAAAATATATAAAAAAAAAAAAAATTCGCTTCGTGATATAAAATTACTATTTGTAGAAGCAAATAAGCTATTTTTAAATCAATTGTGAATCAGCTATTTTTAAATCATATCAAATATTCATAACTGTAAGGTAAAGTTTTCTTCACCTCCAGCCAGCGTCTTCAACGCTTTTCCATAAAATTATACACATATAGTCTAAATTTTACTACGAGTTTTCACAACTGTGACTTTTTTATATTCCTAGGAGGAAAAAAAATTAAAAAAACAGCCTCATACATTAGAATACAAATTTTTAAAACATCAATCGAAATAAAAATTCTAGTGAAAAGAAAAAGTGATTATTAATAAAGCTTTAGCTCAAAAATGCCAGGGAAAAAAATCATAATTAAGAATTGAATAATATAAAGTCAGAAGTAACCATCACCCTAAACAAAACGTGATTACACGAAAAATGAAGAAATTATTGACAGTTTAATTCATTATTCTTCACCTAATCTGTTAAAAAAAAAAAAAAAAGAGAGAGAGAGAGAGAAATGATTTTAAAACGTTCTGAAAAGAGCAATGTGAGGGGACTATATCATTTTACAAGAGAATGGGAAGAGAGAGAGGAAACTAACCGCTGCACTATTAATAGAGGCACAAGATGTGAATCACGCGATTCCCTCCCCCACACGAAATGTAGTAAAGAGTAAAGGATGGATCACTTTTGGATCTACGAAATTGCCCTAAAAGAATAAGTGACACTCTGTTGAACGTCATTCCCCCCTACACAATCGAAATGCAGGATCTAAAAAAATAAAAAAGCACAAAAGAAATTTCATTCTCCAAGGGTTGGGAGGGATCTGAAATTGAAAGTCTATGTTTCTATTTGGAAAAAGGGACAGAAAAGAAGCGATTCGGTCAACGCCCTTAGCAACCGCTTGCTAATCGATGCCCCCCACCCCTGTCAAAGCATTATAAACACTGAAAATTTCCTTCAAAAACTAAAAGTTCGATATTTTTTAATTTTTATTTCAAAAATCAAAATAATCCGATTTATTTTATTAAAATATTTTTTTTTTAAATATTTAAATAGGATTATTTTTCCTTTTAAAAAATTCTTTAAGAAAATTGGCTTTCAATTAGTTAAATTTTATAAACATAATTTAAATATTATCACACTCAATACATAATTATCATATTAAATAAATCATAAACAACACATTTCAAACTATCTAACTGTATTAAAAATTGTTTCACAATAATACATAACATAAGCAAATGCGAAGTTAAAATTTATTAAATATGGAATAAAAAATATATTATTATAAATTAATAAAAACTCGGTAGCGCGACAGTCCATGGAGGGCCAAGGCCAACTGTGTGCATCCCAGTTTTCTCAACTTTGGGTTCAGGGATAGAAAAGCAGATGATCCGGTTGGGTGGTCAGTCGAAAGCGGTACAACCAGTGTTTAGTGCCCAAGCATGCTCGGAACTCATTTTATCGATCCACTACAGAGATGAAAGGTTCAGTCAACCTTGCCCGGTCCCAGAATAGAACCCCGGATCTGTGATACGGGAGCGAGGTGCACACAATCACCGGGCCTCATAAACTAATTACATGGATCTTTAAAGTAAAAAAAAGACAGATTGACAAATACTTCTGTACAGAATAACTCGTTATTAAAAAAAAGAAGAAAAAGAAAACACTTTAATAGAAAAGAAAGCTAAATTCATCTTTAAACAGATTTTTATACCCTATTGAGTTAATGTCTTTTTAATATGGTATCTATTTTAAGATCCCGTAAATAACAGACCAAAAAAATAAATAACTAACTAAATAAATCAATAAAAATTTTTGCAGACTCATTCGCATACAAAGTAAAATACAATAAAATAAAAGCAAAATCGAGTAGAGTATTTCCTCTTCAAGATAAAGTAGCAGTCACTTTTACAAATGTATCAGGAAGAATATGATATTGATTAAGAAAGAAATACAGTGATGCAAAGTAAGACATCCAGCTAGACATATTGTGCAAGAGAAGAAATTGCATTTCATCTGGGTGTCTTGGAACAGAAAACTTGAAAACAATTGTTCTACGACAGGAAAGATGGATATATGGTAGCTAAAGGTTTGGGCGAAAGAACTAAGAACCAATTCATCATCTTGCGGTAGCCAATAAACTTCAAGCTCTTGAAATGAATCACACAAAAATACACGTGCGGAGTTGTGAAGTAAAAAATTGCATTTATTGTTTAATTAAATATGCGTATTAAAAATTTTGAAACGATGTTAGAAACTGTAAGGTACATTTTATTAATTCAGAGTAAATTTCTTTCATTTACTGTTTTCCCAATATAAAGACAAATATATAATTTTATTTATTTATTTATTTATTTTTTTTTTTTACGTGAAACTTCAGTTACATGAGACATACAGAGCCAGTTTCAGTTCGCATAAAAAATGAACAGTATATTCTCGATATCTCGAACTTCGATATTTTGAAAACCTTGTTATGTCGAAAAAATATTTTTCTCCTCGGTGTTATATATCCACTTAATGTTAATTTGAAGGCCTTTGTCAAGAGTTTCCTCGCAAAACTTTGTTACGTTCATTTTTTTTTTTTTTCGAAAAAAAAAAGAGTTTTTTCGGAAAAATCAATACGTAAGTTTAATGAAAACTAGTTCTTTTATATTTAATGCACAATTATTTTTGTCTAACTTTTAAAAGTAAAATTATCATTGTTGTATTTAGACTTATAATCAGCTATCATTGCATACATATTTATAAGTTGTTATTCTTATGTTTCATGACTCTATTTTTTAGAGTCATATTTTAGAATATTTTTTTCTACTTTTTAGAACATATTTAGTTCTGAACTTGTTATCTCGAAAATTCGTTATTTCGAAATTTTTCAAAGATGAAACGTCCCTTCAACTTTGAGATATCGAGAGTACACTGTATTTTTTGCTTCATTTTATTTTCATAGCGGCTGTAATGAATTTAATATCTATATCAATCAATTATAATTTAATTATTTAACTTAGTGTGATAAGGACAACATTAGTTAATATTAAAAATGAAAACTAACTGTATTATATTTTTAAATTAAAAAAAAACTTTAAAATTTTTAATCACTTATCTTTAACTTATTAAATTAAAAAATGCAAGCTTTCCCCGTGGAAATGTAATTTTTTATTATTATTATTTTATAGTATATAGATTATACTTACGTTTTTAATTTTTCAGCTAAACCCTTGAACTAATTTTACTTGCTTTGATTTTTTTTGATTTTTTTTTTTTGTTAAAGAAAAAATTTTATTAAAAAAATTGCTATGTAAAAAGATTTTTTAAGAATTTATAATTAAAAAATGTCCATAAAAAATAAGGAAAGAATAAGAAAGCTCGGCATTGATACTACTAATTCAATGTTTTTAAATTGTTATTTAACTAATTCAATGACTCAATAATTGAGTGAATTTTGCAACAAATCAGAAATATTATTTAAAACCGGAGAATTGATCTCAGTAAATTGTAATCTCAGTTTAAAAAAAATTTTCAGCACAATTTCAAAGCTCGAGATTTAGAAAGTCGACTCCAGCTTCAGATCGATGAGTACAAGCTTGCCTGGGAAGTAAAGGCGGTCGGGTCGCAATGCTAATCACATTGCCCTCACACCACCATACCCACAAAGAGCTGTTGCTTTACTTTAGAGGATAGTTTTAAAGTTTTGGGGAAAAATCCTTTCCTTAATAGCTTTTTTTTTAATGATTTATTTACCTAAAAGATAGATTTCTTCGAAAATCGAGTCAGTTAATATGTTAAACATTTAATAAGTAAAGTTAGAGGCCTCTTAAATATTACGAAAGAGCTTAAAGGGACGAGATGAGTTGCTAATTTCTGCTTTTAAGGAGGGGAGTAGATACTAGATGCAAAAAAAATTTGAACAATCCCTAAGTTTAAAATAATAAATAATAAAAATTCTAAATATTTAATTTTGTGTAATCCAACTGTTCAATGTTAAAAAAAAATTGTTTGATTTGGACGTTTGAAAAAGTTTTTTTATAATTTTAAAAGTAATTAATAATTAAGATCTAAAGAAATAATAATTGACAATTACCTGGATCAAAATCAGGATCGCAAAAACCTTATCCTTTAAATAAAATCAGTAAATTAAATTGAAAAACTAAAATAGCTTATTTTCAGAAAATCTAGTTTTAATAAAAAAAAGACCACAGATTTCCTTAGTCGACAAGAAATAAAAAGGAAACACCTGTTGATATTTCTTTTCATCTGAATAAACCTTTATTTATCCTTTCAGGAGATATGACGTATTTATTTTATTCGTATTGCATTGAATTTCATGTGTTACAGACATATAAAAGTAGTTTTTTATTCATTTTTTTATACTGGCATATTACACTCAACCATGTTAGATAAATACATAGACATGTATATGATAGATATGTATGCATGCTATATATATCTTTTATGTGGCACCATTAACTCGGGGATTTCTCTATCGATTGGCAACACTATAGTTATTATTCATTTTGTTAGGTTTTCTTAACCCTTTGAAGCAGAATTTTTAAAAAGCATTTTTTTAATACTTTTTGTTTATTATGTTGTATTCATTTAGGTCAAAATAAGAGAAAAATATTATAATTAATATTTTAATAATTTATGGTTATGAAATACAGCATGAAACACCTATGTCTTTTTACGAGATTAATGCAAAATCTTCTAATCACAACATTTTAATTACAACATAATTCAACATTGAAATTTATTGAATTTACAAAATTATTGATAAGTTTCTGAATATGAATGAAAAAAAATTTACTAAAATTTTTTTTTCTTTCGAATTTTATATTTTTATACAAATATAATTTCGATAATCTAACAGATTTTATTTGGTAACTATTAGACTGTTTTTTTTTTCTAATCAAATAATACCAAAATATATTTTCGCGTCAAATATATATATATAAAAGGAACATCGATGTCACACCTGCGTCAAAGGGTTAAGTAATAATTTAAGTGGTGTTAAAAAATAAATTATACACTAAATATTGATTTAGAAACAGTCTGTTAGGTTGTTTCAAGTAATAATTTGAATAGAGTTGAATAATCAGTTATACGTCAAGTATTTATGTAGAATAATTTTGAATTTTTATAGAAATAAAAATTTCGTTACGAAGCAATTATTTGATGTATAGATGACGAAGCAAAATGCCAGTAGAAGTTTTAAATATAAATGGTGATATGATCACCGAATACTGTCACACAATTAAGTATTGGTGACGGAGCTTGCCTTTTTCGAGCAATAGCATAACAGGGGTAGAACAAATTTATGGAAACACTTTTATACTGTCTCTATGCAAACAATCTTTCTTTTCTCAAATATTTTGAAAGATTTTACGTAACAAAACTATTGGCACAACTTGAAAGATCATGCTTGAAGCTTTTTGAGTGGTCATTTTTATATAAGCAAAATTTGAATCGAACTTTAAATTTGAATTGAACTTTTTTTTAGCTTTAACATCAGTAAGTCAGAAAATATGGGATTGTCCCGTACGGTTTGTGTGATTTAACTGCTGACGGTCAGATATTAAATTGTTTTCTAAAATTCACAATGTAAAGAACTTGGACAATATCTCGGACATCGCTTGAAAATAGTTAAAACTGAAATCAAAGTACTTCCGCGGGGGCGACAGATAGGTGGTGAAAAAATTAAGGTGTTAGGATTAGAGAAGAAGTTGAAGAATTAGAATATTTAAGCCGCGTCTAATAGTTACAATGCTTGTAGTTTTTCGCGGGGATTCGAATCTGAGTTGCCTCAAAAAGAGGCTAACTCTCCATCTTCTCTCAGAGCCATCTTAATTTGTCAATAATTATTAAATAACATTAGCCATAAGTGTTGATATTTTAATTACTTTTCAGACTGAAATATGATAGTTGTAATACATATTTTTATGCCAAATGTCAATGAGTAATATTTCATATTATTAGTAATAAATTATAAATCGGCATTGTACAATATAAATAATAATATAGTAACAATAACTATTACAAGTATAAGAGTTTAATTAAGATTTAATTATAATAGTATAAAGTATAAAAGTTTGATTAAAACAATTATTGTAATTTAACGCGTTCCGAATACTAAAAGAAGAATTTTTTCAAAGGGGGGGGGGAGGGAATGACGAGAGGAATTTTTACATTTGTGAGTTTTTGAATAACTTGTCGGATATCCTTTGATCATGAGTTGATCAAATGGGAGAACTCATTTACAAGTGAATAGAAAATATTCCGCTAATAAAACACATCGGACATCAATAGGGTTGTTCAACTATAGAAAATAGTGAATCAATCTGATATTAGATGAATAGATTCGCACACCATGAAAAAAGGGATATTACAAATCGATTAACCGAAACTGGCTAAAGAAATTCACCGAAGTCAAAAGGGTTTTATATTATGTATGAGCTATTAATATGGAAATAACATTTTGTTACATGTTCAAAAATAGAGCAATCGGATGAAATAAAAAAAAAAGAATGCTATTAAAAAAAATGTGTTTGTGAACAAATTTAGAATTACTTTAATACCAAATTATTAAGCAGAGAATTCTGTATTATTTGAAATAAAAACTTGAATGCCTAACTTTTGATTTGCAATAAAATTGTAAATGTTTAAGTTATTATAATTTTATTTATTGTGGCTTTAAATTTTTATGTATGTAGAGTAAAATAAAAAATAAAAGCGTTTCTTTTTAAAATACGATTAAAAGATTAAATAAAGACTATAAGAAAGGGCCATTCAAAAAATAATTCGATGTTTAACAACACTTTCGTACCAATTATTAGGCAAAAAAAAATTGTATTTATGAAATATATTATTTACAATAAAAATGTGAATGTTTTAGTTATTATTATTTCCTTTATTTACATGATATCTAATTTTTATTTACGTATATTAAAATTAATAATAACAGAAATTAAAATGATTAATAACACAAGTGCTTCTTTTAAAAATACGACTATAAGAAACGGTAATTTAAAAATAATTTGGTGTTTAGCATAACGTTTGTTTCAAAATATCAGGATAAGAGTTTAACATTTATAGAACAAACTATTTGTAATAAAAATGTGAATGTTTTAGCCATTATTTAAATGAATTTAAATTTTAATATATGTAGATTAAAAAAACTTTCCTTTTAACTAATATGTTTCTTGTATCTAATATGCATTCTTTAAATGTGTTACTTTTTAACACATTATTAAATATGACTATAAGAAATAATTTAAAAAATTATTCGGTGCTTAATATTAATTGTAAGTTAAAAAATTGTGAAGCTGAGGAAATAAAATAGGGTATGCGTGAATTAATATTGTATTTTCTTCATAAGTCATCAATACTATTGAAAACTCCGGTTCAAATTGCGGTATAAAGAACCGGCAATTTGGGTGCATCATCCGTAAAATCCATATTTTTATTGTAAAATATTATACCGGAATTTTTACAGTAATACTTATTTAATTAAGGTATGTCAGCGATTTTACAGTAATTATTACTGTAAAAATTACCGCGTATCAGATTTTTGTTAGGTACAAAAAAGTTTCCAAATTTTTGTTCCGTATATTTTTTTTTTTTATGGTTAAAAGTACTGGACCCCTGCGAGCCGGTACTTTTTACAAATGAAAATTAAGGTTGTATAAAAAAAATTGGAAACGAACTTATTCTGGGAATTTCAAAGCCAAGAGTTTTAAATGCAGAAGTAAAACAGAAAAGATTTTTAAAGAATATTCTACTCCAAAACTTTATAAAAAGAATTGAAACCTAAAATTCGTTTTATGCATAGCTTATTTGAATTCAATCCTAAAGTTAGACTACTATAACAAAAGAGTTAAAGCAAAAAAAGGGGGTGTTGTTACTCTCACGCGTAAGCATGAAAAGTGTTTGTGATTTTCTTATTTACTTGCTGACAAGAGGGAGGAGGAACGTAAAATTTCCAGAAACATGCTTACGTAGTATATGAACGGCAAGATTCCATCCTACCTATTACAATATTAAAACCTACATTCATTTAAACAATCAGAATCAACTAACACAAAATAATAAAAAAACAGCATTGCACATAGAACTCATTTCTTCATAATACCTTGACTATATTATTTTGATAATAACTTTTGAAAAAGGAAAGATAAAAGTTTTGTGACCCAAACTTTCATGAATATCAGCATATTCATGAAATTCCCCTCTTTGCGAAACGATTATTTTTATAGCCAATTATTCCAAGATTTCGTCATTTCAATACAATAACTTATTTCAATGGTATTGTTAGATAAATTACAGATAATAAATATTTGTTCAACTTTGCTCCTCCCATATCATATCTTAGTTCAACTATAGGATAAACGACAATTCGAGGCAAAAGAACGATTGAATATAGCAGAAGCCTCAAGCCACCGCCTTCAGCACAGCATCCCCTGTTTGCTAGAAAATGATGTGAGGAGGATTTCCCACTGGCGTCAATTTCCTGCTTCGCAGAACATCTACGTTTCCTGGACAGACTTCATCTAAATCCTTTCTGACAAATACAGGATACATTTAAATTGCAATCAACGAAATCATATGAGGCCATACTATGCTCTGTACAACAAACTTTTATTGAACAAATTAAGCGTATAGCAGATTGATTCGAGAATAAATTCATACTACTCAACAATATGCTATAAACTGATATTCCAGTTTGGGTACTTTCGGAGACTAACTGTAATCAAATGAAAAATGGGCGGTTTTATATAAATCACTGCGGAACTTTCGCAGTGTTACTTATGAAATCAATGAAGTTATTTTTACAGCCTTTTCGACCGACTAAGCAACGAAAACAACTTAAAGGAAACGATAAGTTGCGATGAATAATATTGATTTATTATGTACCAGGAGTTTACGGAGTTAGCTAGAGCTATAAAATTTATAATAAATTCAGTAATTCTTCAAAAATTATCTGAAAAAAGTGATAAAACGTAGCAAATGTTATCACATAAAAAGTATAATTTGCACAAAGCATCATTAGATTAATCTAAACTTCAGTTATAAAAATATAATTAGATGTAAATGATAAAATGCAATTTCAAAAATTTTCTAGTTTCTAGGGTAAACGAAAATAAACAGAATGATTAAATATAAAGATATTAATAATTTTCTTTCTAAAGAAAAAAAATTTATAGAAATATTTTATTATTCAACATAACCAAGATACTGACAGATAATTCTTTTTCTTAAACCCACAATACATTAGTATTTTGCGATTAAAAACAGAGGGCAATCCAACAAAAGTGGAACATTTAAAATCCAAATGAAATAAATTATGCATGCCTTTTTAAATATGATTTATTTATTTATTTTTACATAATTGAAACACTGACTATTCCCTTCAAAATAAATAACATTAAATTAAAACTATTTTCTCAATATATGTAAGCTCTCGATTCCTATATTATATATATATAATATATGACTATATATGATCTGAGATATAAAAGATTAAATTTAGAACTTACAAATTATAGCATTTATAACTGAAAAATATTTTAATCTGAAACAAAAAAATAATTTCTCTTCAAAACGATGTCATTTTATAATCGTTTTCTAATTATTGTTTAATATGAAATACCAATACGCTATTTGAATTAAAAACTGTTGTAAAGAAGTAATTTATAAGTTATGTAGTCAAAAGCTTATTTTAAATAATATATCTAATATAAATATAAATGAAAGAGCTTTCTTATATGTACTTAATAATAAGGAAACATTTTCTTTCATTATTTGGTTGAATGGATGAGAATGTATAGAAATAGACGTAATTTTTATTAGGGATGGGGTGTAGCCATAACAATGAGAAACATATCACAAAGAAAAATATATTACCAGTTTGACTAAATGATTAATTTTAAGGTTTATTACAGGTAATATTAATATTGTCTAATAAATTATTTTAAAATCCAGAATTAAAAATTAAATTACACCAATATTAATAGGTTTTTAAGTAATAATATATATTTTAAAATTTTCCAATAAAAAATTTGCTACTAAGTCTAAAATCCAAATTCTAAATAATTCGTACAACTGATAAATACTAGAGCAAGCTTATTCATAAGAATTCGTGACGAATAGAAAAAAAATTATGTTTTTTTATTTAAGTTTCTACATAAATGCATTAGTTCTTAACTAACGAAAAGAATAATAGTTAAAACAATAAAATAAAAGAAGAAGAATACAAAAATAAAAAGTTAATAATAGAAAGTTGGCTTACAGGGAAAAAGAAAAAAAAAAAATTTTTTTTTTTTGATTAGCTAAACGGAAACAATGAAAACAATTACAATGAAGATTAGTATATATATTTTTTTTTACAAAGCTTAGGAGAGGGTGAGAGAAATAATAAAAAAATAAGAGGAAAGAGATTGCTCTTTTTGAAGCTTTTCTTCTAGAACGGATGAATCGATAAAAATTAATCGATAAATTTCAACAAAAGAAATGATTACAAGATTATTTAGTGGAAACCTAAAAAATGCTGGATTATATAAGACCAGTTTAAAAGAGAATATATATTAAATTGTATAATTATTAAATTATTTTAACCAGTAAAAATATAAAACAGAAGCCCGTTTTGGAATATAAAAACAATGAACTAAATAAAGTTAAACTGCGTCTGAAAATTTTCTTACGAGACTTAGATAGTTTCTTTCATAAAAAAAAAAAAAAAAAAAAAAAAACTAAGTATACAGGCACATATTGTAAAAAAATGAAAATAATAACATTTTAATTTTAAATTATCATAAACGAATATATGAAAGAACAATGTAAAAATTTTCGAGAGTAGATTAATATTTAAAAAAAAAAAAAGTTGATTAAAAATCAATCAATTAAAAGAAAACATTTAATAATCTTAATCGTTATAGTTCTTCCAAATTAAAAGATAGAGTCATAAAAAAAGTTAAATGTTTAAACTTTCATAGTTTACGGTTTCTTAAAGAAATCACACACGAAAAGTATCTTTATTGAAATTAGTCACGAAACTGGACACCAGAAAAAAAACTTTGACAAGCAAATGTAAAGAAATGCTACACACTTGTAGTATAATAATATCTAGTATATTGAAATTTTAGTGTCTTATCCTTATCCAGTAAAAATATAGTCATATCATTTAAAAAAAAAAAAAAAAAAAAAAAAAAAAAAAAAAAAACTAAGTATACAGGCACATATTGTAAAAAAATGAAAATAATAACATTTTAATTTTAAATTATCATAAACGAATATATGAAAGAACAATGTAAAAATTTTCGAGAGTAGATTAATATTTAAAAAAAAAAAAGTTGATTAAAAATCAATCAATTAAAAGAAAACATTTAATAATCTTAATCGTTATAGTTCTTCCAAATTAAAAGATAGAGTCATAAAAAAAGTTAAATGTTTAAACTTTCATAGTTTACGGTTTCTTAAAGAAATCACACACGAAAAGTATCTTTATTGAAATTAGTCACGAAACTGGACACCAGAAAAAAAACTTTGACAAGCAAATGTAAAGAAATGCTACACACTTGTAGTATAATAATATCTAGTATATTGAAATTTTAGTGTCTTATCCTTATCCAGTAAAAATATAGTCATATCATTTAAAAAAAAAATTTTAAGTTTTTTTTCTTGTAACAATTAAAAATTTACAACAATTTACAATTCTCCCTACAATATATGCAAATTGTAGGAAGAAAAAACTTGGTTTGATTTAATATACTGCCTTAAATGAAAATTATAATTTTTGACATTTTCAGGAATACCATAAAGATAAATTATCCGTTAAACTTTTCAAAAAATCCTAATTTTTATTAGGACCATAAACATCGAATATTTTTTAGTTTACTTTTTTTTTTTTGCTCTATGAAAAATGTTGTATTCGTATAATCGATCACAATTTTTTCTTCTTCTTTTTTTAAACAATGAAGAATTTCAATGCCATAAAAGTAGGGTAAATAAAACTCCACAACTGTAAACGAAAAAGAAAACACTAAAATGTAAAACGAAGTTCAGTAAGAAAAATAGAAAACAACTAGAAAATAAAAATAAATGAAATATGGATGAATCCTTCCAAATTCTTCCTTCTTTTAAATGTGGACGACTTCAAGAACTTGTATTCTTCATACATACAGCAATATCTTCGACACTCGAAAGTTTTTGTTTTCTTTTTATACAAAAGAACAATATTAAGATGTATGCTACAACAATTCTATAACGAGGATACATTTTCTTCAAAATACCTGAACGAACTCCAAGAAATTTTCAAAAATGGCGCACAGTTTTTAAAAAGGTAAGGCACGAGACGATTGATGTTTCTACGTGAAGACTTACCGTTTGAGGAAATAACTAAAAGATAACAAATAGTCACATTTATGTAAATTGTTCCCTTCTGAATTCCAGGCACCGTAAAAGGTAGTTTATTACCCAAGAACTATGCAAGTTATTCACGATATTTATGTCGAGGGTATCATTTCTTGAAGAGGCCTTTTGTTATTCTCGAGTAACAAATTTGTACCACAAAAGAAAAAATTAAAGACGGCAACCTATGAAGTTAAAATAATTTTTTGAAAAATTAAAACGAAAAAATTCGTTAAAGTAGAAAACAATTTATAAATAAATTCGAAAACAAATGTTTAAAAATATTTCGAGAATTGTCAAACGTGATTCCTTGTCAACCCCTCCTTCTATGGACGAAGAGGATAATAGGACTTTCAAGCTCAATAATGGGGCTTTCAAGACATTTTAAAAACTTCCACAATTTTTTTTTCGATAAAAGTTTTGAAATTTATGTACATATAAAATCAATTTTAATAATTTTGGCAAAGCCTTAATTATCCTTTTTTTAAAAAAAAAAATCCTTGAACATCCTCCCCTACACTCATAAAAAAAAATGTCTAGATAAATTTTTTTTATTTTAGTTAATAAGTTTGTGAATTTAAATAATATGTCTGAGTAATAAATTTAAATAATTTTTCAGAAGTTTTAAAAAATAAAAAAAAATCTTAAGCAATTTTCAAATTACTTTTCGGTCAGATTAAAAGGTTATATTTAGGCCCTGGGCCAAAAGTTGTGCATTTTTATAGTAAAATAATTTTTTATACAAAATGTACCTTACATACACAAAAGTATCTTATGCCAATGTTTCAAAGTCATTTTCGTATATTTAAAAAGAAAAAGAAAAAAAAAGTGCCTGTGAAGTTGGTTTTGCCAGCCTATATTTTCAAGAGAATACCAAGGAACTATTTATGAGTTCAAGTGTTCGTAAACTATGCTTCATGCAGGCGAACATATTAGTAGATATAAACTATTATTGCTGACCCTACAATAACACAGAAAAAAAAGATATCGTGTTCGATTGATCAGTTGAATACGTAGCATTTAATTGAACTATAATGATATTTTCGACACAGATTCTAAAATATTCGAAATATTAGTATTTTTCAATGCTAAAGAGTGAGATTTGCTATCTGTGATTTTGCAAGATTTTGCCACCAATTTGCAGAGAAAACGTTGATACTAATTATTTTGTTAGTGATTTTAAAACTCTTTAACTTTATATTTTATTAAGAACTAGCAAATCACGCTTACTTACTACCTTAACCATATCAGTGATAGGTCTGTTAGGTTTTCAAAACATCACTTTTAATTATTTTAAAACAATTCGAATTCTTTTTAATAATTTTAAGTAAGAAATGATGTTTTAAGAATAATGTAACGATTTATTAACGTTGGAAACTTATTTAAGTGTCGATGCTCAATTTTCAGCTTTTCTGAAGCTAATCTACTGCAAATGTATGAGAAAATACAAATTTTGGAGTAGATCGGAAAATATTTTTTTTTTTTTAATTTTTAGATTAAAGCATTTTGGGCTATCTTAAAAATCATTGGAGGGTTGGGACTAGTATGGTGCAATTTTAAGCAAAAATGCTTATTTTGGAAAAGGATGTAATTTGTTAAAAATATATATCAGGTGGATTTCAGCTTCTTGGTGCTGAAGAGAATTTAGCGCTAACGACGTTTCCGAAATACGTTTCGTTCAACTAAATTTAACGTTTTTCATTGATGAACACTAAAGAATTCGAAATTCAAAGAACGCAAAAAAGATTAATAAATTAATTCGGTTAAGAAATTACATTGAAGATAATTGAATATATATATTCTCAATCTAAGAAATTTTAAAGTTTTCAACTTACAAAATCTTGATGCGGTCTGCATAAATCAATTCAATAAAAGATCCTTCTTTTTAAGATCTTTAGATCCTATTAAAATCTTTTAAATGTAGCACTTGGATTAAATTTAGCCATAACTATTTTAATTTCAAATAAATAAAGAAACAAGTTAAATATCGATTAAATATATTAAACAACACACCAAGGACCGTGTTGTTTAATCGATAATCCAGTCAGAACATTTGTTAGGTGTCCATCGAAATAACAATCCAAACCGATGCTGCATTCACTTGGATTAAATTTAGCCATAACTATTTAAATTTTAAATAATAAAAAAAAACTGTCAAATATCGATTAAATATGTTAAACAACACGCTCAACGATCCTGTTTAATCGATAATCCAGTCACAACATTTGTTAGGTGTCCATCGAAATAACAATCCAAACCGATGTTGCATTCACTTGGATTAAATTTAGCCATAACCATTTAAATTTTAAATAATAAAAAAAAACTGTCAAATATCGATTAAATATACTAAAGAACACGCTCAACGATCCTGTTGTTTAATCGATAATCCAGTCACAACATTTGTTAGGTGTCCATCGAAATAACAATCCTAACCGATGTTGCATTCACTTGGATTAAATTTAGCCTTAACTATTTAAATTTTAAATAATAAAAAAAAACTGTCAAATATCGATTAAATATACTAAAGAACACGCTCAACGATCCTGTTGTTTAATCGATAATCCAGTCACAACATTGCTAGGTGTCCATCTGAATAACAATCCAATCCAAACCTATGTTGCATTCGCTTGGATTAAATTTAGCCGTAACTATTTTAATTTCAAATAAATAAATAAAAACTGTTAAATATCGATTAAATATACAAAACAACACGCTCAACGACTTTAAACTAAATATAGCAACTCTCGGATTTCTTCACAATCATAAATAGAAACAGTCAACATACGAACATCGAAATAGGGAAGTAGGAAGACAAGTGGAAGAAGAAAAAAGTGATGCGGGCAACTGACTAAATTCGCGGCCCACCGCACCATTTGTTACATTGACTTTTGGAGAAGATAAAAATTTTCACGCCATCGAGCGAGGGCAATCATTACAAGTTGTATTATAACGGTAAGGAGAGTATAAAAATGACAAATTTCACGGAATCTTAAATGGACCATGACCTTCGAGGCTTAGCTTTTTATTTAGTATTTTTTTTTTGTTCTTCACGATATTTGCACGCGCCGTTGCAGCAGTGTGTTCATGCCTGTATTTTTGCTGGAGACATAGGTATTTACCTCTCTTCCGCATTGATCACATGACGTATTGCGGTGCGTCTCACAGCTGATTGCATTACCATTCTACATCTTTGGCACGGAGCCAAGGAGTAGGAGGAGATGATGTGCACACAGCATCTTTGTTTTTTCTCGTCGTCGTTTTACGCAACTCAGGTACGGTCGTTCAATATCGACAAATTGATAAGGTAAACGAAAACTGTGCGAGGACTTATCTCCTTTTTGTGTGCATGAAGGAAAGGGGAAAGGAGATAACGGGGATGTTATAAAAAGAAGAAAAAAAAGAATATCACACAAAACCACGAATACGAAAAGAAAGATGAAAAAGGAAACAAATTAATTTTTCC
Organism: Parasteatoda tepidariorum; assembly: GCF_982258835.1. Classification (NCBI taxonomy): domain Eukaryota; kingdom Metazoa; phylum Arthropoda; class Arachnida; order Araneae; family Theridiidae; genus Parasteatoda; species Parasteatoda tepidariorum. The sequence continues at coordinate 6,304,804 of NC_141756.1, forward strand.
CTTACCTCGAAAAAAAGGAGTATAGTTCAGGCGATTAATGTGAATGTTCTGAATTCAGCACAATTTTTTTTTCCCCTTTGAGTTCAATTATTTATCAGAAATATTCTAAAAGTAATTTTAAAATCTTTCACGACCTATAAGATATCTAATGCATTAGAATAATTCATCTTAGAAAAAGGGAGAATTTTAACCCATACTATATTATTGAAAAGAAAATTTTGTTAATGTAAAAAAAGAAAAAAGAAAGAAAGAATGCAAATACTGTGTGTTCAAAAGCGATTTATAAAAATCACAGCTTGCTTGGTTTTTGTATAATATTTGATGTTCTTAAAATAAAAATAATTGTTTAAATTATAACAAATAAAGTTAAGCGAAGTGAAAAATTGGTTTTTAAAAATACATTCTTCAGTTGAAGAGCTTTCGAATGCTCAGGATTGAAAAGAAATTTTAAATAGAATATTTTTATAATAATGCCGCCCGATTCTAAGTTTTCCTTAATTACCACAAAGATATGTCAAATACAGCAATGAAATTTTATTCGAAAAAGTCTTATCTCCATTTGATGTTTCATAAAGAAAACAATCTATACAAGTCATAAAATAATTTATGAAATGAAACAAAAAAGAAATCAAAAAGAAAGCCAAGCAGAAATTTTATAATTTAGAATTTTAAAATGGTATAAAAATGAGGAAAAAAAATTTGCTTAAAAAAATACTTTTTTTTTCTTCCAATAGCAGAAATTGGCAAACTCTTCACAAAAAAAGTTTAACCTTCTAAAATCACAAATTTAATTATGAAATATTATGCAAGCTTCGTTGCTTGTTTTTCAAGTTCTGTTCAGACTTTTCAAATATTGCGTTTAAATATAAATAATTAACCTTAAGAGATTGCTCAATCCTACCATTGTGTAAATGATTATAAAACTCTTCAAACATTAGGAAAATATTAGTCATTAAATAAGAAAGTACTGTTTATCCATAGTATTTCGAAATTCCTCACTCTGCAATTGTCTACACTTCGATTTTAACTGAATATTTAACTATCAAATTAAACAACATATTTAACCATTAACAAAGCTAAAAAGACAACAATACCAATGTGAATTAAAAGTTGAGAGATCACGATGGCAGATTCATTTGAATTTGGGAAAATAAGATTTTTCTTAAAACTTAATATTTATACATTTTTTATTAATAATGTAAACACAGAAGTAAATATTAAAAAAATGGAATTGATATTTAACTTATTCTAAACTCTATCGAATAAAGAAAAACCAACGGAAGTGAAAATTAAAAAATTAATACGAAGGTAAAGTAAAATAAACACGTCTCATTAGCAAAGTTTAAAAACTTTACTCTGGTATTAGAGCAGGTGTAAAAGACGTCAAAACAATTCTCAATTTTCAGTGTATGGTAATCATTTGGAAAAATTCCTGAATTTCGCAGAAGAAAAATATAAAAACACAATTTTTGTCACTAAAACAATTAAAAGAATTTCACAAGTTTTGGTTTTAATCACCTATCACAGCCAAGCGGTTTTCCAACGAAGCAATTATAAAAGAGAAAATCATCCGTTTTAGCTCACACGTAACGTATACAAATAATTATTATTTTAATCAAAACTCATTTAATAAATATGTATCCATTTAATAAACACGCGTCCTTGAATTGGTAAAGACAGTTTTAAAAATTATAATTACTGATTGCTCTTAGAATTCCCCTGCCTTGATTTTGGGCATTTAAAGGACTTTAAAGCATCTAAAAATAAATATCAGCATAGAAGTTAACTAGCTCTTTTTCGCACACTGATTCAATTAACAAATCACTATTTTAATTTAATTTTCTTATAAGATAACAAATCTGAAGATTAAGAGAGTTTAATTTTTATTAGCTTACTTAAATCTCTGTTATCCACTTCCCATAAATGGAAATGAGAGCGTAATCAGGTCTTAGGCTAAAACGATGTTTTTGCAGCAAAATCCTAGTTATTCCTCTTAACGCACTTAAAATAATCCTCCTCAGGAAAAGAAAGGAAGTTCCTCCAATGATAACGCTTCAGCTCTTGTTCTAGGATTTCGCTATCATAACAGATAAGTGACAGGAAGAAAAAATAACATCTGCTGCTTTAACTAGGTTTGAAAGCATTTTTCTCATCCAAAAATTATATTGTAAAAGCTTTATATTTTTCAAACAAGTTACGTAATCAGAAAAAAAATAAAACTATGCCGATTGCTTAGGATTCTGAGTATTTATACGGTGAATTTTTGTTCGAATTTCAATGCTAATTTTGCTTTTAAAAATAAAATTATGTTTCAATTTGCCAAAAAAAGGAATGTTTTTCCGACTGATTAAAGTTAGTTATTATGGAAATAGAATTCAATAATTTACCACTAGTTTATACTAAGCTACCATAAAAAATCAATTTACCCGGTTTTTTTATTTTATTTCCATCAATGTTTAATTCAAATGCATTCTAAGTAAAATATCGCTTTCTGTAATTTTTCAAAGACAGGACTATAGAAATATTGATTCGCGTTCTTGTGGAACCTGCAGTGCATGCAGACTTAGTTTCGTTCTTCAGACGATATGGCGGTAAATCACGCTACATCGCAAGTTTCAATTCTGTTTTCAAAACTCCTATTGCTATCCTAAAACAAACACTATTTTTTTTACAGATTTTATTTGAAGTTTTTGGCTAGAACTGAAAAACGAATTTAGCTGCAGCTAGATTGCTGTAATGTTTGCATAATCGCTGTTTTGTTTGTAAAAAAAGAATGGAATTCAATACAGTATAAAATAAACATATAAATTACCAACACTAAAACGAAATATCAACTATTACCTTTCACACAGCATTTCTCATTTTAATAGTTTTTGAACAGCAAGTTCTTATAGAAAATGGTTTTACTTCTTAGCAAAATGATGAGGAGATCAATCAGGACAATAAATAAATAAATAAAAGTTTACAATTAAAAATAAACAATTCGTCTCTTCATATCGGAAATTTGATTTATTGAAACGAAAAAAAACTTGTTAAAATTGTAAAAGTTAAAACCATTTCTTAAACAAAGTTAAATCAATAGAAAATTAAAAAAATAAACAAACTAAAAAATTATTTAACTGTTTCAGTTGCTAACAGAACAGTTTTACTTTTTTTTTAATTAATAAAAATTTTAAGAACATCATTTTAAAAATAAAGTGTAAGCCTTTATTGCTTTAGGTTTCTTCTTGAGCTAAAACATCTAGAGGCTAAAACATCAACCTGATTTAATTTAGTGAGTGAAATAACAAATAAATATTAAAATAATTTTAGCAGAGGAATTAATAACTAAACCTATCCAAATATAATATAAGGTTCCTACATAATTAAATAAAATAATAAATTTAAAAAAAATTTCAAATGTTTTGGTGTAATATAGGAAGAAAAGTTTTATTTATAAACATATAAAAATATTTTAATAATAATGAAAACAATTTTTTATTACAAGTGAAAACTTCTTAAAGCAATGATTGTCTTTTTAATTATGAGAATGTTAAAAATAAATAATTGATATGAAGTGAATTAATATTAGAAAGATGAAAATTAAATTTTTTAATAAACTTATACTTTTAACAAACAGTGAAATAAATTGATAAAATAAAACCTATTTTATAACAAGAGTAAAAAGAATGATTTAATTCAAAAAGCAATGTATAAAAAAATAAATTTCTAAGGCTATGTATATTAAAAAAAGGACTAATTTATTAAGAAATAAAAATTATAGTTATTTCTATTCTCTGATTAACGATCTTCATCAATTATCTAACCATGTACCATATTTAGCAATTATTTAAAAGCTAAAAATAAATGATGAGATAATAGCTATTAAATATTAATCAAATAATATAAATAGGGTTCCCATGGTCTGGAAAATTTGGTAGCTAAAGTGAGATTTATCTAGGTCTCTAACTATTAATTTTAAGCTATTAATTTTAGCAATTAATTTAAAAATATATTTGGAAGCAAAAAAAATAACTTGGGAATAATTTCTTAAGTCACAAATGATAGTTAAATTTAAGCATTTTTCAGTAGTCTAGAAAAATCTTAGCTACCACTGATTTAGTTTTTCTAGGTCATGTGAACCCTGTATTAAGTTATTATCTAAAAAGAAACCATTTTCTGAAGAAAAAAAAATATTTAATCAGTTTTTGCTAAATTCCTTAAAAAACTTTACCAATAATACCAATTCTCTTTATTGAGTTTATGAATTCTTTTAAACTGTGCTATTATTACATTGAGAAAAACACAATAATAATTTATGAATATAACTTCCAAATATCAAATAAAATTTGGGATAAAATATATACAATACATTATTTCCTTACAATTATAAATTAATAGAAAAAACATTTTATGGAGAAATAATACTAATGAAAAGAATTTTTTAAAATAATCAGTTTCCATATGTAAACACCATCCAAAATTTGAGGATCCAAAATTGAGCATCATTTTCACGGGACTCTACTATTTTCAACACAGAAAAATTTTATATTGTTTTTCTCTTTTCAATTCCATTATAATTTATAGAGAGAATTTAATAAAAAAAGAAATTTTTTTTCACACTTACAATTATTTTATCAATTGAGTTTTAAATCCCTATTAATCTGTAATACAATTACTTCAATAAAAGTTCCAAAGTATTCCATACATGAAATTCCAAAACATTTAATTAAAATTATCATTAAATGAGTACAAATTATAATTTCGTTTTAATTATAAGTTTTTAAGAACATTTTATGGAGAAATAATATTAGTGAGAAGAATTTTTTGAAAGATTTTTTATTGTTTCCAAATGAAACACCATTCCAATTTTGATAACTTCATTTGAGTCTTCATTAATTTTTGGCACAACAAAAAGATTACCTATTTTATCTTTATATTTTTAGGTTCAACCATACTTTAAAAATATAGAACATTACTACAATTAAGAATTTTTAAAAGGAACGTTTAATGGAGGAATAATAATGGTGTAAAGAATTTTTTAAATTAATCAGTTTTGAAAACACTATTTAATTTTAGAAGATTGAATCTTCAAAATAATGAATATAAAATTACCTGAAAAGGTAAGATGACATTTCCATCTCTGTTTTCATCACCAGAAATATCATAATTCGAATTTGTTCCAAGTCCATGAGGAAATGGTTTTCCAACGGGCATCGATGTACTGCGGCGAAATTTGGACGGTGATATAACCATAGAATGTTGGCCAACATTTGTTTGGGTCTTCTTCATGGGAGAGATGGGGCTCATATTTGGCACGGACCTTTTATGATTTGAGATGTTTACCGCATTCCAAGCGGATAGGGTGTTGGGTGTTTGTGGAGTTGACCAAGCAGTTTGATGGGGGCTGCTCCAATTTGTGTAAGCTTTAAATAAATTAGGTTGAGGCTGATGCCTGTTTTGAGGAAAATTGTGAGCACCGGTTATTGCACGCCTCTGAGGTGTGTGTTGTTGAGAAATATTTAACTGAGGTCCCATATTGGTGCTTAATATTGGATTTGTGGAGGATGCAAAGTTTTGGAATGGCAGTGTACCATTCATAGTTGGAATCCCTTGAACGAAAGAATCATCGGTACCAACTGTAGACCAAAAACTTGGTGCTGTGGATGTGATATTAATTGAATTGGATGATTCTGAGAAACCGAGTTGCAAAGGAGAAGATGTAGTTCCCGGAGAAGATGAGTCCAAACTTTTTTTGTCGATCTGAACTTCGTCGGTTTCGGAGTCGTCATTTTTTTTATTTCTTAAAGAATAATCATCGGACCCATTTTGATCTCCATTTGTGGTATTATCATTGGAAGGGGACAGCTGTTGCAGTTGTTTACCGGTGGATTTATCAAGCAGGAGATCATCTTGCATCGTATGCGAGACTGGATCACTTGGGAAAAATAAAGAAGTATTGCAGGAATTAGTTTGGAAATCGACAGGAGATAAAGCTGCTACGCTCGAATTTACACCAAAATTATAATCCCCCATCAGACGGCCAACGTGATAGCGTAGTTATTTATTTTGTTTATCAGCTGTTTTTCTTCTCGGCCGCAGAGAATGTTATGTGCTGCGTTCGACCGTCCTGAGTAAATGCGCACTGCAGCAGCACACCGAAACCAAACGATAGGAATATTTTTGTTTTTGCTTTACGTACAAGCTGTTGCCAACAAAACTATTGATTTTTTATAATATAAATTAATTTATCAGAAATTTATATATTTTGAAGAAAATAACTATATAGGTTTTAAAATTTGAATGACAAATCATATTTAAAATTTAACATTTTAAAATTAAGGAGTGAAATGACTGAACTATTGTTCAAAATTTTTTTATTCGACATAATTTAGATTAAATTGGAATAATTTGGAAGTTATTTGATATTAAATAAAAATTAATTATTTCATGTAATAAAAATTAATCATAAGGATTAATCTAAATTTATTCATAACAAATAATTAATAAACTAAAATTATTTCATAACACCCTGTTTAAGGAGAAACTAACAATATATTTTTTTCAACCGTTTAAACGTGAGGAATTTCTTTTGGGTAAAAATAAACTACAAAATGCTTGCAACTGAGAAAACGCGTGTTATCCGTTCATACAAGTTTGAATAATAACTGTAAAAGTTTTCTTTTGAGTTGCACAAATCTGGCAACATAACTAATCTTGAAATGAGAACTGTGATTTTGTAATTTAAATAAATACTTAAACTTTATGTAATGAACAAATTTTTTTTACTTTATTCTAATATCATGGTGTAATTTTTGTTAGTCAGCTTAGAAATTATTAATTTATTTAAATTTATTAAATTGAATATTTTTTTATTACCCCCGTAGAAGTCATGACTGAAGAGAGCGAAGTTATATCAATTCCTCCTTCAGAGGAAGTAAGATCTATTGACGTGGATGAAGCTGGTCAACAAGAGAGGTACTTGTGGTTAATTGAACCGAAAATAAAAAATGAAAATATTTATGTAATATATTTTCATAACGTCTTTACGCATCTTTCATTTCCTTATGATAATACACACACGCTTAGAGTAATTGCAATGCATTTAAACATAAGCTGCTCCTGTCCATTTATAGTAAATAAATTGTGTAATTAGTGCTTACTATAATATGTATATAATGGAATATGTAAAAAATATCTATTTTAAATTTTAAACCAACAAACTTTTATTGAAAGTATTTTTTTAAATTTTGTAGCTCTTTCTTTGAAAATTTAAAATTCTAACAGGGCTTTTAGAAATTTTGACTGGTGAGACACTTGAACATTAGCTGCTGGCCTACTTATTAAAAGATTTCCTCATAGGTACCTATACCAAAATGATCGCAAAGTTTTAATGACTTCTAGACAGTAACCCATGAGAAACTAAAATAAAACATCACAGAAGGAGAGAAATTCAAAGCATATAAATCATAGCCACCCATTGAAAAATCTATACACAGACACTTCTATTTTTACCCTCTATAATTCTGCAAGTTTTAAATTCTTTTGGCAGCCTTTGCGATTGTAGTTGGCGCAAACCGGAATTGATGCTGAAATATCTTCTCAATATGTAGTCCATATTATAACTTGTAAACTCAGTTATCACTAAAACTGATTGTTTTGACTGTAGTATAATAAATTAATTACCAAGAAGAAAGCAAGTTCGTAAGCTGTAGGAAGGTCAGTAGGTGTATTGTTTTTATTTACAGCAAAAACATCTCAACCTCTAATAATCGTCAAGTCTTGGTTACTTCTGCACAGTGGCCAGCAAGAAACTAGAAAAATCACCTAAGAGGGTTAACTCATAAGCACTCTAATTAGTGACATGTTTTTTTTTTATTTGAAAAAAAAAATAGTTAGCGAGTTTAAAATCATGATACAGAACCAATCATGATATGCACCAGATCATGGCACGGAAATATCTTCTTTACAAGAACCAAGCAATGGCACATTTAATTGACCTACTTTTTCAAATTAATTTTTCAAAAAATAAAAATTTATGATAACAGTATTTTATAACCGTCTTCGACTAACCGACCCACTTTTTTGGGTTTAGAACTGCTAATGTTCAGCTCCGTAGCCTTGTAATTTTGAACTCAATAGAGAAAACAAGGGAAATCCTGGATCAAGTATTTGGAGAAATTCACCTTCGTGACGGACTTTTTGATGGAACTAACCTGCATTTGTGCATCCTCCCACAAGTAGCCTAGCGGCTAGGGGACTCTTAACTGATGATCCGTCAACCACTAAGGATATTTTATTTCAGCACTGTGGTGGGTGCAAGCCAGATTCGTATAAACGGGGAGATTTCTGTATCGTGATCTGAGGCAGAATAATCGCCAAGTCTGGGAAACTTACGGGCAGTGATCCACGAGAAACTAAAGAAAAAAACAGCACAGAAAGGGACCAACTCGAAAGGTATAACTCATAGCCACCCTCGGGCAAACATCTACCTGTTTTTTTTTTTAAATTTGCAAGTTTAAAATCTATTTGGCAGCTTAGCGATACGGAAATATCCCCGTATCAACTAGCCTTCGCTGGGATTCGAACCTGGTTCACATCCTCGGAAAGCGAACGCTCTATCCCCCGAGCCATCAAGGCTCTATATTTAAGCTATTTGCTCTTTTTAAAGTTCAGACAGAAATGCATAAGCTAGTAAAGATTTTCTTAGAATTAAGCTCCCTAAACTGTGGCTTTTTTAAATTTTCTTCTGTAAAAGAGCTTCAGAAAAGATATTTTTAGACTAGTTACATTGAAATATTGTAATAAATAAATTTTTTAGGATAAACTGTTGGGTGTGCTTTGGAAGTACCGAAGACGATAGAGATGCTGAATGGGTGCAGCCGTGTAAGTGTAGAGGTACTACTAAATGGGTTCATCAGACTTGCTTGCAGCGATGGATTGATGAAAAGCAAAAAGGAAACAGTTCAGCCTCTGTTTCATGTCCTCAATGCAATGCAGAATATATACTTGTATTCCCACCATTTGGTAATTTTGTTATAAAATATTTTTACTACAAATATTATACAGCTATTCCAAAATGTCTCTGCTTTTTGGTTTTAATTTAATGTTGCTTATAATACCTTGCATGTTAGCGACTAAAATGCAACACATTTATTAATCTATGAGAAGGCGAATGAAGGATATCAAACCTTAGCCAAAGTATATATAAATACATATGAGAAGAAGGCTAACTTCCTTAGTCATAGACATAATGTAATCTACTGATGGTATGTTGACCTTCTTTCTTTGGGATATTAGTTTTTTCTTTGAAATATTTTATGATTTTGTTTTATTAATAATTATCTAGCTAATAACTTTACAAAAGACTAAGTGATAATTACCCAAGTCCTCTATTAGATTAAACGAAAATCAATTTTAATAGATTGTAATTTAAACCAAATTATTTGCTTAACATATTTCAAAATGCATATATTTCAAGTTTCATTATAAAAATGAAAATAAATTTTGGATTTAAAAAAAAAAAAAAAATTTCTTGATCAACATTAAAATTTTTGTGTGTTATATTTTATGCTACTCAGGGTTCATACGCTTAAGATAAAAACTAGAAATCTCAAAAAGTTGAAATTTGCTTAAAAATGAAGGAAATCTCTAAAAATAATGAAAATTTGGAGAAAATAATTTAGAAATGAAAATTTTCTAGATTTCCTTTCTTTTTATACGAAAAATTTTAAAAAATTCTTACAAAAATCATTCGTTTTTTAGAAGCAACCAGATTCTATGTGTGTTTGGTTGCTTACATTAGTGAATATTTAAAGAAGTGATGTGATTTCATATTTATGTAATGAGCTTTTATGTAACTTTACTGTTATTACTTGTTATGTATATTACTCTTTATAAAGTACAATGAAACTTCCAAGAAAGACCGCCTCTATGTAGCACCTCCATTTTCTCTAAAGATGCATTTAGAAATTAGTTTTAAAAGTCTCAACAAATGGAACTTCTCAGTGATTGAACTAAAGTTATTGTATGTATTTTGTTTGTTTTTTTCATTATAAATATATATACAGTGAAACATCCTGGAAAGACCACCTCTATTTACGACTATTTTTGTGAGGTACAGAATTTTTTCCATAGTCTAAGTGTTGAAGAAAACCCTTAGGAGAGACCATTAAAACCTCTCCTAGCAACCGGGCAAACATCTACACCAAGTACGAAAAAGGTCAAATAAGGAAATACAAAAAAATGTCATAACGAAACAAATAAGTAGATTAGAATGTATTCAAAATATTTGTGTGAGGCTCTTATTTAGAGAGGAGCTCTTTTTGAGGACACAACCTCATGTGACAGTCAGAGTGCACTAAAGAGGATTCTATCAATAATTTACTTTTAGAGTTGAAAGCCAAATTAGGAAAAAAAGTTATTTTAGAAAAAACAAGTATCTCAAACAAACAAACCTCTTCATATCTTTTAAAGCAAACCAATTTTTATGTTATAAAATTAAATACAAACATAAATAAAAAACGTAATTGATAGTTTGGGAATTTTTTTCCAGAAAATGAATATGAGCATCTTCTGCTGTTTCTTTTATAATACAAATTCTTTAAACATACTTTTAATACTCATTAAATCTTAATTTCTTTAGGTCGTTTTGTATTTGTGCTTGATGTAGCAGATCGGCTTATCTATAAATTTTGCCCACTTGCAACTGCAGGCATTGTCGTAGGTTCAATTTATTGGACAGCTGTAACATATGGTGCTGTTACAGTTATGCAAGTAAGCTTTTTTTCCCATCTTCCTCATTAAAATCACACATTTGTATTTTTATTTCTAATAAATTTATATTAAGATGTGTATTCTTTTCCTGATCTCTTATTTTAATTGCTGTAAATTGCATTGAAGGAAAAAAAAATTAGGGAGAAAATAGAAATATATTATTAGAAAAAATATTTTTGAAAAAAAAAATAGAATTATTATTATAAAAAAAAAACTTTTTTTTAAGGTTTCCTTTATATTTTTTGAAAATGTAATTGCTTAACGTTTTAGCTTTTACAGCATAATTCAGCAAAATGAAATTGAATTAAATTAGAAAAAAAAAATAAGATTTTGTTCTAAAAAATGTGTTTTTGCACATTTTAAAAACAAAACACCACTGTATGTAATACAGCTGTACAGGGGTGGATCCAGAAATTTTTCCTGGGGAGGGTCATAGACTCAGATTCCCCCCCCCCCCCTTGCAATAAATTTTTTTATAATAATTTTTTTTTATTTTAAATATTTAAAGAAAAAAAAACTGGGGTTTTTAATGCTTGTCTTCTCATTTATTTTTTTCATAATAAAAAATAGAACAATACTTGATAATTCAAGTATTCAACATCTTTAAATAATGTTTACAATGAAACTATGACGAATTTCGTTTTAATCTTTTGGATTATGATTCTTGAAACAGTGAAGAACATAATTAGATGAAAAAAATATCGATTTTTCTGACCTACCTAAGTGTATGTGCCCCCTTAAATAATTTTTAAAATATTTTATTTCTTTTGTAAACTATTAAAAAAATTATTTTAATATTTTTTTCCAATTTGGGGGGGGGGAGTCATGACCTCTAAAAATTTCTCTAAGTATGTTAAGAAATAACGATTAAGGTAATAATGATGAAATGGGTCCCATTAAGATTTGTTATTTAAAACAAAAGGAAACTTTGAAAAGTGATTTTGAATTCTGAAATTTCTTGAATAACTTAGTGAGAGAGAAAAAAAAGGTTTTATGTCAATATTAAGATTTCTCAGACAAAGATCATATTTTAATGTTATGTAACTGTAAAATGTTAATTTAGTTTGCTAAGTTTTAGAGATATTAGTGAAGGAAAGTCCTAAGCGACATCTTTCAAAATGGAAGAAGATTCCAGGAGCATTTGGCAACAAACAGTTAATGGGTCATCCTCACATTCAGCAGCAAATTAAAACACTAATAAGTGTGAATGCTGCATGAGCAGCTTAAATAAGTATTAGGTATTTATGAATTTTGCAATTAGTAGCTTGTGGACAAGAAATACAAGAGACATATTCCTTATTTATTTTTCTTTTGTCAGCTTAAAAAACTTCAAATATAGCCTATTCAACTGCGCATGAAACCTTCTTCTGCTCAACTCCTTATTTTTTATCAAAATCACTCTTTTCAAAAGTGTGAGAAAAAGAAAATTTTATAAAAAAAAATTTTCACGCAATTTTATTTTAAGAATAATATTGTTTATATCAAGTATAAAATTAAAGCATTCCTACAGTAGCCCAGTGTAAACCAGAGTGTCCTGGAGTTAAAGGCTCCTTAATTTCGTGACCAATGACATCATAGGGCAATGTAGACAGAATTGCTCACAGGCCGCCTTTACTTTAGGACAAGCTGGTACCCATTAGTCTGAAACTCGGCTTATTAATCTGTTGGCTTCTAGCTAGCCGCTACTAGGAACGGGACCCAAGTTCAATATTAAATATACTTTGAGTAATGAAGAAAAAAATAGCTTTTCTTCTATGAAAACCTCTATGTGTTAAAAAAACTTCATACTGTTAAACTAATTGAGATACAAAATCTGCTGTATCACTCTTTTTTTTTTTTTTGCATAATTATGCCAAGTAGATTTTATATTTAAGTAATTTTTAAATTTCAGATTTTAGGACACAAAGAAGGTCTCAACACAATGGAACAAGCAGATCCACTGGTGCTGCTTGTTGGTCTTCCTACTATTCCTATCATGTTGATCCTAGGCAAGATGGTACGATGGGAAGATTACTGCCTAAAAGTTTGGAGAAGGTACTGGAACAGGCTGCCCAGTTTTAATAAGATCTTTGCTCGTCCATCTGTCCCAGAAAGCGTTGCCGACAGGCCGCCACCCGACGTCCCTGCCTTTTCTGACCCCATATCTGCAACCAGAGTCCTGTGTGGGGCCCTTCTTTTACCAACAATGGCCACAATGTTTGGAAAGATATTTTTCAACCATATCCCTCATAATCCCCAAAGAACTCTTCTGGTAAGCTTTCTTTTTTTTTTAATTCAGAAGAAAGAATTTTTATACATTAGGGGTGCACAACCTATGGGCTGAGGGCCACATGCGGCCTGCGGGAACTTCAGAACACAATAAAAAATTTCTTTTAATTTCGTTTTTATTTGAACATTATAAATTTTCTTTTATTAAATATTTAATTCAAATTTATATTACTCTATGAAATGCATACTTTTTTGCACTTTCATTCCATACGTTTCTTTTTGGTTAGAATTTATATCCCCTCCTCCCAAATATTTATGTTATATATATATATATATAAATATTTAATAAATTAATTATTGTGAAAAATGGAATAAATTTTTTAAAAAATTTATCAGTTTTTTTAGTTTTGATTAAATTCAAAGAATTAAAAGTATTTAGTTTTCTTCAAATATGTTAAGTTTACTGATAAAAATATTTGGGGCTTAGAACTCCAATGTTTAGATAAAAATTATCATGTTTGCTTATAACATAACTAAATATGAGTGTGACCCTTCGTTAATCTACATGCAGTGTAAGTGGCCCTTTTCTTAAAAAAGTTGTGCACACCTATTATACATCCTCTATATTGATAAAAATTTTGTTTTCTTTGGGTGATAAAATTGAACTAAACAATGAAATTGAAGACTTATTTAAATAAAAATTAATTAGTACCATCAGTGTTAGAGGCTCATATCTTCAGAATTTTATTTCTATATTTAAGGTGTTAGCAAAAGTTTTGCTTTCATGCTTGATTTCTGTTTTAACGAAAACTACCATTGCATTTCAATAGGTTTTCTTATTGTGTTTTAAGTGATGATAAAAAGTGAATTAAGTAATTGTTTATGATGTCACTTCAATAATTATTTCATTACCACTAGGAATAAAATTTTTTGAAGAGTGTAAAGTTGGTAGGTTTTGAAGCAATAAAACTGTTGATGAACTGCATAGTAAGTGTTAAGTTAGTTTGCCCTTTAACTCTTTCATCACGACGAACTCATCTTCCAAAAACACTCGCTGTGCTCTATTGCTGTAATAGTGAATATGGTTATTGATTGCGATTCATTATTATTTTTTAAAATAAAATAATTAAGTTTAAAAGTAATGTAAGTTTTATTTCAATTATATTGCTGTGGGGAAACTATGCGCAGAAGGTGGGGCAAAGGTGCATCATTGCCACAATGAAAGTTTTAAGAAATCTCTTCTTTTTTCAAAGGAAGGAAACAGGAGTAAATTTAAATATGCTTTTAATCCTCTTCATTTAATTGTTATGAATAAACTGATACTGCCTGCATACTTTACTCTTTTTGGCAATGTCCTTCGAAGCATGTTAAATGCAAGATTGTTTGTTACTCCATTAAAAAGGGAAAAAATAGCTAGTCTTATTGTAGAAGCGTAACTAATTTTCTCCTCTTAAAATTGTACTAATAAAATTCTGTGAATGGTCTTCTTTTTAAAGGTAGCTAAGTATTAAACATTTGCCTTCTTTTAGATGTTGATGAATATCTTGATGTTTTCGTAATTTAGTGGAAGAGAATTTTTTTTGCATCATCAAGATCAGTTTTCATCTATTTAAACAATTGATAAAGTAAATTTTAAAAAATCTGAATGCTGGTAAAAGTGCAATGCTGATACCCATTGTAAATAACTAGCCTGCGTAATTTTATCACTTTATATTTAGGAGAAAAGATATGGAAGTTCTAAAAAACTATCAAGCACTATTTTCTGTAACCTAATGAAGTTCTTTTTTTTAAAAAAAGATATTTAATCAAAACTAATAGATGGCAAATACATTTGAGCAAGTTTGTAAGAAAATTATATCTTGAAAAACCAATTTGTTTTTAAGAAAAACTTAGTTAATATGGTAATTGAAGGTTCAACTAACCTTTACGGTGGAAAAAATAAATTAGATCTTTTATGAGTAAAATAGTCTTAGAAAACATATGTTTTCTTCTTCAATAAATCCTTTTCAGTAGTCAAGTTGAAAACTTAACATATTTGCAACTACTAAAAATAATTTGAAAATTTTAAGGAAACATCTAGATTTAAAAACTTTCTTAGTAATATTTTGAAATTAAAGTGCAATATTAATTTTATCCTCTTAAGTTAAAATTTTATATACAACCTCAATTTTGTGTTATTTCAAATCAAATGTAGTTTTACTTATAATATACTATGTTAAAACGAAATTAAAAATGTTCTTTAAGTTAAAAAAAAAAAATTATAAGTTGCTTGGTATTTGTAATTTTAGAATTCTCCATTTTCTATTCAGTTTTATAATTCATTCATAGATTAAGGCAAATGAAAAAAAAATTGATTGAGTCATTTTATTTATTTAAAAAATTTTCAGTTCAGAATTGTCTTTTTTTAAGAGAAATTTTTGTAATTTATTAATTAAATGATTCAATTTAAACTATGACTATGTTTGTAAACTATTGTATTTGTAATTTAAAAGAAATTAACTTTCATATATCTATTACTAAGAAAATTTTAAATAAATAAAAGAATCTTAATTTTTTCTTAAAATTATTATTTCATATCTATACGAAAAGTCTATATCTATACTACCTCATATCTCATATCTTACTTAATTTGAATTCTCAAATTTCTATTCAATTTTATCATTCTTTCATAGATTAAGGTAGGTCGAAACAAACTTGATTGGGTTATTTTTCTTTTTAACTTACTAATTATGCAAAAGTGTATTCAGTAGTCTAGTGATTTTTCTTCCATTTTAATTATCTAAAAATAATTTCTCAGTGCATAATTGTTTATTTTTTAAGAGAAATTTTTATAATTTATTAATTAAATTTCTCACTTTAAACCATGACAATGTTTGTAAACAAATACCGTAAACCGGGGCGAGTCTACCCATTTTAGTTTTATTTAATTTTCACTATTTTAAATTCCAAATAAAAAAAAATTTTACCAACGGAGGACTTAGTTCAGACTCTAAGGAAGATGGCGCTGTAGTAGTTTGATCCGTTTTTATTTATTTGGTGTCTTTTTAACCGACCTGTTCAAACGTCTTTTGAGAGATTTGTATTGAAAATCAGCAAACTTTTAGTTGGTGCTCCGCAAGTTTATTATTATTATTACTATTTTCACTCTGTTTAAGTGATAAACTTATCTAAGACAAAGATTACATTAATTTTATATGAAAAAAAATAAACAAAAAGAATGCAAGTTTTGCTGTTGTAAACAAAAAGCCAGAATTCGCGGGGCGAGTCTACCCATTCGTATTTAGTTTTAATAAAGCATAATAATATAATTTAGAACTTTGTTTATATTAAAATTAAGTCATTTTAAATGAATTTGAGTATATCATTTTAATTCTGCATTGATAAATTTATCATTAAAAAGAAAATTTATAGGTTAAATATAAATGTAAATATAAAATATGTTTATTTTACCTATTTTTTCAATTTTTATATTACAAAATTAACTTTTTTTATTTAATGCAAGTTAAATAAATTATTATTTATTATTACAGATGGTTCGAAATTATATTCGCAAAACAAATGGATTTAAATGTTACAAAAAAATGCCACCTGAGATGGAAAAAGCTATCCAAAGGATAAAAGCCAAACAATAACAATATTAATTTTAATTTATTTTTATCAACAATAATCAAAAAAAAATTTATTTTATAATGTTAATGATTATAAAAACAAAACTGTGATCAAAATGTGATAATCGATCAAATACTCAATTTGTGTTATTTTATGAATAAAAAAATGGAATATATAATAAAGTTATTAATTTTACTTCATAAATATCCTATATAATAACTAAAAATAACAATTTAATAGTAAAATTTGATTATTTACAATGTTAACATTCATTTTAGTAGAATGGGTAGACTCGCCCCATAGGAGAGATTTGTCAGCAGTTCTATAAAAATATACAGTAACAGCGTAACTGTTAATATTTTCTAAAATCGATTTCACAGCTTTAAAGAGGGATAAATAGCGATTCCGAAACACCTATTAAAAGCCTTTTTTCTTTAATATTTACAGAAGTTTGACCACTTGAAAGTTGACAAACTGAAAAAATGGGCAGACTCGCCCCGGTTTACGGTATGTTAGTAATGCCAAAGAAATAAGCTTTCATGTATCTATTATAAGCAAATTTAAATAAATAAAACAAAAGTCTTAATTTATGTTTTTTCACCTTATTTCTTATTCATTTTTAATTTCAATAATTATGTGTAAAATATTAATTTCTAATTAATAAAATATCTGTATATATTAACAGTTTTATTTATTTGTCTCCTTATTAATCAGAATTAAAATAAAAAATTGTTGTTGTTTTCTCTTGCAGTAAGAGCACTTATTTTTTGGAAAAAATCAATCAAGCTTGGAATTATAGTGCTTTTATCTTTAGGGATGGATATATAACTTAAATAATACAAATGATTCTATTTTTATTTTTAGGGTGGAATAACTTTTATTGCCGTGAAAGGAGTATTAAAAATGTATCTTCGTCAACAACAGTACATCAGACAGTGCCATCGTAGAATTCTCAATTATGACAAAAATTCAACATTTCCTCATTCTCCTACCAGTTCCCAGTCATCACAGACTGATAGCACTTCTTCCTCTTCCAATTTTTAAATCTTCCTTCGACTTGTTAATAAAATAATAACTTCAAGTTTTAAAATAAGAATTGTGAAATTTATTTTTCTCAACTAAAAAAATAATAAGTGTGTGAATTCTTTTATTGTGCTTTTCTTTTTTTTTTTTTGCTATTTATTCAAGAACTAATCTATATTTTTTTAATGAGAGATACTTTGTCCTTTTATTTACAATTTTTTTTATTTTGTTATGAAAATGTACTTCAATTTTACAATCTGTTTAAATATAGTATTAATTAGCACATTCTTAAGACTTCCTTATTGTTAAAAGATTTTTTTAATTATTTAATTTGTTTTTTTACCTATGAACCATCAATAGTTTTTATTTATCAATTTGCATTAAATTTTGTAAATATATTTATATTTAAAAACATTTGCGTGTTTGCTATTAAATAAAATATATATGCAACTGTAGAGAAAGTACTTTGAAAATAGTTGAAAGTGATAAAATCATATTAAAATTATGAAAAAAGTTGTCCAAAGGATTAAAATTGTAAATAATATATTCAAAACAATATTTCATGCAATAAACTTAATTTTTATTTTACATTTAAATGCTCATTTAACTGTAACATGTTGTTTTCATATATATTTTCTGGTGCATATACATAGCCCAGTTTATTTTATTTTATTTTTGAGTAAAATTAATATTTTGCCTAATGGATTTTTTTTTTAATAACCAGTGGTATATTAATACAAATGTAGTATATTTTGCTTTCTTATTAATAATTTTGTGAGAAATCTATATCAAATAAAACTTTATGTATACTGTGTGAAAATAGTTCTTACATAATGAAATTTATGTATGAAATGTAATTTTTAGATTTTATTTCGATACTTTGAATAAAGATTTTATGGGAATTTTTTTTCTTCTTAAATACTTCTTTTAGAATACCTATTCATATCAAAATGTAATCTTTCATGAACGAGATCAAGTATTAGTTTGATTTAAAGACGTGAGGAAAATTTAGGCAGCTATGTTCATTCTTTTTTTCTTAAATATGTTTTTCAAACACTAAGTTAAGGAGAATAATCTTTAAATTTATACATCTATATTGATTTTTTGATAATGATGTTAAAAGGTATAAAAGAGGTAGCTATTTTTCGATGATAGGTTAAAAATTAATAATTCCCATTTTATTTTTAAAATATGGTATTTTAATTAATGACTTGAATAATTAAATATAATCACAAATTGGTACTGCATTCAAAGTATACATGGTTGAAAAATGGTCGTAATAAAAGCAAAAAATATATATTTTAAATATTTAACTGTGACACTTGTTTCTTCCATTTAAATAGTGGTCTAAGACCTCCATTAAAATATACTTTTTTTAAAACCTTAGAAAACATCCTATATTGTTCTATATTACTAAAATATAGTCCTATAAATCCTAATTTTTCTGAAATATTGATATTGGAGATCTTAGTCAAAATTCATAAGCAGATTTTTTAGTAAAGCATGGTTGCCACAGGCGACTATTTGTAACTATTTCTGGCATGAGGCAACTATGGCAACTTTTTTTGCCTGAAAGTATTAAAAAGCAACTATTTTCAAGAAAAGAAGACTTTTCTCTTCTCCTAGCTGTTTTTTTTTAGCATAAATTGGGATAACAAGCTGCAGCCTGCAAGAGCTTCTGAACACATGAATTCTTTTTTCTTAAAAAATAAAAAATGTTTTAAATTTTCAATTGGAAATTTTAGTCATCACTTTTTAACTCAATTTGCACAGATTCCATTGTAAGTTTGTTTCTAGATCGCCTTTTCAATGGTTATTGATACGAAATTCTGCACGATTTAAAAATAACCCAATTTTTAATACAATATTTACGATGCTTGAATTTCAAATTTGAGTAATCACTTTTCACAATATATATATTTATATTTGCTAAATCAATTATTGATAAAAAGGGAAAATTTTTTAGACAAAGTATATTTTTTTTATTGAAAAAGTTTTTTTGTCTAAAAATATACTAATTTTTTTATATGAAAATTTAATGCTAGAACACTAACGTTTTTATAAAAATTATCATATTTGCAACCAATTTGATTAAATGCAGGGTATCCGCACACCTGGAAAGTCATGAATTTTGATATGGAACGGTTTTGGTTAAAATCATGAGATTTGTCATGAAATCTCATGATTTTAACTATTTTTTAAAAAAAATAATGCAAGTCATGGATATAAGTCACCGAAAAGTCTAATTTTCAGAATGGATTTTATCCCTCCCCCCAATTTCATGGTGTTCCGAATATCTGAATTTGTCCTCCCCACTCACAGCCATATTTTATTGAAATATAAAATGTTTTTTTTATCATGTTCTTTAAAAATTACTTTCTTAGTGTTCTTTCCAAAAATGAAAGAAAAAACATTTCTAGAGCGAATTATCTTTTTAACTTCTGTGATTTTAGAATTTTTGTTATTATCGTTTTTATTTTATCATTTTAAAATTCTAGCTGCAGCAAGCCAGTCATTGGCGAATTTTTTTAAATTCCAAAATGAGAACAGAAAAATCAGTATTTCTTTCCTTCCAGATGAACAAAAAAATTGTTCATCTGGAATTATCTTTAATTCAAATCAAAATTTTATTGAATCAAAAATTATCTTTAGATTATAATTTTGCAGAAAAAAAGAAAATCAATTTTTTGTATTTGTTTCAACTCTTTCTTTTCTCTGTTTTTAAAATTCAAAATCTATAAATATGAAGATGCAGAGTATAACTGTTTTGGTTATACCTATCATTTCAATAAATGTTATTATA
The DNA here is from genome assembly GCF_982258835.1 of Parasteatoda tepidariorum. Lineage (NCBI taxonomy): Eukaryota > Metazoa > Arthropoda > Arachnida > Araneae > Theridiidae > Parasteatoda > Parasteatoda tepidariorum. The sequence goes on from NC_141756.1 coordinate 6,325,202, forward strand.
ATTCTTTTTTAATTTATTGTTCTGTTTTTGTCGGGAGAAAATAGTAACTTCCTTAAGTCATGAATTTGAAAATCTAAAATGTAGAAGATACCTTGTAAATAGATCATGGTATATGATAATTAAGTCATATAATAAAATTTTAGTTATATTATTGAAGAATTTGTTTTTATTTAGGCAACTATTTTCATGCTTCAGGCTACTAAAAGCAACTATTTTGCTCATTTTTTTTGTGTGGCAACCCAGTAAAGGCAAAACAATTTTATATTGTAATTACTCATTTTCTTTTAGAGAATTTACTTTTAAAAATCATAATGTTACAAAACTTACAGATTTTACATCCCATAATGTGTAAAGAATTTGTAAAATCTAAACTGCCTGTCATTAGATAGTCTACAAAATATATTCCTTTAGTAATAATAGAAATTTTCTGTTGAAAAAGTGACAGATGAGTGAAATCTCTATGTAAATGACGCTACTAAAAGAATAGAGCTGCTTTGGAAATTTCTTGAAGCCCATTGATTATCTTTGGAGCTAAGTTTTTGAATTGGAAGGTAATCAGAATCTTCCCCGATACTGTTATCTATTTTTACTTGTGAAAGCCTATCATGTGTTTTCCCAAGAACAGACATCAGTTAAAAGAGGTTTCTCAGTTAATAAAAAAATCACATTTGAAAGATCTTTAATACAGGGATGAGATTTTTCCGCTTTTTAGCTGATTTCCGTTTTTTTTCACTTTTATCTCTTGAATTTCAGCTTTTTTATCAAAAATTCAGATTTTTCTAAAAATTTCACTTTTTTTTATAAGTATTCCGCTTTTTCAGAAAACTCACCCATTTTCAAAGAGAAACACAAAATTCAAACTACATAGCTACCAATCCTTTCTCATTTTTACTTATTTTAGCTATTTTCTCCCCTTTTACTCGCAGCAGATAAGATTTTCCGAATTTTTTACCCGCCCTCCAGATAGATCCGATTTTTGTAGTTCAAACGACGCTGTTTCTGACAAGCCATTTAGAGGTCCCAAGCCTGGAGTCTGCCAATATCTCGATTCTTATTCACACGATTTTAATATCAAACATAGCTTTTCATATTTGCGTGTTGAGATTCTTATTCACGCGATTTGAATATTGTACGTCGTGCTTCGTATTTACGCCTTTTTAAAAACCTATGAAGCGATTCGTATTCCCGCAAGTTTAAAATTCAATGTCTTGATTTGCTCATGCTGTTTATAATATCAAACATTTATTTTCATTTATACGTGATTTTAAAATAAGGCATTGGGATTCGCATTCACGCATTCTAAAAATTATGCATCATAATTCTTATTTATGCAATCTAAAAATTACGCATCATGATTCGTATTTACGCGATCTAAAAATTATGAATCGGGATTTGTATTTACGCGTTTTAAAAATTCTATATCCCAGTTTGTATTTTCTCATTTTCAAAATCGTATATCTAGTTTCATATTCATGTGATTTCAAAATCCATAATTGTTATTCATATTCACACAATTTTAAGATCAACTCTCGCGATTCTTGTAAGAAGTAAATTTTTTTTAAAAATTAGTTACTATAAAAGCGACTGTTTTTCTAACGACGATTATTAGTATGTATATGTAAGTGTTACAACATCAGATAAACTGGAAGGGAATATATTCAAAACTTACATTCTGTGCTAGCAAAGAAGAAAAAATAGGATTTGTCACAAAATGTTTGAAAATGGACTAACGACTAAATATAGCAAACATAAAAGATATAGGAAACAAAAGCAATAACTTAAAAAGGGATTCAATTTAATTATTTTTTTTTTTGTTGGAAAAAGAGTTAATAGTTAAAAGAGTTAACTCATTATCAAAATTTTATTTGTAATTGCTGTTATTTATGCTATAAAATGCAAAATTCTTATCAAATAAAAAACAATTATCTAAACAGTTGCTGATTGTCATGTAATTTTTCAAACTAAAATACCAATTTTTGTATGTTAAGGAGTTACTATATATTTCTACTTCACTGTTATTGATATGTTTCAAAGGGCTGTAGTTAGATTAGACTATAACATGAACATAATGATTTGGTTCATTGTTAAAGTTTTTTTTCCCAATATAATTTAAAAAGTAATATTACTGATATATTTGCTATAAATCACATAACAGTATTTATTAAAAGAAATGAAATATTAATGTATATTCTCAGTAGTTTTAATTTGCTAAACCAAGTAGTTTTTCAAGTAATATGTGAACTGAGGAAAAATATAATTTCCAGCTTTATTTTTTCAATTGGTAATTTTTATTTTCACTAAATGTTAAGTATCAATGTAGTCGTTTTTATAATAATAGATTAGTACGCAATTGTATGTCACCACATTATTTATTACCTTAAACTGTCTGGAATTTATTATTAAAGGGCTGCGCTTGCGTAAAATTTACTATCGTGGAAATTCAGCTTTTTTGCCTTTTGGCTAATCTCATCCCTGTTAATAAGCCTGAACACCATCAAGGAAGAAGCTGTAAACAGGAAAGTTAGATGTTGGCAATATTAAATAAATGAAAGAAGAAAAAAAATGAATAAGGTGTCATATGTTAAATACAAAGCCCAGGAGAAAAAATGTACCACAAATGAAACCAGATAAACTCTTTGACCTGAAAAAGTATGAAGTCAATGATTAATGAGTCTCATAACTGGAATAAAACGAACTGAAATGCAAGCACCTCGGGGCTCTGATAGATGCTGGTCACAAAAAGTTGAAAATTACCAAAGGAAATGTGTTATAAAAAAATAATTTTAAAGAGATTTAATAGTATTTTTAAGTACATAATTTTTATCCAGTAAATGAAAAGATAAAATTTCTTGTTTTGATATTAGTAATCTATTATTAGAATCTTTTTAATTTTGTTGATAAAATAAATACTTGAGGTAAGATATTAATAAAGGTAAGAAGTTATTAATTGATTTTAGATGGCCTATTTTCCTTTTCTAAAAAGATCCTATACTTTTCAAATTGTTACTTCTATATTCCTGTTTCGTTTTTTATTTTATAACCGGTGTTGAACAGCCAACCCAATTCTGGGCTTACAGTCATCAATGTTCAACATCGTAGCCTTGTAATTTTGAACCCAACACAAGAGACAAGGGAACTCCTGGATCAAGCAATGGGACAAACTAACTTTATAGAGGACTTTTGGATGTAACTAACCCGCATTTAGCGTTAAATGGCAAGAAATGTCAGCATGAGCAGTGTTCGTATCAACCAACCACCGTTGCAATACCAATATGGGTTGCCTCATTGGGAAGCAAACGATCTCTATTCCTGTTTAAATGAAATATAAAATATTTTTACTGCAGGGAGCTCTAAATATTTAACTTTTTTATTTCGGCCTCATTTTCCAAATTATACAGTTTATTGAAAAAGCAATAATTGGGTCCTCAAATTGGTGTACATATGTCTGCATGCATTTGTGACTTAGTAAAATTAGGAATTTTATTTGACAAGAAAAAAGTAAACACCTTGAATAACTTTTCATCTAATGATCAGACTATCAAGTACTAAAAGACTCAATCTCAATGGTTCGATGGCATAACCTTAATTGTCTCCTATTAATTCATTAGATTAGTGCAGGTGATGGAATTAGACACAAAATGTCATCCCAATAGTTTAGGCGGGAGAGCAGTCAAAAGTTTGGGCCCCTTGATGTTAATTTCATTTTTTGCTTTAATTCCTTTATCTCTGGAAGTTTTTAAGTGAATCAAAACATTTTTGAATTGTCAGGCATATATATTTTTACAAATTATTCAAGTTAGCAAAACACACGGAAAAAAAATTCATTAAAGGCTTAAAACTTTTTACTGCTTTCATGTCTAAACTATTTGGACCATATTTTCCAGATTACAGCTAGTAGCTACCCGTATTTTAAAGGTCAAGAAACCGAAGTCATTGAAAAAAAGGCATGTTCGTGTAGAGAATTTTAAATATTTTTATATTAATAATTAATGTATGAAAATCAACTGGATCAATAATCTCAAAACGAAAGCACGGTGAATATGCTATCATTTTTGTATAAAAGTAAAAAGTACGGGATTCATCTTTTAGGAATTCTATGACATTATTACTATATAGTTGATTGGTATCGCTCAATTTTAAATTACATGAAAGAGAAATCGATAACTGTGAAAATACAAAACTCCATCCTTCAAAATTTGTTATTGCATTTGTTGAAATAATTAAAATTAAACTTATGACTCGAAAATCCAAATCTTTCTTAAACTGATTACTTTAAAAAACTCATTCCAAGAAAATGAGATATTCTGAAGAAGTACAAAAATCAGGAACATTAAGGAATATATTTTTATCAGGAATATCAAGACAACTATGAACCCAGCTTTACATATAAAAATATTGCCTGCATAGACATTTTTTAAACAAAAATAAATAGGACTAGTCATATAAAAAAATATTTATATTTAAAAATTATCATTTATGTAGGTAATTTTTTCAGAATCAATTTGGTCTCATCAAATATAATAAATTTTGTTTTCTTTTTCCTAGGTATCATCTTGGTTAAAATTTCAGTGGGTGCTTCATAGAGCCAAATCAGAACTATATGCATGTATGTAGGACTATCATTTTTGAGCTAATACTGAAAATTATATTTGAATTAAATAAAATAAAATAAATAGCTAAATATCCACACAAAAAACATGCAATTTAGCATTTAAATTTATTTAATTTAAACTGCATAACATTACAAAGCATAGAAAAAGTAACTTCTTAAGTTCTTCCAACAATTTATAATATCACAATTTTCAACTAAATTCAATTAAAATTGTTACACTACATAGCACATAATTGTATCAATTTCACTGGACATAAACATACAATCTGATTGTCAGTTAAAAAGCAAAGAATATATACAGTATGAATAGTAGAATATAATACTTAATATATACAGTAAAATTAGGAATCTTTTTCTTTTCATAAACATTAAGTTGAAAAAAGTAAAATAAATAATCACCAATTTTTTTTTTTTAAATTAATATTTATTACAGTTTTTAAGTTTAAAAAATTAAAATGTTACAAAAATAAGCAGTCTTCAGGAATAATTTTTTTTTTTTTTTTTTGCATTACTTTGAACTCTCATTTATAAAATTTTTGTGTAAATAGTTAGTTTTTAGACAAGATGAATTAAAAAAAATTTTCATATTATGTAATGAAGCACCACATATAACAATATATAAGTAAGAAATCTGAAAAAATATATACATTTTTACAAAACAAACTTCAACAAAAACAATGTTTTTAACTAAGCTATAAAAGTTTTTGTGAACATAGTTAAATACTGTTTAAATATTAATACTTAGCAGATTAAAGTACTAAAAAAATATGAAATAACCTGTTTTAAAAAATGTAAGTTATATTGGTAAAAATAACTACAATATATTTTCTTAGGTTTCAAGTAATTTGTAATAATTGAAACCGAGTGTATTTTTGTTATGTCATTAGACTGCATTAAAATTTATTAGATAAGTGATCTTTCTCAAGAATACTTAAACATTGCTAAGGAACAAAGAATACTAAAATTATAATTAATAATTAAAAAAGTAGAAAGTTAATTAATATACAAATTAAATGTAGCAAGTATTAGTATTAATAGCAAGTTAGTAAGTATCAATAGCAAAAGCCCACAATTTGGGTAGAATTGTATTCTATATGAAGAAAAATTCTCATTTTTAAAAAAAAATATATGGGTGATATCAATTGGCTAATATTTACAGGTTAAGATTTTAATTTAAAATTCATCAAAATTGCGATTTCTACAACAACAAAAAGCATTTTTACATAAAACAAGCACTCAAACAATATCACATCACATTAGTATTCAAAGAATCAGCAAGAGATTCTGAAATATTTTTTTTTTTTTTTTTGTGGGGAAAAGTTTTAATTTTTGTTTGTTTTTTTAAAGAAAAATTCAAATTTCATAACTTTTTTTTTACAATTCTACTTACATTTACTGGTTAGGTTAGTTGTTTTAGAATCTTTTTCAAATTTTAAAAAAATGCTGACAAATTAATAAGTGGCTTTTCTAGTTTAATCTAATTCAATACATGTCGAAAAAAGACAGTCAGGATTTTTTTTAGTTTAAACCATTAAAAAAAGACAGGGTAAAATAAAAAAAGCTGACTTTCATTGGGAAAAAAAAATTAAAAAACAGATATAATATGAAATAAGCATAATGCTGTTAACAAGTTACAGTGGTGCAGTTGGATATTAGAAATGATATGAAACTGCAGTTTTGAAACTTGTTAGTTTGAAGAAATTGATTTTAACTTCGGAAGTGTAAAGAATAATTTCTAACTAAATAACACCCACTTAGAAATTGAAATACATAAATTTGAGGTTGTTGACAATTACTTGGGTTCTGTAATCAATAACAGGAAAAATATTACAAAGGAGAATCACTCATAGAAAAACAAAAACTTTATTATATGAATCTTTTTTAAGATCAATTTTAGCATATGCTTGCAAAACCTGGACCATATCTTGTACAAATGAGGTCATGTTGGGTATCTTTTAGAGAAGGTCTTGTGAAATATTTTTGGAGGAATTCAAACTAAAATTTCAACTTCCAAAAATAATGTAGAAAGATAAACGAAATGTAGAAAGCTAAACGAAAATTGTAAGTAAAAATTTAAATGAGCAAATATTTTATTATGAATTTACTTTTAATGTTATAAATTGAAAAAATATATATATTTCGCTCTTCCCGTGCTTATTAAACATAATATTCTGTATCTTGTTTCAAACAAAAACTAAACAATACAAAAAACTATTTTGATGCAGTTTTAAGACACCTAATGCTTTATAATAATTTCATAGCAAATTTTAGCTTAGCAATATTTAGTACATTTTTTACTGAATAGTAATCACAATATTGAATTTAATGTCACAGATATTAATTGAGAATAATAAAATAAAAAATAACAAAAAGCCAACAAAATCAAGCCAGCTTTTTAATAAAAACCGGCCAGCCTGGACTTCTTCAAACAGAGGTCAGCTTTTTTGAACCCTGAAATTTTTCAAAATATTTCACATTAAAAAGTTCCCAAAATACTTGTGCACCCCCATCTGATATACACATCATGTTATAAATGATAAAGTTATACTTTTTTCACTTTATTACAAATTTTATATTACTTGTTTTCTTAAAAATATGTTTTAACAAAAATATTTATTTGAATACATATCACTTGTATCGTCGCTTCAAAGCAAAACCTAAAGCAGCACCAGCAACTAAAGTTCCAACAACAATGGCCGTAGCACCACCAAAAACAGCAGCAGCACCAACAAGAGCCATACCTTTAACTCCATCTATCAAAACAACAAATTGAAATTGCAATCAGAAATTTAAAAATAAGCATTTTCTTCAACTCTATAAAATCATTAGTCAGCCCTCTACATGTCGACTCCTGGGCAAAGTTGTAATAAAATTTCTCCTACTTTCCCATTTTGGTATGGGTTAATACAAGAAAGCCTACATCTTTCAGTTCGGAAAAAGTTGAAGAAAAGGCTCAGAGGGTTAAAGCCGTCGAGATAGATTATAATTTCTGCATACTAAGCAAAAATGGACTTATACTATTATTTATATCTGAAGAAAAGGAAAAAAAAAGAAAGAAATCGTAAAAGTAAATAGAGACAAATTTAATATTTTTTTCAAGTTAATTTTTTCATAAAACATCAGAACAGAGAGAATGATTATTTAGCAACTGAAAAAAAAATTATTGTTAAAATCAGTTTTATAATCTGATTCCTAATTTTTTCTTAAAAAGTGAAACAGGAAAATTCACACCAGTAATATTTTTCCTTATTATTCATGATTTTTTTTGGGGGGAGGGGAGGGAAGATAAATTTTCCGAGTATTGCTTTAAAATGAAAGTAATAATTTTTTTCCCATTAAACATCAAGTTTTAAATTATATATATATATATATACATATATTAGGCTTTGACACACTTAATAGCACAAAACAATTAATAAATAAACATATAACTATATTAGTTCATATGTGAAAAAATTAGTATTTGTCACAACATTGCAAAAAAATACTTAAATTACCCCATAATTTATACTTTATAATTAAAAAAAAAATGGTAATAATAAACAAGAAAATAAGACAACATTCAAAACATTAGGAAGTTAGACTTAAAGTTAGTTTTCAATAGATTTTTGTAATTCGGTAAGGGTAAGGAAAAAATTAAACAATTATAGAAAATCAATAGCAGTGGTGGCATTACTGTTAGAACAAGTCACCTCGGTAAACATATAATCAAAAAACTACTTTAAGTAGTAGATATATATTTAAAATGAGAAAACAATAAACATCTAACATGTGGTTTTTCTAAATAGAATTATTGAGCATATGAATATTACAGAATGATTCTAAATGTATTCTAATGTGATTCTTATGTATGATTCTAAAATCTACGATTTCTTAACTGATTCATACCAAATTTGGTATAAAAAACTTTGAAGACAAAACGGTCATTAGTGTCTACTTTAAAACTCCCTCTAATAACTGGTTCGTATGACACAACCCAAAGAGTTTAGTTTTTTGAAAAAATAAGGTAGATATTTTAAAATCAATCATTTTCCAGCTTACAGTTTTATTTAATCAAAAAGGAGTTTCATTGGGAGTTCATAGCATAATTTAATTATTCATCTCAAGTTTCTTTTGTTAGATTAGCATAAGTAGTTAGATAATCATGTTCATAGTTCATGTTCTTAGTTAGATGATCATGTTTATTTAAGGTAGACTGATTAAATACAATACATCAGTGAATAAGTTTTTGAAAGGTATAAGAAAACATGCATCTCTTTGTATATTTCTAAGCTTTTAAGAAGCTTAAAACGTTTTTTGTAAACGGGTTTGTCAATTAAGTAAAATCAATGGGTAAAATAATTGTGTATTAAGTCTGAGATATTGTGATAAATCTTAACTAACATGAAGATGAACGGATGAAGTTTAGGTTTGCAGAAACGCATCCGCACAACAATGATCGCTGCAGAATATTTTTCATCTCTAAGTTTCCATTTTACTTTTAAAAAGCAAACAAACAAATTCAAATTGCTAAGACTTCTTTGCTATTTGAATACACACTTAAATGTACAGAGATTTAAGCCATTTTTTTAGCATCATTGTTTAAAACTCATCTTAAACTGAAACTACCTATACTTTTTATGTATAAGTTTTGAAGACGTTATGTTTGAAAATTTTGCAATTTCTATGTTAGATTAGACTAAATTTTACAATAACCTCTTGTCTTACAGGTTCAAGCTGCAGCACAGACAATTCGGTGTTATGAATACAGTGCTGCAGATTAACTTAATAAATTCTGCTACCAGTGGCATAGTTAACTTTTCTTCTGGTAGTTTTGATAAATCTAACACTGAACAGTTCCCAATAAGAGCAATAAATAACAAACAAAAATAAAATCAAGTAATGCATTCAGTGCAGTGCTAAAAAATGTAATTGGTAATACTGTGATATTAATTCCTCAGAAATTATGTTAAAAATATTAGTGACATAAATAACAATTGAGAATTACAAAGTTGATGAATGGTAACTCTTGACTCTCAAGAATTAGTTCTGAGAAAATAAAACATTTGAAGTTAAAAGTAAAAATTTAATGCAAAAACTTAAGCATGTCTAAAAAGAAGTATGTGTAGTAATTTATCCTTTTGTTAACAAAAATTAATTGTTTTATAGATATAAATAATGGTATTACCTTTCTTCAATTGTTTATCAATATATGCTTTCAATTGCTCTGCTTGGACATTTGTCGATTCCACACTTAAGAAAGCATCGATATATTTCTTTGCCGTGCAATAATTCTGTTAAATGCATGAAAAATTTAATTCAAACAAAGAATTACATTTGAAAAAAAAAATGAATATAAGCATATTGGGTATAAGAAATTATGAAAAACAAAATAATTGATGAAGAAAAAAATTGCAATATTTTTTAACTTTTTTTAATGGGAGATTTTCAGTTTTCTACAAAATAGTTATAATTATTTTTACATGTGCAACAACCTGAAATAAGTAAAATCATTTTTACGAGTTTAAACTATATAAAACACTCATGGCATTTCCAGCATCCTATCTTTTGGAGAAAAATAAGGAATACGAATACAATCCTTTATAACATAAACAACTGCTGCTGGTTAGGGATACACATAAATCAAGTCAACCAAAATTATCAAAAATAAAAGCTATAATGTACAAAAATGAACTATACAATTTTTAATGCTTGAAGGATGCTTAATTTTTATAATTTTCCATTTACAATGATTAGAATAGATGTGAAGTTGATCAAAATAATATGAAATTCATCTCTCTCATACACAGCTTAGAATTATTTTTAAATTATCAAGGATAATGGTTATTTGATTCAGAAATAATAGCTCGGTTAACCACTAGGGAATATGTCAGTATCGGAAATAAGGTTAGTAAAATATGAAAGCTGAAAAATTAATACCTTTTGCTTGGTTTCTGCTACAGATAAGTAAAATAAGCTATCCCTTTTAAGTTCTTCTGAGCCTTCTTTAAATATTTCTAAAAAATTTTTTTCAATTAAAAGCAACCCACAACTAAAATTCACAAATTGTCATAAAATTTTTCCATTTTTACAAATCATATGACTTTAATTTTTTTAATTTTGAAGAAAACAAAACAAATAATACATAAAATAAAATGTTGCCTGCTTGATATCTGGCTTTATGCACTCAATATTCCTAAAATAAAAACTAAAATTTGTAGCAAGGTGCGTAGCAAAATCTTTTAACAAAAATAAGCACCTTTTAAGCACTCAAAAAATATTTTTAAGCACTATATACATTAACAAAATACAAAATAATTTTAAAAGACTTTACATGATCATGATAAAATAACTAGTTTCTGACAAAGAGCTCTTTTTTTAAATTATATTAGCTATTATAAAATGATTAAGAGACTTTTCAGTTCAATATCAGAGGGTGGAAAATGAAGACTGAAATTAAGAATATCTTGCAAGAGCAAGTATATCTTGAGAGCAAGAATCTCACCAAACCCAGCTTAGTAGACGCACATGCGGACTCACAAGCATTTCAACAAACATGTCAAACGATTAGTGCTTTCATACGCTACCTACCGACGGTACGTCGAAATAGATTGCGGTTGAATGAATTGTAAAAATGTTGAATAGTACAATGTGAAAAAGCACACTTTTGCATAATACATGGTAAAAACAGACACGGTTAAAAAAAATCTTCTTTTCAAAAATGGAAAATTAAGCCCTTTTTAAAAACACCCAATAAAAAAAGCACCTTTAAGGGAGTTGTAAAATTCATGTTCAAAAAATGATGAACAAAAAATAATTAATAAAAATTGCAAAATTATTTGGTAAAAATCTAAAAGCACCTTTTTTAATATGCAAGCTACTGCTTTGCCCATTTAAAAGATTGTTCATCTAAAGAAAGGGGTACCCTATATGATATCTTATTCATAAAAGACTGCCAGGGATTTTAAAAACTGATCATAATGAGACACAACTGCTCTGAAGTATTGGTCTGTAGTTTTACTGCAACATTGTCAAACATTGCAAGCATTCATGAAGACATATGATTGCTAGAAGATGAAATTATCTTTTCTCAATGAGTAGTTGTTTTATTTTAGAACTTAATTTTTTTCCTCTTGTGCATGGAAGATATTTAAAGAACTGTCATTTTTAAGCACAAAACATTTACAAAATTTAAAGAGAAAGAAATTTTTTTTATCTAACAATAAGATCAAAACGCATATTTACAATGGAATTAAGTGCGTTAAAAATTTATTACTTAAATGCGTGATTCGAGATATCTATTTAGAAATATCACATTACAAATTAATTCAACCTAATTACAGCCAATTTTTCTTCAAAGTTTATCCAAAGTCAAATCTGCGTAGATAAGTCTCTAAAAAATCTGTGTAAAAAAAAAAGTCATTATTGTGTGTAGGACTGGGCTATAAATCGATATATCGCGACATATCGATTTAACGCCTATATCGGCAAACCGATACAGCAACTTTCATTCCAAGCGATGCATCAGAAATCTGATTTAAGCGTCGAGTGAAGAAGACGATATAACGATATAGCGATACACGCAAGGACTTTCTCTTACGTTCCGATGCCAACTCGCGCTGTGGAAGACGATATTGTTTCGTTATGTTGAGACGGCCTTGACTGATGAGCGGTAGAATCAGAATCACTTTTGAGACCTTATATCGTTATATCACATGTTCGTTTTCGCAACTTCGCGATTTGAAATCGTTTCTTGTAGATTATTTTCAATGGGATTAACTTCGTGATCGCCGTCGTAACCTTGTTCTGAACGCAATCTATTATTGAAAAGAATTTATAAAGAAAAGTTTCTTCATTAATTAGGTAAGTTTTTTATTTATTTTCTGACAAAACTTTTTTTATATTTTTAAATGTGAAAATTATCGGAAATCTAATTTAAGGCATCCATAAGGAATTACAAAGTAAATAAATTTGTTAGGTTATTTTTTTACTTTCTTTTAATTTATTAAAAACCTTTCGGATAAAACTTCTAATAATTTAATGGGCTTCTATTACTGATTTTAAATTTATAAATCTTGAGTTGTTTTTATTTTTAGAAATAAAGTTAAAACAAAACTTATTTTTTGGACATAAGTCAATAAACTTTATTTGTTCAAAAGAATGTGAAAAGTTTGCGAATTTTATTCATTTCTTTTTTTTTTTTATCAATTACTACTTCGTTTTATTAGAGAGTAAAATCATTATTTTTTTTTAATTTTCGTTTTATATTATTAGTTAATTGGCTAAATATATTACCGAATATCACAATTCTTTTGTTTTTATTTTTAAGAATTTAATTAAGAAACTTTGCCTTACTTTGTTTTTCGTTCATAATTCGGTCATTATTTAATTTAATTGAATTATTTATATGAAATAATAATAAAAATAGTGTTTAAGAAGCATTTTTTTTTCTAAAATTTATTTAGCTCTTTGTTTTAAGCATACAAATAATTTTTTAACGAACTTATTTTTTAAATTTTGTTCCTATGCTGTTAGGTAAATATATTGATAAATTTCACTTTTATTTATTTTTTTATTTTTAAACTAAGAAATCTTTTGTTATTTGCGTGGTCATTTTTAGAAAATATAACAAAACTTGTCTTTACTTCTTCATTAAGAATTTGAACATTACGATCGAACTTAATAATTCTGTAATTATTTACGCATAATAGTACAAGCAAATATTGATTTGTTAAAAAAAGTTTCTTTTTTAAAAAAAAAATATTTTTAACACTTTGTTTTAAGTGTATAATGAATTTCTTAACAAACTTTTTTTTTAATTTTTTAAATTTTCTTTCAATAATTTCAGCTAGATATCTTTATAAAATTCCCTTTTTATTTTTAAACTGAGAAATCTTTCAGAGAACGAAAATTTTAAGAAATTATTACAAATCTTATGTTTACTTTTTAGTTTAAAATTCGAACATTTTTAATTTTAAACTTCGGCTTTTAGTCAATCTAACTTTTATTTTAATTAAAATATATTTTGAAATTTTAAAATCAGCTTTTGTTTAATAACAATATTTTTTTTCATTAAGGGTGTTTTAGGGGTTAACTTAAATTAAGACTGCTTATACCTTATAAACGATAAAGAAGTGCAAATATTTCATTCTGTATCTACACACATTTTTTCAATAAATATTTTAAGTAAGATTTGTACATCTTAGTCAATTTATTTAATATCTTTCTTAAGCAAAACATATATATTTTCAAATTTATAAATTGATTTAAATCAATATGCGTATGAAGTCTTGATAGAAATCTGACTTTCTGTGCTTTAAAGTAAATGAAATTCAAAAATACTATATCGCGATACATCGCTATATCACGATGCAAGACTGACGATATATCACGATTTATAATTTCTAATATCGCCCAGTCCTAATTGTGTGTGAATGAGAACTTAAGAAAGAAAAAAAGAGGGTGCTGGTAAGGGTGGAAAAAATGCTGCGTTAACAAGATTTTGCGTAAATAACAAAAATAAAATTTTAGATTAATGAAACCCTTAGAAATTTTTGTCGGAATATAAATTATTATTGCGCAGAAGAACCACAAGCCTGTTTATAATATGATATTATTTGAATACCAGAGCATATTTTACTAAAAATTGGAAAAACCATCAAATATATATAATTGATATAAAATAATTCAAGCTTTATGAAAGAAATACATGCAGAGATTTTATTAAAACTACATAATATTAGAACACAGACATTTTTATAAAATAAATTAAAGTGTTGGTCTAATAAAATTAATTATACCTTCAAAGAGAGCAGAAGCTTTTTTCAGGTCTGATATTTTTTTACTATGGGTTAAGCACCATGCATATTGGAATTTAACTTCAGGGTCAACATTATTGGTAGCCAATTGCGCTTCATAATTATTACGATGCTCCTAAAATGAATATATGTACATAAAACATTATGAAATTTGTTCACTACAGTAATAAAAAGAAAACAGAGAGAAATTAGGTAGGTAGGTAATTTATGTATGTCGCACTAGAGATGCACAATGAGCTATAGACGACGGTCTGGGAAACATCCCTGAGGATGATCCGAAGACATGCCATTGCAATTTTGATCCTCTGCAGAAGGAATGGCTCCCCTGTTTAACAAGGACCAATATCGCGCACCCTCGGTCCCTACGCAAGCTCATCAAGGTGGTCAGACCACCCGCTTTCTGACCACAGCCAGTGATGCTTGACTTTGGTGTTCTACTGGGAACTGTGACTTTATGATGAGTCCACTGGGGGACGAAAATTGAAGATAAACATCTGCATTTACTTTCCTACGAATTCGAACCTAATCGATTGAATGCAAAACAGATTTTTATACTTTTGTATTACGTTCTATGTTGCTAAAATTCAGCTTTTTCTAGCACTATGCTCTCTAAATGCACAGATACTTTAGAATTAAATTTCAAATGACCCATTAAAGAAATTTTTTAAATGGCACAGTGAAATTTATTTCTTAATAACTTCAAACAAAGTGCTATGAACATTAAATTTTAAGGGGTGGGATGAAATTGAAATACACAGAATAGTTATTTAAATTCAACATTTAGTGACAAAAAACAGAGTGTAAATTAATATTATTTATTAAAATAAAGAATATGTAATAGAATTAATCTTCATACCATAATTGTCATTAAAATGAAGACCAAAGAATAACAAAAAGTAAAAACACATGTTTATAAAAATAATTGTGGTGATTTTTTTTTCTGGCTAAAATAACAGGGAGGAAAGTATATCAAATAAAATTCCCTTTTAATTTACAAATTGAAAATGAAAGATTTTTGTTTTAACCAATTCATTAAGCCACTATAGTAACTGATTTTCACAACCACATAAATAAAAATTTAAAAAAAGGAAGTGCTATACTAGTGATTACTTCATTTTAGATAGCTTTGATAAATTATAACTGCAACATCGGACACAAAGCATCATGCTTTAATATTTCTATTATTTAAAAATTTTACTGGAAAGCAAGCTGAACTTCCAGAGAGTTAAGCATAATAAAAACAGAAAATAAATATATTGGTTATATAACAAACAACAGGAAAATTGCAACAAGAATTTGACTTGGTTTAAAACACTATATAACTTAATATTGATTATAACAAAAAAAATACATGGCTCAAAAACCTAAGTATATCTTTTATTTATAGATTTTAGTAGAAAACCAGTTTATTTTTTAGAAGGTCAAGATCAAAAAAATATTAACAGAAAATAAATAAATTTATCAGATGACTAACATTAAAAAATATGCAAATTATAATAATAATTTAATTTGTTTGTATAAATAATAAAGAAAGAACGAAAAATGAGCATATCTATGATTGATAAATATTGCCTGAAATGAAGTTTAAGGAACTAATAAACCATTAGAGATCAGATAATTAATAAATTTTACAGATAACTAACAATAAATTAACTTGTTACTACCAATAATTAACAAAGGACATAAATCTGCATTGATATAAAACTAAGCAAAGCTCTGTATCTATTATTTACAAATTTAAGAGTGAAAAAAAATTTATTTTTTGGAAGAAAATAACAGAAAATTATTAAATTTGCCAGATAACTAACTAACCAACAATAAATGAACCAGTAATTAACAAAAGAATTGGTATCTATAATTAACAAAGGAATTAAAAGTGCATTGATAAAAAATTATGCTGTCGTTGTAGTTCATTTACGTCACACTAGAGCTGCACAATGGGCTATTGGTGACGGTCTGGGAAACAACCCTTAGGATGATCCAAAGATATGCCATCACAATTTCGATCCCCCGCAGAGGAGATGGAACCCCCGCTTCGGCAGCCCGACGGCCTGCACATGAAGTCGAGCACTTTACGGTAGAACAGTTTAACGACGACCCATATCTCACACCCTCAGTCCCTACGCAGACTGATTCCAAATGGTCACCCATCGGCACACTGACTTCGGTAATCTGCTGGGATTTAAAAGTAAATAGAAATAAATTTAATAGTTTTTCAAGTTAATTTTTTCATAAAAAATTAGAACAAAAAAAAAGAGAACCTGAACCCTGACCTGACACCTGAGCATATCTATTATTTACAAATACTACCTGGAAAATATTGTTTGTTTTTTTTTTTATAAGAAAATAACAACAAAAGACATATTGACTGATCACTAAAAAAAGACTTAGTTGCACAAAGTACATAATTAAACACAAAATCCATTTATAACTTTTGATCTGGTGAACGGATTTTCACGCACTATATGCTATCTTAATGATTCGGAAGTCTAACCTTTGATAATTAGAGAAAGCGATATTTTAAATTGCGTATTTACTCACAAAATTGAAAAATTTTCACTAAATGAGCAAATTTGTTTTTTTTTTTTTTGTTTTTTTGCATGCATTTATTAATTAGCACATTTTACGTCGATCTCCAGATTACATGTTAGTACATGAAAATCTGAACATCGAAGGAAAACTTATTTGCGTGTTTTTATATTTTTATTTAGAGTACAAAATAAAAAAAAAACAAAGAAATAAAAGTTATTTTGATATTAAATAAGCAAATCTCTAAAACCTGAGTATCTTCATCAGAAACAGAGTAGTTGAGAAGTGTTTTCATATCATCTTCATCCAGAAACTCTAAATGAGTTACATCATTTGACATTTTTCTTCTTCTTTTATCTATTAATATGTTAAAAATTAATATTCCAATGTTAATCTTTCAAGCACTAGACTTCAGCTGGGATAAAAATTTATATTAATAAAGTATAGCTAATTATTATATTACTTTTCGTCACGCAATAGGTTTTGATTTGAAATCATACGATCAGCTTGTTTATTTATTATTACGTTTCCGTCTATCCAGTTTTGTTCGGTCACAACTCTAATTAAGTTCTAATAAGCAGATTTTAAGTGACGTCATCTAAAGAGCCATCACGCACTTCGGATAACAATCTAGAGAAAGGAATCTGATTGGTGAGTGCTTCGCTGGACGATACATTTCACCAATCAGGTTCTCATTCTTCCTGGAGGAGAGAGGAAGTGCGAGATTTGCATGCAAGGAGAATGACATTTAAAATACAGGCATCTAATGGGGGAGAGCCTTAGTTTAAATGTTTAATATGAGAAACTGTTTACGTTTTGGCTTACACAAAACTCGATTTACTTTACGTTCTGGTTTTACTAAACTCTGTTGGAAAAGCAATATGGTCCATTCCCCCTGGTATCGGAGCCACAGACGGTTCTTTGACACTAAAATGTGACAGGCAGGGACAAACTGCTCTCAGTGGCCATCTCAGAGCTATGTCCCTCTCGGATGGTTTTAGAATTTATGACGTATGCACCAGATGCTCCTTTGAACAGGCTTCCCCAACTCACAACTTGAAGTAACAGTGTGAGTCAACGTAATGTCTCTAAAAATGCTTGATCACCACCAACTCTGTTTAGTATTTAAAATTAATTAAAGTAATAAGCGAAAGAGTTACGTACTATGGGAGAACAATTATTACGATCTTCTTGGTACTTCATCAATGATCTTGATCTTCCTGAGGCTCTTTGGCTTCATGGACCTAGTCTAGCCCTGCTGACTTTTGGGATGGCAACAACAAAATTTTAAAGTAAACATTTTAGGATACCATGGTTATAAACTATCAAAAGAAGATATGCTTTCTATGGAGTCAGCATTGTTGTAACTGTTATTCAGTTTATACTATTACTTACAAATTATATTTTTTTGGTTAATCCGGATATAATTTTTTAGTTAGCTTCTGAAACTTATCTCCACGACTCTAAAAGCTTTTTTCATAAAGCTATAAATGTAATTAATATAAAAACGAATTCGTACAAAAAATATTCAATAATTATAATTTAAATAATTTAATTCAATAATGTTACAAAAATTTAGGTATGATATCGAAATTTTTAATCAAAGAATGAAAACGATTTAATCGAATTCAGAAGCCAAATTTGTCTTAATTTTAACAATTTAGAAACACAAATAAAGCAAAAAAGGAATTTTTAAAGATATGTGTGTTATAGCAAAAACAGCACTTCATCAGGGCAATAACGTACGGAAGTCTTTCTGACGCCAGTGGTAATACCAAAACTGATTGTGCCCCGAGGCCCCATAATGGATAAACTAAATAATAAAATACATATTAAAATGAAACTAACCATTACGGCAACAGGCCGTAATGGTTAATCTTGGCATCCACAGCAAAAATTCTTAAAATTACTTCTCAAAAATAAAAGTTTTTTTTTCTCCAAACAAAAAGAGGCAGGCTTACTACCGCAATCAAATTATGTTTATACCGATACGCGTAACGTAAGACCGAAACAAAATTTTCAGAAAACTGAATGTTCATATCTTTGAAAAATTCATGCAAACAAATATGTTTAAAAAGCTAATCTATATTTTAAATCTAAAATATAATTAAAAACATTTCCTTTATTTTAATTTTTTCGAAAAATGTCACCCTTATGAGTTAACAAACATTATTTTCAAGCATTCTTTTATTTGAATGCATACATATACTGAAAGAAATTTTATGTTTAATTCAAACACTACACTTTATATTGCTATCCAGGAACTATCTGAACATGAAACGTAAATTTTCCTAACGTTAGTTAGGGTTCGTATACATTTTCTTCTCTCTGATATAAATGTAAGGTTCGCATAAGTTTAATTTTATTACAGCAGAGATTTGTTTGATTTGTTCATTTTACGTCGCACTAGAGCTGCACAATGGGCTATTGGCGACGGTCTGGGAAACATCCCTGAGGATGATCCGAAGACGTGCCATCACAATTTTGATCCTCTGCAGAGGGGATGGCACCCCCGCTTCGGTAGCCCGACGACCTGCACGCGAAGTCGAGCACTTTACGGCAGAACAGTTTAACGAGGACCCATACCGCACACCCTCGGTCCCTAAACAGACTGATCCAAGTGGTCACCCACCCGCACACTGACCGCTGTCAGTGATGCTTAACTTCGGTGATCTGCTGGGAACCGTGTCTTAACGATCAGTCCACTGCGGGACTATTACAGCAGAGAAGATTAGATTTACAAATTACGATTATTTAGATTTACGAATTTCTGAGAGAACAGAAATAACGTGTGAAATCAGTGTTGGAGAAGGACAATTGTCCATTGATGTGATTTAAGGTAAACCAAAACCATATATAATGTGGGAAAAAGATTATTAAATTTCTTTTTTTTTTTCTTTCCTAAATAACGGTAGGGGAAAATTGCTGCACATTGTTAGAAAGGGACTTCCTGAACAAAAATTTTAACATGTTATTTTTAAAACTTTGTATTTAAACTTTTTTCAGTAGATATTAGGTACTTAAACTAATATAATGTTATGCATGTTACGCTCTTATATATCTTAATGGGAAAAATTATGAGAAAACTATATTTCATCTCTATTAAATTTCTATTATGAGAAAGCTATAACTTTTTAGATATAAAGGCAAATGAAAAATGGGGCTAACGAATATCCATTTAAAGAGTTTTGAAAATAAAAAATCATCAACGAATGCCCCATGCAATGTGCTGTCTTTACAATATATATATATGTATCATAGAATTATTAAAAACGGGTCATAGCTTTGTAGTTTTACTGGAATCCTAGACTTTACGACATATTTCGATAAATAACATTCGTTCTTTAAAAATAAACTATATGACGTTAAAAAGGGTTGTATTTGATTAGAGCACTAAAAATGACGCATCTTATACTGAACTCGCACTTAACAAATCAAATGC
The DNA here is from genome assembly GCF_982258835.1 of Parasteatoda tepidariorum. NCBI lineage: Eukaryota > Metazoa > Arthropoda > Arachnida > Araneae > Theridiidae > Parasteatoda > Parasteatoda tepidariorum. The sequence continues at coordinate 6,345,582 of NC_141756.1, forward strand.
GAGATAAATTGTGACATTGGGCGATTCCATGAAAAAGGGGAAAAGCATCGGAAAATTCAAATAAGAATAATGTTATTATTTTGGATTTTTTCTGAATTAGAAAGGTTTGAAGTTTGATAATTTATAAAAATTTTTTTTGAGAATTCAGTTTTTTAGTGTTGGTGCCCCATTGAACATTGGCATTTGCTTGTTCTGATTTGGGTGAAGAGCATGGTCAGATTCTGAAAATCAGTAAGTTAACATTATCTTCCTTTCAAAATGTTCCAAAGAATAAATATTGTTTATTACACTTAGTAGAAGTATTGTGCAGTGTTAAAAGAACTTTTTGTTGTTAAATTCACTTAATTATATAAATTTCAACTTAACATTAATGCATGTAACGTAAGTTACCAAAAACTAGGAAAAGTTTTTATGTGTAAAAAAAAAACATGTGATACAAAAGTAAGAATATTATTTTTTCTTTCTTAGAGGCTAGCACTAAATAAGTAGCAATAGTTTTCCTTTCAAATATTATTTATTTATTGTTTTGTGCACTATTCAATATATGCAGGCCCGGACTGGCCAGTAGGCAGACCGGGCAAATGCCCGGTGGGCCAGTCTGGCCTGAGGGCCGGTTGGACCGATCTAGCAGCGCAATTTTTTTTATACATTGCATGAATTTCAAATAATATTGCTCAAATAATAATATTCAATAACATATATATGATATTTGTAGTAATAATAATGTTTTAATATACAGATCATGCGTGCCACCCATTTTTTTCGAGAATGGAGCAAATTTGAAGTATTAATCGATTTGAAATAAAAAATCTAATAACTAAATCGATCCCAAGGAATTCAATAGTGATATTGTTAATTCCCAGAAGTAGCCGGAAGTACCGGAATTTGAACACAGTTTTGATTTTTTAAATGGAAACCTATATCTTATTTTGCATCATTGGAGAGGGTTTTCGAAAAAAAGTAACTTTTACTTGAATTTTTTTTATATCTCTTACTGTCCTCAAGATAATAGATACGAAAAAATTCTGATTATTTACTTCAATTTATCATTTTTATCAAAAATAATTCACTTAAATTATCAAAATCGCTTCATTTCTTATAAAACATGGGAAGAAAAGCACAAATGTGTTTTAATGAAGGTAAAAGACATTATGACGGAAAAAAATTTTTTTAGTGAATATGTCATAATCTATTTAATATGTATTTTTTCTCATCTATTATCTTGAAAATAGTAGGAGATATTAAGAAATATTTTAAGTAAAAGTTATTTCTTTTCAAAAACTCTCCAATGATGCCAAATAAGATATAGGTTTCTATTTAAAAAAGATATGAAATATCGTGTATATGAAAGACTTCTCGCTGTTGTAGAGTGTAAATCTTCAACCAGACAGAATGTGTTTTCCTTAGTGGATTCAGTTTTAAAGTCTTGTAATATAGATATAACAAAGTGCATCGGTAATTCAACTGACGGGGCTGCAAATATGCAAGGTGAATATAAAGGATTTTCGTCATGGCTTTCCAAAGAGTCCCCTGGTCAAATTCATGTTTGGTGTTATGCACATGTCTTTAATTTAGTTTTAGGAGATACCACGAAGGCACTAATTGAAAGTGCATCGTTTTTCAGCCTACTAAATAGCGTCGCAATATTTTTTCGTGAATCATACCAACGCATGAACATCTGGGAACAAAGTAACGAGCACGGAAATAAAAAAGGGCTCGCAACTATTGGAGAAACACGTTGGTGGTCCAAAGATTCTGCATTAAAGGAAAATTTTGGTTAATTTTCAAACTCAGATTCAACTATTAAGCCGTTATATGTCACATTGATTACATGTTTGGAAACTACAAGGGGTGATCAAATGAAGAGGTACAAAACGACAGGGTGGATACATATGTAGACTTTATTCAAAATATTCACCATAGGCCTAAGCACAACGATCGAACTGATGAACAAGCCGCAGGATTCCTTGTTCCCAAAATTCCTGTGGCCATGACGAGAACCAGTCCTTCACAGCGTCCTTGAGTACGTCGTCCGAGTTGAAGCGTTTCCTTTTCAGGTGCTTCATCAGTGGAGCAAACACATGGAAATCGCAATGCGACATGTCCGGACTGTAGGGCGGATGGTCCAACGTCTCCCACTTGAACTTGACCAGTTCCATGTGTGTGACTCTGGAGACGTGTAGACGAGCGATATCATGGAGCAGAACCACACCTTCCGTGAGCAGTCTCGGTCTTTTGCTCTTCATGGACCTGCGTAAGTGTCGGAGTGTTCCGCTGTCAGAAATCGGATAACACCTCGCTGTTCCTCAACCGTCGAATTTTGCAACGCGAACGGCATCCTGTTCTCATACGGACTGCTGCATCATTTGGACGCCGCTTTTGATAAGAGCCTCTGCTCTCTCCAGCGCATGCTCCGATCTCAGTCAGAGACTCCAATCGCATCCCGAAATGTCTCGCTACGTTCTCCCATGGCGGAATATGCAAATATTTAACTGTTACGATTTTACGTCGTTTCGTACCTTTCCATTTGATCACTCCTTGTATACAACAAAATTCAAATTTCAAACCAGATATACGTGCAAAGGCAAAAATATTTTTAGAATCATTTTGCAAATATGAAACAGTAATCACCGCCAAAATATTTTCAAGAATATTTGAAATAACTACACCGCTCTTTGCAAACCTCTGGTTTAGACATCTTAAAAGCTTTTGGAATGGTATCACACACGTGTTCAGAACTAAAAAAAAAATAGTGAGAGATTTTGAAGGTGTACAAAAAGTTACAGATGATTTCATTATTCGCGCAAGTAAGGAACTTGAAGAAACGGAAATTCAAACAAAGTTTCCATAAAAAAGATTGAAGAAAAGAAAATTGATGCCGGGTGAGACAGCGTCGAATGAAACAGTTTTTGATAATGAAACCACTGCATTTAAGATAAACGTCCATAACATTATTTTCAGCACAGTTGTAGCGTCAATGGAACGCCGATTTCCGGCAAATGGAAAGTTGTACACCGATTTTTCCTATCTAGATCCGAAACGTTTCCCTGAAAAATGTCTTAACAAGCTTCAATCTGGCGAACTAAATGAGTTAAGCAAACTCTTGCTAAAATTTGACGAAACAGCTATAGGTGAAAATTTGCAGATTGAACTAAGAAATTTAGTTTTACGTTGGGAAAAACTGAAAAACTCAGACTTAGAAGATTATAAAATAATCACAGATCATTCAAATGAAGATAATAACGACTTTACTTTGGAAACAAAAGAAGAAGTAACTCTAAAATGTGAGACACGCAGTGCTTGCAAAAATTGTGTTATTTGTTGCTACAAGATGTTAAACAGATTCAATTTATTGACCAATTCTTACAATTTAATTAATCTAGCATTAAAATTTTTACTAACATTGTCAAAAAGTCAGGTGGCTTGTGAAAGATCATTCTCCACATTAAAAGTAATTAAAAATCGAATGAGGAGTACTTTATCTTCGGATAATTTGAATGCTCTCATGGTAATGATAATAGAAAAAGATCTATTAATGAAATTAGATAGCGACGACATAATCGATAAAGTGTCAGAAAATAGTGAGCCTCTTCAAAAGTTAAATTAAATTTTAATTTAATGACTTTTGAAGACGCATTATATATATATTTATAAAATTTTTTATATAAATCATTCATGTATGCGTAGTATAATAAATATTTTTATTTACTCTTCATCTTTCACCTTTTTGATTTTATCAACATATGTTTTCTCATAAGAATCATGTATTTTAAACTGAAATATATTTTATAAAGGATTATTCAGCAATTTTTATCTACTTTCTTACTTCGATAAAGTAACTTACGTTCATGAGAATTTATAAGTAAAAAATGCCTAAAAATGATACATTAGGAGCCGCGGGAGCGAATGTGAAGTAGAGAGCCGATATTTCTGAAATGCCCGGGCCGATTTTAGATCCCAGTCCGGGCCTGAATATATGTAACGTAAGTTAATGACTTGCATGTAATGTAAGTTACCAATGTGAAATGAGTTCATTTCTTTTGAAAATTGGCATATAAACTAAATAAGATGTATCCAATTACAATAACAAAGTTTAAATAAATAAACACTGACTTAGGATATTAATTTTATTGAAAATCTTTGCATTAAATCATTTTATTGGGTGTTGGCATTCATATGTTTGCAAAGTTGGACGAAATCTCTCTACAAGCTAATGGTGGCAAGAAGAAAGTACAAGCATGTTATTTTCTTCATTCAGTCCGAGAAATGTACTAAATGTTTATGGAAAAAAATCGAAAATGCAAAATTGGAAAACTAAGTCCTTTGAGCTCCGTCCAAAGCATGTCTTGCTTAGTTACAAACCTCCTAGAAATGTTTGTCTTTGTAAGTATCACGAAAACTTCGGATAAGCTACTGATGCCTTCAGAAAATTCCATAATGTTCCATCTTACGCAATTCTTCAGAAAATTATTTTTATGTTCAGAAAAAACAGATGAGTGCTGGTCTGGAGAATGTGTGCCGGTGGATATCAAAAATGTTCACATCTGATCAGATGGGCTAAGGAGTCAGTTCAAGAATCGATATATTAGCTCCGGTCTTACCTGTTTTTGAGATTCATCATGGAAAAATATTGATGTGGAATTATTTTGCCACGTCACACGGCAAGAGTCCTGTTGATGGGACAGGTGGATCTATTAAAGAAAGTGTAAGAAATGTCGTATTGAAAAGAAAACATATTGTCATCAATGCCTCTGAGTTTGGGGCAGCAACACAAGAGCATTGAACAAAAATAAATATGGTAGAAATTAAGAAGCGTCAGAAAAAGTTAATCTATTCTCAAAGCTCCTCAGATTAAAAACATTAAGCAGATCCACCATTTAAAAGTTCAAGAAGGTATACCAGAAGGGTTTTTTAAGTGAAAGATGTTGAAAAACAAAATGATGAATCCAAAATAAAAGCTGGAGATTGGTATATGGATAGATACGAGGAAATGTTATATACTGGTGTGGTAATGTCTGTTGAAGAGCAAGAATTTAAAGTTAATGAAATGGCTGCTGTGAGAATCTATTGGAAATGACCAGGAAAAAGAGATGAAATATTCTACCAGAAAGAAAGCATGCTGAAAAGAATTGAGCCCCTATACTAGTTAATAACAGAGGACATTATAAGTGTGCATAGTAATGTCTGAATCAAGTGTGTAAATCAAAAGTTTTTTGAGTTTACTTCATGTACACTTTTTCTCCCTTGCACTATACTGTTTAAATATGTTAATTTGCATTTGTACATTATTGGAGTAAAAATTTGATGCAAAGGGAATTTCGTAACGTAAGTTACCCATTTAAAAAAATTATATTTTATTTAACTTTTGAAATAAAATCTTAAATCTAGGCATAATAAATATTTAAACATGTCAGTAAAATGATACATATAATCTTAATCAATTAACATTTGTATAAGAACAGAATTTTGCCTTCAAGCATATTTATGCCATTCCCTTTTCAGTAACGTAAGTTACCACACTAGTGTTAGATTTTTACACTGCTTAAATTGAAAAATATTAATTATTCTAATTAGTTTCCTTTTGGTTTTGATTGAAATTTTAAGAAATCATTTTATTTTAATACATGTATTAGTATTATTTGTTTGCTTCTAAGTTCTCAGTGCAATAAAGTTTCTGTGAATGTAACGTAAGTTACCATGGAATAGCCCCATTTGTTTCGCTGTAGAAAAAAATCGATTGCAAGAAACGATATTTATTATTTTTTCATCAGTTTCATGCGCACAATACGTATAGGTGATCCCAGCGTCCGAATACGCCATCTGGGCAGACTGCCTTTGGTTCTTCCACTCGCCTTCTTTTCAGTTGTATAGGATTGTACTACGATATTTTTCCTTTTCTTAATATTTTTCGTATTTAATTGTTAAAAATATTTTTTAAAATTTCCATGACGCTTTCTTTTAGAACTATGTTTCATGTAGCTTCTAGTTCCATATAGTTTCCTAACTTAAAAGATTTTAATCTATTTGAAAATCAAGACCGAAACTAACGTACTTTCTTCTTCTATGACTCTACACGCGCTAATGGTGAAAGCATGTGAAGTGTTGCTATTGGTAGAGAGTTCTGCTCTACTCCACCTGAAGCCCAGTTCTATTGCCAATTACTAAAATATGATGCAACTATATGAACTATCTTCTTTTATGGGAAACAAAATAATGGTTTTTACTCAATAAGATTTTTTTAAATTCATTTCACACGATTTAAGAAAGCAAGCTAAAAATATAAGTTGTGTAACATCATTTTAAGAGTTGGTGATGTTGAGATACGTTCGCGTTGGTAGCTTGCAATTGGATGAAACAGGCGCTCTCCATAAGAATGGTTTTTTCTTAACTTGCAACAAATTATAATCAGATCTTGGATCCCTGCTAAAAAGTTTTATAGTCAATTTTCACAATAAGACACATTGATTTTAAAAACAAATGACTAATAAATGAGTAACTTTTAGAATAAGTATAAAAGAGAATGAATAAAAAAAAACTTGTCTAATAGCTGATAACAGTTTTAATGAAAATTTGTATGAAAAATGCTTCTTAATTTTGTTATTAGCTATAATTATTTAGTTTCAATTATGTGCTGCATAAAAACAAATATATAGAACTAAATTATTGTATTAGGAAAAGAATAAGAACATTTTTATGGTTTATTTTTACCTTGTTTTTTTCATTAGAACATTTTGTTATGCATTGGAATATTTTTGTTTGTTAAACTGTTTACCTTTAGATAAATACGTGTTTCACGATTATTAAGTATGGAACATTGGCTATTTTTTCCTTTAATTTTGTTTGCTTCCTCCATTACTTTAACACCAGACCTAGATTTGAATTCCATTTGATTGCTTTTCATTGAGTACGTAATAACATTTGCGTTTAAAGCAGTATAGCCACTTTCATCCCTTGAGATGTTTTGTACTTTAACACAAAGTAAGGTTTTGTAGATATAGGAGTATTTTTATGAGGAGTAAGTTTTATGAGAATTTTAAAGATGATAAATATATATTGTAAGTCTCAGATTTATATAGTGCTTTATTTTTTTTAATTACGATTAAAATTATCCAAAATAGATAATTTTTAGAGAGATAATATTGATGAATAATTGTGTTGAAATATTGCATTTGTCAAAAAAATAACTTTTGATTACTTCATTAGAAATAAAAAAATCATTTGTGACTAATTAAATTTTTTCTTTCAATCATGGCATATGTTTTTTCAAATCAACACTTTTGATCAACTGCTGTTGTTTAAGTTCAAATTTAAAAGCTTAAAATTTACAGTTGCACATACATAACAAAAGACACCTTACTTCTAAACTTAATCTTAAATTTTTTTGTAACACATTTTCAATGAAAATAATACAGACTTTAAAATAACTCATTCAATTTTGTGTATTTAATAACTTCATTTTTAATTCTTTATAAAACTAAAATATTTTAAATTTATATTATATATTACGTTAAAGCATTTAAATAGGAGCCGATTTTCAGTTGTTAACCTGCAACTTAATTTAATTATTGTATATTTATTACTTGGTTGATCGAAAACAAATTTGTTTCATTTTCTTAGTTAGTTATATGTTTAGAGTTAAAACTTTTGTAAAATTTAGTATCTTTCTTATTTTGTAATTAATATAACAATGTGAAGATTACAAAGATCACAGATAGAACTAATTTATGAAACACATTGCAACTTTAAACCTAATCCAGGTGTAGCATTTACACAAATTTCATAATTCTTCAACAGTGCTTTTTGAACTGATTAAAAACCCAATGTAAGTATAATTAAATGAATAAATCATTTTCACAACAATGTTTCACGATTCAAATGTAGAAAAGAAATTTATAAAAATCGAATAAAAAGTTAATAAAAGAAAAATATGGTAATATATGTAAGGAAATAGTTCATTAAATTAAAATAAAAATGCTTTTAAAAAATATTCTAAAGACAACCAGAAAATTTGAACAAAAATTTGAGAGCACCATAGAAAAAATTTCCTGACTGAATGTAGAAAAAGTCACTTTTTGTCTTTTAACCATCTATAAGTTATGACCATTCTCGAAGCAAAGAATATACATAGGGGTATATAGAGGAATATACCATAGGGGTGAATATTCTCCCTTTCATATTCTTGGTTTGAAGCACCTCCCATCCACTGGTTACATCTGTTTCAATCCTAAAAAGGCACCCCCAAAATTTTAGGAACTTTTTTCGGTGAAGAATTTATAATCAGATTCAAACAAATAGGTTATCTTCTGCTATATCCTATAGATGCGCCCCAATAGCTAGATGAATATAGATAAAGCAGTGAACATTTTTCCATCTTAAAAAAATATTTTTTGACAAATGTTATAATTTCTGATCATGACATTAGACTAATAATTACCATAAAACATGCCAATTTGGAAACATTAAAAGTGCATATAAAATAGAATGTATGCATATTCTCTAAACCATTTGAGAATATGCATACATTCTATATGTTTCTAAAACAATTTAAAGCTCATAGATCTCGGCATGAGCAAATCAAGACATTGAATTTTAAACTTGCGGGAATACGAATCGCTTCATAGGTTTTTAAAAAGGCGTAAATACGAAGCACAATGTACAATATTCAAATCGCGTGAATAAGAATCTCAACACGCAAATATGAAAAGCTATGTTTGATATTAAAATCGTGTGAATAAGAATCGAGATATTGGCAGACTCCAGGCTTGGGACCTCTAAATGGCTTGTCAGAAACAGCGTCATTTGAACTAAGGATCTATCTGGAGGGCGGGTAAAAAATTTGGAAAATCTTATCTGCTGCGAGTAAAAGGAGAGAAAATAGCTAAAATAAGTAAAAATGAGAAAGGATTGGTAGCTATGTAGTTTGAATTTTGTGTTTCTCTTTGAAAATGGGTGAGTTTCCTGAAAAAGCGGAATACTTATAAAAAAAGTTAAATTTTTAGAAAAATCTGAATTTTTGATTAAAAAAAAAGCTGAAATTTAAGAGATAAAAGTGAAAAAAGCGGAAATCAGCTAAAAAGCGGAAAAATCTCATCCCTGAATATTCTATGATATCACTTCTTGTGTTGTAAAATTCAAAAAACAGCAATAACCTTGTATACAATCCTTCTAGAAATTTAAAAATAGCAAATGTAAATGAAATGCATTTATTGCAATAAGCAAAAATATACCTTAAGAAAAAGAAATGTGTGCACATTTATTAGTCTAAATTTCTTTTCAATAAATATTATTTTTTTTTAAAGAAAAAAAATTAGATTTGTTTTCATTTGTTAAGTATAGTTCTCTAGCATTCTGGACCATGATACAAAAAGGCGTTTTTTAATTTATTAACCATATAACCTTTTAACATTTCAGAGGGAAATTAATTTTAAAAAAAAAAAAGCGTATACAATTCTATTTAGAATACCAAAATCTTATTTTAACTGTCAATCAGAGTCATATAATTTATTCATAAGAAATTGACATGGTTTTTCAATTATAATATTAACATAAAATAAAAAATTCACATTAAAATATTATAATTATATGCAAAATGAGAAATATAATTTTATGTAAATGATAAAACACACAGTGTACATGACATTTGCTCAGAAGTTACAAGTACCTCATGAGTATCATTTTATCATAATACAAATAAAAAGCTCTTAATACCCCAAACAAAATTTTATAACAAAAATTTAAAACAGTCTAAATAATGCAAACACTAATTAAATCAAAATATGTTTTGCTTTCTTTTTAGAAAACCAACACCTGAAAAACAAATAAAACATTTCAAATTGACGAACTCACGAAAAATTTTAGATTTTAATATATCAACACAATATATAACTTAGTTAATGCTTCTAAAACAAGTAATTTGCAAAGGAAATAAACAGTAGATTTCATGCTCTTGAATTTGTCGATTCTATTAGAATTCAACTTCATAAATTTGACTTTTATTCAATATTAAAAATTTTACTAAATAGAAAGAAAAAAAGTACTAAATTGAAATAAAAAAGTCAATTTAAAGTTTTAAAAAATAGAAATAATAACAAGAACAAGAAATTATTTTATTGTAGTCACATCAGAAAATAATTTTAGCATTGTAACAATCATGCGTTAAAATAATTGCAAAAATACCAGAAAAATAAAACTAAAGTCCTTCAAATTTCTGTAAAAACCACCAGACCAAACTATTTAAAAAATTAAAACTAGAACCCTTCTCAGCAAGCAAGAACATTTAAATGCTATAAACAGAAAGAAAAACATTTCACAATCTGGCAACAGATCAAAGTTCAGTGAGAAATGAATTAAAAAATTATCTTCAGAGGTCAATGAAAAGATAACAGAGATCAATAGCACCTAATTAAATTGTTTCGTAATAAAAAGTAGCTTAATACATGAAATAGTATGTTGCATGCATTACAGCATATTGTGATTTTCTCAAATAAGTCAAAATACTTTAAAACTAATTATTCATTCACTAATGCACAAAACTACAGTGCGAGAAAATGCAAATGACTAGTATGTTTAAATGCTGTAAAAAGACAATTTATTAAGTATTTTGATATTTCTTTAAAATTGTTGTATTACAGAAAATGTATTACAAATGTAGAAGTATGCATTCAACTCAAATATTAATTATATTTTGATAAAATTATCATATTCAATTAATAATGTACAACACATTTTGTACAATATTGAAATGTATATTTAATATTGAACCTCAATTCTGCAATCAAATTAAAAAATAAGCACAGATTCTAATATTGATAAACATATATAGTAAGAAAAGCATTAACTTCTCCCCTTTAACTTAATATTTAATTTCTCCTCTTTAGATATTAAAAAAAAAAAACTATTTTAATTATTAATAATAAAAAATACCCTTAACTATAAAAAACTAGATATAAGCACCACTAACAAATAGTATATTCAGGAATATTTGTTTTCTTCTGAAATACAATTTTTTTTAAATAATCAGACTTAATAATACATATTTTTTTTTTTTTTTTTTGGCTAGCTAAATGAAATTTGTAATATACAGGGTATCTGCTACATTTCAGATTTTCAAATTCATGTCTAATTTCAAGAATTTTTCATGACTTAAGGAAGTTACTATTTTCTCTGACAAACACACTACAATAAATTTGAAAAAGCATTATAATAACTTTAATTGAAATGATAGGTATAACCAAAACTGTTATACTCTGCATCGTCATATTTATAGATTTTAAATTTAAAAAACAGAGTAAAGGAAGAGATGAAGCAATAAAATAGTTGAAAAAAATACAAAAGAAAAATAATTTTTCTTCCTTTTTTTGCAGAATTAGATTCTAAAGATACTTTTCTTGTTCATCGGAAAGGAAAGAAATACTTCTGATTTTTTGTTCTCATTTAAAAATATCGCCAATGACTGGCCTGCTTCAGCTATAATTTTAAATTGATAAAATAAAAAATAAAAAAATAATAACAAAAATTCTGAAATCACAGAAGTTTATAAGATAATTCGCTCTAGAAATGATGTTTCTCTTTCATTTTTTGAAAGAACACCATAATTTTTAAATAGCAGATATTTGGAGCATCGTGAAATTGGGAGGGAGGGTAAATTCCATTTTAAAAATTTGATTTTTCAGCAACATAAATACATGACTTTCTATGATTTTTTAAAAAAATAGTTAAAATCATGACATTCCATGACAAACTTTGTTCAATACCAAAATTCATGACTTTCTTTTATTTCTCATGACTTTCCAGCTGCGCAGATACCCTGAATATATTACATTCAGAGAAGGAAAAAAAAAGGTTGGTTGCAAATCATGTAATATACATGTTACATGCAAATCATGTTACATTAAAAAAAATAATAATAAAAGGTTGGTAGAAAATCACAATCACAACCACAGCTAACATGAACATAACAGTGTCTAATGAATATGAGTCAAAATTTTAAAAAAAAAAATATTTAAAGTATAACAGTTAACATAAACATGTCTTTAAAAATACCTAAACTACAACAAAACAAAGTAACAAAGAATACAATCTCAAAAATATATCATGTTTCAATTTAACAAGCATCAATCACCTTCACAAATGTCATACAAAATAATTTATACATCTTGGAAGAATACTGGAAGATTTTTGAAATCTCTGAATTCTTCAAAGGCCTGCTTGAAGTCACTGAGATTCAAAATTGCGTAAAAAAATTAATAAAGCTATTTTTAGTCATCAATTAACTTAGTTTTCCAATTTCAAACTTTTTGAATACTTCTGATGCAGAAAATATCAGAGAATCAATAAGACCAGCTACAGTAAAAGTACCTCCTACTATTGCACAAACCTGCAAAAAATTTAAAGAGAGAAAATGTAGAGCATGCAAACTTTATAGAATTAAAATAAAGCAGAGCAAAGGAAAAAAACTCTTATGATTACAGAATAAGACTAACTCAAATATAGATACAGAATCATTACAATTACATTTAGTAGGAAAGAAGAATTTCTAAATAAAGCTAAAAGTTGCCTAAAAAAAGTGTTCACATTTAGATTTCTTTCACTGTAAACTAAAAACATGAAAATATTCCCTCATACATTTGTTAAACTTGATCTCTCAGTATTGAGGCAGTACAGCCTGTTGAATTTAAAGCTAAAGTACAAGGTATGAAAAATGCATTAAAAAAAGAGCAAAATATTTTTTGTTTCACTGAACATGAGTTTAAATTAGTTGATTTAGAAACTCGATAATTGATTATTTTCTTTTTACAACAAAAGAAAATTACTTCTGTTCAATTTATTTCCCAGCAGATAATTTGAAATTTATATAAATTTTTATAAGATATATATTAGATTAATTGACATCCAGATTATTTTCTTTTTACAATGAAAGAAAATTACTTCTGTTTAATTTCTTTCCTAGCAGATAATTTGAAATTTATATAAATTTTTATAAGATATATATTAGATTAATTGACATCCAGATTATTTTCTTTTTACAATGAAAGAAAATTACTTCTGTTCAATTTATTTCCTAGCAGATAATTTGAAATGTATGTACATTTTTATAAGATATATATTAGATTAATTGACATCCAGATTATTTTCTTTCTACAACGAAAGAAAATTACTTCTGTTCAATTTATTTCCTAGCAGATAATTTGAAATGTATGCAAATTTTTATTAGATATATATTAGATTAATTGACATCCAGATTATTTTCTTTTTACAATGAAAGAAAATTACTTCTGTTCAATTTATTTCCTAGCAGATAATTTGAAATTTATGCAAATTTTTATAAGATATATATTAGATTAATTGACATCCAGATTATTTTCTTTTTACAATGAAAGAAAATTACTTCTGTTCAATTTATTTCCTAGCAGATAATTTGAAATTTATGTAAATTTTTATAAGATATATATTAGATTAATTGACATCCAGATTATTTTCTTTTTACAATGAAAGAAAATTACTTCTGTTCAATTTATTTCCTAGCAGATAATTTGAAATGTATGTACATTTTTATAAGATATATATTAGATTAATTGACATCCAGATTATTTTCTTTCTACAACGAAAGAAAATTACTTCTGCTCAATTTATTTTCTAGCAGATAATTTGAAATTTACATAAAATTTTATAAGATATATATCAGGCAAGAATTTAAAAAAAAATAATATGAAAACTTAGTGGTAATAAAAATAAATTGAAAGAGCACACATGAAAAGTAATCAAGATCCCTATTTTTGAATATAATAGTAAATTTGGTAACTAACAATCCTTTTGCTTAAATTTTGCCTTGCGATCATGGGGTGAAAGTATCAAATTAATATAATATAATAACTATACTAATATAAAATATAATTTAAACTTATAACAAAAGGAATTATATCTATGACGCTATAATAGATTAAAAAGTAAAAAAAAAATATTACTAACAAAGTCTGATTTAAAGAAGGTTATACTACTACATAAAAATAAAACTACTTATATAAATCAGGGTGCGTAGCCAAATCTCTCAACAAAAAATAAGCACTAAAAAATTATTTTTAAGCACTATATACATTACAAAAATGCAAAGTAATTTTCAAAGAATTTACATGGTCATGATAAAATTATTAAAATTACTTTCGGTTCGATATCAGAGGGTGGAAAATGAAGCCTGAAATGGAGAATATCTCGCAAAATGCAGAGTTGCATGTGAGAGTGCAAGAATCGCACCAAACCCAGCTCTGACAACGCACATGCGGACTCGCAAGTATTTCATAAAACATGTAAAATGATTGGTGCTCTTACGCTATGGACCGATGGTAAGCCGAAATAGATAGTGGCTGAATGAATCGTGAAAACGTTGAATAGAACAATGTGAAAAGTAGGCTTTTCCATAATAAGTGGCGAAAATCGACATGGAAAAGAAAAAAAATCTAATTTTCGAAAAGGGAAAACTAAGCATTTTTTAAAAACACCCAATAAAAAATTACTTTTAAGGGCTTTTAAAAAACGAAAATGGAAAATAAGCACCTTTTAAAAAAGCTACGCACCATGTAAATATGAAAGAATTAGCAAAACAAAACCACAGAGACCTTAGTTAAACTCATAAAACTAATAGCTTTGTTAAAATTATAATTAGTTAGTGTATGATCCCTTAAAAAGCCACTTTAAATTGAAAGCCTAACCTCAAACTTCATCAATCCATGAATTTAAAGTTTTATTTAAGAAGTTTTTATATATTTTGAAAACTGCACAATAGAAACTTTTGAGTAAAGTGGTAATTACTTAATCTCAATATCCTCAAAAGTATAAAAAAAAGTTGAAACAATAAAGCAAATAAAAATAAATTCATAAAAAAAAAAAAATCCTGGATCAGAGGAGGAATAGCGCACGCACACACACACAGATATATATATATATATACAAATTGTTTATTAACTACATTTTACATTTTTCTTCTTTTGACAAAGTCATATGGAAAAAAAAAACTCAAGTTATTTGTAATTCCTAAAAAAAATTTGGATCAGTAACAATGTTAAAAAAATATTTGGACCTAAATTTTTTGAATGGATGATTCCAATGCATTGCTACTTTACATTTAAGTTTAAAAAGTAACAATGATAATTTTAACATTATAAAAAGAATAACAATAAAACAATAATTTCAATGCATTTTTACTTTACATTTTATGTTTAAAAAGTAACAATGAAAATTTTAACATTATAAAAAATAACAAAATAATTCCAATGCATTCTTACTTTACATTTTATGTTCAAAAAGTAAAAACGATAATTTTAACATTATAAAAAAATAACAACAAAGCAATTACCTTTGCGAACAACTGGATATAAAATTTTTATTTTAAATTTATACCAATGAACTTTTTTAAAATTTTAATAAAAAAACTAATCTTTCTGTCCTTTTTTTAAAAGAGAAAATCATTGGAATTTGGAATAAAATATAGAAGCAATTGTTGGGATAATAAAGACATTTTTAAACAATCAACAACAATCTACTTCTAAAAAATCTAGGTTCTACAACGATCAAAAATAAAAAATAGGATTTCTCCTAATTGAGTTATACAGTTGAAAAACTATGAAATCACCAATGAAATTCATCAAATTGAAATAGTCATAGTATTTGTTGAAGGAAGACTACATTAAGAAAGAAGACAGTGTATAAAACATAATAAAAATATTATTAAGATAAATTCTTCATTATTTCTTAAATCAAATTATTATAAATATACTTAGATATAAAAACAATATGCAAATAAAAAATTTTAAAAGTTACTTTTACAGATTTAGAAACTGTTAAAGCATGTTCTATGTTTCAAATTAAATTAAAGTAACACTGCAAAGTAAAATTAATGTGTGATAAAAAATTAAACAGGCCTATATTTAACTCTGATAAATAAAATTGATATATATATATACATATATGTGCCCTTTCCTGTACACTGAAAGCCGTAAGCAAGAAGTGAAGTCCCGCCATTCAATGTAAGCTGCAAGCTGATCCCTGTGCGCACAACTAATAAACAATGGGAATTTCCCTAAGACATTAGAGTGCGATTTGGAACTAACCGATAAAGAGAAGTAGTAATAGTTTATAAACATCGCAAAAACGAACTCTAACTCATTTATTTTTTTTGTTATTTATTTGTTTTTTTATTGTCCGTCTTATGCAAATTTCTCTTCAGTATAAGTTTTTGTTAAAGAACAGCGCCTCTTTTTATTTTCAAAGACGACCACTCTTGCCGTCCCCATATACACTGGTTATCATAAATTAAGGAAAATTCACAAAAATCGCGATAACTCAAGAAATTACACATGGAATTTTATGAAACTTACCCACAATATACAACACATAGTAAGGTATTAAACAACATAAAAAGAAATTATCAGACATTAATAGTAGTATAGAAATTAGCACATGTATAAAATAAACAAATTGGAAGTATCGGTTTGCAATAGAAAAAGTACCTTTAATATGGAATATGATTGCCTCTAGAAGCAATACAGCACAAACAGCGATGTGTGATGCTTTCAATTATGCGGTCTATCAGTTCAATAGGAAGTGAGAGCCATTGCTCTTGTAAAGCAGTTGCAAGCGTGGCAAGGGTCTGAGGGGGCGGATTGATGGCAGATACACGCCTCCCTAGAGCATCCCAAACGTGCTCGATAGGATTCAAGTCCGGGGATCGAGCTGGCCACTCCATGCGAGTAATTGTTTCCTGTTGAAGATAATCATCAACAATGCGAGCTCTGTGTGGTCTTGCATTATCGTCCTGTAACAGGAAGCAATCACCAATTGCCCCGGCATATGGGCGCACATAAGCATCAAGGATGTTGTCTCGATAAACCTGAGCATTCACGGTTCCCCTTGGAAAGACATGGAGGTATGTGCGCCCTCCTAAGGATATGCCTCCCCAAACACAGACACTGCCTCTTCCGTATGCATCTCTTTCACGGATGTTTGATGGATGATAACGGGTCCCAGGTTCTCTCCATATCAAATAACGTCTACTGTCACTTTCTAGACTAAACCTGGACTCATCCGTAAAGAGAACAGGCCTCCATTGATCTGACGTCCAGTGGACATGTTGTCGGGCCCACTGCAAACGGTCTCTCCTATGGCGTGATGTGAGCGGCACGCAAATGGCTGGTCGTCTCGCATACAGACCACCTTCGTGGAGCCTTCTGCGCACAGTTGACGTTGACACCAACCTTCCGGTGGCTGCAGCAAGAGAGGATCTAAGATGTGTCGGAGTAGCGGTTCTATTCCTGCGTGCACTTAATGTCAAATATCGGTCATCGGCACTGGTCGTAACAGTTGGCCGTCCTTGACTGAACCTCCTAGATGCCGAATCTGTGGTTTGAAATTGCCTCCAAAGTCTATGAACCACAGATGGACTCACATTTAGCCATCTGGCCACTTCTGATTGACTCTGCCCTGCCTCTAGTCTCCCGATGGCTCTCCATCGTAGTTCTTCAGGCAAATGATGCCTAGAGGTCATTATTACGAATTGGCTATCTCAGATTTTCAATGTCGCAATCACAGTAAAATTTGTGTGCTTTCTCTCAAACTTGGACTTTTATGCTCCAGGCAGATGACGTAAGCCGAGTGCAGCGCCACTAATTTGCATATTGCAATTTTACTCAGCTACTCTTAGTGGACAACATATGCAAATTTTGCACGGTTTGGCTTACTTTTGAAAGAGTTATCGCTATTTTTGTGATTTTTCCTTAATTTATGATAACCAGTGTATATACATACACACACACACATATATATATATATATATATAAAGCTGTTTCAAACATTAATAGCTGCTATATAAATTTTTAAGCAACTTTTTAAAATTACAAATTCATAAGTTTCTGGAAAAAACTTAAATTGTGAAATCTGAATATTTTTTAAAATTAATTTTGAATGTAATCTAGCTAATTTTATGTACCAGAAATAAAATTTTTTTTTATTACAAGAATAAAATAATAATAAAAATTACCGTTGTTAAGAAACTATACAAAGGTGGTCGTGTTTCTGTATATTTAACAGTGATAGGTGTCAAATCGTAGCGAAACCATATGGCAGGCATAATTCTACCAGAATGGCTGAAAGTGACAGAACTCTGGAAAAAAAATTAATAATAGTGAATTATAATAAAAATTATAAACACATGGAAACAGTAACATATTTATTTTTCCAACTATTATAGAGCAAAGAAGATATTTCCAACTGAACTCTCATTAAATTTAGCTGTTACAATTATACTAATTGCACTACAAGTGAATTAATTAGTCACTAGATTGGCAGGTATAATAGCAGTTTTGTACATCTTACATACATCTCAAAGTAAAAAAAAAAATTAATACTGTACTTTTACTTACCTTGAGTTTTCTTGATAAAAATTAGTTTCATATAATTACAGCACACATTTATTTTTATTACTAGTAAAAATTTTTTTTACTTTTGCCAAAGTACACAGCTACGGGGAAAAAAATAGGATATTTTGCTACTACACAGTGGGCCAGATGCATCATTTTTAACAACAGCAATTAACAACAGCACAAGACATGTGGCCACTTTTTAAATAATTGAAAAGTTTTCTTGTTTAAACAAACTGTTAATTTTAATAAATACTTTTGTAAAATTTCAATAAAAAATGCAAGTTTTTAATAAATGCCTTTTATTAGTTAAATAAATTATTCTGCTAAATTTTTAAAGTAATCTAAATTGCCCATTCTAATGAAAAACAGAAAAAGCACATCTCATACATTCAGCATAAATTGTTAAATTTTCACAATTTATCCTACACCAAGTGATAAAGATAAATGATATACTAATTAGATTGGTATCAAAAGTATTTAAACATGTGACCAGAATATTTTATATAATCCCGGAAATTTTAAAATAGGATTTTTTAAAGTCATAATTATATTCTGCTGATGGCAGAAATCTAAGTACTTACACAAATATATCATAAAATTTTAAATTAATTTCTAGTTGCGATAACTTCTAGTTGCTTTCTTGCACTACAGACCAGTTTTTGTATTGTTTAAAAGCGAAGCATTGTTAGTAGGAAATTTTATGTCAAATTTGTACATCTACATTAACACTTGAAAGGGCAAAAAAAAAAAAAGAAAAAAAAATTAAAACATTGAAATTGCAGAGAAATTAGTTCTTTCCATTCAAAATATTCAACTTAAAAAAATTTAAAAACATCTTACATCATTAAAAAAAAATATCACACCATATTTAAAAGTAGCAAGCACAGATTTTCTTAATTTTTAAATCAGCTTATTTTATTTATTTTTTAATTTAATCTACAAATACATTGAATTTTGCAAGGAAACAAAAAGCGAGACAGAAATTGTGGGGTAAAAAAGGAGATAAGAAACAACTTTTTAAAAAATTATATAAAATTTAAAAACTAAAAATGTTCATCTCAGTTAAAGAAAATTATCTTTTTAACCAACATGTTTGCAGTTTTTTTATCATTTTTACTAAACATTAGTTCATTTTAAATAAGGGAAGGGGGAACATGGAAAACTATTAATGCAAAAAATTATTTTTGTATATTTTGTAATAGCGTCTAGCAGCTCACTATTTTTTCTTCTTTCATGGCTACATTAAAATTTTATGGGCATTTTTACCTTCCTTTGTTTAAACTAGCTAATAATTTATTCATTTGTTTCGTAGTTACAGTTCATTATGTCATACATTCAATAGTTCATTATGAGCAATGCTTTCTTTTTTATTTAAAAATAAATTAAAAAAAGTAAATAATTTATGAAGAAGAAATTTACATATGGGCAGAAACAACAATTTTATGCAAGAGCTAGAAAGAAAAACTTACCGGATCATTAGTTACAGTGAAAGTATATATTCTCTGTTGCAAAAGCAATAACAAAAAAAAATGACTGTAGAATCTGATTCAAATTATTTTTAATAAATAGAAATAGCAAAAATAAGTGAAATACAGTAAATATTATCAACAAGGTGGTCGTATTTAAAACAAGTAATTTAATATTTCAATTCATTTTATAAATTTTTTTTCAACAAATCCTCATATTTCATTTCATTTTATTTATTTTTTAACATATCCTTTTTTTTAATTAGCGTTCATGTTTCTTGGATTCAGAATTTTTCTTTATGGGAAATGTGAGATTGAAAAGAAATTTAGAAATAGATTTGTTTAAAAAAATACAACTTTCTTTTTTAAAACTCTATTTTATAGTCATTCTCTAAAACATAAAAATTTAATTATTAGGAGAGGTAAGGATACATAGACTTATTAGAATATTATTTAAGATTATAGTTGTACATAAGGATAGATATATATAAGATTAAAGGCAGTTCATTAGGATGCACATAGAATATTGTTAGATATTCAGCTGGGCTTATAAATTCTTTTTACAGATGGATAAAATTTCTCATGGATTTAAATAAATTCATGTTGAAGTTTTTATTTACCTGACCTAGATGAAAAATTGAGTGCAATGTTAAAAATATATATTCATTTTTTAAAATATGTTGATATTGTTTTAGACTAATTACTTGTAATATGCTTATATAAATCTTCATGCAGATAGAATATTAAAGTTTACGGTTTGCGTTGCAATCAATATTGGTGTGTTTAAGCAACAGAAATATTCTATGGTTGATTGAGCACTGACTCATTATGTCATTGTGTTGTTTGCCTTGTTAGTTTCAAAATATGTCTTTCATAACCACAATAATGACTCAATTACATAAATTTTTTTTTACAATTTATTTAGCTACAAATAATTAAATCACAATAAAAATTTAAAAGTAAATTTCCTCTCATGTTTAAAATACTTATTTACTAATGTATAGGGAAACAACAAGCATTGGTTACAGCAGGGCAAAAATTTTTTTGACAACAATCATTGAACTTTTTGCTCAAATTGTGAAAACATAATTATTTAAAAAAGCATTTACCTTATAGGCATATGTGTATTGATAAGTTTCAACTTTAAGGCCATTCAAACTTTCGTAAATGGTGGGTACAATTTTCATCACATAGTCATGAGATTCAATGTCTGAAAAGTCAAATAAATAAAGCTAAAAAATACTTTGCAGTTCTTTCAATAAGATGTTGTACAAATAAGTTAACACTTAACAATTAACATTTCTACAACGTATATTTAAATATCTGACATTAATTTTACAATTGAATGCATATGTATATTTTTAATTCAATGCAATAACCTGTAATGTAAAACTTTTAGAGCTCATTTTAAGAAAAGTAAGTAAATACAAATTAAAATTAATATGTTAAGATATAAGTTTAATTAAATGACGAACCACAAAATAAATACTAAAATATTTCATTCTATCAGTTCTATAAAATAATTTCATTCTATTATTATTAAATATTTACTACAATTTAAACAAATTATTTTTAAGGAAATGACATTGTATTGAAGTATAGCATTATCTTCACATTGCCATAAATCATGCCAAAAATATCTGCTATAATTAATAATTAAATATTTTTCTACCACAGAAAAAACAAAAACTATAAGAAATATCTAGATGTATTAAATATAAAAAATATTTACCAGCAAATAAAGTACTTCCGTCATCTATGAACAAAAGCAATCATTTAAAAAAAAGCAATCTATGTGTTGACAGTAATATTTACAATTTAAGTAAATATTACATATAAATAGTAAATATCACATTAAGTAAATATATAAATATTATCTTTGTTAAATTTGGTTTATTTTCTAAATCCTAAATATAAGAGAGAGTAAAATCTAATCTAAATCTAAGATAGAGGCACATGAATAGACCAGTGAAAATTTTTATGGATTTATTTAATCTCTAATATACTGGTACGATGTACCAGTGACTAAATTTTTTAAACTTCCACTTTCAAGGAGTGTTCTGTTTTTACATGCCAATGGATTATTTTTAATATCAGAGGATAAAAGATTGGATATAGCGTAAAAAAGAAAGATGGTTTGTTTTAACCATACGTGGTGTAGTTTGATTTTTATGTTATTGCTTAAAAAAAATCATCTAATTTTTTAAAACTATTAAGTCTGTATATTGAAAAACTTTTTACTGAGCATGCGATTTAGGAACAAAGCTACTTAAAGCTAGAATTAATTTTGTATCAAGGTGTATTTTAGTCAATTGTTTCTAATCTATAATTTATTTCTTGCAACAATTTTAACTGATCATCACTAAATATTCTTGATAGGAGACAAAGCAGAGGTAAGAGAAGACAATGTAGAAAAGGAACCAGAATTCATTGAAATAGATCCGAGTAACTAGAAAACAAAATCTTAATCTGATGTACTAGAAAATTTTTGCGACATCTCAGATTTTGCTCTAAAATATGACTAAGAACTGTATTATAAAACTTTGACATTATCAGCGATCTGAGTAATCTTGCTGGTAATTATGCATTTTTTTAAATTTCTTTGAATAACCAATTAGTTTATAGCTTTGAATAGTGACAAACTCTTAACACTGGTAACAAGTCACAGGTTTTAGTCTCTCTCTCTCTATATATATATATAAATAAATTCTTAGCTTATGACACATAAAAGCACAAAGTGATTGTAGAGCTGGGTATAAATTTAAACCGCATACAAAATAACAGGAATAAAAATGATAAAAAAAAGTGTCCCAAGCATAAGTTTTCTAATTTTGAAGCATGTTTGTAATAAAATAATGCATATGCGAAAAAAAATGTTAAATGTTAGTAAAAACAGGCTAAAAATGTTAGTAAAAAGGGGGTGCTACACCAAGGCTAAAGAGAATAGAAGGGCTAGTTCACTCCGCTCTTAGAGCTGAAGCTACGATTTCCCTCCTCATGACGTCACTGTATCCACAGATCTCGGAAGATCGCACGCTAAGATATTATGATAACTTTGTATCTTTCTCTTTGTAAAAATAAGTTAGACTTTTTCTGGTTATTAGCTTTCAAACTTTACGTAATTAACACATTATTTCCATTCATAAACATAGTTTAAAAAAACTTTCTTGGCCATTATATTAAAAAAAATACCATTTAAACCTATAAATTTTCTTACTAGTTGGCGAAAATGACACTATAAATACTTAATTTTAAAAAGTTCAGTTTTAACTTTAATTATCAAGAAAAATGAAAGCATATATCGACACTTTTTTATCTACACATTCTTTCATAACAATAAGTTGAGTTAAATTTAGAATCTCTGATTTTAAAATATGCCGTTAATAGCAATTTGTTCATACTTAATCATTAAGAAACATCAACCTTAAACGCTAATTACTGAAACAAAATAATAATTTAGGTTTATAATGACATCAGAAATTTTACAATTGTTTATAGATATTTAAATTTAAGATGGTATAATTTATAGATATTTAAATTCAAGAGAATATAATTTTTGAAAGAATCATAAAGATTTAAAATAACTATAACATTAAAAAAATAAGTTACGAAATTAGGAGAATTTCAACTGTACACCATATATTTTATTTATACTTTTTACTTACGTTTTAATTTTCTTTGACTTTATCCATTTTTTAATTTTTTTCACATGCCTTTCTTTTTGAAGTAACGAATTTAGATAACGAATTTTTATAAAAGTTCTTAACGATAGAAAAAAATGTATTGCTGTTTTATATTAACTGTGTCATTTCGGAATCCATTCTTTACATAGTTGTTCATTTACTTTAGGGAACACGAGGAAAATTATATTTTTTCCTTTCGTTTTTCTATCAGAATTTTTGCAAGTTGCAATCGCACAAACTGACATTTCGTTAATAGTTTTGAAATTTTGTAAATTCACGGCAAAAACTGAGGAAAGTCATTATAGAAAATAACAAATGTCTTAGAATATGTCACAAAAGAAATGCTCCAATATTAGTTAGAGCTAGTAAGGCCGAAAGCTCTGTTCTTGAAGTAAAAGTGCGAGCTTTGCGCCAAAGTGACGTCACTAGAGAAAATAGGAGGATTGGCGCGGCGAGAGTTTCTTCAAAGGAGTGAACCAGCCCTTCTATTTCTCTTTAGCCCTGGTGCTAGACACCATATAGTTATTGTTGGGCAATTTGTGTAACGTCCCATTTTGGCGATCAGAATGTTCCACCAAATCTTGCAAATGAAAGCCATAGGATCATCCTATTTTTATTTTAAGTCTGATGTTCAGGTCAACAAGCCCACAACCACCCACTTTTGAAGGAGGAAACTGAGCACAGTATCAACTAAATTTCATCAAAAATTTTCACAAAAGGGTCTAAATGCGCCAGGAAAACCAAGGAGGTCATTTATCCGACATGCTGTTTAATCCATAACACTATACAATATAATGAATAAATCAATAAAAAACACAACTTTTAATTAAAAACCAATCTTTTTTTTATCGATATTACTTGACACATAACATCTTGCATAATGTGAGAAAAACAATAAAAAAAAATTATATGGCTATAAAAATGGCAAATAGCACATTTATGCATAGTTGAAGTGCATCATAAGGACAGGTTAAGAGAATTCGATCACGTAAAATTGATATAATTAATGTTCCCAAAAAATGATTCAGAAACAAAACAGTGTATAGAAATTGTATTTTTTAAACAAAAAAAAAAAAAAAAAAAAAAAAAAAAAAAAAAAAAAAAAAAAAATCAACATTTTCATTTCATTTCAATCATTAAATGATAATTTAAACTCATTTGTCCTTTCAAACTAACAAAACGTTTTTACCTCTAGCACCGCTTCGGTCAATTTCTTTCAATGGATTAAAACTGCCTTTTATTTTTCCAGCCTACATACAACAGAAAATAAAAATGCAATTAAAATCTAATAATAAATAAAAAAAATATTAAACATAAAAAAATATTACTAAATAAAATAATGCTTGTGCTTTGCTGCATGCTTTTTTTCAAATGGGATTGATTTAATTAAGTATACATTTGAATGTATTGGAGAAACTAATCATAGGACAGCCAAGTACAAAATTTAACATTAATAGAGCGATTTACCATATATTTTATAAATATATTATATTTCATAGATATTTTTCGGATTACTATTTATGAAACAAATATTTAATTTTATGCATTAATAAATTGAAATATTTGTGCTTTAGGGGACATTGTAAAAATATATCACTAGGCAAAGACACAACTTTAAGTGAGATAATGATATTTTACATGAAGATGTATTTTAAAATCGAAAATCTCTGAATAAATTCTTATATTATAATGAAAAAAAATTAAAACTAATAAAAATTGATAGCTTGGTGATAGAAAGTTGATTAAATTTTTTGTTTCTAAATGCTAACAAAAAAAAATATGAAAATATGTTGAAAATCTTAAAATTATTCTAATAAAGCAAATAAATGCATTGCGTAGAAATATAGGTAATAATATTAATAATATAGGTAATTGGTAATAAGATAGGTAATTGCAGTAATAATATATGTAACTTTCTTTATTCTAATTTAACTTCAATTTAACAAACTAAATAGCTTATTTTTTATATGTTAGAATATTTCAGACTGTGTTTTTTGTGAACATCATTATCAGAATTAAATAAGCAATTAATGTGCTATCATACCTTTTATAATAAAGATAATAAAAGGAAAAAAAGTTTTTATATAATACATACCAATGTTAAAATAAATGAATAATTTATAAAAAATTCAGTTCAAAAGAAACTTCACATAACATATAAAGACTTAATGAGATTTATAATATTATAAAGTTCAAGTTATGAATTACAAAAAATTAACTTTTTTTAAATTAATTTTTAAACAAGCTGTGTTTTAACAAAAGTATACTGGACTTCAATAAACTTAGGATTTCATATTAATAAATTGCAAAAAAAGTTATACAAATTTAAAAATAGACAAACAAACAGCGAGACCAGAGGTGACAATTTAACAAACCAGAGTTGAGTTTATCGATGGAAGTTGCTTGAATAATTTTTAAATAAAATTTGAAAAGAAACAAAATATTTTTATACTAATTAATATAATTTTAATACTAATGAATTAAAATTGTTATAAAAATTTAATACCAATAAATTTTGCATATATTAACTTTCTTCCTTTTTTCCACCAATGTTTAAAAAGAAT
Organism: Parasteatoda tepidariorum; assembly: GCF_982258835.1. Classification (NCBI taxonomy): domain Eukaryota; kingdom Metazoa; phylum Arthropoda; class Arachnida; order Araneae; family Theridiidae; genus Parasteatoda; species Parasteatoda tepidariorum. The sequence goes on from NC_141756.1 coordinate 6,371,705, forward strand.
GAATTAAATTTTGAAAATATAAAGATCAAAATGATAAAAAATTTATAATAATTGAATTTTGTAAAAGAAAAAAAGAGCTATGATATAATTTTAATAACAGCTATGTTTTTTTAAGCAATTACAAATGTTTTAAAACAGATATTTTGTCATTGCAGTAAATATTCTGAAATTAACAAAGTTAGACCACTTTAACTCAAAGAGTAAACAAAGATTAAAACATAGTAGTTTTAGCAAATTTATTTGCATTAACAAAATTACTTTTAAAAATTTGCATTTCAATTAAAAATATGGTTTTCTCAATCTTCATTATGAGGTTGGTTCACATTATAGCTTTATATAGATATTAATATGGAAATGATAAAAATCTATTTAACAGAAAATACAAGTAAGCATTTTGCAAGTAATTAATTTATTGTATACAATTACAGCAGATAGGAGGAAAAAAATAAAGTAAAAATTAAAATTTACCACTTTGGTGCCAAAACTACACTCATGTATGATATGACGCATATCAATAGCATCAGGTTGAGACGATGCTGAGTGGGTAGATACATGAAAATTTCCTGGAACCTAAAAAACAAATTTAATTCTTAGTTATTAAAAAAGAAATATGACACATGACAGTCAAGGAAGTACATTTTTTTTTAGCAGTGTGCGACAAATTTTTCAAAGAAGCAAAAAGAGCCCTTAGCCAAATTTATTTCAGTTTTACAATTGACATTAAACCTTAATAACTTTTCCTTACTTTAAAGCTGGATTATAAAGGAGTTTTTGAAACAATGATTTTTTTGAACCTCATTAATTAGTTGAATCTTAGATTAACTTTAGAGATTGCCCTTCTACAGCAGTACAAGAGGTAACTAATAAATTACAATTTAATTAATAGAGTTTTTATTTACAGAAGGAACTGTTGTTACTTTAGAAGTTTATTTATAAAGCATAATATTAATTGTATGTTTTATCATCATGAAATTAATATTAAGATACACATTGAAAACTTGGAGAATTCGTGAACATTCGAACATTTAAAACTTGGAAGTTAGCATTAATCTCACCAAGCCTGTCTCTGTTCTGTAAGAACAACAAAAAATTGAAAATTGTTTGAACATACATATCTATATGTATGTTATCCTGTATATAATTAATCATTAAAGTACAGAAACAATTGCATTCTAAATATATAAATTAAAACAAACTTTTAAATTTTACACAATTTGCAATCTGTTGCACCTAATTTGGAATTTGAAATGTTTTAATACTTGGCTTTATTTTAAAAGAAAAGTTTTCAATTGATAACTAAAAATCAATTCGAAAAAGAAAAAAAAATGTTCTTCATCGAATCCTTCTCTCAAAATATAGTTCTTACTTTATATATTATAACTAAAAGCAATGCATGTATTGAATAAGGAATTATTTTATAGTAATAGCTTTCATATAGCAAAAATTATAAAAGCTAAATTAAACATCGTTTTTAGGAAAAATAAAAATTGAATACAGATTACAAGTAGCTTAAAAACACACTAATACAGCTGACTGTAAGGTTTTACAGACATTTTACCAAATTAATATTCTTTAAAAAAAACTTTAAAGAATGAGAGACACATATCAGACCAAGTGTTCTCAAACTTTTGATATCTGTATTTTTTTCATATGAATCAGAAAATTTCAAACCACCACCATTTCAAATACAATGTTAAAATTTAAAAATTAATAAAATATCAGTACTAATTTATTCACATTTAAGGAAAAATTAATATTATCTATTAAAGAAAACAATTTTATTGCATATCCTAATGACACATACAGGATGCTTTCCCCCAATTTTTAAATTCAATCGGAAGAAGAAAAACATTTTCGTTTTAGCCATCACTTAAATTTAAAAATCTCACACAGAGAACGCACTTTTCTTCCAATGCCCACCCATATATTGACTTTCGTCATTCGGATATCAGAAGGGTAGATATGTTGACAACTATTTCTGGGAGCACCCTATTAGGTGAACCAACATTACCCCCCCATGTAAGAAATGTAAATTTGAAGTGCTTACTTCTAGAAATTTAAATTTAAGCAGTAACGCTAAACTGTCTCAAATCAAAATGCATCAAATATTAGCCCTGAGTTTTTATTTACAAATGACAAAGAAAATGAATTAGAAAATGTGCAAAATGGGGAATAAATGCAAAAATACTTAAACAGCTAAGAGTTTAACATACCTTATTTATATAAAAACTTCCTTCGAATCTACAGCCTTTATTATCAGGGCCAACAGGTACTTTTTCAGTGTTTTCAACAAACCCTACCTCATGGCGACCCATTTCGTCTTGGATGTCTAAACCAATCACTGTAAAGAAAGAAATTCAGTCCCAAATATATATGTAGTACAAGTAGATTCAGTAAAATTAATAAAATAAAATATTTGTTAATTTTAGATTTTTTTTAAAAATTTTACTTTATTTACTGACTTGTTGTTTAATGTTCAACTACATTCGTGCAAACTATTACGACATAAATACTTTCAGTGGATACTTGCATCGAAGGTCAAAAGTCATTCAAAATTCGCTGAAAAGAAATTATTTTGAAAGACTTTGACAGTCAGGTTCACTATGTATGAATAATGCATACATAGTGAAACACAAAGTTGTATGTGTTTAAGAATACAAATAAATTACTAACACCTAAAAAAAAAATAAACATGAGTGGCGTATATTTGGCATGACCTTAAAGTAGCAAAAAATTAAAATTTGTACACCTTTCAAGGCCATTAACTGCCTTTGCCAAACCTAGACAAGCATGAAATTTGCTGGAATTAATAGATATGATTTAGAACCAATATGAATATCTACAGTTAACACCTTCCCGAAGTGAGCTGCAGTCTCAATTTTGAACTCACTGAAGGAAAGAGGAGACTTGCTATCTATTCAAGTAATATAATGTTTCAAAGTCTTTTTTTAAATGCTGAATCAAATAAAACCTCACCCATGTCGATACAACTAATAGACCAGAAGTTATGAAAGTTTTTATGGATAAATAGTACAGTACATTGCCGTGTAGACATACTAAGTATTAGATTTTCTGGATTTTTAGAATTAATCGAATATTTCTGAATGACCTTGGATGCAAAGATCCGCTGAAGATATTATCTCTTAATAATGAGTGGAACGCAGAAGAATATAAAATAACGCTCAGAGCTGTGATTCACTTGTTTTACAAAAAGTATTGTCACTTGTAAATCGATGAGTTTATCTCAGTTCAGATCTTCAGTTTTGACACTTCAAAACTATGATGGAAAAAAATTCTCGCGGAAAACACGTGCATAATTGTTGTATACAAGGAACATATTCTGAAAACTTTTAGAAAATCAAAAATGTCAATTAATTATCTAAACTTGTTTAATTTGTCCAAATTTTAAGAAAACTGAATCTTAAAGATTATCAAAAAGGGATAGTATAAAATGAAGACCATTTTAGAAAGTGGTATAAATCATATTTCACTATCAAAAATAATGGCTCACTTGACAAAACCAATGCACCCTATGATTTCTTGAATAACGGGCTGGGATAGCCTGGTTGGTAGAATGCTGGGCTCATGTTTGTGAGATCGAAAGTTCGAATCCCGAAGAATCCCCGTGTGACTGTTGGACTTGAATCTGTGGGGGTTACCAAGTCCTCCAGAGTTTTCATATCAAATCAACACCTCTGAGGGTACTCAATTGGAGATGGATCGTTTTTTAGTTCAGAGGTCAAAATTACGATCTGCGGACGAATGAATGGGTCCTTCCTGCAAAACGAGTTGTGACGTGTGTTTGTGGCGGAAGTCGTATTCTTACCCATAGATGGTGCCACTAAAAAACAAGAAACGCACCATCTGCCTTAAAATGACTCGGATTTTTAAAACAAGCCTGTTAATATTGTCAAGCGGTAATAGTAACAACTATTTCTCGCATAACAAACTAGTTTGTCTCGGTTATGCTATGACATGGGAGAAACTTTTCGTCCCCAAATTCTCTTGCACTCTAATTTAAAAGAAAGGAAATGTCAGTTCAGACAAACCTTAGAGTAAGCTGTAAAGTTACTGAAAAAAATATTGCAGAAAAAAATTTCAAAATGCAAAAAAATTATTGGAAGAGAACTTCTCCATTGCGTAATCCTAAGTTATCTTATAATTTTTATACTTCAAAGGAAATTTTTTCTCTCTTCAGTATTTGAAAAATCATGTCTTTTTGGCTTACTCTAGGTTTGTAGGGCCAGCGTTAAGCATTTGTCACGTCGCCAAATGCGATAAAATCGTACATTCGGCGGAAAAAAAAATGTGTTTTAGCGAAAGTATTTTGTCTATTGAAAAGAAAAATATATATTCCCATCAAACTTGAAAAAAATTATAATAAAAAAAAGGTCAAAGGGAATTTTTCAAAACAAATCCTGTATCTTTTATTCAAATAGTACACTAATTTCATTTAATTACGTCGCATAACCCATTAGAATTATATTAAGTCCAGATTATGTAAGAAACGAGAGAGATTATGTAAGCGTCTACCGTAAAGTACAAATTACTACGTTCGTGACGAAATTTCTTCTTACAGTTTGCGTCAACAAAACATTATGTGGGTAGTAAGATGCATATGATCATCCAAATATTTTTGTAGAAAATATGCATTCTCATGACAATAACATAATTTTGCCTAAGGTTTATCCTTATATTACTCGTCTATTCTAAGAAATTATTAAAAATTAATCTTTTCCAATTTCTTCCCCTCAAAGACGATAAAACATAATTTTTTTTTTTTTTTTTTTTTTTTTTTTTTTTAATCTTCTCTCCTTTTCATTGCTCCTTTACTTCTCTCCAACTGCAAAATGACTCTTGATTTATAGTAAATTAGCATTTTGATTTGAAGTTTGCTATGTCAAAAAATCAATTCTATAAGAAATTGTTGAGATTAGAATTTGGCTAAGAATTTTGAAAATTGACTAATACTTTTGATATTTGATAAATTTACTGAATTTGAAGCAGGCTTGTCTGAACTCTCTTTTTTAATGTTGAGCAAACTTAACTCTTAGTTAAGTTAATGAGAAGTAACTTAATTTTTTTTAATTTTTAGAATGGACAATTACAGCATCGCTTAAAATTTTCAGTCATAACGTACAGGAAATTTTCTCCCGAATTCGAAAATCCGATTTGTTATTTATAAAAATATTTATTTATTTATTCAGTAAAAATTTAAATTGCTCTAAAAAGGTTCCGCAGATGATGCCATCAAAAACGATCCCTGATGGGTCGTGATGTCACAAGTGCCAACGGGCGGTAAGTCTACTTTTTTCTCATAGCGTATTTCAACGTGGTTTTTATACGGTGTTCTCTTTCGTCCTCAAATTTATACTAATACTAATTTTGTGAATTAAAATTACACTTTTATAAGTGTGTGTATGTAAAATGGAGGAAGGTTTTCAAAAAGCCCAGACGAAAGCCCAGACATTCCAAAAATAACAGAGGAAATGATTATATGAATGATACATACCAGAACACTGCAGATTCGGAAGGGTTACATTTAAATGAACTAAAATCCGATCATTATCACCAGGGTTATCAACAAAAAGTTCACTAATTCTAAAAAAAAAAGAAAAGAAAAAAAATATATAATTATTCATTAAATGATTAAAAAATAACAAAAATAGCAATTCAAAAGATAAAATAGCTATTAAAGTAAAGCAGTTTTAGAAGCAAACAACCAAGTAAATGTAAAGCAGAAATAGTGAATGAGTTGTACAAAATTTGAAAGCAACACAGTTATTGTCAGATACAAAGCAAAGTCAAGTAGAAAGTGTTTCTAAATCATAAAAATAAAATCAATTTTTAATTAATTTTAAATAATTAAGTCTCATGACTAGGTTTAATATACCTTTGGGTACACAATGGGAATTCCTTAAACATAATAAATTAAGTTAAATACCATCATTTGAATACTTTTTGATGATAAAAATATTTCACATGATGTAAAGGTTTAGAAATTAATTTATTTATTTAAAAAAAAAAAATTGATTTACAAAGCTTCAACTGTTGATGTAAAAGGCTATTTGTAACCATATACCCATTCTATAGTTCAGCAATGGAGAGTATTATTAAAAAGAAATCCATGTGTAAGAGCATGGGGGAAGGGCACAACAAGACCTTTCAAATTCCAAATTGAAAAATGTAATGGGAATTTTATTGAAAATTATCCAGATGCATGTGGTTTATATTCTTACACTTATAGAGGCATTTTTCTTATTTGCAAAAGTTTTAAAAGCTTACAGTTACTGCTATGGACATCGCAGGAGCTCAATATTTGAGGAGGACGAAACTAAGTTACAGTCACAATAGCTCTCTAAATTTCATAGATAAGATTAAAAAAATCTTAAATGGGATAAATACCTTAAAAAAGATAAATTATTTTTTTCTTTCTTTCTTGTCTTTTTTAACTTTAAGGAATTCAAATTAATGATAATTCACTAAAAAAAAATTTATTAGTCAAAAGTATTGAGTGGAATTTTTAGAGATTCTACTGAGGAGGGGGGGCGTATATCCACCGTCCCTGCCGTCAGCGATGCCCATGGCTAGAGTACAATTTGATAAAATAACATTATTTTACAAAAATTTACTACACGCACAGCACTCATGTGTAACCATTAGCCGTCACCATCTTAATTTTTAAAAATAGTTTTTTGGTCTCTCCGTCCCCTCGTACTCTTTTAAGGGATTGCATATGAACCATGATATGCACCCACTAAGTATGTTTAGATCATTTATGAATAAACCTATTCCAATAAAATTTTGATAATGCATTTTAAGGGGGTTAAAAAAAAAACCGGTTAACAATTTAGAGGTTTAGTGTTTTACAATCAATAAATAAAAAATGTTGCTGCATTATGAGTCGAAAGTGACACAACAGTTGCGAAATTTCAAGTGGAGAAAAACGATACCCCAAGAATTCAGGCAACTAACAACACAACTTTACTCGTTACAAATTATCCCATCTCTTTCAACTTGGAACGGAAACAAGATTCCTTTTAAACTCCCACCGCATAACAGTGACCCCTACCCTAGGTGACCCCTTAATATTTGTTACCCACGAAAGAAGGGAGACATTTGGAATGCCGTTATTAATTGGGACTACGACACCACACATTCCTGGGAGTCGGCCGTGTAAACATTTTTCCCGCGCGACACCACGAGCTTGCCCCCCTCCCCCCCAATACTTGGCGGAAACCAACATTAAAACTGTCTTCCGGGATGCTAGTTTTCCCGCTTCGTACAAACACTGTACACTCCCCCCCCCCCTTCCTTTTTCCAACGCCTCCACACTTTTCAGAAAAGGCACGACGCAGCTGCAACCTTCTGCGGCTATTAATCCGCAGCGACGGATGCAAAACGTATAATATTAACGAGGGATGTGCAAGTGTTTATGTGTCTCTTAAAAACAGTGTGGGCGGATGTGGGTATTATAAAACTTTTCGGGCTTACAGGAACTGGAGCGGGCTTCTCTATTGGACTGTAATAGATGAAAATGAGGGAAGTGACAGGCATGGAATAATTAATCCATTCTATTGTTGAGTTATGAATGATTCTTTCAAATTTTTCAATACTCTTGAATTACGAAAAGAGATCAGCTTATGGGTTTAGGAGGAAATTCGAGATGCACCGCTACCCATAAATAGACGAATTTCAGAAAAATTTTCGCAAATGAGATTGTTTTAAATACTTGAAATCTTATCTTTCGATGGGTGGTGACATTTTTCTAATATTTTCTAAGATGTAGATGTTTAGGGGCTAAATGTAGATGTTTAGATGCAGATGTTTAGGGGTTAGAGGACTAAACGAATAACCTACATTTAAACATAAATGTATTCGCTGATGTTTTAATTTTTCTCTCATTTGAGGTTGAGATTTACATCATAACTAAATAAGTTTTTGTGGATGAGTCTTCAAATTTAAAATACAGTGCGCAAAAGGGAGAGGGTAGATACAGATAGGGTAGACTTATATAAGCTACTTAATGACGATATTTTTTAAGTTACGAAATCAGACACAAAAACGTATTTTCTCTGAATAAACATAACTTTGCTTTTAGACGGATTCGGATTTTTGAAACTCAAAATATAAGGGGCAGCAGCCATCTGGGAAATACGGTTCTATTAGTTGAAACAGGAGGGCGGTAAAAAGTTTGGATCCCTTCATGTTAATTATATTTTTTGTGTATTTCGCCAAACCTCGAGAGCTTTGTAAACTAATTGAAAATTTTTTGCACACACTTATAAAATAACTTTTAGTAAATATTATTTTCCATTATTTCATTTAATAAAAGTCGAAAAATTTTTGAATTGTAAGGTATACAATTTTTACATCATTTTAAGGAATATAATTTTACATGGCAAAATATACAAAATTGGAGTGAAATAGGTGGAACACTTAATGAGAAATCGATTTAAAAAAAAAATATGACTTTTTCGAAATTCGATTTCTCAGGAATTAATTCGACCAATTTCGATCAAATTTTGCATTTTGCCATGCAAAAAAAAAAAAAAAAAAAAAAAAAAATCTTTAAATTTATGTACAAAATTGTATACCTTACAATTCCAAAATTTTTCGACTATTATTAAATAAAATAATAAAAAATAATAAATATTTACTAAAAGTTGTATGAAATTTGCATGAAATTTTTTTTAAAAATTTGCTTTAGAAATTCTCGAGATGGAGTGAAATACGCAAAGAGTTAAATTAAAATTAAAGGGTCCTAACTTTGAACACTACTAAGTATTGGGCGATTTCCCAGATTGCGGCTACTGTATTTTGGGAGCCAGAAATCCAAATCCTTCGATAGAAAAAAAAGGTACCTTTATTCAGAGAAAGTACGTTTTTGTGCTTGATTTCGTAACTTAAAATATCGTCTGCAATAATTAATTTGCATATTTGAAGTACCCACGGTAACCATTAAAATTGAGTCCCAGAACGTGAAGATCCGATCATTAGATCAAAAGTTATTTAGAGTAGTACGTCTATTATTTGGCTCACTGTACACCTTTCTAATGAAATTTTTTTCCATGTATAGGTAATTTTTTTTATTTTATTTAATAGTCTTTGTTTAATATGAAGTGAAGTTTTTCAAAGTATTGATATATTGCTCATAAAATTGCCATGATTTGTTGGTATTTTAATTTGAAGCTTAGCTTTTAGTCTATTTTTAAGAAAAAGTCATTTCAAGTGAAATAGTGGAAAAAATTTTTCAAGAACTTCATTGTAAAACTTCTTGGAGCGTTAACTATGGTGATATAAAAAAAGGTAACACTTTTAAGCATATAGCAGCGCAGTATTTAGACAGTTTCACTATAAAAATAAGACACAGATATTTTCGAATAATTTTTACAGAAAATAGTCAGCGGAGCACAGGGCAGCGGAGTCGAAAAAATAATTGCAGGAGTCATAGTTAGAAAAAAAATTGCTCGCATCAAAAATTGCTCGAGTCCTGTAGCTTAAAAAAAAATAATAAATAAATAAAAAATTAATAAATAAATAAATAAAAAAAAATGAATAAATAAAAAAAATAGATTTTAATGAAAATAATTTCCCTAAATATTTCTAAATATATATATGTAATATTACTTATACGAATAAAATGAAAAATTTTAATTCCTAAAATAAGGCTAAACAACTTAATTTTAGAGCCTATTTAAAAAAAAAAAAAAAAAAAAAAAAAAAAAAAAAAAAAAAAAAAAAAAAACACATTTGTTTTATTATTAACACCCTTTGTAAAACAGTGGGATCACCAGGAAGAATTTTAAAAAAAGTACCCTTATTTTTAAAAGTACTTACTAAAATTACTTTTAAGGCACTCTTAAAAAAAGTAAGAAAACGTGATAAGCAAATAAAAAAGTTTAAAAAAAATTACAAAGAATCGATACTTTTCTTTTAAAAAAAGTTAGTTAATTTGTTTATTCATTTTTTTATTATTGTCTATATTCAGAGTCCCCACCGTAGACTCATAATGCTGGTGTTATAAATCTGAACGAGGTAATTAAAGCTAAAATAGCTCGTTTACTCATATTATTGTTAGCTTTAGAATTTCTTGGAAAAATAATTAAGTTTTTAAATCACAGAAAATAATTGATAATAAAATTCATCGAGCAAAGCTGTTTATTTAAACCCTTTTACAAATAATCCTTTTAAAGCTAAAAATCATTTTTTTTAAAAACGTAATTCACTATCAATACTATGCAGATTCACTACTTAATACTATAGGCAACAACCTCTGCTCGCTTTGCACACCAACCTCCAGAATAGCTCCAATATTATTTTGATTTCCAAACGATATGTATACCAAAATTAAAAATCATTCTTCTAAGAGAGTCCAATTTTTTTTTTTTATTCCATTAACTAGGATTTGGTTGTACAGATTTAGTTCTTGATTCCATTTTAATAGTTAAATCATTTTGCTCAGTTTCTATTACAACTTTATTCATAATTTTGTTATTTGAATTCTTATATTTTTGGTCACTTTAAAACCTATTTCAACGATTTTCGCCAAAGAGATTATTTATTAATAGGGAGAAAGGTTAATTCTTAATAATGCTTTACGATTCCACATTCATTATTTTAATTGCACGTGAAATCGTAACTGTGTGAATTAATACTGTGCACAGTCTTACTTAAAGCTGATTGTAATAACAAAACCTACTTACCATTTAATAATTGTAAAATCATTAATAAGTTAGAAATAGTTTTACATCTTTATTATAAAATAAAGAAAAATTAGGATATAACATATTATTTTATAATGAAGGAACTTCACTTTTAATTTTTAAGCCTTTCATATGGAATAATAATAAACGTAATAACGCAGAATATGATAATCAAATATTTCATGTAAATACCGAAAATATCGGATAAGGGCATATTTTACAGGTAAAAAAAAAACTTTTATAACTTTTGTTAATTTTATGTTGATTAAAACCTAAGAAACCTAGATCTCTTTCGTTAATTAGGAATCCCATCACATGATTTTTCTATCCAATAAAAATGCACCAAAAACCATAAGAAAACTGATTTAAATAATTATCTTTTAATGTTATACATTAATTATGCTATGTTTAAATTCATAATTCTTTAGTTCAACGCTTCTCAGCAAGTTTTAAGGATATTCTTGGTGTTTGATTTTGATATTTTTTAAAAATTTGAGTAAAAATATTTATTCATTAATAATTCATTGATTTAACAAGCAGTTTTTTTTAAGCGTGTTCAAAATATCATTTTAACGGCATCATGGGTTTTAAAAATAAATAAATTTTACAAAAATGGATCACGCCAGAATATCAATCAGACGAAAATAATAGTCATAGGGTAAAATTAACCCATCAGCCACAGGGGCGACTAAACAAATGTCGATTAACAAAATTGTCTTTTTTTTTAATTCTTTGTCGGAAATGCACCCCATGTGCGTTATTATTTAATAAATAAGGAATTACTTAGATTATTTTATGATTCTCTGAAAATAACTTTATTTCTTTATATTTGTTTATTATAATTTTTCACCGTTTTAGAAATGAACGTCGTAATGTTTAACGTGCTATGAAAAATGCTTCATAAGACACGCCTTACATTATTAATATCTAACGCATTTTTAATCATTTAAAATGTTCCATGTTTGAAAAAGGACCCCCTATTTTAAAAAGTAGCTAATAACTGGCCCATAGCAAAATTTCTCAATTTATCTCCATCGTCCAAGAGATTACACTTAAGCAAACATTTTTAAGGCCACATTTCAAAAATTTTATTTCATTATTTATTACCGCTTGGAAATATTTTAGTCTATCTCCAACGCATACCAGCAATAGAAACGCACCTTTCGCTCAATAAAATTTGATATGAATAGTATAACATATTTTACGAAAAAAACCACCGAGGGCCAACGGACATTGCAGATGTATAAAACGGACATTCATTGACGGGGGTGTAGTGCACAATGTAGGGGAAGGTGGGGAGAACATTCCCCGTGTTCCATTCACCCTCACTCCATCCACTGATCTCCAGCATCCGTCCGGTCGTATAAGCATCCCGGATGCATCATCCGCCTCCTCTAAAGCGAGTGAGGGAGGATGAATAGGATCTCCATTCTTCCTGTCCGTTGTTGCGCCATCCTCACGTAACCCCCCCCCCCTTTTTTTTCAAACGATTTTTTCCCCTCTCTCTCTCTCCCTTTTTTAAAGCAAATAGTGGATTCGATCACCCCCGATTCATTCATTCTTTCCCTGGTTTACTCATCCAGGGATTTTTGTATGAACGGCAGGGATTTCTGTCGCCCCCGCCACGTGCGCGCACCGGACGACCGGTGGAAGTTGTATTCCACTCTTATTGATTAATTCTTTTTTTTCCTTCTACTATTTCTTTTATGGTAGTGACGTTTTCAGAGACTTTGATATTGAGAAATCTCAGAACTGTATTGAAGATTTTTTCTTTCTAGCTGTTCAGATCGTGTAGAAAATTGCTGAAAATAGGGAATGATTAACATTTCTTCTAGAGAAATAGCACAGGTCTCCATCGTGGGCGGAAAACATACTCAGGATAGTGCTAACAAGCTTATGGGTATTTAAGGGGGTTAAAGATTCCCAAGGATTGTTAAAAAACTAATATCGACTCTACATTGAAATTCACAATTTGTTTGTATCAAAGATTCATTCTCAGACCCAGCAAATAGCATATAAGTAATATTTTTAAATCATAGTGTATGCTTAATAACATAAAAACTTCATTTTCATTTGAGAGTAGTTTATGTTAGCCGGAAGCTAGTTAATTCAACTATATATTTTAAAATTTGACTTAGTTGAAAAACGGCTTTTTTTTAAAAAAATATAATTTAATTTACTTGCACCTGGCTAACGTAAAAGTACCGTTTTACGAAATCTTTAACAAAACTATTTATTAAAATAGCACAGATGAGGAGAAAAATGAATGATACTACCATAGGGAAGGTTTTAATAAGATGTGATGACAGACAGAACTTAATTATTATTGGACTGGTTGGTTATACATATAAAAAGCTTAAAAATAAATGAAAAAACATAACCTAAAGAAAGAAATAGAAATAATAAGATTACGTCATAAAATTTTTTAATTTAAATTTTTTGCCTTTAATATCGTAAATGTTAATCATATTCATTTAAAAAGTCAAATTTTGATGATTTCCTTTCATTAAACAATCGAATTGGAATTTGCTTAGTTATATTTGCATATAAAGATGCTATACTCTTTTTCCAAGGTTAATGGTAAAACCACATATTTTCTAAAGCTTTATTAAAATATGATATATTTATTAAATGAAGTATTTAAAATATGTTTTATTCATTTCAAATAAGAAATTTCTCACATAATAAAGAAAAAAAAAGGAATACTTTTTTTTCTCGTTCAAAACATCTGCAAAAAAGGAATCTAAAATTATTATTCAAGAATTTTTTTTTCTTTCTAGATTTAATAAACGTGTTGATTGTTTACGTTGCCTAAAAACGTGCTGATTGTTTAAAAATAGGTTGATGAACTAGTGTATGTTTTAATTAGTTGGATATTTTTTTAAAACGCATTTTACGAGAATTTCATTAATAACTAACCGTTGCCCCGCTGCTTTGCCCGTGCGTAAGAACTTAAATTTCAATTTTAACTATTCCCAAGAGATGCCGTGATATAGTCAAAGTTCTCTATGTATTGGATTTTAGTAATAATTTAAAATCTATCCGGTAGCCATTAAATCACACAAACCACCATAAGTATGAATTCGAAACATTTCAACGAAGTAGACAGTATAAGTATTTAAATAATTTCCATCCCTGTCGTGAAACAAGATAGAAAAATCATCCCGATGCTCCATTACGGGCAGTACTATTTCTTACACCACTCGAGCCATAACTTGAGTATCGTATCATATCATATCGTATCATATCATATATCGTATAATATACTATTGCGCGGAAAAGGCAAGTTATGTCATCAATAATTGGTAAGCACCATAGCACCGTTTATGCTAAAAAATCATACAGCCATTTTAGTAAGGATCACAAATAAGTAATTACTTCGCAACTAAGCTTTCATTTTTATAAAAATATAAAAATATTCTAAAAAAAAAAAATTTATGAATAACTACTTACATAAAACTACTTAGTATTACTTTAGACAGCCTAACAAAATGAATCTAAATAAATATTAACGCGTAACTAATCATTTAACACTTTTGTAATTTTTACTCAAGACAACATAACAAAATCGGCGGTTTTTCAAACACTCTTTTAACCCCGTTAGGGGTGGAACATCAAAAAAATCCTTCCTTTTATAGTGAGTGTCATAAAAGGAACCCATTGTCATAAGTTTCTAGATTCGTTAATTTAGTCTATGTGATGACGAATAAGCCAGTCAGTCAGGACATGTCTTTATATGTATGCATACGTAAATTTTTTGAATTTTAGACAAATTTTTTTGAAGTATCTATAAATCAATCCAATTATTTTATACTGAATTTCCGAACAGAAATCGGTTGTAATCAAAACAGACAACAAAATAATACATACGATTGCGACGTATTCATATTATGGAGTATAGAAAGTTCCTCTTTTCAAAAGTCTTCAACCTGGATGCTTATAATCAGATGTCTTTAACCCTTTCGCAACATTTTGATAACAGTTGTGAATTTAATGACCAAATAAATGAAGAAACAAATATTTATTAAGAAACAGATGTAAATATTTTCCATAACAGAAAGAGTTCAATCACCCTCATCCAATAATAACGGGTAACTGAACTATACCACCTTAAAGAACGGAAAGTAAGATAAACTTCTTGAATAGCAAATGAAATGTCAAAAATATTTAAAAAATAGTATGAGTCACTCGCCTTGCATAACAGTAGCATCGATAATATTGAATTTTTTTTTTCAAATAAAGATATTCAGAAAATATTTCATTACAATTTAATAATCTATAAGGCGCGGGTCAGTATACTTACCACCAAACTCATGAATTTTTAAAAAGTCGACGGGAATCTAATTCTCCGCTTAAGATTTATGCAGCAATCTGCAGATAACTTCAGAAAAAAAATTGTTTTCATTCATGTACGTAACAGTAAGGGTTAGTGTGGGATAAAAAAGAGAAGCTGTTTTCATTTGTGCGCCATATTTTATCATTAATCTCAAGGAATTTATTTGTAGTTACAAACGCAGAATTTATAAATTCAGTATGTAAAATTTTAAAAATATCACTCACCTTGCTACAGAAAAAAAAGTCTTGAAAATTAAATTTTAGATAATTTTTTTTTTTTAGAAATCAATCTCAATCCAAAAAATAGACATTTTAACATAGCATTTGTAAAAAAAATAGAAATTAATTAAAAAAATATATAAATAAAAATTAGCTTTTTTCAACTCTGCAATTTTGAAACACCAATGCTGTAATTTAAAAACCAAGAATGTTTACGTTAAAGCGCCAGTGATTAACAAAAAATTAGAGTAATTTTTAAGAAGAAAAATTTAAGGAAAATAAGTTAAAAATAACATAATTATCTGTGTAATTCTAAAGTAAGTTCAAAATAGAGTTTAAAGATGTGACAAAATAAAAAATAAATTACGACAAAAATAGTAAAGTTCGTCCAAGTTTTTTTGATGCTCATTTAGACCTTTAACGGTACATCTACAGTAAAGATTTACAAATGTATGCTATATTTAGAATGTATGTCATCATTCGAATGCTTTCCTCTTCATCCATTAAATATATAATGGACGCAAATAAAACAAACGGCATTAAACTTTCATTTTCATTATATTTAAACGAGTAAACTAAAATAAAACATTTTCATTTTTTTTTTTTTGTAAACACTACTTTTGTAAACATTTTAACAAAGGGAATTTTGAAATGTTCAGTACAGATTAGGCAGATAAAAATTAAATTTGCACGCAAAACCTTGTTCCCCCACAGAGACTTAACAAAAAGAAACTTAGTAAGTAGCAAATTATTTGGTTTACTTATTTGTTTTTAAACGCTATAAACTTCGCACTATTTATTTTTTTAGGGGCAATTGAACAATTTGAATACAGTTTTCCATAAAATCAGTCTATTACTGTTATTTTTTTGGGTGTGAGGAAACAAATCATTTGTCGAGGTTTGGGAGCTTTCTGAGTTAAAAATTCTCAAAAAGCCATACATTAAAATTTGCATTTCTCAAAAAATCTTCAGCCGATTTCATTCGAATTTTGCATTGTATCATCCAAAATTACACAGTTTAAAACGAAACAAGAGTTTATGCGCTTTGGTGTCCAAAATTGTTTTGACCATTATTAAACAAAATAATATATATATTAATACTAATTATATATATTAATACTAATATAATAAAACGAATTATGAAAAATAAATTACATTAGAATTTTTTTTTATCATACAAATTTTATAATTATGAATGAAATTTTTTTAATTCAAATGTGGAATACATTTAAAAATACGTGTAAAATTGATAAGCCTAAGCAAAATTAAAAAAGCATAAAAAGAAAAAAAAATTAACCGGCCTAAATCTTCGAACTTTCTTCCATCTGAACTCTTGAAACCATGTCTCGAAGTTCGACTTTTTTAAGTCTTCAAAACCATACAAAATCTTAAAATGTAAAAACGGATAGAAACATGTCGATCTACATGCCATTCACGTTAATGACTAAACTTGCAAAAAAAAAAAAAAAAAAAAAAAAAAAAAAAAAAAACATTAAAAGAGTGTTTGATAATATCTTCGTTTTCAATTTTTTAAATAACAATAGTTAATGTTAAACAAATTCAAAAAAAAAAAGATTATTTCTTTCAAACGGAATAATTAGATAACCGTTTATTAGATATTAGATAAAGCTCACCTTAGATATTAGATAAAGCTCACCTTATAATGAGCTAAGCTCGAATCCCAGCAATAGTTGGCCGATACGAATTCCGCACCCGACTCGGATCGACAGAAATATCCTCATATATTTATATATATATTAAATAAATAAAAAAAAATTTAAAAAAAAAATTAAATAAAAACAAACAAATATAAAAACAAACATAACACAAAACAAATCATAAAACAAAACAACACAACACGAAATAATATATATATATATATAAACAAACAAACAGAATAATTAAAAATTTTAAGCAATTTTTCGGATCATGGTATAAAATCGTAGTCGATGTCCTAATTTAAAGACTCTAGCACCAACGGTTCTGCAGTTAAAAGATATTCAAAATAACATTCTGCAAGAACAGACAAAAAATATTAAGCAGGCACAAAAGAAAAGTTGAAAAAGCACGCCAGTTTTAGTCGATGAGGGAAATGAAAGAAATCATAAGTTTTGATTGTAAGTTATTCAAACTCTACTAATTATATTAATGTATTTATAAATTAATAAACAAATATTAAAAAAGACTATGAAATATTTTGTTACATTGCGAAAATAAGAATGCCCATAAGGTATGAAAACTCGAATGTCCATCCTAACAAGTAGAAACTCTAAATATGTATTTGCTTCTTTCATTGAAATCTGTTAATTGGAGCAGGCCTACTAACGCATATAACGAGAGAAAGAGCTAAGCCTAAATTTCGAATCTATGAAATTTTTAAGTCACTTCGTGTTTTGTGTCACTTCAGGACACAAAATGCAGCACAGTTAATATTTTAGACAAATTCTATACAGTTAAGACATTTTGAAACATATTATAGCACAAATCTGATTCAACTTGAAAACGGAGTTTATTTGATGAAGACAAGGTAGGTAAGTAGGCACTTTATTTACTATGGCTGCACAATGGGCTATTGGCGACGGTCTGCGAAACATCTCTGAAGATGATCAGAAGACATGACATCACAATTTTGATCTTCTGCAGAGGGGATGGCTCCCCTGCTTTGGCAGCCCAACTACCTGGCGCGCGAAGTCGAGCACTTTACGGTAGACCAGTTTAACGAGGATACCGCTCACCCTCGGTCCTTACGCAAGCTGATCAAAGTGGTCACCCGCCCGCTTACTGACCGCAGCCATTGATGATTAACTTTGGTGTTCTCTACTGGGAACCGTGTCTTTACGATCAGCCCACTGCGGGACTCGATGAAGACAAAGCCTGACAGTTTGGGATTGATTTCATTAGTATTAGTAAGAATGTGCATACGATCATGTGCTGAATGAAAAAAATAATAAATTTTTAAAAGCTTTGATTAACTTAACTACCTCATTAACTTAGTAAAAGTAAAAAAAAAAAGAGTTTCAGTCCACTAAAACGCAAGTACTAAATTTTGTGAAGTAGGGAATTTTAGCAGAGAGAAAAAAATGCTAATACAAATAACACAAATGCAACCCCACTTTACATACAAGGAACAACAGAATGAAATAAAAAATTGAAGCACAATTTAGTTTAATGTAATAGATATAAGTGCCAAAGTCAAATCATCTTAATTATCACGAGGTAAATATTTCGAGTCATTTTCGATCAGCTCATCAACGTCAGCCTATATAAATAGCTAAACCAGTAACCAAAATAAAATAAAGAGCCTTTAATTGAATTTTAATGGCTGGGAAAAGGCGTATGTTACTGTGGAGAAACTGAATAATCAGAGCAAAAGAGATAAAAAAAAAGAAAGAGCGTGGGCGCTTCTATGCACAGGTGTGTGTATTCTCTGGAAGGAGTGTCCTAGAGTAGAGGTTCCAAAACAGCAAAAGGATCCCTCATTTTGCCGGATCTCTCTTCCCACGCACATCACTCATCTGTGATTCTGTCTCGAACTAGGGCTTCCCCCAATAGTACATCGAATTAAAGGGTTTCCTTAACACCGAATCCTGTTAGAAAAAGATGAAAACGAAGCACATTAATTAGAGCAAATGCACTGGCGGGTCTTGATGAGCGTGCCAGGGCTGCCCTGAAAACGATAATTAAAAATTCAGTGCAGAATTAGAGGAGTTGAGAAAAATGATTGTATATTGTAAAGTGAATCTTTAGATGAAAATTGTATTTTTTACCCAACATTTAACGAATTATATATCAATTCAATTTGTTAAATGTTTGGAAGAGAAATATTACATCCAATGAATTAATTTTTCTTAGTGTTTTACACGGAAATGCGATTCCTATAATTATCGTTTCCATTATATTCTACAAAGAATGAACGTTTAAGAATAATTTACTTTAGCGTCAATTTTTTTTTAAAGCTGGCACTGAATTACTCTAGCTTAGTGTAAAACTGAAATATTTTTAAAATATTGTTGAATTGGTTTCCATTTGAAGCAACATATATTAGCATATAAGAAGATTTGTAGTAATAATATAATATGCCTTACTCGTTATATCAAGTTTTTACTGTATTCCTTTACTTACCATAAAAAAATATTAAAAAAAATGGAATGATGTACTAAAAATTCTGTAAATAGCATAAATAAAAAGTGTCGACATTTCGGCATCCTCGCTGAAAAAAAATCACAGAACAAACAAGTAAAAAATATTTAAAATCTCAAAATTTTATTCTACACATACTAGCTAAGAAAAAAAGGAAATGCTTTTAAAAAACAACCCATCCAGTTGAAAACTCACATTTCATTCATAAAAGAAGAACTTACTAATTGATTTAAAACAGATTTTCGAATCGGCTAATGAGTATTTAAAAGAAATCTATTCAACCAAATAATCAGTCCGGAAAATGACAACCCACGCGTCATTTGCAAGCAGAATTAAAGCCTTCAAGTACGCTCATGCGTACATCAAAGGAGTACCCAATTCTTCTTCGAATGTTTTCTAACAAATCAGATGGAATAATTAGTTGCGGAAATAAATACGGGGGGTGAGTAGAGGGCTTTTTGTGTTAAGAAAGAAAACCCGAGGAGAACAAAATGAAGGAATTCTTTTTGTGCCTTGTTTAAGACTTCTTGGAATAAAACGTGGGTTGTTTCGAAATTGGATGTGAAAAGATTTAGGTTGGGGGATGGCAAAGCATCTTGCGCAAAAGAGAAAATTTTCATGATCGCCCACGCCGATCTATTCGAAATCGATAAATGGCGGCAAACATCGATTGATCTTAAAAATCGGAAGAGAAGATGCCAGTAAAGTCTGTAATGTTTCGTACCAAAAGTTTAGATTTAATGAACATAATGTATATTACAGCACACTCAATACATCGTCTGTCAGTGCGAAATGCATCACACCTATTTTCCCGGATCAAAATATGTTCTGGTTCTGTAAACTGATTAAAACGAACGATTTGTGAAATCCGAGAACTCTTCAGCTTGGTTGGTAGCGAATAGGACTCGTGTTCATGAGAACGGGAGTTCGAACCCAGCAGGCCGAAGAATCCCCGTGTATTAAATGGTGGCTGGTGCACGTTAAATCTGCAGGGGTGAGCCGTGGTGGAACGTTAAATGTGTCGGGGGCTCAGGAGATAGAACGCTAGTCTTCCAATGAGGTGAACTGGATTCGAATCACAGCGGTGACTGGTCTATTTGAATTCCACACCAGGCTCGCACCGACCACAATGCTGACGTGAAATATCCTTAGTAGACGGATCATGGGTGAACCCCTTACCGTCAGGCTAACCATGGGAGGATTTCCTCTCCTTGTCAATCAAATGCGGGTTGGTTCCATCAAAATGTCCTCCAAGAAGGCAAATATTTCCCATAACTTCATTCAGGAGCTCCCTTGTCTTCTGGATTGGATTCAGAATTACAGGGATACGGAGTTGAAAATTGATGGTCGTAAGCCCAAAATCGGGTCGGATGTTCAACGACGGTTATAATATCTATATATAATATATAATATCCACAAGGTATTCCAAGCTCCCATAAAAAATCAATACCTCTGGGGGTTTCGATCCATAAGTTTCCTCGTCTTCTGGATTGAGTTCAAAATTACAAGGCTACGGAGTTGTAGTTGTAAATTCAAATTTGGGTCAGCTGTTCAACGACGGTTATAAAATAAAATAGACAGCTTCTACAGGGCAGTTAAAATCTAACGGAAGATATTTTAATAAATAATTTCTGAAAGGTGGGATTTTTTACTCAAAAGTTTGGGTTGTTATAATAATTGATTGATAATTGATTTTTTTCCCACTGATTTTAATTAGAATCTAATCAAGTTGGTACGATTCTGGATTTGATAATATTTTCATAATATTTTATTTGTCGTAATATTTAATTACCTCTCATCGAATGCAGATAAAACATATTTTAAACCTTACATTAGAGGAGCTTGTTATAGATGTTATTTTTAATTTAAGCAATATATATATATATATATATATATATATATATATATATATATATATATATATATATATATATATATATATATATATATATATATATATATATATATATATATATATATATATGTATATATATATATATGTATATATATATATATATATATATATATATATATATATATATATATATATATATATATATATATATATATATATATATATATATATATATATGTTTGCAATAATTAAATTGAAATAATTAGTTTAGTCATGATATAACGCCGGTAATAGAGTCGCTAATAAAAACACAAAAAATAATACATAATTAAGAGTTCTATTTAACTAAAAATAAAGTTCAGCTTTTCAAATAAAATCTAAATCAGCGAGTTTGGGCTCGTAGTAACAGTCACCAATTTTAATTATATATTTACAAATAAATAGAAAGGTTAATTTTTTTTATTAAGATATAGCTTAAAAGCGTTGAGGTTCGGAGGAGAGCGCGCTCACCTCCTAATAAAGTGTACCAGGTTCGAATCCCAGTAACGGCAGGTCGATTCGAAATCTACTTCCGGCTTGGACGGACCACGCTGTTGACGTAAAATATCCTCAGTGGTAGTGAACGGATAATGAGTTAAGTCAAAATCCTTGCAATCGGACTAACCGTGGGAGGTTTTTCCTCTCCCTACAGAGCAAATATGGATTCAAAAAGTCCTCTACAAGGCTAGTTTGTCCTAAAGCTTCATCTAGGACACGGGTCGCCAAACTTTTTTGATCATCGACCCCTATATAATTTTTCGAAATCTCCATCGACTCCCATAAAAGTAATTTTCTGTTAATTAAGATAAAACTCTATTAGATACTGTGTTTGTACACTTATTTTATGACTTAAACATTTATTAAAGTAACAGTACATTGTGTAACAATAGTTTTATGAAAAATATATTAATGTTGAAATTTAAAGACCTTAATATTTATTAAATGATAAGTAATTATAAATAAGAAGAAATAATAAGTAAAGTAACTACAGATTTATTACTTCTTAACCGATGAGATGAGTGTGCCTAGTGTTTTTTTGCAAGGTTCGCTTTCAAAATTTGTCAATTTTAATTTCAAATCCCCTCGTAACTCCACATTTAGTTTATTTCTGTACTTAGTTAAGATTGAATTTACGTGACTGAAAAGGGAAAAGCTAGCATAAAAAGGCTGAGCTATTTCATAGAGTTCTACATATTTTTGCATTATATTTATATTTGTTCAAAATTTACTTATTGTTAAATTTTTAAAAAGCGTCTTTGCTTCAAGTTCCGATTATAATTCAGCAAACTTATCTTGCAGGTTGATGTCCACGTTTTTGATGATGCGTTTATTAATTTATGTTCTATAAGGAAACTGATATTAAGTCAATTATAAAAAAAAATTCACAAATTTTACATACTCAATTAGATATGTGTGATTTACGTACTAAGAACTGTTTTTCCTTTGACCCCCAATCGACCCTTCCGATTCGGATCGACCCCCTGGCTCAGATCGACCCCCACTTTTGTTAAATAGACCCCTGGGGGTCTATATAGACCACTTTGGCGACCTCTGATCTAGGAGTTTCCTTGTATTTGGTTCAAAATTAAAAAATTATGGAATTGAATATTGATAGTCGTAAACCCAAGAATGAATCGGCTATTCAACATAGGTAAAAAAAAAATGCTTTAGATTAACAATAGTAACAATTACAATATATTCATATACTTAATTCGTAACAATACACGGCAGTTAATTAAATCATTTTCAATTAAATACTGAACAATAGAAAACTTGCATGATACTTAAATATAGAAAATAATATGTATAAGTAAAAAATCTCCAATATAATTTTTTTAGAAGGTTTGGAAAATGTCTGTCACTTAATGTAACTTTATATTCGCATGCATCATTCATAAAATATTTCCAAATCAATTTCTTAAAAAAAAGAAGTTATGACAGTCTTAAACGCTTCGTATAAACTAAAAGAAAATATGAAACAATTTTTTAAAAAAGTCAAATAATTATGTTAACGAAAAAAGAAAAAAAGCATAACAATTTTAAAAAAAAGAAGAAAAAAAAAGACTCGAAAGAAAATAAAAATAAGGAGGCAAAAATGTTCAATACAGTCAACTCCAAAGGGTCTTTTGATTGAAGTTAAATAGTTGTACAAAATAAAATAAATAATAGGTAATTTTTTACTACACTATTTGGTATCCTAACTACTACTAAAAAAATAAAGTTGAAAGAAACGTCATGAAAAATGCCCCGTTGGCAGGCAACAGCGTCCATCGATCGTAGTCTTGTAAAAGAGAAAATGTTTCGAACAATACTTTCCATCATTCAGGAGGAGGAAGATCAGAGCATCCCGTCCGCCCACGCAGAGTGGGATCGATGGAAGATGAATGAGGAGTTGAGTGGTGATCCCACTTAGGAATTCTGATTGGCTCTTTAGACCGTAGAAAGGGGGGGGGGAGGAATGGAAACCAGAGATCTTCTTCTAACAGAACCATCTCCTCCCACTATCCAATTCTAACACATTTATACAAGCACACAAAAATAAATAAATAAAATTCGTTTCCGGTAAGGAGTGAATGAAAGGGGGTGATCCATCGGGGTTACATTTGAAAATTTTATTCCTATGCTTCTACGTTTTTTCTTTTTAAACATGTCAAGATTTTACTAACTGGCGCTTTCATCATTTAACAAAAACAGCTTCATTCTGAGAAACTAAATTATAAAGTACATTAAATTAAAAAAAAAAAGAGCGGTATTTTCAGTTCATTTACAAGGTGTGTCTTATTTTTAGAGGATTTCGCAATTTATATTTGAAAACATACTATATATTTAACGATACATCACGATATTCTAATAATTGCCCAACTTAAATTATTTTTGCATCCATTAACCGCCTCTTATTATTTTTTTTTCCTTTCAAAATTGACTTGAGCGAATTGAATTACGATTAAAGAAACTAGCAAACTCCTAATAGTATCGTCGTCAACATCGATGTTGATAGTGATCTAATTTATTATAGATACCAAAGCACGGTATTCACGAGATATTGAGATTCGCAAGAATTTGTAAATAGTAGTATGTGTATAATTCTGTGAATTCATATAAATTTTTATATTATTATAATTTTGCTATGAGGCTAAATATCTCAGACGGATCCTAAATAAACAGTTTAATTATAAAATTTGCAGGAAAGTCGCGTCATTCTAACGTAATTTAGAGAGAAAATAATTCTCATTGTATTTCTTATGGAAGACTCGGTGGGTCGACATTTCCGTCGATCTGGCGATGATCTTGGCGACTTAGCGATGCTTGACGATCATTATGGCGACAAAATGATAGAGTTAATGACATACAAAGTCGAAGGTTACAAAATTTCGTTATCAAGCAGACATAGTTTTTGTGTGACTGCAATAGTATTCTGACCACTAATTTCTATACTTCACACATGAAATTTGAAAAATCAATTCGATTCGTTTTATTGAAGGATTTCGAAAACTGTTTTTCGAAGGCTCCGTCGTCATATGAAATAATGCCCCCCCCCCCCAGCAAAATTTTCACAACTGCTGTGAGTTTGCAACAGTTACTGTTAGGTTAGATCAAGTATAGCTTATCTATAGCATTCGCTTTTATTCTTATTCCGAAAATGGCCCAAAACGTCAGTTAATACAGAGAAAAGCCACTATTTTGAGAAAATGAAAAGCGTTTGTGGTCTAATTTAATATTTTGAAGCTTAATTCAATGCTGTATTATCTGTGCCGCTGTGGCTCAGAGGATAGAGCCATCGCCTTCCATTGAGGTGAACCGGGTTCGAATCCCAGCGATGGCTGGTCGAGACGAATTCAAAACCCTGCTCACACTGACCACAGTGCTGACGTAAAATACCCTTAGTGGTAGACGGATCATGGGTTAGAATCACCTTGCCATCAGGCTAACCGTGAGAGGTTTTCTTCTCCATGTAACGCCAATGCGGGTTAGTTCCATCAAAAAAGTCCTGCACGAAGGGGAAATTTCCTCCAATTCTTAATTCTTGTCTTCTGAACTGGGTTCAAAATGACAAGCCTACGGAATTGAACATCAGCAGTCGTAAACCCGACATCGGGTAGACAGTGCAATGACGCTTATAGAATAAAATGCCGTATTATCTAAGCTCATAAAAATTTGCAAAAAAAAAATAATAAATAAATAAATGAGAATACGGCAGTGATTTATATAATTTTAATCTAGGAAAAATGTCACCAAATTAACGATTTTCAAAAAATCTTCATAACTTCTAAAAAGTTTAAATTGCTGGTCCATCCTAACGCCGGTTTTACTGTCTTAAACTGTCCTAAACTGGATAAAACTGTCTTAAAGTATCCAAAACCTTGAACTTTAAAAATTCTATAGGTGTAACCTTTGTGCACATAATAATTACATGTATCAGTAAATATTTGATATTTTTTATACAATTTACTTTAATTTATTAAAGGAATAATATAATAGTGTTTTTGCATAAAGATAAATAATGCAATATTAAAAAAAAAAAAAAAAAAAATTTAAAAGAAAAAAACCCACTGAATTTGTTTAAAAATTAACCTTTTATTTTTCACAATATTATTTTTAAAAAAAATTATAATTTCTGCATCACAGGATGATAAAAAAGACATCTATTTTAAAAAAAAAAGTTTTCAAATATAAATATATTAGTTTAAATTGGAAATACAAAATAACAGAAAAATGTATGAACAGTTTTGAAGGGCATAACATCAGTTTCAGTTACTGACACTGCTGATGTATCACCACTATGCTAAAAGAATCGAACATGAATGAAATAAAAGTATTCTTGAATACTGCTATAGGTAAATAAACCTGTTTATGACTAACCAAGCACTTAGTCCCTAATAGCTTAACCTGTATGGCAAGGCCCAACTTCAGTTATGTACTATTGAATGAGAGGACCAATTGAACTTGATTACTGATTAATCTTCCTTTGTTTAAATTGAAGATTCAAACAATATTAATAAAACATTATACTTTTAAAAACAAATATTCTGTAGTAGATTTAATCATCAATATGTTATTAGTTCTATGCTTATTTTACCTTTTAAATATTGTTCAGATAAAATTGTAACATAATTTGAGCGAAAGGGTTTTGGACAGTTTACGACAGTTTTGGACAAAGGGGTTTTGGAAAAGACGGTTTAAACCGTGGATTAATCCATTCTGTCCTAAACCTTGCCAACCCTGATTTAAATAAATGATATTTTTTTTTTAGTCAGGTTCAAAATTAAAGTGAAACCTCTCGGGAGCGACCACTATTAATGGTCGTTAATGGAGGGGGGGGGGTCGTTCCTAGGGGGTTACCTTCATTGACTTCAAAATGATATCGAAGGTACGTGATTTTTTGTAAGCAATTTTAATTTTAGTCAAGGTCACTTTCTTGTGTTGGCGTCATGAAAAAAGGACTGATGAATAAAATTTAGTGTCAATAAAAATGACCTTTAGTGGGCCATTTATTTCTAGTAAAGGTAGATTAAAGAATTTTTGGAATTGAAATTCATATAAGAATAGTAATTAATATAAGAAAAGAAAAACTCTTTTTTATAAAAAACTCATTTAAATTTTAATGCCATTTATTTTTTGGTGGTAAGAATATTTGGTGGTAAGAACTTATTGACTTTTATTTTTCCTTATTTATAAAATAAATTTTATACATGCCACAAACTTCAGAAGGAATTATGTATTTTATAACTTTCATACGTTTTCTTATACTAAAAATGCCAATTTTATTCAAGCGCAATTCAAGAAAGCTGAAGTTATTAACAAATGGAAACCTAAATTAAAAGTGGTAGAAAAGTTAACATGGACTTTAAAAATGGGTGGTAAGTATATTTACCACGGCTTGAGAAAGGGTTAACTGATATAATTATTTGTAAAAACAAATTTACCAATTATGAATGATAGAACTAATTATGTTTGCATTTAATTTTATATCATTAAAATTAGTTTGCTTTAGAAAAATAGATTTTTATGTTTGAGATGTTTAGTTTTTTCTAAAATAACTTTTTTTTTTTCTAATTTAACTCTAAAAATAAATCATCGTCTTTAGTGCACGACTTTCGTCAATCTCTTTCAGAAATTGTAAAAAAAGAAAACTTACTAAATAAGTGCCACTCACAAATATTTTGAATATATTTGAGTCTATTTATTTGTTTTATTATTATTATTGTTTTTTTGATTGGATATTTTTTCAATTTTCCATATTTGACTTTTACCGCATTTGGTACAGAGGTTTGCATGATCGCTGGGAGGAGGTTATAAGTTTTCGTCAATGAAAGTCTATGGTAAAAAAAATTAAGTGCAGCACTTAAGTGATCGCAAATAGAGAAAGTCGCTACACAGTGGTGGTTTTTTCTGGAGGTTTTATGAGTATGACTTTTATTTAAAAAATGAAGCAATACACATCCTAAAAGTGTTTAAAATGAGTCATTTCCCAGGAGTAAATAATTAGGGAGGTTCCACATACCAGCGCATGAGAGAGCGAATCAGTTGAACAAAATTCTAACTTTTAAGAGCGATTTTCTTAAAAAATGACGGAAATAAAAAAAGTTTAACATATAAAAAGAAAAAAAAATCGCGGAGATAAACGTCTAAATTCGTCATAGAAAAACAACCACTTCGTTATGTGCAGAATATTTTGAGTAGTGTTTAACTTTTCGATTAGAATTTTAATCATAGTGAGAAATTCACTATAAAGAAACTTCGTTGTTCAGGGACTCCACATATTTTGATAGCAAATAATTTATAAAGCAAATTATGCATTTGCGATTACTTTTTAAGATTTCACTATAGTGGGTTCCGACTGCATCATAAATATTATCACATCACAAAATTAAAAATTGCACTGCAAAAGAAAGTGTCACCAAGCTGCCTTACGAAAAGTAAGAAACAAAGTTCAAATTTAATAAAAAATGAAAAATATTAGTAAAAAATGATTACTTTGATTGGTTAGAATATCAATTTACACAAAAAAAAATAGAATTTTTGAAATTGTTATAGATAAAAGCGAATTCAAATTAAGAATTGGCGGTAATTTCGATAAAAGAAATTTGCAAACAAAATTTACTTCGCCATCCACTAAAGCAAAATAAAAAATAAAAAAATTGACAGCGACTAACGATTATTTTTTAATTGACAGATGGCATGAAAGTACAAAATCGATTCCATTGGGAAAATTCAGTCCAGAAAGTCGTTAATTCAAACAAAATACTTCCCACTTTCACCCACGATTCAAAAGAGAAACAATTGTTTATTAACCCCTGGTCAGAGTATCTCTTTCGGAAAGTTCCGTTCAAAACAAAAACCCGGCCGTTTTTCTCATCCGGAAGGCCACAGGCCGCCTAACCGCATCCCCTAGTTACACTATAAACAGAAAACGATAACAATAAAAGTAAATTGAGTTCCGTTGCCGCTTCCGTTTACTCCCGTTGATGATATTAACTACCTGCCCCCCCCCTACAACAAACACACAGGGGCTACTTTTTTGAAATTATCATTTTCACGCCAACAGCTGGCTACAAACCCCTAACAGACCCCCCATTTTAGTATGACGGACGTGCCACCTTCGCGGAACACGCAATTCGTAATTACCCGTGAGAAAAAAATATTATTATTTTTTATGAAGCATCACTCGGAAGTGATCTGCAGAGACAAAAGCTTAACAGACACGAATGAATCAGCTGAAATTCCATGGAACGTGATCCGCGTACGCAAAGGGGATAACAGTTCGCTTAATGGGTGAGGACAACCCCGGATTGGTTCGATAATGGATCTTTATCTCATTAAGAACATTTTTTTCTTCTTCTTCTAATTTTTGATATACGTAGAGGAGAAGGAAGTCCAGGTGCCCATCTTTTTTGGGATTGCGAAGTGATGGAGGAAGAGGAAACCTTTGATCCATTGACACAGAGCATCCATCCATCCTAATGACCGCTCCACTGCCTAATCACATTTTTACTGAAAATTAAAAAAAAAAAAAAAAAGAGAGCATCCTTTCTCACGCTTTTGCATTTGTCTTTTTCGTAATTTGTTTAAGAACAACGAAAAATTAAAAGTTAATTGGGAGCGGATGAGACGGCAAACGAAGCTTGGAATGAACGATTGAAGACATTCTGGCAGGCAAATAGGCATTATTGAATGCCATATTCAGTTAAAAAATAGTTTTGATTTAAATAAAATTAGAACACAAGTATTTCTCCCAGAATAAATTATCTATAATCACATTTATTATGCTACTCAATAAAAATTTTCAACTGAAACTTCCTTTGCCAGAATAAATTAAAACAGATAGCATACAATACCATTTGAGGAAAATCTATAGTATGCCATGAAGTTTCAGTTGCGGAAAACAAAATTTGAAAATATCAAAATGCAAACAAATTATTGCAAGAGAGCTTCCCCCACTGCATAATCCTAAGTTGTGTTTTCATGATTTAATTTCACTTTGATATTATGGAAATTTCTTTTCATTATTTGAAACTGATTACTCCGATGAATTACTCTAGATTTCTCAGAACAAACTTTTTCTATACTTAAAATTTTAAATTAGCTATGGAGATTAAGAAGAATTTGCAACAAAAAGTTTCTCCCGTGATATGGCGTCCTCTAATACATGGTTTAAACTGAAAAGGTGTAAAGGCTCAACTTACACAATCAAAAGGTTCATTTAACTTGAGGAATAATATATTTCAACTTGAATAGTAATAATAATTAAGATTTTAAATACAACCGCAACCCCCTATACCACTGTTTTAGTAAGCGTATGAGTTTCATTTGCTGCATTTGTCTAAAAAAAATTTTTTAAGGTTAAATTACACGCATATTTTTAAAACCAAGTTCTTTGTATTCAATACAAAATTTGCACAACTAAGTGGATCAATTAGTGTGAAGCTTTGTTTCCTTTAAAATGATTTTGAAAATGCTTTTACACCCATTAACATCTTTGTAGATCAGAGTTTACATTTCAATAAATGATTAGTTTTTCAGGAAAAAAACATGCTTTCAACAATAGATTAACTAAGCATTCTTCCGTTTATCACAGGGTTAAATATAGTCACATAGTTAGTCAATAAAAATTTTGCGCAAAGAACATTTCTAAATATTTTGGTCATGATCTTTCAAAACATGCTAAGAGTTCAACGAGGATTGCGGTAACAGGAAATTACTTTCATAGAAATAGCAAGCATTTTATCAGATGTCATTTAACGCTTCTCAACTTGAACAATAATATTTAATTAATATTCAATATTTAACATTGAATTAAGGTTAAACGATATCATACTTCAATCACTAAAAAATAAGAAAAAAAAGCGTTTTTTCTGTGTGTGAATAGTAACTAATATGATCATTAATTTCTAGTCAATTAAGAGATCGAATATCCTCGACTTCAACCGGAAAAGTGAATAGAAATAGTGTGGTTTGTTTCCAACAAATCCGGTTAGGAAGGAACTTCAGAGTAATCGTGTAGTGAGAACGCAACAGCTGTAGGGAGAAATCATTACATGAGTAATTCTTCTTACAATTGCATTTACAGAGAAAATTGGTGTTTGTTACTATAACATCACAAACAATACAACGTACATTGCATCAAAATTTGAGATCAAAGGAGTTCAAAATTTTTTTTCCTTCTTTATTAGAATAAATTCTAATTCCAGAAATAATAATATATCCACAATACAACACCGAGATATACATGGGGGACAAAAAAATAAGTGACATATAATGCAAAATTTAAATGCTAATTGAAATATCAAAACTGAACATTCAAACAAATAGGAAAACAATTCAAGCGACCACTTTTGGACTTATTGTAAAGATGTCACAAAATTTTTTATGCAACTCAGCTACTGATATCTTGATCCATTTCCTTCACGATTTTTTATTTTGTTTATTTTTTTATATGGATGTCAAAGGTAGAGCACAAAATTATTGTCCCCGAAATAAACCAAACCAGAAAAAAAAATCTATTAGAATTAAGCTTGGTGAATAAGAGTGCCATTTTTGTGTAAGAAAGTCCATTTCTAAAAAAATTTTATATCTAAAGAAGCGTAAAATCAGTCATATTTATGTTGCAATAAAAAATAAATATTAAAAAATTAAAGTTTTGTTTACGTTTTTTCTCGTCACCCTATATAAATTAGTTTAGAAACATATTTATTTTATTTATCACAAAAAACATTTCGCGAGCCAAAAGATATAAAGAACTTATTTTACATAGATAATTTAACTCGAGTTTAAACAGTAATTTTCCCTGAGTAAAAATCATAGGATTTTGATTAATAGATGGATGGAAAATATTTATTGGCAAAGGCATACACAACATACCCCCAACATTTAAGGCTCTAGTCCAGTGTTTCCCAAACTGTGGTACGCGCACCCCCAGGGGTACGGGAACAATTTAGCGGGGGTACGCGTTCTTATGCGAAATATCTTGCAACAAAGGAAAATCTTTAAAAAATTTATTTAAAAACAAAGCTAGCCATGAAAATTTACGATAACGTATTTTTCTATTGGTTATTTTTTCAGAGTTAACAGTTAATAATTAGTGGTGTCAATAGAAAGTTGTGGTTTTTTACTTGTGTGCAATTTTTTACAGTAAAAAATACATTCATTTTTTTATTAGTGGTACACAGCGTTACGAAAAATTTAGAAAGGGTACATGAAAGTCATAAGTTTGGGAAACACTGCTCTAGTCA
The DNA here is from genome assembly GCF_982258835.1 of Parasteatoda tepidariorum. NCBI lineage: Eukaryota > Metazoa > Arthropoda > Arachnida > Araneae > Theridiidae > Parasteatoda > Parasteatoda tepidariorum. The sequence goes on from NC_141756.1 coordinate 6,403,729, forward strand.
AATATTATTTTCATTAGTAGTGAACTTAAAAAAGAAGAAATTTTTAAAGCAAATCTAACTTTTCAAGAGTTCTTATAACCATATCCATTTTTTCAACTAAGACCATGACCATTTGTCCACTTTACAATTTATACCTCTGTTTAAATTGCTTAAATGGGGTGGTGGACAAAATTCCTTTAATTTTAATTTATTAAAATACTTATACATTCCCGTTGCAATCAATAGGAAAAATATTTTTAAAACTACAGAAATTAGGGCATGGGTATACATATTGAAACCAAGTCTATTGAAAACATTAATTCTAGCCCTAAAAACAATAAACATTTGAAAGATACGAGAAAATTTCTAATTCTTACAAATTTTATATCCAAAAGTTGAGTTTTAAGCTTATTTATAGCAGGATTTTTTAAAAAATATTTTTATTAGAAATCGAAGCCTTAATAAGCAAATCAATTTAACCATTTATTTTTATTGTGTAAAATCCAGTATTTGAACTTAACATTTCAGCAGTATTTCATATTGTTGTTACTTAAGTGTCAAAAATACCTTGAATTCTTACTACTTTTTAATTACAGTTTCTCGGATATACAAGCAAATACATACTGTCAGTTAATCGATGCTAAATATTAGGTGTCTAGAATCTAAATCTAAACACAATAAAAGTCATTCTTAGAAGTAAAAATTACTTTCTTTAGCAGGAAGCAAAGTAGTAAGTAACGTCATTTAAAGAGAAAATACTAAATGCTTACTTTATTTAGCATTTTCTCGTTAAATGACGTTACCTTCTTTGCACGTAGAATTGAGGTCACAATTCTACATGTAAAGATGGTATTTAATGAAGAGTATTTTTTTCCTTTAAAAAATTTAAATCAATAACTTGCTGTTAGTAACTGGTATATTCTTAAGTTTATGCACTAAATTATAACTTAAGTTTACATCAAAATTATCATAATTTATAAAATAACAAAAATATAAAGGAGGCACAGAAACCCTTAATGTCTCCAAGAAAGTCAGCCATCAAATTAATTTAGAAATTTAAAAAAAAAAAAAAAAAAAAAAAAAAAACACAATTGTGGTCGTTGAAAGGCGATCACAGGTTACCATTGGCAAAATGGTTGCTGTTTAATTTTTGTTTTTTTTTACCCTCTTTATTTGCGAATTAGTATTGAAAACGATTCAGCGTGAACTGTAGGTTAGAATTTCTGATTCTTAATTAAAACAATCGAAACAAAAATATCTTTCAAATGATGAAATTGTCTTTTATTCACAACTCAAGAAGCATTTATGGGATCTCTCTGGTCCCATTTCTCAAAAATAAACTCGCCAACTTAATGCATAACAAAATAAAAGTGAAAAAAGGAATTTTAAAAAATTTATCAAACAGCAGCGGTCGCCATAGCAACGCATGCAATGACGACGCATGCGCACTGTTTACTATTACTCTTGAACACAGTTGAAAAATGTGATGACGTCCAAATAAGATGCGCACGCCATTAAATCTAAAACAAGACCCATTTTGCCAATGGGTAATAGGAAAATGAACATTTATTAACAGGATTAAAATATTATTTCGGTTAATATTAAAATTGAAATTACAATAGCAGATAGGGTTGGCATTATTTTACGAAGAATCTTATTTATTTTTTTAAAAAAAGTATGTAAGCACTAAATAAATGTAAGTTTTGTAACTATAAATATTGTATTTAAATGTTCATTGTTTGGGTGCGATTGCCGCCTACTTATGCTTGTTCCAAAACAAATTAATAAACATCCTACACGTCACGCGATATGACTGACAAAGGTTTACAGACCTTCAAGAGGTTGTTTAGTCAAGAAATTAGAAAACCATAATTTATCCAAAGTGTTTAAGAATTTGAGTTTCATGGGAATTACAGACAAAATAGGATATTACAGACTGCCTTTGTTGCAGTTGCGGTTGGAAATAGCAATCGTTTTCGAATTAGTTGCCACAGAGGGGAGAAAGAGAAAACACCTCGAATATTTATCATCTTAAAAGAGACCTACCACATTTTTTCCTCAAAATAAGCCAGAGTACTTAATTGAATGTTAAGAATTCTATTTTATATCTTATGTTATAATTCGTAAATTTTTTTTTTAAATACGGATTTGTTTGGGACAACAAAATAGTGTTTGACAAGAATATACAGATAACATGTCAGTTTTGACTGCAAACAACGTTGCATGATAACTTTATAAAGTACCTTACGCACGAAATAAAATTGTAACATTTTTTAGAAGTCACTAAAGAATGAATGCATGAGAAATATGAGTAAGCATTTTCTAATGTTAAAATAGACACGTTGTGCAAAGCGAATCGAAAGTAGGGGTACATTCGTTTTGAAAACGGATGATTTTGTGCGTATTGCGTACACAACTAAATCCCTGAATGTACACTTCTTGGAAAAAAAATTAATTTTAATTTATATAAATACATAAAAAATAAATAAAAAGATAAGTTCTTTTTTTTCTTTCAATGCTGTTTTCAATTATGAGTTATTCAATTATCAATTATGAGTTATTTCTTAAACAAAAACGGTTAATTTTATCACGGGAGGCGATATGATAATACAGATGTTAGATATTTAAACAAAAATATTTTTCAGAGCCAATAAATCAAAGGTAACGTTGATAAGGTTACCAGGGGTGACTGTGAGCCCAACTCAAAAATCTTGAAAATGTAATTAAAATCATTAATAACGTATTTAAAAAAAATTAATGTCTTTTATAAATTTAAATCATTGATATTTTCACAACATGAAATTCTAAATAAATTACATGCAGTGTAAGTTAAATTAATTATTTTGTATAAGTTTACTTTTATCTCTAATCACATTTATTATTCTACCAGAAAAAAATATTTACAAATGAAAGAGACGACAAGTATGAATTCTGATCAATGATTTCTCGAAACTTCTGAACCTTGGATTTCCGGAACACGATCATCTCAGGGTTCCTATGTTATGGACAGTGAGATCAATGGATAATTCGATATACATTTCAAGCAAAATCGGTTCAACGTTGAACCATAATATCGGCACATTGTACCAAAATATAGTGGAAATATTGTGCAACTTTTAGGTATTAAACTGAATCATGACGAACTATAGTTCAAAATTGACTATTTAGCATAATAATACAGTTCCAATTCGCACCGTATAAATGTCATGGGTTGCAACTGATTTGAAACGATATTATGGTTTGAGTTGTAAAATTTTTTACAATTTTGAATTTGTAGATCCCACAAGCGGAAGTAATAGGTGGGGAACAGAGTGTGAGACATATATGAATAAGAGGCCACATTGCAAAATATAAAACAATTGATGCTTATGTCATGATGAAGAGACGTTAATGCATAAGAATCCGACCTTATAGCCGGTATTGGTGTAAAAGTCGACAGTGCATTCATTCTTTCTAAATAAGTATCAATTTTGAGGTTAAGCTAAGAACAGCGGATCCCGTCACATCACCACCACCAGAGGAATTTATGCGATGTGTGGTTAAGGAAACTCAAAGAATGCTGCCCACTTTAGTGGTGTGTTATTAGTAAAGGCAGGATTTTGTTGACCTAAAAAATTTTAAAAAAGTCATTTAAAATAGCAAAAAATTGCCCTTAAATTTCTTGTAACTGAACAAGAATATCTATCTGAATATCAGTATTAAAACATATTTGTATTAGTGAGTAACATATTTGTATTAGTGAATAACATTTTTTTATTAAAACATATCTAAGAAGAAAAATTGAGATATAAATTTCATTCAAGTTGCTAAGTCCTTTTTAGTAGAAACGTAATAAGACTTGGGAATTCAAGTTTTTTATTAAAAATTTTTTTAATAGTTTTTACGGAAAATATCAAATAGTTTTTACACAATCTTTTTTTTTTTTTTTTTTTGGCAAAAGGTACTCTTTCTCGCTCTTCATTTTGATGTCATAGTTTTAGTAATATTAACTAAAAACTAATATATTCACGTACACAAATCGCGTGAGCTCATGCAACTCTTTTCTTGAATCTTCATATCATTTACTGCGTCAACAGTTCCCAAATAGTCTCCCATCCGCGAAATCCCAGGGACCCGCGGAAGGCTCAAAGGGGTTCCGAGAATTTAAATATTTTAAACTAGTAGTGATATTTGAAACATTCATTATATTTATATCCAATGGGCCGGGATAGCCTGGTCGGTAGGGCTCTGGGCCCATATCCAAGAGGTCGTGGGTTCGATCCTCGCCCGCCGAAGACTCCCCGTGTAGTAAATGGTGACTGATGCACGTTAAATCTGTCGAGTCTCAAAGTCCTCCATGTTCCCACAACAAATCAATACCTCTGGGGGTACTGATCCAGGAGTTTCCTTGTCTTCTGGATCGGTTTAAAATTACAAGGCTACGGAGTTGAACGTAAGTAGTCGTAAACCCATGAAATTGGGTTGGCTGTTCAACGACGGTTATAAAATAAAATATATTTATATCCAGAGTCTTGATGGCTCAGGGGACAGAAGAGTGTACGCCTTCCAATGACGTGAACAGTGATCGATATGAATTCCTGATCCGACTTGCACCGACCACAGTGCTGACTTGAAATATCCTCATGGGCTAGAGTCCCCCTGCTGTCAGGCTCTGTAGGAGGTTTTCCTCTCCATGTAACGCAAATGCGGGTTAGTTCTCTCAAAAAATTCCTCCACGAAGGCAAATTTCTCCCAATACTTAATCTAGGAGTTCCCTTGTCCTCTGTATTGGGTTTAAAATGACAAAGCTACGGAGTTGAACATTATGAGTCGTAAACCCAAAAATTGGGTCGGCTGTTCAACGACGGTTTTAAAATAAAATACTTTATATCCAAACAACGAACCATCATTTATTTGATATTTCGGTTGGTTTTAAGAAATCATTCAAGTAAAAGAATAATAAAAAAAGAATTAGAAAGATGTTTTTATTTAAAAAAAAATCTTTCTTCCAATAGCAGCACATTGAATAAATTAGGAAATTGACAGGCGTTTTTACAGCGTCTCAAGATGCGTTGATATGGCGTCTCTCTTAATACTAACCGTACGTAATCGATGGAATGTCGAACTAAACCTACAAAAGCAAACCATTATAGTTTTCACAGTGAAATATTTTATTTTTACAACGTTGTAAAAATGTATTCGTTTTCAAAGATTTCTGAGAGAGAATACTATCTAAATAAAGGCGTGGTGATACTTATCCAAGTAAGTTACAGACCATCAAATCAGCGCTGCCCAGTCCATTGACATTAAAGCGGAATTAAGTGGGTCGATCGTAGGTTGATCTATATTACACCCACTCACACAAGCAGATGTCTCCCCTCAGACACACAAGACTTCCACAGACTATGGAATATTAGTTAAATGACCAAGAGGTTACACGCATTTGTAATTGAGGAAATGGTGGGATGGGATTTTTCTTTTAAAGAAAGAAAAAAAAAATTCATACGAACATTATTCCATATTAAAAATGCAATAATAACTCCTTCAGATAACTAATAAACGCTCTTCTCGTTGAGGTGTCAGATTTGCATATATTTCCTAATTTCAAATCATAATTTAAACTGACAGACGTTAATATAGAAAATTATATAACCTACTTTGAGCTCATGCCTTTTTATGATGATCGATATTTGATTTTAGGCATACTAAAAAAGAATGAACAGTCTATCCAAAAACAGGCGAAGACGTTTTAGCTTACGACAAAAGTACTTAAAATATTCCACGAATTCTGAATGATAGAATACGCGAAGATCAAACTTCTAACGTCAATGCAATGTTTTCTCATTTTGAAAACCATATCGAAACATTGTAAAGGAATAAGAATGATTTATTCGACACACAATGAGTTTGACGCAGATGATTTTGTGTTAGTTTAACTCAAAAAGTTTTATTTATGAAAAGATGTTTCATCAGGCTGCTGTTTTAATGCAATTTCAGCGTCTTCTTAAGAGTCAAATAAGTTTCAAAAGAGGTAACTTTTTTAAAAACAGAGAATATCTCTATGAAAGATCATATTGTCAGACCACTAAGTCATTTTTACAGTGTATAAGTACTTTTCTCAAAGATTAAGTACCTTCTTTATGCATAGACAATTTAGTGATTGCCCATAAAAGTGCAAATGCTATTTCATAAAAGAATAAGCGGCGTGAAGCCCATTCAATAAGCAATTAAAAAAAAAACAAAGCAAGATATTTCAATTTAATTTCAAACAAAAACTCGTTAAGAAATAAATACCAAGCGCTGCAATTGAGAGCGTGACGCGTAGATTCTCAATTTCAGCATTTCCTGCGACGTTAAAGAAAACGCATAGTAAAAAAAGCGGACTATCAAAAGGAGTAACAACAAAAAGTGACAAAACACATCGAGCAAAAAAGATGCGCCATTAAAGAAACAACCCAACAAACGGCTCCATTGTCAATAGTTTCTTACAACCGCTATTCAGATCATAAAGAAAACAATTGCGATTTTACTATCCCTTCATTCATCAATTTTGATTCAAGTATGTCAGCTACCTTCTCTCCTCAATGAAATACCTTCTCATGCTAATGAACAACCATCCAACGCCCCACTCATTGAGAGAAAAGTGTCACGCTCGGGTAACTAGCCTGGGTCCCCCCGAATGGTAAAAGGACTTCGGACAAGCCTTCTTGAGCTTTTTAAGGAACTACAGTTTTTGCTCTATCGATGTCTTAAAAGGTTGGGAAAAATAAAGAAGGTGAAGAAACTTTTACCTCCTACGATAGGCGCTAAGTTTCAGCCTACACGACACATTGCCATCCTAAGGGGAAGGGCAAAGAGAGAGAGAATCGGGCAATTAGCGAGAGGAAATCGCTAATTGCTTTAATTTTTCTTTTCAAAGTTTGACGTGACGAAAAGAAAAACGCAACTTTGTAAAACGCCAATTTGGAAATGAATAAGTGATAGTGTTATTAAAACAAATAAGAATTTAAATAAATTAAGTTGGCATAGTTAAATCCATTATAGTGCCAATTAGCATCCATCTAAAAAAAAAAAAGTAAAAAAAAACAAAAAAACAAATTCGGCTTGTTAAATCACTAGTATTTACACTTGTGTGAAATGATGAAAATATACTATTTAAAAATATTAATAAATACCACGTCCTATTAAAAGCAAAATGTGCGAAATTTTAAATCGTAAATCCAGCCTTAGTTACTTGAACAAATGACATCACACTCTCAAAAATTGTGAGAATGACTCTCATTGTAGCTTATTCTCAATTTTTAAAAGAAAAGAATTGCGTCGCTAAGGAGTCTTTTTATTCTGCATATTAATAATAAATGAACAATGAGCAAAGAAATAAACGGACCACGCTGAATAACATTTGATCTGATAATCGGATCTTCATGTTCTAGGACTCAATCTTAAAAGGTTCGAGGGGGTGACCTCAAATAGGCTCATTTAAGTACAGACGATATTTTAAGTTACGAAATCAGACACAAAAACGCTCTTTGTCTGAATAAACATACCGTTTTTTCGACGGATTCGGATTTCTGATCCTCAAAATATAGGCGAAGGCGGCAATCTGGATAATATGATCCCAAGATTTTGGTCAGGAGAGCTGTCCAAAGTTTATACCCCTTAATGTTAATTTTACATTTTACGTATTTTACCATAGCTCGAGAAAGTTTTACGAGAATTGAAATTTTTTTATATACAATTGTAAAATTCGTTTAGTCAAAGATAATTCCAATCAAAAAAAAAATTTTTTTTTTAGTAAGTATTTAATATTTTCTTTTTATTTTATTTAATAATAATCGAAAGAGCATTGAATAGATCCAGGTGGGTTAAACTGACTGAGACGGCATTGGCCGGTAACCGGCTGTAGTGCATAAGAAGAAGCAGAATAGCCGAACGAATTTCGAATTGTAAGGTATACAATTTTTTACATCATTTTAAAGAATGTAGTTTTACATGGCAAAATACCAAACTTTGAGCGAAATCGATCGAATCGTTCCTGTGAAATAAATTTTAAATAAACGACTTTTTCAAAATTTGATTTCTCAGAAATTATTCGATCCATTTCCCTCCAATTTTGTATTTTGCCATGTGAAAATATTTTTTGTTTAAAATGATGATTAATAAAAAATAATAAATATGTGACAAAAGTTAGTTTTTGCGTGAAATTATCTTTAAATAAATGATTTTATAATTGCGTGAAAAAGTTTTTCAATTCGCTTAAAATGTTCACGAGATATGGCGAAATAGGTAAAAAGTAAAATTAACATTAAGGGGTCCCAACATTGGACAGCTCTTCTGACTTTGGGACCCTTACCTACAAAATGACATTCTTAAACTATCAACGCCAAATAACGGCTTTTGATAACTATTATCAATAGACGAAGGCTTTCATTTTAAATGTCATTTCTCACTTCTACCTCCATATTAATACCTTAAAACTATAAACATAATTAAGACGCGAGAGGAAATTTATGCTAAACATATAAGAAACAAAAAATTTCTGTAAAACATGATTTATCATTCCAGCTGTAAATTTTCTTTCTTTCATATACTACAGTTTTTATTACCTTTTACTAAGCAAAATTCATACTAGTATAAAACGCACAAGCTTGCAAAATAAATTTATGTCTCTACACTTCATACTGTGAATAGTCTTACCGTTTCGTGATTACTCATTGAGAAATAAAATATCACATGATAACAAATCAATAAACAAAAAAAAGTATTCGGATATCTTAGACTGTCATCAAAATAAAATTAATAGAAGTCATAAAGGTAGTCACAGTTAAATTTTTAACTTTATTTAACGATTTAACTAGAATATTTATTTATCATCCTTTCTCAATATTATTTTCTGCTACTAGTATGCTTTTTGTTTTGAGAAATACTTAAAATTAAAGACCTAGAAAAAGTAGGGATTGTTTTATAAACAAAACGTTTGACATTACCTTTTATTTAGTTATTTATGTCAGCATATTTAGATACTTTATGTTTACCTATTAAGTCACTACCTATTTCTACACGTTAAATATGTTACATCAAATTAATTCAAACTCTTCTACCAGTTCTTAAGTTACTTTTACTTTTAAAATAAATTTTACGTAAAATTATGCCCATTCAACGTATGCAATTAAAATAAATAATATTAAAAAAAAATTTATAAATCTTTTTTTCGCGAATTATTATAATTTCACACATTTTTGAATATTTTTCTTAAATTATTCTATCATTTTTAAAGTTAATAATCTTGATTATTTTCTAAAAATCTGTTGGCCAAGAAATTTGTATATATTCTTGAAAATTTCTCGATATAGAAATGTATTAAATTTTAAAGAATAAAAAATATTTGAACAAGGCAAAAATAGAACACATTACAAAATTTGTATTTCACTAAAACTTTTTAATCTCATTATAACATAATTTTCATTTTATAAGAAAATTTTGCAATTTACATTTTGTAAGAAATGATGCATTGGCTGAGGAAAAAATAAAATGAATTAGTTAATTAAAAATTCTATAGTAGTCTCATTGGGTTCCAATTCACCTTTTAAATGTCTATAAACTTTAACAAAAACCCTTTTCTTTTTCGAGGTCGAAATTGTTCTCAGTTTGGACCAAACAAGTCCGCATATAAGAAACATACGTTCAATAGCTGCCGAGCTAACTGGCTTAAGTCCTGTGTTACTTTTCTATTTGGGAACCAGCACTTCAAGTAGAAGACCTTCCATACCCACACATGTGACCTATGACGTCAGCGCAAATTAATCCTTATGGCGTATTTAAAGTTGAGATAAGTTTCTCTACATAAGTTTGATTGTTAATTAACGTTAATTAAATACATTGCCATATCACATGTCAAATTAGTTGAAATATAATTATTTCGCGTCAACGTCTTCTACTTAACTTAGATTTATTATTTATGTATTTTATAGTAACCATGATATATTTTGGTTTTGTGCACCTGGCAACTACGAGGCATAATTAGTTTGTCTATGTTCCACATGGCTTCGTGCCTGCCTTTGTGTTAAGTCTTTATGTAAATATATAGTAAAATAATTGAAATCTTTGAGATGGAATCTTTGTACAAGAATATAGAATGTGTCACTTGAGAGAATTGACACTTGACGGGCTTGGCTTACTCGAAATAGAATGGAAAGAACGGTTGCTAACATAAACAAATGCCACGTTTCAACAACCAAACAGGGCAGGGCAGGTTTCAACACTTGCAGGTACCCCTTTGTAAGTGTGACTAACAAGTAAATGTTCAAGGCCATCTCATGTTGCGTCAACTGATAATAGTCAAAACTGAACTGGGGGGGGGGAGAAGTAAAGAGTATTCAGTGTTTTTATAAAACGACTGCTTTCTATGTAGTCATAGAATATTTATGTCACAGAATTTAAATAAAATAAAATAAATTAACTGAAATTGGAAAAAAAAATTTGGCTCCAATAAAAAATTATATGAAGCTGTATAATGATTTTATTTGTTTGTTAGTTTTTTGAAATAAATCTTATGTTTAACATATCTTCTAACATTAACGCTGTAAAATATTAAGGCACAGATTTAGCAATAAAATTATTTCATTATCTTTAAGAAATACTATGTGTTTGCCCATTGGATATACTATGTATATACTACTACATTAAGATATATTACGTATAAACATTCTCATCCTCATAAAAAGAAACATGTTTTTTTTTTACGCCTTGGTAAAAATACATTAAACTGATTATTATAAGACGTAATTAAAATATATCCTAATAAAATTTTAATCAAAAATATGAAAACATAATAAAAAATATATTATTTTTTATTAAAACTGAGTTATGAAAAAAAAAAGCACGCACTGCAAATATTAATAATTTTAAATGAAATGAGTGTTGCAAATCCCCTTGCAGCTAAATGGCAGACATATAATCCTATAACGAGTCGAAGAACACAAAACTCATAAAGCAAAACCCCTCTACTATAATGTCAAAAAAAAAAAAATATTATTATTATTTTTAACTGGAAAAGAATTCAATTTGGTAGTGAGTTTCGTCATGCCGGATTCTATTGTGAGTAAAAGAAAGCACCAACCCACGCAGCTATTGAAGTTTACTATATAGCTAACGGGAACTATCCAAAATAAAAATTTAAAAAATAAATAAAAGATGCTCCACAATGGAGAATAAAAATACCTTCAACAGAAAAAGAGAAATTCAAATCTCTTCAAATAACAAATGTTGTTGAAATGCCAGAGGGAGGGGCGAAACAAAAAAGTGTGGATGTTTTATCATTTAATTAAATTGCTCTTAGGAGGAGGGAAAAATTTGTAGTTTTAATCAGTGGCGGATCCAACCAAGGGGGGGGGGTTATGATCCCCCCCAAATTGAAAAAAATAAAATAAAAGTAATAATTTTTTAAATAGTTTACAAAAGAAATAAAATTTTAAAACTTATTTAAGGGGGCATATACACCTAGGTAGGTCGGAAAAATCGATTTTCCCCCCATCTAATTATGTTCTTCACTGTTTCAAGAATCATAATCCAAAAGATTAAAACGATATTCGTCATAGTTTCAATGTAAACATTAATAATGTTGAAGAGCGCTTCAACAGGTTTAACCAAAGATTGTATAAAGGTGTCACCTTTCAACTCTTCGACGTCTCAAAACTTGACTTAGAGCAACTCAAAATCAAGAACGATTGAATGGACTCGCATTATTAAACATTCATCGGACTCATTACATCAAACAAGTAAAAGGATTGGCGCTTTCATACGCTAAAGGACCGATGGTATTCAGAAATGGATTGTGGTTGAATTAATTGTGAAAACGTTGAACAGAACAATGTGAAAACCATGCTTTATCATAATACGTGAGAAAAATCCACATGATAAAGGGAAGGGAAAAAAAATCTCATTTTCGAAAAGGGTAAAATAAGCCCTTTTTGAAAACACCCAATGAAAAAAACACATTTAAGGCTTTTAAAAAACAAAAATCGAAAAAAAGTACCTTTAAGCACTTTTTTGAAAACGGTACGCATCATGTAATATAAAAAACTATGGAACTTTTTAGGATTGAAATATCTTAATTGAGAGAAGTAACAGAAATTTTCTTTAATATTTTAGTGACAAGAGCAATAATAATTGTCTGTTTTTGGAGGAAATGAATAATCGGTGTCACAAATACAGAAATTATTGTTCCATTATGTATCCATAAATAATAAAGTCAGCTTAAAAAAAATTTTAAATAACGAGTCAAAAACACGATACAATTCACAAAGTAAATCAACTATGTTCTAGTGTCAAAAAAAATTTTAAATTCAAAAATCTTTTCATTTCTTGATTTTGGTCTTGTCAGATTCGATTCACGAGTAGAAGCGAATAGCGTCAACCCACGCTATTAAACGTTTCTATAAAGCATAAGGAGTACTTATACAATATAATAAAAACGTAACACAAGAGAAAATAACAATGCCTTTTCCTGAAGCATCTAAATAGGAAAAAGAAATTCAAATTAGAAATGCTTTTGAAAAGTAAGGAATTGTGAGGGGAAAAAAAGTGTAGGTGTTAAATTATTTATTTATAAAGCTATTTTGGGGTAGGAAAAATTGAAATCTGTCGTTTTAATAGGAAGACCAAAGTACTTTTATAAATTTTTTTTTTAACTATTACAAAGATAATAAATGGTAAAATATGAAAAATATAAGGCGGCGTTTAAATGAAATCAATAAAATTTCCATGAAGTCTTAATTGGAGGCGGCCTTAAAAATAAGCAGATTTTAGAAATTTATTTTGGCAAAAATAATACAAATAACAAAGGCAATTTTTTTAGGATTGAAATAACATATCTTCAACAACAAATTAAAAATTAATGGTAAAGTCAGCCTTAATTGATTAAAATATGAATAAAAATATAAATATTTATGTTAATATCAATGCAAATACTATGCTTCACAATCCATTAAGAGGCCCTTCTTCCAGTTGAACTCAACTGTCGAAGGGGTGGAGCCTCTTAGAAGAAAGAAGGTCTCAGCACGGACCCATTTAGCAGTCCGACGTAATGAACATAAACTGCGCAGTGGATGAAAAATAAGAAAGATGTCACTAAGTTCGGGTTACTAAGCAGAGCAGCGGTGGTAAACACGAGAGATGTCATTACGTTTGGTAAAAGGAAATATGTCATTACGTAAAGCATCAAATTTCTTGTTTATGGTAACCAGTACACCTCCTATAACTGAAAGCCTCCACACGGTTTCTTGCAGGTAGTCCGATCAAACCACTATGAAGGTAAACAAGTTTACGAAAGAAGCATTTAACAGAAAAATCTAGTAAAAATAAGATAGTGGTAGCAAATATATGTCGAAAAATTCGTTTAATTTTTTAATAGGAATGGTTTGTCTGATTTGCTTGTCCACCACTACAGATTCAATTCTCAAATATATATGATAAATTTCTCTCAATGACTTTTAAAATTGAATTTGGATTCAAGAGCACAACTGGTTCACTTTTTAAATAATCTGCGCAGACTACGAATAAAAACCGTGCGGAGGCTTTCTGATGTAGGAGGGTAATGGTACTTTTCAATGGAGGCATTTTCCTTGAGGTATTGGGTGGAGACGGAAAATTCTAAATATGCTTTTTAATCCTCTTTAATTTTTACAAATAAACTAACGATGGATAGTTAGTCTATCTGACACTATCTTTCGATACACGTAAAATACAGGTCGACTTAAAATCACGATTTGCAATATAAGACGAGCGGTATTAAATATTCTATATTAATTTTTCTGTCACAAAATTATGCCAACACAATTCATCAATCAACAGATTTTGATAGGTAGTTAAGTAGTATACAGTTGTTATACTACTTAACTACCTAGGTAGGTAGGATAGGCTGTTATTAGATTTTTGTTTTCATGCAGTTGACGTTAAAGGAATTTGTTAGCGTTATCCACATCTATTTTCATCAGTTTAAAACTGTCATAAAATTAGATTTTAAGAAACCTAAAGACTTGGAAACGCGTAGTTTTAAATTACTGAATTAAAAAATCAAACATCGTCGAAATGCTTTAAAGTTCTGAGAAAAATTTCAAAGAAGTTCTAAAAATGATCATTTTTACAAATCTAACAAAGCGACTCCTTTATTTTCTACTTTTACTAAAAGGTCTAGTTTTTTTTTTTTTTTTTTTTTTTTGGTAAACAGATATTAGGAGTCAATATATCAATTTAATGATTAACGGATCAAAAAATAATTTAAATGATAGAAAAAAATAAATTAAAGAATCTGTAAAAGTAACTTAGACAGAAACGGATTGGGGATCTGTGATCAGATGCTGTAGTTTGTCAACCTCTCTTTTGGTAGAAGCGATTGTACGGCTTTCTATTTAAACACGATTACTTCAAGAACGAACTGTTAGACCAGGTTTGAAACCGGAGATGCCACCTGCTCCGCTTTGAGCAGGCTCTTTGCCGCCAGGCTAACCATGGGAGGTTTTGGTGGTTTTTTCTCTCCATGCAACGCAAATGCGGGCTAGTTACATCAAAAAGACCTCCACGAACAAAGTGGAGCAAGTTTGCATCTCAGCGAAACTTGTGAGAAATTGAGTTTAAAATATTTTATGCTATTGACATTACATAGAAAATTATAGGATTTATGAAAATTTAAGCACTTGCCTAATGCTAACAAAACATACTAGCTATTTTTTTAAAATCCTTGACGCTCATTTAAGTACCTGCTAATTTTATAATTTCTTACAATTATTTTACTTTTATTCATTATTATTTTACTTTTATTTTTATTATTATTTTATTTTAATTTATTATCATTTTACATTTAATATTATTTTATTTTTAATATTATTTTACTTTTAACATCATTTTATTTTTAATATTATTTTACTTTTATTATTATAACTTATTATTATATTTAATAATAGTCTGAAAACTTTAGAAATGTAAAGTATACTTTAATTAAAGAATGTAATTTTTTAAAACAAAATACAAAATTTGAACATAATCGGTCGAATAGTTCCCGAGAAATAGAATTTAAAAAAGCCTTATTACTAACATTCGGTATCTCAGGAAAGATTCGAATGATTTTGTTGAGGACCAGTGCTGGTGACCCTAAAGTATTTTATTTGGAATTCAGAGTATGTTTTTAAATATGATTTTGCAAATAAAAATATCGTCAGCTCCAACTAATTAACATATTTAAGGTTAGGCCGTCGAACTATTAAGATTGAGTCTTAGTACGTTAAAATCCGAAGACTAGATCTGAAGATATTTTAACTTCTTCCCTCCCCCTTTTTTAGGTTCATGCGTACCGTATGTCATAAGGTATGTTCATTAGTTCTTCAAAATCACTCATTTTTAACTTTAATTGTGTATAAAAATGATTATTATTTTCACAAAACTTTACATATTTTTGTTTTGTTTTTTTTTCTTTTTGATTTTTCTCTTCAAAAAAAAAAAAAAAAAAAAAAAAAAAACATGATAAGGAACAATAAAAATAAACAAATTGTCTCTTGGAACAATAATGAAACATAAGCACACAAGATATAGACATACACCATAAATAAACAAATATAAAGGGAAGGGGGGGGGAAATCAACTATTTGGTAAGAAGAAAGTCAAAGAAATGACGTCACAAATACATTTTTTTTTTTCAAAAGAAGAATATAACGTTCTCAGAAGCTTGTTTCATAAACACGTCGAATGTTTTCAAACAGAGGAATATAGACATGGACGCTCTATTTTTAGGCGTGTTTTGAAATAATAGCCTCAAGCCTCATTCAAAAAAAATTGTTTTTAAAACCATGAATGGGAAGAAAAAAAAAGTAGAGTAGGAGGAGCATTACATTCAAAACTGTTAAAGCGAGAGTAATTTATCCTTTCTATGAACGTGTGTAACATAGATATAAGAAAAAAAAAACACACAAAAGAAACTAAAATTAGAATTGATAGAAGGCATATGAGAATCCAAACATATGGCCGTGACCGAGGAATAAAAAAAAAAATCTGGGAAAAATTTGCATTTCACGTCTTTGTACTCCAAAAAGAAAATGAAAGGGAAAGTTATTAGGTGTAGGTTCGGTGTTTATACGACGCGTTGTCGTGGAAACAGAGTAATGTGGGAGAAAAAGCTGTTGCGTGGGTGGTTCTTGAGGAGGCAATATTTACTAAAGAACAAAAGCAGATGGCTGGGAATGGAGAAGATGGTAGATTTCATATCGAAAAAGGACTTGAGATCTACCTTTTTCCTAAGCCGATTACAAGACAAGCAGAGGGAACAGATTTTTTTATGTTTATTTTAAACTTAGGCTCAATGGTGGAGAAAAGAGGAAAATAAGTTCTTTCAAAATCTAAAAAATATCCTTGAGAAAATATACGAACTGTAGTAAACAAAACAGATTATCCATTAATGATTAATAATGAAATAATTTCTATATCAATTATGAATTAATATAGAAGGTATATCTTGCAGATGTTACCTGATTCAAAAACTTCATTCGCTTCAAAAATATATAAATAGGAAATAAGAGTAGTCATGTTTCAATAGTTCAAAAACAGGCATCCGTTTTCAAGACTTCGGCGTGAATGAAAAGAAACGAAAGTGATTTGAAATATAGAACGAAAATTTGCCAACAAAAAATGGAAAAATAAAGGTGAGAAGCAAAACTAGATAAACCACAGTAGCCGAAAGAGAAGAAAGATGAAAAACTTAACAAGCAAAACCACATTGGCCAAGAGGGGCAAATTTGCATTTAATGGAAATGCATTATACCCTTTTCATGTTTTCTCTCTCTCGGTGAAAACAAGATTTCACAAAATATGCAGATTTTTCACAATTTCGAAAAAAAAAAATCATTACATTTAATTTATCCTAAAATCTCATTAAGACTATTTGTGAAAATATGTAAAAAAAATTTCTTCGAGCCTTTTTTTTTTCTTCCAGAAAATTGTTGAACACAAAATACATCATCTTCAACACAAAGAACTCCCTATTTTACATCCACCCGTTAGAAAAGCATTGATAAAATAATTCAACACAAAGTGAAGGGCAGATCGGGCACATGATTCACAAGCATTTGTATTGTACAGTAGAATAAAAGGAGCGACAATGGGTAGATATTCTATGTCATTCCAAAGACCACCCACACTATCGAATGCTGCGGGGCTATAACTCCCCAAGATTCATGACTAACATAGATGAGGGCTTTTTAATCCTAACCATTCATTGTTCAGCAACATACCGTACGTTCTCTTTCAACAATTTGAATTAAAAGCATAGGGCAAGAATTAGAAAATTGTGTTGCAACTTTTATAAAATAGACCACTCTTTAAAATATATGGCAACTTTTTCAAAAATTGAAAAAATAATATAATTATAATATTTATTTAAAAAAAATTCGGTGCAAAATGTCAACTGAGAGACATTTTTTAGCCATCTGTTATTTATAGAAGCCCTGTGGATGTTCATTTTGCTTTGTTATTAAAGAGCTTTTTAAAAGCATTCGAAGGAAGCAAAATTTGCACGAAAAATCAAATACATTCATTCGAACGTGAACACGCTCAACGTGAATAACTTTTAAAGTGAACTAATTTTTGATTCCAAATTATATACGGATATAATATTTTTAAGTGATATTTTAACATGAATACGCTGAAAGTGTATCAACAAGGTGAACTCGAATTTTTATTACAATTGAGAAAATTTTTACTTTTACCTTGAACGCAAAATTTATTTTAACGCTGATAGGTAAGGAAACTGATGATTCACAATTCTTTATTAATATAAGTAGGTATTTCTGAAAAATATTCCACGTGCTTTGATAAAGTTCCATGTTATCTAAAAAATAAATATTTTTGTTTAATATAGGTGGTCAGTTTTTCTTCACTTTCATAAGCTGTCCTGAAAAATAGTTTAGCCTTTGACCAGTGTTCCCTTTTTTTTTAAATTTTTATTTTTATTTTTTAAAGATGCTCTTATTCCAAGTAAAAATAAATTTTAGTACTGTGTAAGAGTTACTAAAAAAAAAAAAATCCGTTAGATTATCGAATTATATTTGTATTAAAATCAGAAAAAAAGTAGTTACAAAATATTGATATTTATAAATTTATCGATACTTTATTTTGTAAATTAAAGAAATTTCAATGATGAATAATTGCACCTAACTTGCGAGTTGCGAGTCGTGAAAAAAAAAAAAAAAAAAAAAAAAGACATTTAATGCTGTATTTCATAGTCATTAATTATTAAAATGACAAGTATTAAATGCCATCTTTCATTTATTGGTGCCTGAATTAATATAAAATCATGAAAAAAAGTATGATAAATATGCTTAATAAAAATTTTGCTTTAAAGAGTTAAATGAGTAGTTCTTTTCTAATAATGGTTTTGCACAATTTCAATACTCTGTGGTAACATATTTTTAAAAACGAATTTCTTCAACGGTTATGTTAACATAAAATATAAATATATATTTAATTTCAAATTGATTATTACTTAATAATATTGCTTCTTATGATTTGGTAAACGATGTAATGGAGTTTAAGTCGAAGTCGAGTTCTCAGAAAAGTCCAGAGTCGGAGTCGAATGTTTCAGCTGTCGACCCCACAGGCCTAATTATAAGTCCGCATAGCGGGAATTCACGCTCAACTCCCTGAGCTAGTCCTAGTCTTATCGGTTGGTCGGGGTGCCTGAGGCCGGAACGACTCTTTACCCCTTCATCATGAGATGCGGATCCTTGAGGTCCTTGTTAGCTAAAATTGAAAGTCATTTTGAGCCCAACCCATAAGACAAAGGAGCTCCTCCTTGGGTCAAGTATCGTTGCTATCATGAGGGGATGGGAGAAAATACGAAATGAAAACCTTTTTTTATGGTGGAACAAAAATTTTTCTCCTGTTTTCAACGGGCGGCAATATATTTAATAACTGTTTTCTAATCTTCGAATGATTGCAAATTCACTCGTTAAAGGTGTCTAAAAAGTAATTTAAAAACATACCTTGAGAGAGAAATATACAAAATTAGTTTATGATTAGTTTTTACAAAGGCAGTGGCTTTTCATTGCGTCTAATTCGTTTGGATACAAATGTCAAAGCATAATAATCGATTTGAATATTTTCCCAGACATGTCCCCGACTACAATTTTCATTCACGGAATAGCCTTTCCCAGAAATGATTTTCATCTGTGAACTGACAAAGACACTTATTCAGATGGGAAGGGGGAAAAAATAGAGAGAAGACACCAGAAAATTTTTTAGTTGAACAATGGTCATCGAAAATTAAAGATCACTGACCGGATATCAGTGAGAGCGACAGGAAGGAAATGGGCATTTTTGCACATTTATAGCACAAGCAACTCGATTTGGCGTGAGTTAAATACGCCACTTCCCGCCATTCTTAAGAACTTCAGCCATTGACTCGATGCTCCAGATTTCGTATTCCTACTTTTCTTGTCGATAGCATCCGAATTGGCATTGTTTTTGTGCAGAGGGCCTTCTCGAAAACAAAAGGGGTTTTCATTAACGTTGTATTCTGAAGCGGATGTGACGACGCTGACGGCGAAATTTCAATTCTATGAATAGTTGAAGAAGTTGTATTTTTTGAATGGCAGGAAGACACACACACAAAAAAGGATGTTCTTACCCCTACTTGCATATTACAACTGTCCATTATGTCCGAGTATAATAAAATTATTCTTAGATCTAATTTTGAAATCCGACAAGAGCTTTTAAGAAAGGGGGCTGACCCAACGAATCTGGAAATTAGAAGAAAAAATAATATATATATATATCACTATTTGTTTCGGCATATTTCTGAAGAATAGGAAAAATTATTTCAAATAGATCGCATATTGCATTTTTTGAGTTTTGCACGTAATTCAAATTTATGAGGTAAAGTCTTTGAAATTCCATGAAATCAATATGTTTAATAAGTGTTAATTTTGAACTATAATAATCCCAGTTCCGTTTTCTAAACAGCAACCTCCCTTTGCTATAAGTGCGCATACATTTAAATATGGAATAATCTGTAATTCTTTGTGAGAGCCAAGATTAAAGAAGCCATTTGAAATTTAATAATTTAAAAAAAAATTCGTAATTAGAAAAGCGAAAACAAAAAAATTTAAAAATTTTTTAAAAATAATTAAACAATAAAAATGTAAAAGAAAGTTGTTTTTAACCAATCCGTACAGTGTGCAATAAACCGGACCACTCTGAATAACTTTTGATCTAATGATCGAATTTTCACGTTCTAGGACTCCATTTTAATAGTTCGAGGGGGTGATTTCAAGTAGGCTAATTAACAAGTGCCGACGATATTTTAAATTAAGAAATCAGGCACAAAAACACGCTTTCTGTGAATAAACATACCTTTTTTTTTCGATTGATTCGAATTTTTGATTCCAAATATATAGTTGACGGATTCGGATTTCAGATCCCCCAAAAATACGGGGTAGTCGCAATCTGGGAATAGGGTTCCAATAGTTTGGTCAGGAGAGAGCTCCAAAGTTTGGACTCCTTAATGTTAATTTTACTTTATGCGCTTCGACATATCAAAAACTTTTTAAGCTTATTGAAAATTTTTTTGTTCAAAATTTGTTTAAAGGTAATTCCATACAAAAAATAACTTTTAGTAAATATTTATTATTTACTATTATTTTATTTAATAATAGTTGAAAATATTTTGAATTATAAAGTAAACAGTTTTTGCATTCTTTTAAAAAATATAATTTTGCATGGCAAAATGCGAAATTTGAGAAAAATCGTTCGAAAAGTTCCTGAGAGATTTCTCATAAACTATTCGAACGATTTTGCTCAAATTTTGTATTTTGCCATGTAGAATTATATACGGTAAACCTTACAATTCAAATTTTTTCGACCATAATTAGATAAAATAATAAATATTTATTAAAAAATAGCTTTTGCATGGAATATAAAATTTACATTCTTTGGATAAACGAATTTTATAATTGTGTGCAAGAAATTTTTCAATTTGTTTAAAAAGTTCTAGAAACATAACGAAATACGCAAAAAGTAAAATTAGCATTAAGGGGTTCAAACAAGTTTCCAGATTGTGGCTACCCCCGATATTTTGGGGGTCAGAAATCCGAAAAAGCCAAAAAAAAGGTATGTTTATTCAGAGAAAAAAACTTTTTGCGTCTGATTTCGTAACTAAAAATATCGTATGCACTTATTAATTAGCATATTTGAGGTCACCCCCTCGAGCCATGAAGATTAAGTCCTAGAACGTGAAGTTCGATTATTAGATCAAAAGTTATAGAGGTTGGTCCGTTTTGTTTTTTTGCGTATTGCACACGAGAGACCCTTCAATACAGCTATCCAATTTATTTCCCACAAACGTTAATTTTTGACCACAAAACTATGCTTTTTCAGATTAATATAATCAACTCATAATCTTCTCGAAATGCGCCTTTTTTTAAATTTAAGGCATTAATAATAATAATAGTCTCTGATACCCAGTTTATTCAAAAATATTTAAGTTTTTGTAAATTGCTTTCTTGTAAAATTCATAGATTGGGAATTCACAAATACATTTTTATTAATACTATGATAAATTCGATACTCACATCCAAATAGTTTTCTTTTTTTTTTTAATGTGTGCAATGTGTACAATTTTTTACAATTTAGTTTTAAAATTTATTATAAAACAATATAAAAAGTAAATATTTTACGATATTTGTATTTACTTTAATACGACTGTCATAAAAGTTAAAACAACTAAGCTCAATTCGACACGAAGTGGAAACTAACTTTTGAAGCAGATGCTTAATTTCACTTAAAGAAAAAATAAAACTTGTTTACGTAGTTTTTTCAGTTTCATTTAATTTTTAAAAGAAAAATTGTGAACTTAAATTGTTTAAAAATCAGAAAATAAAGCAAGAAGCTAAAGCTTAATTTTGAAACAGATTCTTAATGAAATTTTAGGATAAACTAAAAGTTGAATTTTTTCTATATAATCATCTTTTAAAAGAAAATAAATATTATGAACCGATTTATTCATAATTTACAATAATAAAGAACAAGTCTCCTTTCTTATTGACAAATTTCCAAAGACTAAATGAAAGCTAGAATGATATTGTACGTTTTATTAGTAGCTATTTCAATTACTTTTGAAATTATTAAACACGTTTACAAACAATAGAATATTGTACTTAAATAAAATGTTTTTTTTTTTTTTTTTTTTTTTTTTTTTTTAATGCTAGCGTGTAGTTTTTGATTGTTGCGCTTTCAAGAAAGATATTTTTCTGCTGTAATTGCATAACTAAATTACATCAAAAAGTTCAATTGCTTTTGCCATCACTTATAAACATCACTGCATATTTATCAGATTTTCATATCGATGTTTGATAACATTATACAAGGGTGATTGTGAGCCCAAGTCAAAATTCCGGAAAATTTCTTGAGTTAAAAAAAGGTTTAAATTGAAAAAAATTTAAAAAGTTTATTTTTCCTTTTTCTCAATATTTCTTAGTTTACCTAAAATATATTTACAATTTTACACATACCTATACCATTTACACATACCTATGATGACCTGGAGAAGTAATTAAAATTTACAAATCTGTCTTTTTTTCTTGAGTTTATGATTATAACAACTATTTACTGATAAAAAATGAATATTAATCATGATTACATGCTTATAAAGTATCTCTCTGGCTCTCCCTTACAAACAAATAAAATAAACTGTGTTTTTAAGTTCCACCTTTGAAAATTTGATTTCCGGAAATTTCTGTGATCAATGATTTTTTTTAAACGTCTGGACCTTCAATCTCCGGAAACTTCCGGATCCCTGTTAGCGAAAAATCCGGAAATACGGATTTTTTCCGGAGCACAATCAGCCCTGATTATAAATCCGGGTGGTCGTAATCTTTTCAAATCCTATTTATTAAACAAAGAGTAAAAAAAAAAAATTTAATATTTTTACCACTGACATTTCCCCCTCCCCTTTTTTTTGTTAGAAGATAGACAGTAGGTAGTCACGTTTAAGGAAAAACACAACTAGGTTAAAAATAAAAATTTACATTTATCATTTTTTAATATTTTATTAGCATTTTATTCAAAACAATAAAACAGAAGATTACAAATTATAAGAATTTTATAGTATAGGGGTCTGTCTTGGTTTTTCTGAGAGGTACCTATTTTGTGAAAATTTAGACATAATTTGTGAAAAATTAAAAATTATATTGAAAAATCAACACAAAAATATGGTTAAAATAAG
The DNA here is from genome assembly GCF_982258835.1 of Parasteatoda tepidariorum. Lineage (NCBI taxonomy): Eukaryota > Metazoa > Arthropoda > Arachnida > Araneae > Theridiidae > Parasteatoda > Parasteatoda tepidariorum. The sequence goes on from NC_141756.1 coordinate 6,426,950, forward strand.
AACTCATCGTTTTTTAAGGGATACAAAAATAAAATTTTAAGAAAAAGTATTTTGTGCAACTACCGTTTTTCCTAAAGTTGAATTTGTGAAGGTACCACTAAACGGTAGTAAATTAGGCCTGGGCAAACCATTGAGTAAGGACTAGAAATGATCCGTCTATTTTCAGTGTTACTTAATCTAAGGTTTAAGAAAGGCAGTCCTGTAAAATTTAAAATCAGCAGCACTTTTGCGGGAAGAAAAAAAAAAGTTTTAATATATATGTGACTAGATTAATAGCGAAGATGGTTGATAGGATATTTTGAAACTGAAGCCCACAATCCAAATTCAAATAAATAAAAAAAAATAGATAACTATCTACCAGTTTTTGATTTTAAAATTTCGCTAAAACACGGGCGTTTCTTAATTTAATAAATAAATGACGGAAGAAAGGATTGACACTTTCTTTTGTAGGCTGGTTCAAAATGACGTTTTAGTATGAAGTGCTGCAATTTGATGATATAATCTCAAAATGTATCACTTCAATACCATTCAATAATTAATTTCTTAAATTAGTTCTTTAGGACTGGTTATTAAACAAATGACAAGAAATTCTAAATTTAGGATTATAAAAATTTGAAAATTCTGAATAGACAAAAAATTTTACACTTAACAATTCAAATATTGTTTTCATTATTAACAAATAAATCAAAAAAAAAATTTTATTTATCAAAATTACTCATAATATTACATATTTACTTTGTATAATATACTTTGGGCCGAGGGCTTATAAACTTTTGTGAAATACTTATTGTAGTTAAACCTATCATTTAAAAGATTTGAAGAGAAACGTAACATTAGACAAGTGAAGCAACGTTTTAAAATAGATAGATCATTCTTTTCTAAAACATGCTAACAATTACGATGTAAAAGTTTTTTACAGCTACTGCAAATAATAAAAAAGTTGCTACAGATAAGTAATCTTTTTAAAAGTGCACCACCAGTACGATGCGGGGAAGGAAAAAAAAAAAAAAACTAATGGATTACCCAGAATAACCACCATTCATCAATAATCTTTAAGTTCTAGGATTTATCTTATTGGTTCGAAGTGGTGACCTCAAATATGGCAATTTATCAGTGCAGATGATATTTTAAGTAACGAAATCACCCACAAAAACGTATTTTCTCTGAACAAACATTCCTTTTTTTCGATTGATTCGAATTTTTGATACCAAATATATAGAATTGTTACTATCTTGTAAATAGGGTCCCCATAGTTTGGTCAGGAGAGCGGTCCAAAGTTTGGACCCCTCCATGTTAATTTTACTTTTTGCGTATTTCACCATAATCTCGTGAACTTAACGAAATGGAAAATGTTTTGCACACCATTATAAAATTCATTTATCCAAAGATAATTCAATGCAATATAATTTGTAGCAAATATTAATAATTTTTTTGCTATTTCATATCTGACGCCCGGTGGCTGAGTGGTAGTACTTCGTGCTCCCGTCCCATAGGTCCTGGGTTCGATCCTCGGGTCGGGCAAGGTTGACTCAGCCTTTCATCCCTTCAGTGGGTCGATAAATGAGTACCAAGCATGCTATACACTGCACCCCAGAGCCCAAGATCAAGAAAACTGAGATGGGTACAGTAGGCCTTGGCCGTATATGGGCTGTAGCGCTACTGAGTTTAGTTTTTTTTAATATCTCCCTTTATTTTACCCTGCTACCCCCTATATCTTAGGGGTCAGAAATCCGAATCCGTCGGGATAAAAGTATGTTTATTCAGAGAAAGTACGTTTTCGTGTCTGATTTCGTAACTTAAAATATCGTCTGCATTCACGAACTAGCATGTTTAGGTCATTAAGATTGAGTTCTAAAACGTGAAAATTCGATCATTATGGGGGATCAAAAGTTATTCAGCAGGATCCGTTTTTTTATTTTGCGCACCGTATAATACATTACTACTAAAAAGTTTTCAGGTTTCTCATTGGCATGAATACCTCAAAATAAATTGGCGTAAAAAGATTCAATTTCATCACAAAAATTGAGGTTAAAAATGTCATCCCTAAGACGAGAAATAAACCACTTAAAACACATTTGCGATATTGCACATATTTTTATAGACAGAAATATCCAATAGAATAATTCCGTGAGGACACACGATTTTTTTTTCTTCTTCCATCCTGTTTTAAAAGTGAGATGTAATAAAACTGATTAAAATAGGAACTATGTTTTCCAACCGCCGTTATTTTTCATAGCTTTATAATCACCTGATCAAATAAAAGAAGGCACACTACAACCAGTTTTAGATGAAGAAAGGGAACCCTGATCAAACAATGTGAAAAACAAGGTAAATATCACTTCTATCAGTATAAACGGGCATTCTTCAGCAATTATCTAAAAGCTTTCACAAAACTTCTAATATTTAGAAGAATGAGAACTTGTGGGTACGGTGCTTCACAACTAATTCAAGTACTATTATATATATATATATATATATATATATATATATATATATATATATATATATATATATATATATATACAGGGTGTAAAAAAAAAGATATGAAACGGTCAAGTTCTCGAGAAATATTCATCTGATCAAAAAGGTGGAAACAGACGCTATCAATATTTCTTTTAAAAGCTATCCAATGATACCTAACTCAATCTACCACCTTATCCCCAGGAGCGGGGGTAGGGGGAGGACATCTTTTAAATAAGAACAAATATTTTTTTTTGGAGATTCGGATTCTCCATATAAAGTAATTTGACCTTTAGGATTATGCTCTTAGCTTCACAGATGGCGTTATAACCGAGAAAATTAAAATAGGGTACAAACTGTTTAAAGTGGTGGTATGTCAAGACCCTGAAGGTATGTCAAGACCATGGAATCTGATAGATTAAAGAGAAGAAAAAAAATTTTCGTATATTTTTTTAAAAATAAATAAATAAATAAAAATTATACAAAATTTAAACATGTCTATTTTTATGTTAAAATTTTTTCCCCTTTAATCTGATGGGTCTTGACATACCATCATATTAAACAGTTTGTACCCTATTTTGATTTTTTCAATTATAGAGCAATCTGTGGAGCGAAATTATTTTCTGAAGAATCTTAATCTGTATATATATATATATATATATATATATATATATATATATATATATATATATATATATATATATATATATATATATATATATATATGTGTGTGTGTGTGTGTGTGTGTGTGTGTGTGTGTGTGTGTTCGCGTGTTTATTATTTCAAAAAAGCTTCCTTTTGCCCGCAGGTGGTGAGGGTGCAAGAACATGTTTGGTAGCATTGTATAGTTTTTAAGAAAATATCGAATTGTCTATTTTCACTTTTTTCCATTCGATGTAAATTTCTCGCGATGTTTGGCTATTTTCGAACTTTTTTTTACATTCATTATAGATAGATGAACCAATTCTGGCAAGTACATGCCTACCCAAAATGGTGGAAAAAAATTACAGACATAAATTTTCACAGTTAAAAATTACCAAAGTAAATTTTTTAAAAATTAAAATGTCAAAAAATGACACGTTTTTTCTAAGAGCAAGATATCTGGTCCTATATAGTTATTTGTTGTTCTTTAGCTAGGAAATATCTTGTTTCTAGATTATGTAAAGTGAAGGGGAAAAAAACCTTCAAAAGTCAGGCTTTGTTTTAAGAAAAAGATCTAAACAAAAGTTACTTAACTTTTTTTCGATGTCGCTACCTTATTAGAATAAAAGAAAAAAAAAAAAATAGGTATGCCTTTTTTATCATTCAACATTTTTTTTTAATTTAATATTAATTGTATTATTTAGAAACTTAATTTTTTTAAGAAATTTAACTGATTTATATTAGTTTGATAACATGGTGAAAAAATAATAAGTACTTAAATAATCTACAAAAAGGAAAATTCTAAATTTTCTTCAAGTAAATTTAAACTTTGAGGTTATCTTAAATGACACAAAAACCGAAGACATCTGCCAACAGCAATTTCTGTGAGATAAATTAACAATTATCAATAACAAAAATTTTAGATTTATAGATTTGTATTATAGATAAAATAGATTTTTTTTAAACAAAATGGTGGCATATTAAATGAACAATGCCTAAAATGAAAGTTAGATCTAAAAGACTATCAATTGAGTTAAAAAGAAATACACAAAAGAAACTATATATTGGGGAGAATGAGACAGTGTAATTTTATTTATTTACTTAATTAAATATTAAAATAGATTTTCTCCAGTACTTTAAAATTTCAACAATTATTCTATTTAAAAGAAATTCGGCTTATACTTTACACTTTAAACATCAAAGCTCGATTTTGAATTCATTTTTAAAACATCTTTGGTGTAACTTTTTAATAAAACAAAGTTACCTGAAGAAAGTGGTTCACACGGGAATCAAACCACAGATTATTATCACTGTGGCTCTAACAGGATCCATTAAACAGTTTTTCAAAATTATTTAAAATAATTTTTTAAAAAATGCATTTAAATTTTTATTGTAAATTTTTACAAAATAGTAAATATTTCAACGCCTATTAGAAAAAAAAAATCCTTTCCTTACAAGTTATTTTAAGGAAAATGCTTTTTTTTTAATTTAAATAATTAGAATTCTCCCTATTAGATCAGAATACAAGCATGAAGAAGTTGATCATTTCTTTAGTTTAGTCTATTGTACTATTTTTAGATTAAGATACAATATATGTCCTAAAATACTTTCTGTAAATATGTAAATTTCATACATTTTTACAAAATAAACTACTTAACAACACTAAGTTGTTTTTAAACTCTTGATCAAGGCGTGAAATATTCATTCACCATTGGCGACTGAATAGTTAGGGCTAGTGAGTAAGTAAAAGAGTTGCACTTTAAAGCACAAATGGCGGTACATTAGATGACAAACAACGGGTATTTTTTTGATGACATGTGAAAAGTACATTTTAAATTATATTTATTAAGCAACATTTTTGAAAACACTAGAAAAAATGACATCTCCTAACAGCCATCATACGTAGATATAAAAAAAAGTATAATTTTGGGTCCCATTATGACATTTTACAGACTGTAAAGCTGACTATAGTACCCCACCACTATGAAAGTCCATGTTGTATAAGATGTTGTTGTTGTTGTTACTTTACGTCGCACTAGAGCTGCACAATGGGCTATTGGCGACGGTCTGGGAAACATCCCGGAGGATGATCCGAAGACATGCCATCACAATTTTGATCCTCTGCGGAAGGGATGGCACCCCCGCTTCGGTAGCCCGACGATCTGCGCGCGAAGTCGAGCACTTTACGGCAGCACAGTTTAACGAGGACCAATACCGCACACCCTCGGTCCCTACGCAGACTGATCCAAGTGGTCACCCACCCGCACACTGACCGTAGCCGGTGATGCTTGACTTCGGTGATCTGCTGTATAAGAAATATATAAAAAATTAAAAATATCTAGTAAAAATTAATTCAATCTCATTTTACTGCTTATGACAAAAGGTGTTAGTTTTAAGATATTTTATCATGGTTTAATATTTAACAGGAATATTTTTAAAATGGTACTGTTTATTTGATTTCCATTTACAGCAAATTAATACTAATTAAACACCAGATACAGTTACTCTGACAACCAACAATAATAAAGCCTAATTTAACTGGTACACTAAACTGATGGAAAAAGGTCCATCAGACTCTAGAGTAAGGTTCTAGAGTGAAATAGAATTGTAGAATTTGATACTGACAGGTGGTATTTTAGTGACGAAAACATGGATACAAATATGGGAACATTTCTGATATTTTTTTTTCAATGCCTTTTAATGATATGTGGATAATATCAAAATTATTAAGATTATTTTAAGTTAATATTATTATTATTTTGCAATAAATATGTTTTAATCGTTCAGTCTATGGTTTCATTTTTATGGTTTTGGTCACCAAAAAGCACTTTGTTAATATTTTAAAAATTGTTCACATTTTTTATAAAAACAGTGGCGAGCAAAAATTTTAGTCTGACTGGTACCTTTAAAAATTAAATTTCATGATCTGTTCTAAAAGTTTCCCTTTCTATTTTCAAAAATAAAAATAAATAAATTTCGATTTGTACAAATGATGACAGAAAACTTCCCTAAAATGTTTAACTTTTGTATTGATTATATGAAATAATTTATCTATGTCATTTTAAATTCTTATTTTAACACCAGACTTTTAATATTCAGCTATTTTTGAAAGTATTTTCCCCATTTGTTCACAATTTAAGATTTTTAAATTTAATTTTTGTATTTTTAACTTTTTTTTCAAAAAAATCTTGCTGTGCTTTTAAAATATCTGTCACAGTATTTTTATTTTGGAAATGGTTGTTTCACAAAATGTGGGAAATATTTTGCTAACTTAAAAATAGATAGAACAATATAATATGCTACTTTTTAACGCAATGTGCAACATAAGAATTTTTCCTTTTTTTTAAAGATTGATAAACAAATTTAAAAAGCTCCAATATCCACTTCTACATCATAAAATTAAAAAAAAATTTATATTCTAATAGCAATCTAAAAACGTGTCATAAAGCAAAAACTTTATTTTATTCGGAGTAATGAGGGAAAAATTCAGACATTCAGCAATCTAAAAGTAGTGAGAATAATAAGACATGTATCACCACTATAGTTACATAGCTAACTAAGACATAGCTTTTTAATAAAATAATTTGATATTTGATAATCCAATCATCGCCTCTTACTCAGAGGTAGATTAAGATCTTAAGAGGACACTATATAAGAAGAACCTTTTCAAGGCAAATTCTGTTTCATCTCCACAAGTATTTTAGATTTAAAAGTTTAGGGAAATTGAGTTCAGGTAATAAGTAAACCATGAAGTTTAAAATGCTGAAAAAATATTTTCAAGATGGAAACAACTTATTTCTAGCATGATTACTTCCCTTGTCATAATCCTGTGTTATTTTCCTTAGGTAATCTGCAATAATCTTTTCATATTTTGAAAATATGTGTTCTGCATTTGAAATCTCATGGTTTATTTTAGGCTTACCTGAACTCAGTTTTCTTTAAACTAAAAATTACTTATGTCAAAAGATAATTAGCCATGAAAACCCTTTGATGCAGAATTTTTAAAAACATATTTTTCATTACTTTGTAATATTTTGGGTCAAAATAAGTAAAAACATATATTTGGCATTTTAATAATTTATGGTTATGAAATATAGCATGAAACACCAGCGTCTTTCCTGCATTAAAGGTAAAATCTTCTGAACACTGCTCACTTCCAAACAATAATTTTTACAAATTTGCACTTATTTAGATCTAAGAGTGAAAATCATCCAGTTACACGAAGATCAAAATCAAAAACAAAGAGATCTCGGCTGCAGAGTTGTTACTCACTTAGCACCACCCAGGAGGCACATGTAGGTTTCAGTAGTTCAGTTCAGTTCTCACAAAGAACTGCATCTACTCCCGATACTGGGAGGCCAGAGAACTTTTGTTCAATTTAAGTTCTTGATTTAATTTTTGTGTTTGGTGTTTTGTTTTTGTATTTTGTATATTTCATGTCTTTCTGTATTTGTATTTTTCTTTTCTTTTGATCTCTGTACGACAGTAGGATAATGTCTATATTGCCTGCTGCATTGGAAATAAAAATTTAAAAAAATTTAAAAAAAAAAAGATCTAAGAGTAACAGTTATTCAACATTAAAATTTCTTTAATTTACAAAATCAATTATTGATAAATTTTTGAATATGAATGGAAAAAAAATTCTAACTACTTTTTTGGATTTTATATTTTTGCAAGTACAATTACAGTGCAGAGCAAGTATTATTCAGATAACAGATTTTTTTTAGTAGCTATTAGACTGTTATTTATAATTTAAAAAATACCAAAATACATTTTCGCTCGCAATTAAGACTATCGGAAAAAATATATAAAAAGGACACCAGTGTCATCTGCAAGGTAGTTAAAATCAAAGTTGTAGAAAATACTCAGAACACAATACTTCGCCAGAACAAAAATTTTTTGGTTTAAAACACCCCCTCCAAAAAACATTTTAAAGAATGGAGCGCTTTTTTTTTAGTTACAATAACTTTTTCAAAATATTTTTGGAAAGTAAATAATGTAGAAATTTTTTTATACCAATTTTTCTTTAACTGAAACAAAAAAATTTACTTTAAATATTTCTTTAATAAACTAGCAAATATATTAAAAATAATAGAAATCAAAATAGATTGAAATAGTATTGAATTATAATTTACAAACCTAAAGAAATTTAAACTAATAAAATAATACTTTATTTCACCTTGGATGTATTTAACATAACAAAAAATATTCCTTTTCTTTTTAGACAGTATGTCAGTATGACATTAGGAATTAAAAAATATATGTTTAATTAAACTTTAAAAAATGAATATTTCAACAAATATATGACATACTTTTCCATCTTTCTTTTGTATAATTTTCTCAAATAATACATTCTTAATTTAGCAAAAATAATTAAAAATAGATAGGAAGTCAAATTTGTTTTGCTTAAAAGAGAAACATTCTCAATTTGCTTAAAATAAATGCTTAATTTTTTTATTGACAATAGAAAAATATTGAAGCAATTTTTTTTTTTAATTTGACCAAAACTTTCTCCAGGGTTATCAGAATTCCTTTCTATTGAGAAATATTTAAGTAAAATGACAACTTTAAATTTTATAATTTAGATAATTTTTTTACAACATTTATGCAAGCGTAAATGTTGAATTATTTTGGTACAAATATGAAGTTTCAATGCCATCGACTAATTGAGAGGACTCAAAGACTATAAAATTTTAAAGCATGAAAAAAAAGTCACTAATAATCTCCGTCGATATAATTTATTAAAAAAATAATAATTTGGCGATATGTCTAAAGTGACTCATTACAGTTAAACATAAATTACTAAAATAATACTTGGAAAAACTTCTGAAATAAAAACATACTTTATTTAAACAGTTATAGCATAGATCTTCCGAATTATATAATAGAAAATTTAATACAAATAGGTATGTGCATTTATAATGCTGCATTGTTGAATAAAATTCAACATTCAAAACTGTTGTTTTGTAATAGAGAAAAAAAAAAAAAGAAATAATTTTCAAAGCATGAACAGAAAAAATACTTACACGCTAACATTCATAAAATGTAAAAACTCAGAAAGAAATAAAATGAGTATAAAACAGCAACAGCAAACAGAAATAATTGCTCCAGTCAATGTCGGCTGAGTCAAATCTTTTGGAATTTTTCGATAAATGTCAAATCTGCAAAGATCAGAAATGCAAACTTTAAATATATATATATGAGGATATCATGAAACAGATAAATTATTTCTAATCAAGTCAAATTTGTCATTTGTCATTATTTCTAAAAGTCAAATTTGCATTCCTCAAACTCAAATTAAACTGTTATACGCCGCAACTGTTTTGGGATCAATCACAAAGCCGACTATTAATCAATTTTTTAATGAGAAACAGATACTGGGACTGACAATAAAGCAAGTAAAATTTTTGTTTTTAAGAATTCTATGAAATATTTTAGTAAAAATATGATACTTAAATTATAGTCGCATTCAACTCTGCAGAAACCGGTGCTAAAAGTTTTTGGTTTCCTTCAATAGAACAATTTTTGATTCTGAAATAAGATTCTGTTTCTATTAGGACAAGAATACAAAGAAATGATGATGGGGTGACGGAAGAAACAAACAGGAAACAGAGATCGCTAGTTTTTTGTAAAATTTAGTTGATTTTGTGCATTAAGTAATGATTTTGCATTAAAATAAATTTTTTATTTGACTAATGCAAAAATACTGTTGCCTGACATAAGCTTGGAACGAAATTAGAAACAAGCCCTAAACTTTTACAAAAATAATTAAAGCTTTAGACCTGAAAATTTAAATTTTCAGTTAGCGGCAGTTAGACTAATAAGTTTGTAGCCACTTTTCCCTCAAACCTAATGAGTCAGTGACCAATACCGATTGGTTTTTTTTTCATCTAATAGCCTTTTTTTGATTTTTTTTTACTTAGATTAAATAAAAACTAATTTTAAAAAGAGTTTATATTAGAAATAATTTACGGTTATAACAAGTTAATTCCACAATAAATGTGACAAAATTTAGTTAAACAATGAAAAAAATTTAAAGAAAAAAAAAAGCGATGGGAAAAAGTAATCGATAGTTTAAAGTTTAATTAGTCCAGCAGTTTAATTAAGACACCACTTTATTTTGTGAACTCTCAACATGGGCTGGGATAACCTGGTCGTTAGGGTGCTCGGTGGGCCCAAGTATGAGAGTTCGAACCCCGCCGGCCGAAGACTTCCCGTGTAGTAAATGGTGACTGATGCACGTTAAATCTGTCAAGCCAGTAAAGTCCTCCATGTTCCTCTAACAAATCAATATCCCTGGGGGTACTGGATTGGATATCGATCATTCTCTGATTCAGGGCAAAATAAGGATGTGTGGATGAATGAATGGGTCCACCCTATAAACGGGTGTGACATATGGTGCGGCAGAAGTCGAATTCTTGGCCATAGAGAAGCCACTGGAAAAACAAGAACAATCGCCTCTACCTAAACAAGTAACTCTCAACGTGGCAAATGATCATTTTCATGTCTATAATAAATTTTAATTTCATTTACAAAAATTTTCATTTAAATTGAGAAAGTTTATCTTCTTCTTACTTTTGATTTTCTTTAATTGCAAGAAATATATGATAGACACAGGAAGGAAATTATTCAACTGAATTATACGTCTAATGGAGATTTAATTGTGTTTTTTGCATTTATTGTTAATGATTTTTTTTAAATTATTGAATATTATTGGAAAATATCACAGTAGATGAACTTATCTAGTGACACTTAATAAACACTTAGATTTTATAGTTTAATTACATGTTATCATAGCTCAATCAGCAATGTTTGACTTAATTTTTTTACAGAGCTGTGAAAATAAGTTACAATCAACGCAGAAGCCGAAGGCAGAATTAGATAATCTTTATGTCCTCCATATTGACACAGAGATATCAAAACATTTAATGTTATAATTATTATTAATATGTTTGTTAAAAGACTTAATATTGTTTTTTTAAAACAATTTATTCCTACCTGTGAAAATATATTGTGTAAAAAAATTTCAAAAAAATTTAATGGGTGTCTCAAATGTGAATTTTTATATTTCTGGGAGAAAGGAGGAAATTGAAACACATAATTACAATACAGTGGGTGATCGGTTAACGAACATAATCCGTTCCAAGACTATGTTCGCTATCCGAATTGTTCGTTAACCGATCATCGATTCACCATAGATTTACTTCTATGTGAAATCGATTAATTCGCTCTGGAGACCCTAAAAATTAAATTTTAAGAAACGTATAATTTCTTAATAAGTTTTTTAAAAAATAATATATACATATAGCCTTGCATATTAGTCAGTCCTTTTCCTTTTTTTACTTATGGGGCGCTGAAGAGCATGTCCAATGTCGATTGCTTTTCTCTCTTTTTCTGGATTTTCCGGAAGTAATAAATTGCATTGTCGTTGTAAAGATCCCCAACCCTACTGACATCAGCTAGGCTTGGGTGCCATTCTAAGACCATTGCTCTGACATTCTCCCACTTTTTCAAAAGATCTTTAATGGCAGATATCGGCATTGGTCCGCTTTCGTCTTCCTCTTGTTCAAAAGGAGACACATTTCGCTGTGTTTCTTGGTGTTCTTTATTCAAAATTTCTTGGAGTTCTTCTGTCGTCAGTTCATCTTCATGTTCCACTATGAGCTCTTCTATGTCATCCTCGTTCACCTCCAATTCCAGATCTCTAGCAGTTGTCAAAATTTCATCCATAATTTCAAAGGTGCCTCCCTGATCACCTTCGTCTCCTTGAACAAAGGATGGACACAGCTTTTGCCAAGCAGAAATCAACTGTCGCTGTGTGACTTCTGACCACGCCTTTTGAATGATACGAATAGCTTCAAGAATGTCAAATTTTTCTTTCCAAAACTTTTTTAAAGTCATTGTTGAGGAGAATTGGCTTGCTTCAAAACAACAAAACAGCACGCGAGTGTACAATTTCTTGAAAGCCGCAATTACCTCCTGATTCGCTGATCATGGCTGTATCAGCGAAGTCGTATTCGGAGGTAAAAACTGAACTGTCAACCAGGGAAAGTCTGTCAGCAAATTATCTTCAAGATCCTTTGGGTGTCCTGGTGCAGTGTAAGCAACATAATTCAGGGGAGATGAGAATTGATTTTTAGTCCGTTTCTCATATTTTACGTATTTTTACGGCAGTAGCGCGTCATCGGCACCTTTGTATTTTATAGTCTGCACTGTCTGAAAAAATTAAGAATTCGCTTAATTTATTCACCATGTCAGCAAATCCATTCGCCCATAACTTATCAGCTGTCAGAAAATATTGTTATTCATATTGAAACTAAAGTATTCAAATGTGTATTGATTTTAGTCATAATAATAATTATTGAATGATCTTTAAATTCATTGTTAATTCAAGTTTCATTTGGTAATTATTAATACTAAGCATGCTTTAAACATTTCTCCTTTCAGTGATCTTATTTTGTATACAAAATGATAACAAATGTTAAATATAAATTTTTTTCGTTGTTCGAACACAAAAATCTTTCTTGAAAGTGTTCATTATCCGAACACACAAATCTTTTGTGAAAGTGTTCGTTAACCGATCACCCACTGTAGTTCCTTCAATTTCTCATTAAACAAAAAGAAAATGGAAAAAAAAAAAATTCTTTAATCTTCTAAATTTCTGCAATTAAATTTTTAATTCTTAACTTTTCAGAATTTAAGACTAAAATGATTCATGAAAATTCTATTTAATTACCTGAAATAGTCAGGGTGATTTTTTAGAGGTATTTTAATTATTGAGGGGATATACACTATCGACGAGTTTGAGCTTGCCCGTGGAGGTCCGAGCTCGTCTGAGTTCAAAGAATTTTAATCTGAGCGTGAAATGAGATAAACAGGATTTTTTTTAGGGCCGTTGGATAATAGCAAAATTTTGTAGAATAAACTATAATTATAAAAAATTATTATTATAAAAAAAAAATATTTTTATCACTAATATGTAATTACACAAATTGTAAGGTGAAATATCTAGAATTGAATGTGGAAGATAAATGTCAAAGAGGAAGTTTTGTTTTTGTCTGTAAGATTCCTTATCAGAAACCACCTTCGTAAACCATAAAGTTTAGGAATTTATTTTTTTCATCAATTGCATTATGTAAGAATGTGTTTTTCAGTACAGTAAACACTTTATTAAATAAAAATAAACATTCCTTTCATAAAATATTAAGGGTAGTATTTAAAAGCAGAATTAGTTTTATATCATCTATTATTTCCTGAGAATTATTAATGATTAAAATTTACTGTTCCAGAATATTTTGTTTTAACTTAGTCTGTTATTATTTTGGAAGCTCCTGCTAAAGTGTATGAAAATTTTATCATGGGTCTAAAGTCTGCTTGAGGCCAGAACCTTTTTTCAGTAAATAAGAACGAGACCAAATTTAGGCCTAGGTTGAGCCTATCTCATCTCTAACATATATCCACCATTTACGTAGTAAATATTTAAAAAAAATGATAATTCAATGCAATATTCATTTTCCACACTAGATAGTCCATTTTATATTTATAAAGGAGATTTGAATAAAGAAATTGTAGTCACACGTTGAATGCAACAGATTAAAATAAGTTAAAGGAGCATTACAAAATGAGGAAAGCTGCTTTCATTCATAAAACGCTAAAACCTTTTTTTAATAATAATGAACAGAATAATGTTAACAAGATTCAGAGCAAATATTTTGTGTTGATTCTTTAGAAGTACTAAATGTAATTTCATTTTATTTACTCTTGCACTGAGGCTTCAATGTTTCAACACTTAAATTACTGAGTCAGGATCATTGAATAACTGTACCATTCATTTTCTATTCAGCTTTTAAAAAAACTGCACATCTGTAACTCAGATTAAATGTAAAAAACTTCTAAAATGTTAATGACACTCTAATATTGGTGCTAATAACATTTTTAATTATAAAACAAACATGTTATTTGAAACTAAAAACAATACTTTCTTTACGAAATATCATAATAGTTGTACATCATTAATGCTCGGCATAATGGTTTAATTTTTAATGCGCCATATTTATAGTAAACAGAATGGAACACTCAAGGCAAAAAAGTATAAATTATAATTATTTAGAAATGTCTACTGTGATAAGTTAAAAGATAATAGCTACAAATAAAAAAAAGGATAAATAAAAGCAATTTTCGTACCGGCAATATGTTACTAAATTTATTAAAAGAATAACCATCAAAATACTAATAATTTAGACAAATTTATGAAATTTTTCTCATACTGAAAGGAATGAGAATCAAAAATAAATAAAGCAAGATAATTAAGGCTAATATTCACATACAATAACTAAAAATTCTTTTTAAATTATGTAAACAAACTCTTAACCCTAACGCGAAAAAGCCGGTAGGTCGAGTACATGACTAGAAGTAAAAGCTATTTATTTACCTTCTCACATCAAAAGCCATATTTAAAATAGATATATAAAAGTTTATAAAATTATTTTAAGAGAATCGATTTTGCAATAAAATTTATAATATTGTTTTTATAATTTTTGGATATTGACACTTCAAAATCGTCTGCTGCCTGGTTTCGAAACAAAACATTAGCTCCGGGCTCACCACGTTCCTCCCGACGTGCAGAGTATTCATTGGCTTATTCTAAATTTAATTGCAATCGATTCGAAACATACATAAAAGATACTTTAAATAAAAAATATAAATTTTAGTTAGTTGCAATTTACAAAATAAAAGTGATTAATAAAACACAATACAAATGTATTTACATCAGCACAACCAATCAAAATTAATGTTTACACCTACGACTGGTATCCATTGATTGAAACGTGTGATGTATTCCTCCGCCATTGAAAACTCCTCAAAATTATAATAAAATTATTCTTACATTAAATTTAACATATCATATCCTTTCCTTTAATGTGTCTTTTATCTGTTTAGATGATTTTAAAATGTATTTGAGTATTTTAAAGTTTTTATGTTGCAAAAGAAAGTGTGCCTCTCACTTACCGCGTAGACTTACACATGAGTGATGCGTGCTACGGAGGTCTCATTCATAACTTGTGCTATTTCCATTTCATAACTAGTATCCTTGTTTGTAGTAGCAGCGTGAGGAGTGTTTGTAATAAGCAACGTATTCAAAGCAATGTTTTGGCTCCGCTGCATTGGATTTTGTGCCCTTTTTTAACGTTTATAGAGCTTTTTAGCAGAGAGCTTATTATTATTCTTTAATTTTTTTTGATGCCTACCCTCAGTGGACAAACGAGGCGCTCGCGGCAGCCCCATCATTTTTTGGCGGGAAATATGTATGGAATTTCGCCCGAACAACTTCGAGCTTACGTGAACGTCAATGATGAAAACACGGATGATAGCAACGTGGGCAGCCTAAAGCACCGCGTGCTTGTGTTGGACTGTCGGTCATTTGTGGCATTCAACAGTGGACACATTATTGACGCAGTAAATGTTCATTGTCCGGCTATACTTAGAAGACGGTGCGGTGGACGTTTGCCGCTAAGGACTATAATTCCAAACAGTAATATCCGGTCCTCAATATCAAACAATCACTGTTTTCCTATTGTACTTTATGACGATTTCGGACAGAATGTAAAAAATTTAAGTGATTTGACTGGCGATGAGTCTACGGCTGCATTTGTGGCTAAGTGCTTACGCAACGAAGCAAATTTACAAACAATATACTACTTGGAAGGTAAATATTTTTTTATTAATTTTGATTATTTGAAAACAGTATTTTAATATTTCTTCATGGCTTTTAAGTTGTAGTAAATTTCCTGGTTTATTTTAGTATCATTGTAGATTTATGCATGAATATTTGAAATGAGCCTCTTCAAATTTGATAATACAAAACTTAGTAATATTTTTTTTAAAATTACAATTTATGTACATATAAACAATTGATATTATTATCTAATTCCATATCCTAAATCTATCTTAGGTAATATTGTTTCACGTTGTCGTTGTGTTTTAATTTTGTCAACAGAATCAATGACACCATGTTTTAATTTCGTTTAAATGCTAAGCCCATAATCGATAGTAACGCACCCAGTACTTTTTACGACCCAGTAACGCACTTCACTACTTTTGTTTCGTTTACAAGGATTTCCTTCTATACTAGTTTAAGAATGAATTGATTTAAAGAAATTCTATTCTTAGCGAAATTCTTTCTTTTGGTATTTCATATTAGGTTTTAAAAAAGTCTCATTGAGTCATGCTAAGTACTACACCTCCCCAGGGCTAAATATGGGTGCTAGCATTTTATCAGGCATGTTAAATTATTAAGAGATGAAATAATAAATACTAACAGTAGTCATAATCTAAGTTGCTGTGTATTGCAAGATAAATTTGAAATTTCATGCAATAGTACATCATATTTAGGTCACTAGCCTCACACTTTTATCCCTTAAAATACATCTGCGAAGTTCGTATGTGTATAATAATAAATGTTGAAGTGTTGTTTATTGACAAATCTAACGAATTCCCCCCCCCCCCCCACTGAATGTTCCATCCGCAAATCTGCATTGGGTTGATCTTCGAAAACACACTAAGTCGAGAAGGTTTCAATATTTAATTTTACTATGCTAACTGTCTTTAATTTTTGTTAAGTTTAAAGCTAATCTATGTATTTTATTTTTATTACATATTGTTCAATAGCAATAGAAATTCTAAATGTATAAATTATTGCTTAGTTTGATATTTATTAACTCTTCATCACAAAACTTTGTGTTACTCTGTAGCTAATGCGTTACTTAGTAGCTTGGACAACGAATAAAAAATAAGTATTAGTGTTAACGATAGTATTCTAACTTCGCTGTGACATTTTTTAGTTGTCCTGGATTTAAAATGTGAGCGTTGCCAATGTATGTTTACATTTTAATACAAAATTTTTTATATGTTATTGTGTACTAATTTAACGTTTAGCGAATCGCCTGAATTAAAAAAAGAAAATTTATGGATTTATAATCTTTTTACAAATAGTTTGCAAAAGTTTTCGCAGTCTCACGATTTTCATTTGATAGAGGATCACAGTAACAACGCATGTTCTTTGACTTCACCTGTGTTGGTATCGACGGAAAGCCCACCGTACGCAATTCACCTTTTATTCTAATTTTTTTGAAAGATCGTGCGTCTAGCAGCTGCAGAATTATGAATAAAAGCGAGGTGATAAGTCGGGAGGGGGGCATAAGTAAGGATGTCACGCGCAAGGCACGCCTGTGATTTTTTTATTGCTTTGCTTATTTTCTTCAGGGGCTGAGGGGGAAGAAAGAATATTATAAAAAAATTCTTCT
This sequence comes from Parasteatoda tepidariorum, assembly GCF_982258835.1. Lineage (NCBI taxonomy): Eukaryota > Metazoa > Arthropoda > Arachnida > Araneae > Theridiidae > Parasteatoda > Parasteatoda tepidariorum. The sequence goes on from NC_141756.1 coordinate 6,444,355, forward strand.
ATTCTTGTAGTTCTTTTTCCTTAGTATCTTCGGAAGAGAAAAAAATGGTGGAAGCACGTTTTATGACGGAAACTTGGTGTAGAGGTATCCACAATAAGTTTTGTTTTGAATGCGTTTCCTCGCGATCCCCAGGGTTTTTAATTCGTTTTTATCAGGAGGATTGGTTAAGGTTACGAAGGTGGGGATAAATATGTCGGATATTATGTGTGGAAGAGGGGTTGGCAAAAGTACGAGGGAATTTTGTAGGAAATCGCAGATGTGGTCCACTTCCCTTTGTCGTTAGCAATTGAATGTTTCCGTACTTTATCTTGGATTAATGTGATTATGATTTCTATTTTTCCTTGATACTTGAGCAATTAATGATCGTTAAATTCGTTAAGATTACGAGGCGTTGTGTGAAAGGCTTTAGATATAAATTGTTTTCCGGCATAGAGTTAATCTGAAATTACATTTTTTAGAGCGGGGTTGCAGTACGATATGGGAATTTTTTTAAAAAATTTGCTTGATCGCTTTTCGAGTTTTCAACTGGTCAAACTTAATAATTTTTTTTTTTGACAATTTTTTTGTCCCGTGCTTGACTCTTGTCCAAGAAGAAAGTGTAAATTTGTTTAAACCTGGAATATCTCAGTACCAAATGTTGCAGTTATTTAATGATCTTAGAATACCTGCGCTTGAATTATATTTAATTACCCCACCGAAATTTGTCAGTACAACTATGGCGTACACGAGGTTAAATGTGCCCCCCACATGATATATAATTGTACCTTATCTTACTAAAAATATATCAAATTATAATATGAAACAAAAACACTGGAGAGGCTTACGGATATTAATATGGGATAAACAAGAGAATTGAATTGAAACATTGACTATACTTATCACATTGAAATGAAAAATTTATCTTAAAAATATAAGAATTACTCTCTATCTACGATAGTATTTAAAGTTAAGGGCTAATTTATTTTATAACCGACCCAACTATGAGTTTATGGCCATTAATGTTCAACTCCGTTTCCTTGTTATTTTGAACCAAACCCAGAAGACAAGGGAACTCCTGTGATTAGATTAATTAGCCTTCGTGGAAGACTTTTTGGTAAAACTAACCAGCATTTGCGTTGCATGGGGATGAAACCCATGAAGACATCGCATGGTTAGCCTAACTGAAAATGTATTGTTATTCATCATGAATGTAAAGTAAGTAGCGAGCTATAGTTCCAGTCCAGCTGGTAACTCTAATGCAAAAATTTCATGCCTTATCCTGGGCCTGACTATATCGGCTATCTAAGGCAGCAGTTCCAAATATTTTTGGCAATGGAATCCTAATTAACGCTTTTTTTCGAAGTTCTGTCGCCAAGGAAAATAGTCATACCTTAAGTGCCTTAACACTTGAAACAATGCGATAATTTTAAACTATATAATATTGTTTTGAATTGTCTGGGCTTTAGAACAGAAAAGTAACTTAAATATTTTAAGTTATTTAACTTTTTAAAAATAGCCAATCCGGCAACATTTTTCCACCTAGATTGAAAATTATCAAAATCACTGCTTTATTCTTAGTTTTTGCAAATTTTTATGATCCCAAGTAATGCAGCATTGAAGTAAGTTTTTAAATATTAAGAGATTAGACCACAAACGCTTTTCATTTTCTCGAAACTGGCTTTTCTCTATACTGATGTTTTGCGCCATTTTCAAAATAAACATGAACTGCTCAGGCTTTAGATAAGCTATACTTGACCTAACAGTCATCATAATTAACAGTTGCAAACTCACAGCAGTTATGACATATTATTCGCAAAAAAGCATTTTATATTACGACGGAGCCTTCGAAAAAAAGTCTTAATTGACCTTTTAGCGGAACACCTACGTTGTAATTATTGTGAACATTTTAACCGAAAAAAAAGTAATTTTGGTAATTCCTTTACAGGGGTCTGTTTAGAAGAAATTTGGGTCCGTTAACGGACCCTTCACAAAATATCATTTAATAAAAACGGACCCTTCACAAAATATTTTAACTTAAAAACGGACCCTTCACAAAATATTTTAACTTAAAAACGGACCCTTCACAAAATGATTTTTCTTTTAATCGGACCCTTCCCAAATTTGTTTATCTTCATTATTATTTTGTTAATCGAATAAACACTTTCCAGGGCAGAAAACAAGAAAGATGTAAACGAATTAAGTTTTGTCTTCTGCAGACGATTCTTCCATTATTCGTCCGAAATTAATATTCAGCGTTCAGCAGTATAGGCTAAATACCAAATATTTGTCTGTTGCATCTCTAATTTAGAAGCAGCAATTGTTGTTAATTTTTTAAAATTTAATTTTTTTAATTATAATTTTACAGTTGAGCATAATCTTGTATGTCTTTACAATTTAAAAACTCTTTGAAATTTTTTTTTTTTTTTTTTTTTGCAATAACGGACCCTATTTGCACAAATTCATAAAAGCGGACCCTGGTTGAAGGAATGTGAGTAATTTTTTCACAATTTCACGAAAAACGGACCTTTTACAAAATGTCTGGACAGACCCCTGCTTTAAAAATATATAACGGAAAACTTTTTTTTCCATTGTTTTATCAATACTAATCTTAACCGTTAAGTTCACAAGTATGGAGCGAAATTTAGTGAAAGTTGAAAAGTATAAAATAATCTGAATTGTGGTTTTGGTTAGTTTTACTATCAATGATAATAGTTATTACAGGAACATAAATTTTTTAGTGTAGATTTTGTTCTTATGATTTCCAATTGAAAAGTTTGAGAAATTCATAAGTGCATATCATAGACAATTTATTTAATATATAGGTAGGAAAAATGTAAATATATTTTTTTTTTAATTTTGCTAGTTTCTTTTACTGGGATTTTACTTATTCAATTCTTTGGTTATTATAAAATTATTTAACTATTGTATTACTAATTGGGTGTAAATGTAATTGCAGGTCTTAAGGTACAATCTGCTAAAAAAATTATAACTCACGGAACCCACAAGTTCCGCGGAACAACTTTTAGGAACCGCTGCTCTAAGGAATTTTTTTTTTTTGTAGCGCTAAATTTCGTTGTGAATATTTTTAGTTCAACCGGTGTTGCACTTCAATAAATAGTAAATTTCTTGCAGTGTTCTCTTGAGAAGAAGATGCGTTCGGGAAAATAAAAGGTCACTCGCGAGCATATTTGTGCATAAAAAGGAAGTGAAAATACACTTCCTCTTTACTTCACGCTCGTTACCCGCACTCGCCAACCGTGAATTTTCTTTTTTTGGCAAAAAGAAAAAGAACAAATTTCTGTGTGACTATTATCCTTTGAGCATGAAAATAGTTTTCTTTGTCGCAAACGTAATGTTTCTCTCGTACGTGCTCCTTATTTTATTTATCAACAAATGCCTTTTTTCGCTTCCTTGTCGATTTCCAAGTTCCTAGTGGGGTGAGATGAACTCTTATCGCTGCAATGTTATCGTTGCATTTGTTTTTCGCCATTTTGATGTGTGTAGTGTCAACATGATTAAATACGGCGTTTATCTTCCTACAAAACAAGGGGTGTACAACCTATGAACAGCAAACCGAAAAAGACTTTTAATTTGGCTCCCGAACCTGTTTTAATATAGTAATTCTAACATAAAAGTAAAAAGATGCGGAGCATTCTTTTTAGCCAAGCTCTGTGATAGCTACTGATCAGTTTATTTGCCCTTCTTAAAGTAGCAAAATGTTACTATTAATTTGATTGTTAAAGTTGTGTTCATGCAATGGGTTTAGTGTTTTGCATTGAAATACCATTACTTAAATTTGGAAGTAAACTAAAGAAGAAAAAAAACTCATCCAATTTGATAACTAGAAAATAAATTATTTCAAGATTACAGCAAACATCAAATTTATCTATTGTGTTATTTAACGAAATTTGCTTTCGAACTAATTTTAGGTCAAGTGTAAGTAATACAACAGCATATCTTAATAAAATCCCAATGAAATTTCTGTACCCTGTACGCAAGTATTAAACGAGAAGGACGGCCGTTAGCGCGTTCAAATTTATGCGTAACTCTCCTATTTCGATACTTCTCTCATGGGCTACCAAGGGTCTGTTTAGAAGAAATTTGAGTCCGTTAACGGACCCTTCACAATATATTTTCATAAAAACGGATCCTTCACAAAGTATTTAAACTTAAGCAAATCTGTAAATGTTCCGTTTTTATCTTCAATATTGCGTTGTTAATTGAATAAACCCTTCCCAGGACAGAAAACAAGAAAGATGGATGTAAACGAATTAAGTTTTGTCTTCGGCACACGCTTCTTCTTTTATTCGTCCGAAATGAATATTCTGCGTTCAGCAGTATAGGCTAAATACCAAATATTTATGTTGCATCTCTAATTTAAAAGCAGGAACTGCTGTTTATTTTTGAAAATTAAATTTTTTTATTATTTTACAGTGTTGAGCATAATCTTGTATCTATTTACGATTTAAAAACTCCTTGAAAAAGTTTTTTGCAATAACCGGACGCTATTTGCACAAATTCATAAAAGCAGGAACCTGGTTGAAAGAATGTGAGTAATTTTTTTCACAAAAACCGGACAGACTCCTGGAACTAATTCGGCCTGTTTTCGTAGCCATGGATCTGAGTTAGGTAAAACTGTTCGGTCTAAAGAGACTTGCTTAAAAAAAACTGTTCTATATGATATAAAACACTAATGCGCATATTGTTCTAAAAGAAAAGCTATGAAATCGGAACTGCGAAAGCGGTCCCGGGGGTTGGCGAGCAGGCGGTGGAGTCCTCTGGCTTGATTAAATTTTTATATATATTTATTATATGCACTGGAGCAAAAGACTAATTTGTGACGCTTTCATATACTTTCAAGCTGGATCTAAGTGCGCCCCGCATTTTTATAATGACAACATTGTTAATGTTTGTCACCCCCTCCCAACCATGCAGTTGGTGGATTTTGTAGCCCGCTAACCTTAAATAGTTGTGCATAAGACAGTTTTTTTTTTCCTTCCTAATTTTCCTGAAAGTTCATAACGTTTGTTACAAGGCGTATATATTAAAAATGTCTAGTTTTGGGTATCGACCACTACACCTAGTATCAGGGGTAGATATTAAAGTGTAATCATTCATCCCACGAAACATAAGGCTGAAAGATGCAGCTGTACACATTTTCACTAGTACTTTTTAATTTTTTTTCATCATTTTTACTATAAAGAAAGTTAATTTAAATTAAAAACTATTATACAGAAGGTGTCTTAACATTCACGATTATAACGAAATAGGCTATGATGTGTCAAGATCGAAACAGCACAAAATTTACATCGATTGATAGTCGAAACGATTAATCATCACTAATTTTATGCCTAGTCTAATATGAGTGGTCCATCGTCAATTCCGTGCCCTGCAGTATACCCGCAGAAGCATAGAATTTCTGGAAAAAAATCAAACTTATCAAAGAAATTTTTGAATTATTGTCAAAGACAACAAAACTTATTTAGTACCTCGTAAATACTGTTTAATCCAATATGCCCGATAAAAGAAAGATTTAGCACTTCCACATAACATCCCGCGTGTGCACGTAGGTACGTCTGCGTTGCACTCAATTTACTCAGAATATACGTGCGGAATGCTACATGAAAGTTCCAATATCACTCGTACGCGTATCATTTACGTTTGCCCTAGTTTAGCGGCTTCTGACTTAACCCTAAGATAACCCTAACCCTTTATTTTAAAACCGCTTTCTTTTCAGAATTGCAGCGCCGCCTCTCATAAAGACACGTCTTTATTTTGTTTTATAGTCCTGTTATTTTAAGCAGTTTAAAGAGAAACTTATTTTTATTAAAATCTAGAATTAGAACACCAGTCCTTGCATTAAAAGTGGACGTTCAGTCATTCTTGTCAAACAGTTCCTTTTTAAGAATTAATTGTTCTCTAAAATCGAGTGATTTCCTCCTTGTGAATTAATAGTTGCGATCAACTGAGATTTATTTATAATTGATCGTTAGGGTTGTCCTTCAGAGGAGAATTTCCGACCACCCACGCATTTTGATGCTATTGATCCATTTCAAAATGTCTCCAGCGAGCCTTTTTGACGAGAACGTTGTCAGGACTACTGTTTGTTTTGAGGTATATTTAATGCAAAAAAAAGCTGATTTTTGTGGTCACATAGTTACAATTATAGCTACAATTTGTTTTAATAAAAAAAAAACTGTAAACTTCTTGAATGATTAAAATTTTGATTTGGTGTTATCATCAGAATGTTTGGTTAGCATTCTGCGAAAAATATGTTTAAAAAAATTAAAGTTGGCCTTTGATCATAAAACATTCGTTCCTTAGACTAGGTTTCAGCAAATTATTCGAAATCTGTGTTCTCTTACATCTTCAAAAATTCTTCATCTTCAAAAATTACTATGATTTATTTTTCTGAAAATTTTAAGTATTTCTCCTGAGATACATTAAGGATATATAAAAAAAATTAATTATAGGATGTTTACAACTATCATTCTTAGAGAAATTTGGTTACTGTTTTATCGTAATTAGACTCCTCGCAATTCTTCTAAATAACCTAGTAAACTTCTTAAACTCAGAATTTTAAAGCAAAAACTCCGCTCAGAGACTTAATTTTTATTCCTTCTACCATAAAAACTGAATTTTTGTTTTCGCTCATTCACAAAATTGAAGATTTCAGTTTCACTAGAATCAATCTCTCACTAAGTTTCAAATAATTGGTCAAGAGTATCACTGATTTAAATTTAGTTACGTCTTCCCCCGTACACCTATTTATTAAAAGAAATATAGAGGTTTACTGTTGAAGGCATAAATGTAGGCAATGCAATGTTTCAGTTTATTGGGAAAATTTCTACAGTACCTATCTGAAAACACATCTTAAAGTGCAAAAGGACGCTTTTTAGAAAAGAGTAGAGTAGCCTATGGATAATGAAAGGGCTGCCATTGGCGATTTATTTTGACAATCTATTGGCAAAAGCTACTAATTTACTATCTGCTTCGAAAAATCTACTTTTACCAAATCGTTATTTTATTTCACTCGACGTGGTACATCTAGGGATTGTTTATGTAGCAAAGAACTATGACATATCATGCAAATTTTCCTTTTCAATCAAATATGCAAATTTTAGAATTTATAAAACATTTTCAGCAGGTTGAGTTTACGGTTTTTGTTTTTAAAATTAGCTTATTGTATTTACATTATAAAGTTTAAATGTCAAATAATATGCCTTATTTGGATAATTTTTATCATTAATGTATAAATACTGTTTAGGCTAAAGAGTGGAATTTTTATTCCCTTGGCAACTATTTTGGGAACTATTTTTAATGTCTGAAACAATTAAAGATACTATTTTTGTTGTGTTTACGCCTGTGGCTGTCCTGTACTGGTATAATTAGTGAATTTATAATGAAACATTTACAGTTTTAAAAAAATGCATTTTCGAAGCCTATGAAGTTATATTTTCGAAACAGCGTTTTAGATTATTGAATGATGAGCTAACAATATCTATAAGCTTTGATATTTGTATCTCAAACAAAAGGCATCAGACAAAATGCATTGGATATTATCTGCGAACTTTTTCCAATTCAAAATTTAGTCTCTAATTTAAAGTTAATGAAGAGTATTGTTCATTTCTAAGCGAGCCCTTCATGGTGTACAGGCTAAATGGAGAATGATTCTGTTATCTTCCTATCTACCCAATTTCTTTGTCGCCATCTGTTACGATAACAATTGCAAATTAGCGATTTCTTTCCGTCCGTGACAAATGCATTGTTTGGAGTATTAGTGACGTCTGATGCTTTACAAAATTTTAATTCCTTTAATGACTCCTAACCATTCAGGAGATCAATTTGGAGATAGTGCTACGGTAGATGAATATTCAGATTAGTTTAATTCATGATTAACTGCGAATTGTTTGGTTCAATTGTTGTAATTATTTTGCGATGGGAGTGCCATCTGTGGACTAACGACAGATGAACAAGAGAAAATTTCTATGTGGAGTTAAAACAGCAAGTTTGGCAATCTCAACTGCTCGGAGATGAATAATTCGTTTTTGGCAATTTTTTGCAAGAATATAAAACCGCATAATAAAGATTTCGGCCGAAAGAATAAGATTTTGCGGTGAAATTTAATTCAAAAGCGTAAGATATCATCAGACTTTTAGATTATCAATTGTGCATAGATTGGTTTTTACATAAATGAATCTTTCATTTACAATCAAGTTTTTTCGTTGATTTTATATTTAACCTATACATATATCAGAAGCAAGTGAATCAGAGCAAAATAAACTTCTTTTAGAGGCTATTATACATTGGTTGAATGTTATTACTTTTACCGTCCTCAGTTACTGATATGACAATTATGTAATTTTCACAATTATTTGACGCTAGTTAAAATATGAACACACTAATATCTATATAAATTTTATCATTTTTGAGACATATTTTTCCTATCGTTACTGTAACGGCGTTACAAGCACTGAAAGAAAATGACTACCGTTTTAGTAGTATGTTAAGTTTAAGAAATAGAAAGATGGAAGGAAAAAAAAATTGCCAATCGGATTTCTCGTTTCCGTTCGGTTTCTATCATGACTTTGCACTCTACAGTATCGCTTGTAATTTTATCATCGATTTTAGTATTAGATGTCACATGTTGGATTTAAAATCTTTATTTTCTCCCCCAAGATTTATCTCATTGTTCTCATAACAATGGCACAACGAAAAGAAGTCTTGCGCAAATGGACACTGAACTAAAAAAAAAAAAGTAATCCCATTCATATTGAGCGTGTCCCATACTTCCTGTTATTACCATTGATGATATGCATTATTCCGATAATGTTTTACAGACCCAATATCGTTTATCAGGTTAAGAGCACCCTTGTGCAATGTGTGTTGATTTTACTCTTATCACTTCATTTTAGCCGTTAGTTGTGTCACAACGGCACTTGCTTTGTTAGGTTTGTTTTTACCTTTTTTATTTAGAGGTATTAGATAATACACTAGTTCGCAAAATAGGGCGTAATTTTTTTTAATAATTCTATCTGCCGATCTACGAACTTTTATGCTATCAGAAAAGTTTGTTCAACGCAACTTATTTCCATGATACGGTCCGAATTTGCTATCTTAATACGGTGTTTAATTGAACGAAGTTTCCGTTCGAGTTGAAAAGAAAAATTTGAACTATAATATATAGTTCAAAACTTTTAACAGCCAAGTTATTTGTTAATAGGACGCCATACCACGCGAAAGACTTTTCATCACTGATTCTTTCACCTCCATAACTAGACCTGAAAATTTAAAATTTCAGTAAGTAGTCTGGGACCGATAGACTCTAATAAATGAGTAGCCACTTTAAAGATCAAAATTTTGAATGGATACGATATTGGACATCTTGATCAAAATTCTGTTACCCTGTCTTTTTCTACACTTGTACTTACTTAAATCATTAAAAAATTTAAAGAAATAAAAAAAATGATGGGAAAAAGTGACCGGTTGTTTGGTTAAATTAAGTTATTCTCTCATAATTTTTTTTTTTATTTTGAAAATTTCCTTTAAGCATTTGAAACTTCGTGGCTTTGCCTGAACTCTTTTTATGTATTAGTTTTAAATTACCAATAGCGGTGAAGCAATTTTGCCAATTTCTCTTTTGGTAAAACTTCTTTAAACGTACATTTCGCGTGTTATTTTATCATGACTATATTCCCTTCATAACATTGTTCTGGGATTTACAATTGTTTACGTTATTAGCACTTTTTCAATCTTTTTCTCTCACAAATATAAGATTTACAAATGCGGAGTTTGGGCTGACCCTTGAACACTGATTTATTCTTTGCTTTTTACTGGGCTGTGGTTTTCATGATATCATCGAAAACTTAGCCATCATATTTTTCCTCAAGGATATTTTTGAGAATTTCACGTTTGTCTATAAAATTGGTTGGGCGAAACAGACCGGTGCTATAATTTCTTATAGATTTTTTACTAGTAATGTTATATTATTTAAAGTTAATGGTCACCTGAAAATTAAATTTAAAGAAAAAAAATGCTATAAGGGACGACAGTTAAATGTTGGTTTCAGTTTAAAAAGCTAAGTCGAACTTCGAAGGGACAGGATTGATCACTATAGCAAAAATTAGATGTTCTGTTCTGTATGGTATTCAATTTGGAACCATAAGTTTTGCTTGTTTTGAGTTGAGGATTTAGGTATATCCAATATTTAATTTGGCCTTTTTAATTTTTAAAACGGTAGTCAGCACTTGTTAAGTTGTGTTCTAGTTAAGGAACCGTAATATTTGAAAAATGCACAATAGTTGATAATTTATTTAATTTTGTTTTAATAATGGGCTATATCGGTATTACATTAGCTTCTCGTCACGGGAACAGTTTATTTGAAGAAACTTCGTCTTAAGTAATTAAATCTTGAGGATGTAACGCATCTTCTATTAACGTCCGCTTCGCGACCGGTGCGTGACTCCGTTCCCGTGGTCAAGAAGTGGAGATCCTTGCTATACGGCCGGACATGCTGATGACCGGACATATTCCGAAAGATTAATTTTCAAGCTTCTAAATCCAATCTTGAGTTTTCAAATTCATTAGGGACGCATTCTAATTCTAGAAGAAGCGTCTACCTGATTGAATCTCATTAGATACAAACTAATGATTTTTTTTCTATTTAATGCTGTTAGAACATTTTAAATCTCATTTAACCATAATATTTATTTCGTTGCTACTTGAATATACTTTCAAGTTTAATCACGTTGTCGTGCAAATTATTTGTGAAATTATCGTGAAATTTAAATTTAAACATGGTTTAACTTAGTATGTTAAGGATTCAATTTACACGGTATTATGGTTATGGTGCCAATATTATGGTTTGACGTGTTTATTGATGTTGTATCCGATGAATGTTTACAAATAACAGTACGCTGGATAAATAGTTAAGCGAGTGACCATAAAGTACGGAAGTTGACTACTACCTCCAGGAATACGCATTGGATCAAGAATTTAGACACGCGTATGAGATTTTCAAACGATATCTTGAATGATACCAAACTCTGCCCCAACCTATGAGGCTGGGATAACTTCTAGGGGGTTGGGACTAATTTGATGCCATTAGATAGGTTTTCGTAAGTTGTCAAACATGTTTACTCACATTTTATAGATCAGACAAGAATATATCCTTTTTAGAATTTTCATCTTGCATTTTTGTAGCTATATTTGAACCAACAATGACCTGTAGTTTAAATTTAGGTACTTTTTCCTGGACAATACATGATTGTAGTATAAAGAAAATGGGGGGGGGGGGATTGTTTGGAGGCAAGACTGAGGGACTGAGTTTGTTACACATTAAATTACATCTTTTAAAAATGTTTTGCCTGTGTAATTTTTCGGATTTATAATCCGATGCGTATTTCTAAAGATGTTTGACGTTTTCCAAACTTTTTGGTTACATATGTCTGGTCATATACTTTCAATGTCCATTGCTGTTTTTCTAATCAATTCAATGATATGAAGATTTAAAAATTTAGTCTTTCTTACTCTTTTCCTTAGAATGTTATTGGGAATTTCGCAAAAGGTCCATTTTTCTAGAATACTGAAAAATCTATTCAATATATTGGAGATTTGTTAAAATTTATTCGTGATTCTTGTGTTAAAATGAGTGATAAAAACCAATGGTCTGTTCAGTCTTTGAAACACTTTCAATGAGTTTTAGTTATAGCTTTTTAGCGTTACACAATATCGACTCAGTCATTAAAGTAAGATCTCAATTTCCAAATAAAAATAAAATGTTCTGTTGATAGATCCAATATTCTCTTAAAATGACTCGCGACTAAATGAAAACTGTTATCGCTACTTTATGAAAACCATTGTAAGTAATGCTAATTACAACTTACAATGTTTTTCATAAATTTCGCGATATAGATGTTTTAATAGAGGATTCTATCTTTATAATTACGATAACGCGGAATAAGTTCCCATTAATTGGCCATTGTGGATGTCTGGTATCGTTTAGCGGTTTTCTTTTCTTTTTATCATTTCCGCTTTTATTATCGTCATAGCCTTGAGTTTGTTCGAAACAGTCCTTAAAAATAAACTGATAAATTCTCGTTTTATCAAAGTTTGATGACAAATTGTTTACGTCAACGTAATAAACGTGAATAGTGATCGCGAATTCCGCTGAAACGTGCGGCCTACACCTGGTCAAGGCCGAACGAACGCGCACGCCGTAACGTCACTAAAGGTTAATCAATTCTAGTTTTGACATGCAACATTAGTAGTAAACCTCTCTGAAGGCAGTATTCATCATCTAGCTATGTCTGCCATAGCATGACGTACATCTATAATTGATCACAATTTTGTGTCATTCATCCCCCGGGTTCCGTGTTGTGGGTTTAACTTTTCTTGTGGCCAACTTTTGTGTGGATGTTTTTTATTTTAACGCCTAATGCAATATTTATTTTCAGAAATTGCTAAGTTTAAGGTAATTCGAATTTGTGAGGGAACAACAGTAATATTGCTCATAGTTTTAACATTTCGTTTCTCTAGCATTAAATTTTATGACTATTAGTTAATCGACTGAAAAAAGCATTTTTAACTTCCCAATTTTTGTTATAATATAATGATCGTTACAGCATATTTATTCTCTATCAGAGCTTTAAAGCTATGCTGTTACATAGGCTTTAACAGAGTTTCATAAATTAAGTAGTACCTTAGTCTTTAGCGAAGACTTCAGTTGCGATCTTTTCAATGTGACATTTTTTTACAAAACACCTGTTTGTTGGTTACTGTTGTAGTAAATAAATTTTGTAGAATAAAAGAATCTAGCGACCCCGAAATTGAGTAACGGGTAGGTAGCTGCCAACATTTGTTCTGTCTCAGAATTTTCCTGCAAATAGTAAAATTACTCTATCCACTATTTCCTTAATGATCCCAAGTTTTTAAATTTCGTAACCCATGATTGAATCTGATGGCTATCGGACATAATATTAAAATTCAATCAGATGCCCCCTTGGGTGCGAGTCGAATCAGGATTTGTTTGTTCAAATGTACGTACGATGACGTTCAAAGTTATGTTAAATCATATTTATTTCAGAATAAAATATATATTTCAATATCATCTTTTAGGGAAAACGATTAAGCCTTCTGGAAAAACTGGACGAGTTTTTCTTCACGCTGCTAGTTACGTTCTGCGAACACATGGTTTCGGGAAAAGTAAAGCACATTACAATGTACTAATTGTATCAATTATAAAAGCAGTATTTTAAATACTGTACTTAAACGTTAGTTATAAGTTAAATGATCATATTTTTATCATTTTATCATATTTTTTCAAGTCTTATTTTTTAGAGTTAAGATAGTTACTCCTAATTTTCGATTTAATTCGCAGTTTACGACAGCAGAGCAAACTGTTCAAGCACTTATTTTTACATAGTTTATTTTGAATCAACTTATGGATTTGCTATTGTAGTTATGTCATAACAGTTATTGCTTACGAAACGTTAATCTTTGAAGTCGAAACCCTTACTAGTATTTGATTCCATTGTGCAATCGAAAGTAGTTACTCGGTAAAATGGTGCCATAACAGTACTTTAAATCATATCGTGCAAGTTCGCAACTTTAAGTATTAATTTAAACCGTATTTCTGTTCAAATTGTACAGTAATATATCGAGTAATTAAGTTGGACAAATTTGAAAGATGCCTTGATTCAATTTATCGCTATATTAAGGTTGCAGCAAATATAAACGATATTAAGATTCAATTCGCTCGGAAATTTTAAGCTTTCACAATGCTTAGTTTTTGCTTCATCTTTTGAGTCTATCAAAGTTGACTTTTGCCTCACGGAGGTTAACTCGAGTTCTTTGTGTTACTGGAACAAATTAAAGCTATAGTATACTTGAAAATGGGGTAGAAACTTCTCTGACAGGATGACAATGAAATGGCGATCAGTACCGATAAACTCTTCATTCAAATTATTTGAAGGTCATTACTCGTTTAGTCACGATTTGTCATATTCTAAAACGCCATTTATGTGGGTGTTTATTTCTGGGGAATTATTTTTAGAGTAGTTTTCTCCTGCACTAATTTTAAATGAAAATAGTATTTCAAATAGGCACCCTATCTTCGTGCGCCATTTGTTAAAAATGATTTAAATGGCGATGGTTTTAGATAAACTTATCGTCTGATCTTATTGTATGAATGACGGGAAGAATGCTTCTAATCATAAAAATATCTTTTATTGTGTCTAAAAGGAATTCTTGAGATCGTTATCAATTCCGTTTTTCATGAATAAACGTCGAAGTAGGCTCATCATTATGACCAGAAATTCCATTACCGTTAACGAGCGAAAAATCCTTTCTCTTAAATGTAAATAGTCTGAATGGCAGCACGCGAATACCGCTATTTGTTCTCTTGTTGCTACTCGCGGGCCATTCATGCTCTAATGAATGAAATCCACCCACTATTCGAAATTTTAATGACATGTCTCTGGTAGCACAAACGTAGCAGAAAGGAAACGCTCTAATTTGTTGACGATGGCAACAATGCTTTGACAAATTTTCTTAAGAATCTTCATTCTGCATTGTCTGATGAAAATTTCTCAATGAGTGATTGAAATGATGCCACCAAGATGGGGGAGGGACTCTGCAGAGGAAGTTGCTGCTGATCGTCCGATTATTCCGCGGTTGGGAAATTGTTTCCTGTCATTCAGATAGGTCAGATATTTTAGAATGTTTGCAGATGATTTCGAATTTTGCGTCATTTGTGCTAATGAGCATTATCTAATGTTTAAAAATTCTTTATGTGAAATGTGTCATTTACTTGTTTCTTTTTACATTCTTGAAAAATTCTTCAAATTAAAATAAATGTTATCTGGTGAAATATTAAAGGATATTTTTGTTAGCTTAATCTTTATTTTTTATTTGGAGAAGTTGCTCGCTTAATAACATGCTTTTAATTAGGGGAAAGATATTTTAATTTTTTCCCCTGCCTTTTAAGAGATATATCAACTCTGAATATAATCTTGTAGGCTTTCCCCATAAATATAGAAAGAGTAATTTCCTTATTTTAAATAAGTTGTTTTTGGTGCAAATAGCCTTTAACTCTGCATTGAATTCAACTCATCTATAGTTTCTTGAACGTTTTTTATATTCGTTTAAGCTTGATGAAATGGGAACCCTATTTGATTAGGCCTAGTTTATTACACTGTAGACAAATTATAAAGAAAATAATTTTCCTGTAAAATGTGTTTTGAATTGTGCCAAAAGTTTAATATTTTTCCTCTTTAAAATAAAATTGCCGGTTTGTAAAAGTGAATCCTATTTTTGTTAATAACTTTATGATTTATATTTTAGATCTTAGATTACATTTGTAGAATTATTTATTACGATTGTAAGTATGGAATAATAAAATTTTTCAACTTTAACGCAATGATTCCTAGGAAGGGAGAGAAAATCAGATCAAAGAGTAACGACTTTATAAAAGTTGATCGCTAAGGAGGGAACAACTTCCTCGGGCATCCAGTTACATTCAATCGACGACTAAAATCTAGTTCTAGATTTTTATTTTTATTTTAGTTAAAACATTTAAATTTATTAGGCCAATACTTCACTTTAACTAAATATATTATGAAAAATTAAGATTTTCGAACATAATGAATTTTTATTCCCTAGTTTAATTATTTCATTAAAGAATATAGTGTAGAAAATTAAAAAAAAAATTTTTTTTCGTATAAGTGATTTTTAAAATAGGGTTTTAGATTTTTATAAGCATCCGTCGTATGTTTTTCTTTTAATTTAATGAGGATTTTGCCTCATCAGAATTTACATTCTCTTCGTGGGCACCTAATAGAAGGGTTTGTCGCAGGAATCCGCGCCACTGAAGTTGATATTTAATATATTCTAATTTCCTCTCACAATCATGGGAAAAGAACGTTTATCTCCCCTCATCAGAAGATTTATAATGCAGGAAAACACGATGTCTTGACCTTCACTACTTCCTTCTGATTTTTGAAAATCTTCATCTCGTACATTGCTTTACTAATGAAGCGTGATTTTTTTTTTAAAAAAGAAAGTTTATAATGAACGAAAATAAAATTTTCTATCTTCTAGTGTGGCGACAAAACAAATAGAGAATTAAAAGTGTTCTTGAGAAATAACGTCAAGTTTCGTAAACTTCATTCTATTCCTATCTGCCTTAATGGTCTTCTCCTTGAGTTTTATTTTAGAAGATGCTCAGTTCAACCGGAAAGCTTGTTGTACATTTACTTCCGTTCTTCGGTGTTCCAGAACAAACATTCTGTACATACTCCGAAATTCGAAGAGTATACCAGCATCCTGTTTATCTTTTCTTCGGATCAGCTGTTATCCTTCAACACTTGATCGTTTTTATTTCTTAAGTTAAATTCGCTTGTTTCTTTCGTAGTATTTTTTTTTTTCTTTTCGAACGTCGCATCAGGAAGTGATGTGTTTACAATTTGTAATCTACGACAGTATTTAATAGCAAATGTTGTGGTGATAAGTTTAATCTTTTTTTTTTTTTTATGGCTGTTTTTCTTATCTGATAAGACTAGGGTTGTCATTATCAGTGTTTACTAAATGAAATACTGATTCGATGTTGTAGGAAAGGGGGGGGGGGGTTCAGCTCCTGTCAAATAACAGGGGTGTTAACGATATGCAATTTTTCACAATTTCAACCCTAAATTCAAAATTAAAAGATATTGTGAAAATGCGTCATTATTACGAAGTCAGAATATTTAGGAGAATGTAGTCCAATGCCAGGGGTCTGTTTAGAAGAAATTTGGGTCCGTTAACGGACCCTTCACAAAATATATTTTCATAAAAACGGACCCTTCACAAAATATTTTAACTTAGAAACGGACCCTTCACAAAATGATTTTTCTTTTAATCGGACCCTTTACAAATTTGTTTATCTTCATTACAATTTTTTTAATCGAATAAACCCTTCCCAGGGCAGAGAACAAGAAAAATGGTTGTCTTCGGCAGACGATTCTTCCATTATTCGTACGAAATGAATATTCTGCGTTCAGCAGTATAGGCTAAATACCAAATATTTATATGTTGCGTCTCTAATTTAGAAGCAGCAATTGCTGTTTATTTTTGTAAATGTAATTTTTTTATTATAATTTTACAGTGCCGAGCATAATCTTGTATCGATTTACAATTTAAAAACTCCTTGAAAAAGTGTTTTGCAATAACCGGACCCTATTTGCACAAATTCATAAAAGCGGACCCTGGTTGAGAGAATGTGAGTAATTTTTTCACGAAAAACGGACCTTTCACAAAATGTCTGGACAGACCCCGGAATGCATTACACATTTTATCTCAACTCGTTTCTATATTTTTAATTTTAAAAACTAACTCTTGTATTTTCGAAATAAACAATGTGGTTTAATTTCGGAATTGTAGGTTAAGTTTTTGATTTGATTTTTAATGAATTTTTAGTATCAGATCTAGCACTTTCAGACTAGTTTTAAATTTACAAGCAACATACATATTTTTCCATTTTATTCTGAGCTTTGCAATATTTTATGCATCTTTTTTTTAATGAAAAAAAATTTGTCTCCTTTACCTTAATCATATATAGTAATTGGGAGATATTGAATGATTTTTTTTCTTCCATTGATAATTTTAGTGTTGGGTATAATTTTGTATTCACACGTAAAGAACCTTCTAGAAAGACAACTTCTGTAAAGAACGCCATTGGGAAATATTTAATAAATAAGGCAATATTTAAAATGTAAAGCATAATTTTGAAGATGTATCTGTAAAGGATCCCGAAATCCAATTTTATGAGTATAAAAAAACTTATACAAACTGAACTAGAAAACGATATTTAGCTTATTTTTTAGTTTTGCATTTGCTGATTTTTTTTTCATTAAAGAACACTCTGGGATTATTCATGCTGAATTGAGCTTTTTTCACCCTCTCAATCGGTGTGAAGCAAAGTGTGGGTGTAAAATTCCGTCGACCTAAATAAATCCGCATGCTGTTATAGAAGTTGTAAAACCTAAAAAATGTGTGTCTATGCAAGAGCAGAAGGCTGAATCTACTTCCCTCTCCTCTGAACGTCAGTCTTCAATTTTTTCTGAACGTCATATCCGTCCTCGGCACGCGTCGGGATTTAAGATGCTACCGGTTTAATTTTTTTCTTCACCCATTCAATGACGGAGAGTTTCCTGTTTAGCTTACATTTTTCTACAGAACTTTTTATTTATTTATTATTTTTTTTAAAGTTTCTCTAAAGATTGGTAGGATGTAGAGTTTCCGTTTTTTTTTTTTTTATTCTTTAAATATCTGGAAAAATTTATTTGTTAATGATAGCAGAAATCCAATTTCAGTTCGAACGGGTCAGTGAAAATGGTCATGAACTTAGTCAATTCCTATTTTGATAAAATTAAAAACTTTCTCCGAGCGCAAAATCTAAATTTAAAAAAAACTTTCTGCACGCATTGATCGATTCTAGAGACTAGTTTCAACCCTTTTCGTAGCCGCCTCGTTTTGCCTAAATTCGTTCAAAAATCAGTTTTTTTTAAATTTTTTTTTTAAATTTTTCATTTTTATTGAATGTTTTTGATTCATATCACAGGGTTGAGTTTGGTTTAAAAAAAAAAGTTTAAAATAGTGATCTTAAAACGTTATGTGAAAAAACACTTTTTAAATAGAAAAATACCTGAAATTTGAGCCAGAAAAAAGTGTATGTAGGATGCATTGATCCACAAAATGTTATCAACGTTTTAATAATATACTTTATTTAAATTGTGTGGATATGAATCGCAATGTGATTTTTTTTTTTTTTTTTTTAAATCACGCAAATACGAATTATGACATTTAAAAAGTCGCGTGAATATGAATCTTGATGTTTCTTTTTAAAATCTCGTAAACATTAATTCCGATCTGTAGTTAAACTCTAATCTTAATACATAGTAGCTTTTTAATCGTGTGAAATTCGAAGCGCGATCAGAGGTCTGTTTAGAAGAAATTTGGATCCGTTAACGGACCCTTCACAAAATATCTTTTCATAAAAACGGACCCTTCACAAAATATCTTTTCATAAAAACGGACCCTTCACAAAATATTTTAACTTAAAAACGGACCCTTCTCAAAATGATATTTCTTTTAATCGGACCCTTCACAAATTTGTTCATCTTCATTACTGTTTTGTTTATCGAATAAACCCTTCCCAGGAAGAAAGACAGATGTAAACAAACTAAATTTTTTCTTCCGCAGACGCTTCTTTCTTTATTCGTCCGAAAAGAATATTCTGCGTTCAGCAGTATAGGCTAAATACCAAATATTTATATGTTGCATCGCTAATTTAGTAGCTGCAATTGCTCTTAATTTTTTTAAATTTAATTTTACAGTGTTGAGCACTATCTTGTATGCCTTTACAAGGTAAAAACTCCTTGAAAAAAAAAAAAAAAATTTTTTTTTCGGCTCCTATTTGCACAAATTTTACAAAAACGGACCCTGGTTGATAGAATGTGACTTAACCTTTATTTTATGTTCACAAATTACGAGTAATTTTATCACAATTTTTCTAAAACGGACCTTTCACAAAATGTCTGGACAGACCCCTGGCGATATTTGATTTAAAATCGTGAAAATACGATGCGCGATCTGAAATCGCGATCTGTCATTTTAAACCGTGTGAATGTAATTTTAAATCTCGTTTGTATTGGTAAGAAAAGGCGTAAAAATTTTTTTCTTTTCAGGAATTTGATAAAAACAAACGTTTTTTGAAGAATTTTTTTTTTTTTAAGTAGTTGTAAATTTTCCTCGACAAAATTTCGGCGAACGGCGTTCGTGTATATTATATAGGTATGATAAGTTCTATAACCTTCGACGCAGAATTTTTATAAAACATATTTTTCACGTTTTTTCGTTATTTTGTGTTTAGGTCAAAATAAGTGATATATTTAGCACTTTAATAAATTATGGTTATAAATTGCTACATGAAACACCGGTGTCTTCCGCGTTAAAGGTAAAATCATTCAAACAATTTTTAAAGTTTGTACAGTTATTTAGCTTTAAGAGAAACAGTTATTTATCATTTAAAATGTCTAATTTCCAAAATCAATTGATAAAATTTGAATTTGATTTGAAAAAAAAAATTTGGGGGGATTTTATGTTTTAGTATTAATATATTTTTGATTATATAATTTTTTTAGTAACTATTAGACTGTTTTTATAATTCAAGAATGCCAAAATTTGTCTTTACTTGTAATTAGATCATCTGAAATATATTAAAATAAAAGTTTCAACTGCGACAAAGAGTTAAGTCACTAAATCACGAACCCTTGCTTAATTTAAATTTTATGAATTTTTCGTTAAATTTATCTTAATAAATGCCTCTTATTTTTTTTTTTATTGAATTTGAATACGTAGTCAGTCCAGATTTTACTTTTTTCTATTCTTTTTTTAGGTGGATATCAAACTTTCAGTCACCTCTTTCCTGAGCTCGTCTTCCAATCTGCTTGTGCAACACCATCCCCCATCAATTCTCCTGTTCCTAGTCCTGGTGGTACTGGTCAGTTCAGGCCATTGTCTTCGGACTCTTTGGCCGGACCTGTTGAAATCCTTCCACACCTTTTCCTGGGCTGTGCCCGTGATGCTTCTCGGAAAGAACAACTCCAACAATTGGGCATCACTGCCCTGCTCAATGTGACGCAGTTTTGTCCCAATTTGTATCAAGAATCGTTTGAGTACAAGTGCATACCAGTGCGGGATACTGGGTGCGAGGATATTGGGGCTTATTTTCAAGAATCCATCCAATTTATCGGTGAGTTGTTTACCTTTATTATTTTTTTTTAACTTACTGTTAGAATTTTGTTACTTTAGAGCCATTCAAAAAGATCTAAAATTCAGTTTTATTTTCAGACTGTATGTATAATTTATTATTTTTAAATCTACTGGAAAGTTCAATTTTTAGAATTTTTCTGTGTGAAAAAATATGCACCGTTTCCTCGTATTAAAGTTAAACTCTGAGTTAACCAAAAAAAAAAATCCCATTCTCTATTCACGGTAACAAGGTAGAGTTGAATCGCACAGTTGTAGATGTCAACTACTTAACTCAAATTCTGCCGGGGATACTAGTGGATTTAAGATTTTTTTTCTTAATTAAATCAAGAGCACTACTTTTATTAGATTTCCTGAAATTGGGAAATTTTTTCAATAAGTTTTTTCCTTCTTTAAGTCTAAGTATTACTGCTAAATATTTCTAATTATAAATATTTAAACTTTTAAATTCAAAAATGTTATAACTATCAATAATGAATGCATATTACTATTCAAAATTAATTCCAAAACATATTAAGCATAACATTTTACGTTAGTCCATTTAAAGCTAATGATAAATGCTAGTTAATTTAATTATACAATTATCAGTAATGTATTTTTTTATTTGATTGACTATAAAAAATCCTTGAAATTTCCTGTATTTTTGATATTTCTCAATTATTAGTTAATTACATAAAATAAAAAAAGCATCGTTTTTTTTTACACCGCTATGTATTTTGTAAAAAAAAAAAAAAAAAAAAAATTAGCCTCACATAATATTAATGATCCGTCTGCATTTCGTCATTCATATTTGTATTCTCCAAAATATAAATACGTACATATTCCTAAGATAGTATGATCAGTAATTTAATTGTCTATTATGAATGACGTATTGGGATATTGTCCATCCTATAATGAAGGCCGTTACATAGTTTTAATTCCACAATCACGTATTGCCTTGACCATGAATGAATGGCAGTTAACAATAGGTATCGGCAAAATAAAACAAAAAAAGCTGAATAAATGTTGTAGCGGTCCATGTTTAACGGATAGTGTTGTATGACGGATATCCGCAGGATAAGGGGCATACTATTTTATGAACGAGAGGAAAAACCCTCTCCTTTCTGCAAACATCCCTTTCCCGTTTCTCTTTTCATTCAATCAATCCACGGATGTTCAGCTCTTAAAATGACCGCCATATTTAAAAAAGGCTATTTATTCAAAGCGAATTTTTAAATCTGAGTTTGAGTCCAAATTTGCGCGCCTCAAAGAAAAAATATTTGTCTTTATTTTCTTTTAAAAAATATAGTATTTATAATTTTTACTGAAAAGTCTTAGCATTTTTAATTTTAAAATGGAATCGTTGAGATTTATATCATCCGATAACATTGATTTTACCCGAATAAAATTGTGTGCAATTTAAAAAAAGAGTTATTTTTATCGCAAACTTAAATCTTTAATTGTATAACATAATAAAGATGTATACATATTTTGAAAAATTCATTCAAATATCTTCTTTTTTTTTCGGTGTATATTTAAAAATAATCAGTCTTATATGAACATAGATTAAACCATATTTCTGCAACAGAAATAAATTTTCAAGATATTTAATTTTTAATGTTTAATTTATTTTTCAATGCGCAATTTAGGCTATTAAATAAAACTACGTATTAGTATTTTTCCCTTAATTCTTCCCTACGTATTAGTATTTATTTTTTTCCGCCCTAAAGAAATTTAATTTTAAATTAGGGAGGAAGTTATCGGCATTTATTCTAAATTGCTGTTTCTAAATATCAAAACCTGAAACTGATAAAGAAAACTATACCAATTATCCATAGTCAAAGAATAGATTATCCAATTTAAATTTTTTCATCTTTTTATTTCATTTAAACCATTTTTATATCATTTTATTTCATTTAATATTTTAATTTATTTTTAAAAGTTGCTTTGCTATAATTTTAATTTTGGAATATTTTTAATTGTGTTTAAACATTTTTTAATGCCCTAAAGAATTTTTTTTTTGTGATTTATTGTTCTATATTTCAAACTTTTCGTGTTTTTATAAAATTTTCTTCTGCTTTTAAGATTGAAACCTCTGCATGTATCACAAGCTTTCATCCTTGAACCTTCGGGAAACATCTTGAGTTTAAAACCAAAAACAAGTTTCGTAACACTTGGCGAAGGAAGTGTATATTCGGAATTAGAAACGATTCACGACGGAATTAAAAATAGCTATCGACTTCCTGCCATAACACGCGAGGAAACCCCATGCTAGTATTTTAACGTAAATTTTTTTGGCAGCTTTCAGATTTCACGTATTTTCATTATCGTTTTATTTTGCTTCACTTCGATTCTCACGAGCTTATAATAAATGAGTAAAAATTATCGATTGCATTGAATTCTTTCAATGGAATTCTTTTGGTTAATTATCTATCGTGTTCAGGGGTCCCCAACCCTATGCCCGCGGGCACCATGGCGCCCGTCGATCGATCTAGCTGCACCCGCTGCTTGTGCCCAACGATAAAATATTTCAGTTTTCCATTTTCCCAATAAATGCTATGCAAATACATATTGAGGTACGCTGGTTCAGTAATGGCAAAGTACTTGATAGATTTCTACATTTAATTGGAGAAATAAAAAATTATCTTGCAGCCAAAAATCAAACATTTTTGGAACTGAGAGATCCTCTTTAGCTAGCAGATTTGTCTTTCATAATGGACATAATGGAAAAAAACTAAATAATTTAATCTTGGAGCTGCAGGAAAAAGACAAACATAAAGTAAAAATGATAAAGGCTATAAACTCGTTCAGAGCTAAGCTAGTTTTGTGGATATCACATTTGAAAATGAAGTCTCTTGTGCATTTTCCGAACATGAAAAAAATGTTAGGTGACAGTGAAATTGACTTATTAACATTTGTCATCAACCTCCAATTGTTTAAAGATCAATTTAAAAAGCTCTTTCAACAACTTAATATCATCGAGCCTTTGATAACTTTTCTGTTAATCCTTTTACCAGCCAAATAAGCGTTACCGTAATAGCAACATACATTTCAGAATTTCTTCAAGTAAAGCGAGAAGAATCGAAGATAGAAATTGTGGATCTTCAGAATGACATTATCATCAAAACTATTATATCCCATGAGAAATTCTGGAATATAATTGAAGGAATAAATTCCATTCTTAAAAATAGCATTATATTCTCCCAATTATCTAGCGCTGGCCAGCGAAATGCCATGCCTAACACCACATTGACTGTATTTTATAAATAATTTTTATATTTCATATGTTTTGAAAGCAATTTAGTAATTATTTTACACAAGAAAATTAATACTAATTATATTCATATGTTAAATTAATTTTTAAAATTAAATTTTTTTGTGCTCTATATGTAGTGTGTAATATTACCTATGTCTACCAACTATAAATTTATCTTGAAAAAATAAATGGTGCCCGCCATTCGACCAATATTCTGGTATTTGCTCTTAGGTACAAAAAGGTTGGACTACTGGTGTAGATTTTGCAAAAATTAAGTCCCCCCCCCCCTTTTTTTTTTCCTCTTTCCTCTCATTTTAAATAATATTGAGAATCAGTGATAGGTTCTATTAACTTATTATAATAAAGATACCGTCGTTTCAGTTACGTTCTAAATAATAAGGCCGGGTCGAGATAATTGTTTAAAATCCCACTATAGACCGATAGCAAACTTGAATACAGTATTAGATTTACTTGCATTTTTATGACTTTTTACTTTATTGAACTTTTTTATATTGGCTTATTATTTTAAAGTAATTCAAATATTTTTTACTCTTAGTAAGTAGGAAAAAATTTTCGGAAGAATAGGGAAATGTTTTAATCCCACTTTTTTTTTGCATGAACTATTCTTGTGTAGAATCACGTTCTTTGAATCTGTAGATTAAATTTGAAGATTTAAAACATAATTTATGTAAATTTTTTTTAAAATTTTTATTTTAAATTCTGTAGTTTTTATCAGCGTGAATCCCTTTAAGTTGCAATTTTTTTCCCCCTCTTTCAAGGTCTTTTGTCCCCTGAAAGACATTTTAATTGCAATTTTGAGTATTTTTTAGGGATATAAGTCGTCAAAATCATGATTCCATGTTTAATCATATGTATCTCAAAACATTAATTATTTCTCTTGAAGTTGTACCAAGAGTATAAAAAGAACACAGGGGGGACACGTGTGACCAATTGTCCCCTTTCGAATGTCGTACGACATTTTCTAAAAGAGGACTTGAAGGGGAAGGGGGTTTCATCATTATATTTAGTTGTGTGTTCATCCTTTTGCGTACCTTGACTACCCCCTTTTCCGAATTCTATTTAAAAGGAAGCTCCACCTACCGGAAGACTATAGCTTTTTAGTCATTGTACCGGAAGAGACTGTTCCTGATTTAGAACTCTTAGATTAGTGTGACTTCCCCTATAGAGTATGGGTGGGATATCTATGATTGCGCCCTAGCGAACGGGCGCAATTTTAAATTGTGCACGTTCTTGGCGCACGTGAATGGATAGAGCTCTAAAAATAGTCCAATGCCAGGATTGTAGACCGAATCTTTTGCAACCAGGGAAAGGAATTCTTTAATTCGGAGAAATATATGAAATAAGTACAATAGCATAATTTTTTAAATCTTGAGTAGCACTTTGATATTGGATTAGAAAAGTTAGAAAGAAAAGATTTTTTTTTTAAATTTAATTTGAACTTTACTGGACGTTTCTGGCGTCTGATATTAAAAATTCTTAATTTCACGTTTAAAAAAAATCTGCAAAATTTATTTTTTCTATTTCTTAGATTTTTTTTTTTTTTTTTAACTTTGCTAAATTTATTTCGATGATTCGTGCTTTTTTTGAAATCTGAAATATTAGGGGAAATATTTCGTTATGGTATTTTTTATTGTTAATAAAGGGGGGGGGGGAGAATATGCACCGTCCCTCCCATCTATTACTCCTATGACCTCCTTTGAATTGAACTTCTTATGAAGAATAATTATTATCAGTAAGATTTATTGTATTTAAAACAGTCTTATTGGTCTTACCTTAAAGACTTTAATTGAAAATAAATTAAACCTAGTCGTCTGCATATACCCGCTGTTAATTTTACTAAAATTCTGAGCTAGTATTTATTTTTTACTTATCTTTACTCTAAATTAAAAGTGGTAAAGTTCACCATGGCCTTTAAAAATGGGTGGTAAGTATACTTACCACGGCCTTCGAAAGGGTTAAAGTGGGTGTGTTTTGGTATCTTGTTAGCAATGTTTTGTGAAAGCTTCGCAACAAATGTAAAAATGAGCAATAGTTTGTTGTGCACGTTTAGCAGAATAATTTTGCTCTTTTATTTCAAAATACGATCTACGAGCACAGATTTCCTATTTAAACAAATTGCTTTTATTGTTCCGAAATTACATTTAAACTTCAATATGTAGTACAGTATACTCTTCGATATTTCAAAATTGAAGGGACGCTAAAAACATTTCGAGATACAGAGTTTTCGAGATCATAAGTTCAGAACTAAATATGTTCTAAGAAGTCGAAAAATATGTTCTAAAATACTACTCTAAAAAGTAGTCATGAAACATAAGAAAAACTACATTTTAAATAATTATGTAATGATGACTATAAGTCTAAATACAGCAATGATAATTTTATTTTTAAAAGTCAGAAAAGATCAATTGGGCCGTCCAATAGCAGGGGTCTGTTTAGAAGAAATTTGGGTCCGTTAACGGACCCTTCACAAAATATCTTTTCATAAAAACGGACCCTTCACAAAATATTTTAACTTAAAAACGGACCCTTCACAAAATGTTTTTTCTTTTAATCGGATCCTTCACAATTATTTTATCTTCATTATTATTTTGTTAATCGAATAAACCCTTTCCAGGGCAGAAAACAAGAAAGATGGATGTAAACGAATTAAGTTTTGTCTTCGGCAGACGATTCTTCCATTATTCGCCCGAAATTAAAATTCTGCGTTCAGCAGTATAGGCTAAATACCAAATATTTGTATGTTGCATCTCTAATTTAGAAGCAGCAATTGTCGTTTATTTTTTAAAATTTAATTTTTTAATTAAAATTTTACAGTGTTGAGCATAATCTTGTATGTCTATATAATTTAAAAACTCCTTGAAAAAAAATTTTTTTTTTGCAATAACGGACCCTATTTGCACAAATTCATAAAAGCGGACCCTGGTTGAAAGAATGTGAGTAATTTTTTCACAATTTCACGAAAAACGGACCTTTCACAAAATGTCTGGACAGACCCCTGAATAGAAAAGAAATAAGTTTACAATAAATTTACGTTATGATTTTTTCGAAAAAATTAAATTTCTGTTTCGAAAAAGATTCGCCATAACAACATTTTGAGAAGAAACTATTCTTCGTACGAATTCAAATTAACATTAGGGGGTTATATAATGTCAAGGAGAAAAAACAATTTTTTGACATAACAAGGTTTTTGAGATATCGAGAATATACTGTATTTTAAAGTTTTATCGTTCCGATAAAAAGGATCGCTGAAGGCTGCTCCCATTTCTCACGTTTCCCAGTTTCTCACCCCCCCCCCCCTGCCTCAAATGAAATATTTTACGATCGCCAAATTTCCGCTTTTTTTTTTTTTTTTTCCTCTTTAAGACCGTGAACAGTTTGAAGAAAATAACTGCTTTCGTCTCTAGTTTTTTTTCCCCTTCACTACCATCATAGACTATTTTACGAAGAAAAAAAGAAGTTGTGGGCAAAGCGTTTAAAGATTCTATAAAGAAATTGTTTGTTACCTTAGCTGTGTTTACGACCGCCAGGGTCGCCAAAAGCAAGGACTTTGAAGGAAAACTTAACTGAATGGAATGAATATCTGCATCTAGAGCGAGGTCGCTGTAGTGAGTTTCATTGAGCGGGGGCGAAACAGGCGTAAAAATCGATACGTTTTACTACCCTATTCGCCGAGCTTTCATTTAATTTTGTCGCAAAAGTTTTAAATCTAGTTCAACCACCACAGTATCCAATCCGTAAAGGCAAATATTTTGGCCAGTCTATTTTTGTTAAATCAACCGGTTATGATTAATTTGATTTATTTACCTAATTAATAAGAGTTTGAAATGCTTCATTTTAGGGCAAATAGTTTCAATAACGCTCTATACAAATTTTTATCTTTAAAAACTCATTACAAAATATTTTACATTGAAAAACTCTTTTGAAAAACTGAGTAAACGGTTCTTTTTTCTTCCAGTATAGGTAAGGGCAGAGACAATTATGAAAAAAAGTGAAGTCTTGAAATTTGTTATGTTTAAATTCTTTAATGGTAATTTTGTGCATTTTAAATTAAAACGTCTAACATATTGGAAGACAATCGATCGTACAGTTCTTGAGAATTGTTTCTAGTTAATGTCTCAATCTTATGAAATATTAGAATTTTGTTTTCAAAGAGCTGAACTACCTGGTATAAACGTTTACCGCAGTATAGTACTATCCGAAAATAGTTTTGTTGCATTTCTTTTAATTAGATATAAGATTGAGTGAGAATAAAATTTTTGAATAAACGCTTCTATCAGTGAGGAAAGTAAAAAATAGTTTCCTAATTTTTAAGCTTGCTTTTGATTATTCTACCTAAATCTGCTAGTAACCTTTTTTTAATTTTTTTTATTAAAATTTTATTTAATTTCCCAGCCCTAGTTTGTAATTGTGTAAAATTGGTAAGCTGATTTTAAAAGTACTTTTGCAATTATGCTTCCATTAATATTGTTTCAATTTCTTACAATTTATTTTTATTTTTATTAGATCAAGTGAGAGCTCAAAATGGTAAAGTGCTGGTTCACTGCCAAGCTGGTGTGAGCCGATCTGCCACGATTTGCATTGCTTATCTCATGGCTACCAGACGCCTTCGTATGGAAGAAGCTTACAAATATGTCAAATCTCGACGAAGGATAGTGTCTCCAAATTTCAGTTTCATGGGCCAACTCCTGACTTTTGAAAATCAAATCTTCGCCTCCAATGGATCTCGATATCATTCGTCCTCCCCAAGTTCACCCCTATTAGGGGTGGTCGCCTCAACTCCCGACCCAGATTCACTAACTCCGTCTTGCGGCGCAAAACAGCAAAATGTATTCGATTTTGTAACAGTTTCTTCAGCCTCCACAGCTGAAGCCCTAATAACTTCAACAGCGCCATCTATCGGGTTACCAGAAAAAGAATTTGCCAACATTTCGAACGTTATTGTAGATACCTGCCATAAATTAACTTTATCACCATGTTTAACGTGATTGTGAACTCATTTCCGCATGTGTTAGTGTACTTAATGTTCGAACT
This sequence comes from Parasteatoda tepidariorum, assembly GCF_982258835.1. NCBI lineage: Eukaryota > Metazoa > Arthropoda > Arachnida > Araneae > Theridiidae > Parasteatoda > Parasteatoda tepidariorum. Next base: position 6,473,426 of record NC_141756.1, read on the forward strand.
TATCAGGGAATCTTACTAATCTGGTCCAATTTGTACTTGTTAATTCATGCAAGAAATTTTTTTTAATGAAGGTCTTTTTTCTAAACAGTGAAGTATATACTCAATTTTAGTCCTTCACTACAGTTTAAAAAAAAAAAAGTTGCAATATTCTTCATTGAAAATTATACTGGTGTATAGGAAACAATGTTTCAAATCTTTATAATAATTCCAACTTTCATATTTATTTGGCTCAAAGATGAGACTAAAAAAGAGACATTATTCAATATCTTTATATATAAAGAAATTTTTCCATGCAAATGACTTGACAATTTTTATTGTCAATCTTTGAAAGTTGACTGTAGCATTTTAAAAAGCATAAGTATTTTAATGTAAGCAGATCGTAGTTTTGTTTAAAAATATTTTAAACTGCCCGTAAAATTTTTTAGTTGCATCATTGTATTTAATTTTTCATAAGGATGTTCTATAACGTTATTTTATTACTTCATTCTTATTTTATTTAAGATGCCTTGAAATTGGCTTCTAAATTGTTTCCCAAATATTTTATTGATGTCTTACTTTCAATAAAGTTAAAAATTAAGGCTCCAAGAAAGAGTGTTTTTGTAAATGACAATAAAGCAATTTTTATTTATATTATTTTTGCTATGAAAGTTATTTTTTTTCCCTTTAAAGTATTTTTTTAAGCACAAGTTTTTTGTTGCAAATTAATCTAAAGCAATAATTTGAAGTTTCAAGCTAATTTTAGTTTCTCCGAAAATATGCAAAGTTTTGTCAACCATTAAAACTAATAAATCTAAATAATTACTAAATTTTGATAAATATATCCTGATGCTATGATAAAATGTTAGTGCTCATATCTTAGCTGAAATCTCAATGTTCAATTTCTATCTTGGTCTATTGAATAGTTTTAAAACTACTAAATTTTACCAAATCTGTTATAAATATGCATATGGAATTAAGAATGCTGCTATGATTGTTTACTATTGCATCATTTGTAAATATATTTACTGTCAAAAACTTGAATATATTGTGTGTGGAAAATGTGTGGTCTAATTATTCATGTAATTGGTGTGTTCGGAATCAGTGTAATATTGCATCTAGAATATTTTTATGGAATGTAGTTGAATTTTATCTAGTCTGTGAACTAGTCTGAGAATTTTAAAAGCTGTTTAGAGAAATTCCATCAATTCTGGTGCCTTTTTAAATGTGGAAATGAGAGCTTCTGTTATTTTATAAATTACTATTATATTTTTAAGTGTATACATTTTTAAATTTTTTGCAGATTATCCAGACATTTTTGCAAATTAAAATTTTTATGCTCAAAATTCTGATAATTAAATATAAAATCTTTCAAAACAATTCTGTGAAATATTTGTAATTTGTGAATAAATCAAATGACTGTTCTTTTCATTTGGGAACTTAAGCCAAGTAAATTTTAAAATTTCGTATCTTGGATGACTTTTAAGCAAACTTTTTCTAAGCATTTAACTTTTATCATAATATTATACTAACATTTATATATTTTTTTAAAAATTTTGTCCGGTTGACAAACTAAATTTTTTCAAGATACGATTATTTTCTTAACTGGAAACTATTATTTTTTTTAAAGGTTCCTTAAGACAAATATAGTACCCCTACACCATTATCGAATTCTAAGTTAATTTAGCCATCTTTTATTTAAACGATAAAATAGAGTAGAACTAAAAAACAATTTTACTCTTCTAATCTGCATTTCTAATTATTACACAGGCTTTATGCTTTGACCAAATGATAAGAAATTTCAGTGATATTGGAAGGGATTAGATAACAGAATGTTTTTGTAGGTGTTTTTAATTTTTTCGAATTGAGCTCTTTTTAATTATTTGCTTCTGTAGGATTTTTGATATAATTTTTGTTACTATCTGTTAAAATAGACTATAGTACCTATTTGATAATCAAACTAGATTAAATTTAAATCATTGAATTCGATTTAAATTGAATATTTACGAATTCAATTCTGATTTACGAATTCAATTCTGATTTACGAATTCAATTCTGATTTACGAATTCAATTCTGATTTACGAATTCAATTCTGATTTACGAATTCAATTCTGATTTACGAATTCAATTCTGATTTACGAATTCAATTCTGATTTACGAATTCAATTCTGATTTACGAATTCAATTCTGATTTACGAATTCAATTCTAATTTACGAATTCAATTCTGATTTACGAATTCAATTCTGATTTACGAATTCAATTCTGATTTACGAATTCAATTCTAATTTACGAATTCAATTCTAATTTACGAATTCAATTCTAATTTACGAATTCAATTCTAATTTACGAATTCAATTCTAATTTACGAATTCAATTCTAATTTACGAATTCAATTCTAATTTACGAATTCAATTCTAATTTACGAATTCAATTCTAATTTACGAATTCAATTCTAATTTACGAATTCAATTCTAATTTACGAATTCAATTCTAATTTACGAATTCAATTCTAATTTACGAATTCAATTCTAATTTACGAATTCAATTCTAATTTACGAATTCAATTCTAATTTACGAATTCAATTCTAATTTACGAATTCAACAATTAAAGTAAAGCTTAGATGTAAATTTCATTTTTTTTCTTTTTTAATATATCAATTTCTTAAGCAAACAATTGTAACTTAAATTTGGTTATGATGTAAGCTATACCAGATTTTTCTGTGTACAAAATTTGCAGAATAGATTAAATTTTCAGGGTATTGCCCATTATTAACAAAAATAAGTGAACCAATTACATTCTATAGTATTTACAATAAATTTGAACAGCCGCTAGATGGCGTTTGAAATGAATCTAAAACTAAGGATGTTATACTAATGACACTAGTCTCGTCACCAATATTTCTCGTTTGGTCAAAGAGTTGGATTTTCAATTTATTTAAACTTTTATCTTATTTTCTACGTCAAAGTAATTTCTTATTCGTTACTTTAATGATGTAGTAGTTTAAATTTTTACTGGACTTAATATCTCCATAACCGAGCTTCTCTGTTTGCTCATTAAAAAATTTTAATGTCATAGTTTTCTAACTGTTACCATACCATTAAAGACGGCATATCTCTAACACAAATGAAGAGCAATAGTTTATGGAAGTTTCACATTTTATAATGGATTGTTTGCTTTTATATTATCCTTCATCACTGTATTAAACAAATATTTGTAAAAAAAGAATTTAAAAAAAAGAGAAAAAAAACAATGTTGCATACCTAATGTGTTTGATACATGAAGATTCACATGAGCATCGTAGATGTTTAAATGTGGCTGGTCATTAGTTTCATTTGTGACGTCATGTGTATCTAGTCAACACTTATAGTAGCCATTGCACATAGATGAATATCTAAAGAAATTATATCTATATGAATAAATATCTGAAATTGAATTGTTTCTTTATTTGACTCTATTTTAAACACTTTTTTGTTCACATTTTTTAAATTTAGTCTCTGCCATCATCAACTCATATCATATAACTCATCCTATATGAGATATATTTGTAACCAAGGGAGATTCTTCAGTCTTGGTTATGAAGATATTAATCCTCTAATATTTTTCCAATTATTGAAAGCGTCTTGTATACTGAAATTCTTCAAAATTAGGTACCTATAAGTGACGTCACGCTGGGGTGTGGAACTGCTGAATCGCGGCTTTTGTTTTGCCATTGTTATTGTGTGTACTTGGGACAGTGGGATAAAGTTCCTAGTGTCATAAGATACTGTGGTAACAAGGATTCTATTATCAGATGGATAATATATACATCAGGGTTAAGACTCGTTATAATCGAAAGATCAGGGTTATAATCGAAAACTTGAGTTCTCTTTATATTTATTTCGTACTTTTATGCAGATTGAATAACAATTGCAATATTCATGTCTTGTAATTTATATTTGAAACAATTTACTAGCCTCTTCCTGATATCAGTTGGGCTAATTTTTTAAAAATTGTTTTAATAACTTAACTTTTTCATAAGGTAGGTGAAAAGAAAACACTTGTAGCTAGAAATCAAATCAATTTTTGAGTGAATATGACTTTCAGAGCTAGAATGTTGACTTATTAACAGGGTTGGCAATTTTTTTTTTTGCATATACCAGTGAAGGCTCTGATAAAATATATCAATAATGTTTAAAATAAGATGTATTAAAAACAACATAACTAAAGTATTTAGTATTTCTTGTTAAAATTATTATAATTCAAACTAATCGGTGAAAAAAAATTCGTTTTTTCTCAAATGCAATACTTTGTTAATACAGACCAAATTTGTCAATTAGATATGAAATCAATTTAGATCAAGAAATATCAACAGCTTTTCAACTACCACTATCAAAATTCCTTAACAAAAATCGTAAAGCTTGGCAGTTGTGCTGCTCATATCACAAGTAGCCGACTTTCATAAAACTTTTATTTCCAAGTTTAAAATAAAATTAAGTGAATCGATTCAAAACTTGAAATTGAGGCCAAATCTAGAAAAGCGGGGTCCCCCACGGTTGTCACTTTAAATCAAATTATGAAGAGTTTAAATTATTTATAACATAAATAAATCACGATATCTAAGTAAATTTAATGTTATATTTATTTAAATAATTGTTAACTCTGAATTCTTATAGACAAGTCTTACGGAAAAAGACAAATAGAATATATTTGTAACAGTTAGAGGCCTTATGATCAATCAGACCCTGCTTAAAATATCGTTTGCTTAAATTAGCCTATTTAAGATCAACCTCTTGTAAAAGTTAATGAAAATCCGATTCTTCGTTAAGCTAAAAATCTTGTTTAGTGGTCTGGAAAATTTTTACTAAGTGATAGTAAAATTATATTTTAAGCGGGAAGTGCTATCCAAGAATTTAATTAAAGCCAACGCATAAAATCTTATTAATAAATCACATATTCAATATATGAATATTTAAATTGTTAATTTATGATGATAAGTAACATTTATAAACTTCAATTACTAAGTTTTTCACATTGAAGCATGAATCTTGCTCCTCCAAATAAATGTTTTCTTTACTCTACTCTTACAGTATGGTAAAAGTGTCACTTTTCTTTAAATTAAAAGTAAAACCAAAGCTTCATAGGATCTAGTTCAAAACAAAATAATAGTTTTTAAGTTTACGTATAGATGGCAGCATTAAATTTTATGGCAACAACCTAGCATGAGGGGAACAATATTAAACTTATAATTCAAAGCACAATATAGTCAATATTTTATTATCTCTTACAGTTATAAACAGGAAGCAATAGATCCTAACACCATAAAAATGATTTTATTCTTTATTATCAATATAGATTTCCATCATGGTGATTTTAGCTTTAAAATTATCTAATTAACATCACTTTTTTATTTTTTGACAATTTATTATTTCACTTATTTAATATTTTTTTCTGTTTCAACTATGGTTTCTATCGCCCATTTATTATTTAACTATTTTAATAAAAAAATTTGACTGTAAAAAATACATAAAATAGAATTATACACACAATTTATATGCAATATTAATAAATTTGTGGAATATGCAATTATTGTATTATTTCTGAACAATATAAATAATACGCATCATAAATAATAATATGCATTTATTTATATGCAATATAAATTAATAATAAGGAAAAACTATCAGAATTTAGTTAAGTCATATTTACAGCTGACGAAAAAAAAATTAGTCTTCTTAGGTTTCAAATATTTAATTTGTAGATATAGATGAATCTCGATACTAATTTTTTTTAAATAACCAGTGGAAGATATTTAAGCATCGCAACATTAATAATCAAGTTTAAATTTATTCATAATGTTATTAAAACAAAATTTAATGAAAGAACAATAAGTTATGACAGTAAGTATTAAGTTATGACATATTATGGCAGTAAGTGTCACTCGAGGACAAAAATACTCGTGAAGAGCAAGTTAGTTTTTGTGCTAGTATTTTCAAGTTAGTTATATTTCTTCATTGAGTCTGTTCAGGCACAGGTAAAAAAACATGTTCACATTTAAAACATAAATTGTTATTGTTTTAATTATTTAGATATAATGCATTATCTTAACTATTTCTTTAATTTTAATATTTGTCTATATTTAACCTTCCTAAGGTACATTGAGAAACAATAATTATGCTTTTAATAACATTAAGACAGCAATTAAGTTATCGTAAGTTTCTGGGGCAATAAATTTTTAAATTCATCCTAAAACTTCATTAAAAAAATATTATGAAATCTTAACCTTATGACTGAATTTCAAACTCTTATTATTTTTGTAAAAGCTAAAAATAACTAGCTGAATTAGGTGATAATTCTTAATTTGATGAGGTCTTACAGTTAACAGATGGCAGCACTAAAACTAATGTAGTCTTGGTTATATTTCCAAATCAACATTTCGACTAGTAGATGGCAGCACTACAACACATGCGGATAATAAATCCTCTATAATAAGTAATTTTTTTGTTGACATTTATTAAGTTTATAAGTTCTATTTATTTGAACAAGTACTTACTTGAAATTATTCTTTGATCTGTTGATAAATGGAAAATATTTGAAGTTTTTAACATGATATTTTACATTCATTAACAGATGGCAGCACTAAAACTAACTTTGTCTCGGTTATATTTCCAAGTCAACTTTCAGATAAGTAGATGGCAGCACTATAACATATGAAGAAAATGAAACTTCTACCCTATGTATTATTTATTATTGGCATTAATTAAGTTTATGAGTACTATGTACAATTTATTACAACTAGTATTCACCTGAAGTTATTCCTTGATCTGTTGATAAATGGAAAATATTTACAGTTTTTAATAAATAGTTAAATGATAGGTAGATAGAGTAAACGGATATTATCAAGTTTGCAATAAAAACTAATACGATATTATCAAGTTAAGCCAATTTTAAGTTATTCAGACAGCAATCCCGAGTAATATTATTATATACTATATTTTTTTCATTTTGTTTCATCACAGTCTGGCAGTGACTTATGTCATAAGTTATGTCAATATAAATGTGCGCAATGATGACTTTGACGCCAGAAAACGACTTGCTAAAAAACTTCAATTTTTATCCGAATCGACTAAAAATTTAGTTAACCTTTGCTGTAGTTTTCGCTTCGGAAAACAGGGACTAAGAAGAACTAAAATGAAATGGTGGCTTATTAAATAAAAGTTCGAAAAGTCAGGATTTGTTATTTAATTAATGAAAAATATATAAACGAAATGGAAGTTTAAAAAAAAAGAAATCCAACACAAGATGGAAAATACAGGGTGTCTCATAAATACTGCCTGAAATCTCTTGATCTAATGTTTATAGAAACAGGGTTCCAGTTCCAACTGAAGAAATTTTTCAAATTAAGTTAGCTTTCTTTGTATGATAGTTTTGGTCACGTGACGTGTTTTAACTTGTAATTAATTAACTTAATTTTTAAAGAAGTAAACTTTTTATACAATGTTTTAATATGCAAACCTTGAACTAGAAAAATTTTTTCTCTGTACTCTTAAACGAGACTGTAAATTTTTTTAGAAAAAAAGCCTTGTAAGAATCATTTTAAAAAAGCAACTTAAAAATTATAAATTAAGCCACTTTTGCGCAAAGAAATAAAAGAGAGAAGAAGTCTTTATAAGGGATCGTATCCATATTGCATATCGTCGTAGAAACCGCGATGAAAACTTTTCTTACTTACATAGGGGTGGTTACCAACTTATTTTGAATAAATATGTAGAAATTAAGAACATTTTAATACGTTAAACGGAATTTTTTAATTTTATCTCTCTCTTTAATTTTATCTTATCTCTAACTAAATTTATGAAAAATATAAAAAGAAAATTGAATTATCTAAGTGTGAAAGATTTTTAAATGCAAGCGACTTTAAAATAGATTTTTTTTTTTATAGTTTATTCTCTTTTTGTTGAAATTATCTACAGGAATTAACCTTTAAAAATGAACACCTGAAATAGATTGATCAAAATAAAGTTGTTAAAATTAATATTTATTTATTTTTTTCTCATAAATTTGAGAGAAATAACAATTTCGCATCACAGTTTATTCTTTTTCGTTAAAATATTTGAATAAAATTTTCTCTCAATAATACGAAACAAAGTTATGAAAATTGCTCCACTAAAACTAAAATTTATGTTAAAAATAAAATGCGTTGGAGATCTCAGAAAACAGGAAAATAAAAACACTAAAATCTTAATTAAGTGAAAATAATATTTTATAATTTTTTAAAAGTTTATTTTAGAGATAGTTGGCAATTACACGCTTACAATTTACTTTAGAATACTCAGAATACTTTAGAATACTCTACTTCGATTTAAAATTTAAGTTAAAAAAAATAAAATACTTTGCAACATACTTAATTTTATATTCTTATTTTTAAAAGAAAGGAATTTAAATAATAAATAAAGGTAAATTATACTTCATCATTTTGACGAAGTTTCTTTTCTTCTGTAAATTTAATTTCTACGTACTAATATTTGATGAAAAAAGTTTGAAAAATTTACTTTACTTGCTATTGCCTCGGCTTTGCTTGCACGGAACTAATTTGATTTCAATTTTGCTTTCAATATGAAAAAAGTTAAAAAAATTTACTACATTTTTATTTACTATACTAAAAGTTACTATATTAAAGTTTACTATAATAAATACTTTACTATTGCCTCGACTTTGCTTGTACGGAACTACTTCAATTTCAATATTTTTTGAAAAAATTTTGAAAAATTTACTATACTTGCTATTGCCGCGGCTTTGCCGACACGGAACGACTTTGATTTTAATATTAACTATTTTTAAGAGATGTCCGCTTATGTTTCAAAATTCCTTATTTTTGAATTTTAGTAATGATTTTCAATAAATGAATTTTAGTAAATGATTTTTTTTTAGTAATGATATGTCAGTCATCCATTGAATCACACAAAACACTATGAGCTCTGTACATTTCAGCATAGTAAGTAATAGAAATATAAAAATTATTTCAATCTCAGCCTATCAGAGTTAACTCATCCCGATTCTCCATTACGTGCTGTACTACTTCCTCACGCACCTCTCGAGCCATAACTTTAATATAGTATTATTTACTCGGAAAAGGGAAGCTCGGTCTCCAATAATTATTATACACAGTATACGGAACCATTAGCGCCGTTCATATGTTTAAATTACATCAACCTCTTTAGAAAGCATTAAAAATAAATCTAAATAATCACATCGTAAAAATGTTTTTATTTCTATAAAAGCACAGAATTATTTTAAATATATTCTTAGCTTATTCAAAATTATTTTAAATATATTCTTAACTTATTCAAAATTATTTTAAATATATTCTTAACTTATTCAAAACTACTTAAACTATCACTTAAGACTACAGAACAAAATGAATCTTAATAAATACTTAATATGTAATCATTTAACACTACTTAAATTATGAATGAATTATTATATTATTAACGAAGAATTACTAACAAAACGCATTATTATATAGTATGACTATAGTGTTGCTACTTTATAGAGAGAAATATCAGCGTTTTTGGTGTTACACAAGAGAAAAATATATAGATTATTTCCTTTTAAAAATGTTACTTGGCAACCTAAGATCTTCTCTTGTTGGAGAATATCACATGTATCCCATTTTAATTCGCACACATGATAAAAAAATTTTTACGACCGTGATTGAAATGACGGTATCAGTTGAAGTCATAAAACGAAGGCTTTATATTATTTGACGATACGATTTCTAATTATCCATCTTTTTTGTTAATTTGTATAATATTTAATAAGTGCGATATTTTTCGTTTTGTAAATAATAATGTATCGTCAATAAATGTTTTAATATATTTTCGACATAAATGTTCGTCAATAAATGCTTTAATATATTTTCGACATAGTTCAGGCTCTATTTTTTGTCTAATCTAATTAATCGTCTAAGAGCAGCTATAACTCAGGGGATAGAGCGGTTGCCCTCCAATGAGGTGAACCGGGTTCGAATCCCGGCAACGGCTGAGCGATACGAATCCGCATCCGGCTGACACCGAACCCAGTGCTGACGTGAAATATCCGTGGGAGATTTTCGTGGTCTTTCTCTCCATGTAACATAAATGCAGGTTAGTTTCCTCAAGAAGTCCTCCACGAAGGCAAATTTCTCCCAATCCTTGTTCTGGGAGTTCCCCTGTCTTCTGGATTGGGTTCAAAATTACAAGGCTACGGAGTTAAACATTAGAAGTTGTAAACCCAAAAATTGGGTCGGATGTTCAATGACGGTTATAAAATAAAATAATTAATTGTCTACAAGACAAGTAAGAAGCATTCAGCTCTACATAAGAAATCAGAATCTGTTTTTACCTGAAATTATGAATATACAAAAGGAGGATAGAGTATATAGTGTGCTGCGTAAACTAAAGCAAAAAGCAGCGTGAATAAAGTGCAAATAACGTACGGAAACGGACATACTATAGTTTCGGTTCTATAAACATGCACCTGCCTCAATGTCTGACCACCAAATGACAAGAAAATAGTTATTAGGTGTGTCGATATTGAAGAAGGTTCTTGTTTATAGAACCGGAACAATAGTATGTCTACTTCTGTACTTTATCCGCTTTGTTTTTTGCTTTTCTATAGATATAGTTTACTGTATTGGCTTTAAAGGTACTTAGTGCTTAAAATTTATTAGCATTATTTTGATCATACATACCACGTTTCAATGCAATGAAGCTATATTTATATATTACTCTATATTTAAATCATGACTGTTACAGTTAATTTTTACCCTAAATGTTTAAATGATTATAAAATAAATGTCTCATTGTTATAAAACTCTTTATGAGAAAAAATAGGATAACCGGGATTTGCAAAGCTGTTTTCAGGGTGTTTAAAGGAATAGAATTTGACAGATATGACAACTGAATCGTTATCATATAAAATTTCCGTAAAAAGGCTTAGAGCCCAACGATTTATTTCAGAGGTTAGATTTCATATTATAAAAATAGAACTTAGTAGATATGACAAAAGTAAAAAAAATAAAAATACGTGTCACATCTGGAATACAGTATAGTTATCTAATATACTAATAGTTCATTTTATTCCTACATTGTTTATAGGATAAGATGTTATAATGTACGACAAAGACGAAAAAATATGATGAAAAATCTTTGTTTGAAAATATGTCCGGAATACAGTGCAGCGATATATAAAAATGGTTGATTTTTACCAAAACGTTTATAGGATAAGTTAGTGATTACTGATTAGATAGGTCGAAAGCGAAGAAATGTATATCAAATAAAATTTGCACATTGGAACGCTGTAAATGGAACTGTATTAGATAAAATTTTTATAAGAAAATTTTTTGGAATCTTTCGACATAATTCCCAGTCTAATTATGAAGCTTGTTATGTTTAGCTGATTCGTTGTTAGTGAATATGACAAACAACGAGACTTCATTTGATGATATTAAAATTTCATATAAAATTCTACGTCTAAGATGTTTATATAGGATTAAATACTAATAGATGCGACAAGGTGATTTGTGTCATGTAAAATCTACACATGAGAATGGGACAGGATAGTCTGGTTTGTAGGGTGTTGGGACCATGTTCAAGAGGTCGTGAGTTCAATCCCTGCCGGCCGAAGATTACCCGTGCAGTAAATGGTGACTGGTGCACGTTAAATCTGTCAAATCACAAAGTCCACCACGTTCCAATAACAAATAACTATCTCTGGGGGTACTGAATTGGAGATGGATCGTTCTCTATTTCAGGTTGAAATTACGATCTTCAGATGAATAAATGGATGCATGAATGGACCGCCCTATAAACGGGCTGTGACGTGCGCGTGGTTTAAGTCATATTCTTGGTCATATTGGGCGTCACTGAAAAACAAAAAATAACCCACCCTTTGCTTAAACTTCGCTTGGTTTCTCCAAGAAGGCCTGCTGGTATTTGGCAAGTGGCATTAGAAACAACAAAAACAATGCATGAAATTAGTTTGGAATCCAGCGAATCCTTTAATGACTGATTTTTGAGACCGTGTTCATTGCATTAAAAGTTTATTTGTTAAAAAATTTGGAGTTAGTTCTCTATTTCACGCCAAATGGCGATAAAAGCTTAAAAATAAAAATGACAAAAAAGAAGGAAAGAAAATAAACTTTTATTCAAGTGCAAATGAAATAAAGGAAGCCAGAACATTGGATTCCATATGAATTGCTCATTCTTTCAAATTGAGATTAATTAAATTATTTCTTATCAGACCGTATCAAAAACGTTACTGGAAAAAAAGAAGAAAAAAGAATTAGCACTCGTTTAAAATCTCTCTTTATTTTCCACGTAAATTTGTAAGAGTTCGAGAAAAAAAAAACGCGGAATTTTTTGCACTCAATTTATAGCTATCCTACATGTTTATTTTTTATGAGTCTTCCATTCCAAAGCTTACGAGCTTGTAATTATTTTCTTTCTTTTTTTTGGACGACTTTCCACTTTGTGTTTGCCCACCTGTTCGCTTTTTTTTTTTATTGGATTGAAATTCATTTTTTTCCTCACTTGTTTTCAATTAGAAATTTAAAAAGGATAAAAATAACGAATTTACGCTTTGTAACGAAATGAAGCAATTACCATTTGTTGTAGAAAATCAGGTACCGTAATAAGCTTTCCACTAACCGTAATAAGTTTCCCATAAGTTAAATTAGTCTCCAATTGCATGCATCTAAAATTAGGTTTGAATTCAGAAACGTGTTTAAGAAATGGGGATTTCCGATATATTTTCTCTCCAATAATTGACTTAGGTACCTCTTCTAAATATTACGGTCGAGGTATCAGAATTAAAAGTTTTTATAAAAAGTCACATATTTACAAAATAGGCTTAGAGTATTTTATGTAAATATAAACCGATGCAGTAAAATAATTTATCATCTCGTAATCTCAGTATATTGTTTGGCAATCAAAAGAAGATCACTCTTTCAGGTTGCTTTTAGGGGAGGGGGGGTCGGGGAGGGGCTTGTCTTAAGATGGCCAGACTATACTAATATATTTCTCTGGCAATTAGAATAAATTATGGAAAAATAATTTCAAGTGATAAATCCAAAATTGCCTACATCTAATAACTGTTTAGACCTACAATGTAAAATAATACGCATTATCATTAGTTTCAATTTTTCAATTATCGCAATTTATTTGCGTAAAAAAATCGCTCGTAAGAATGGAATGCTTAGATAGTTGACAAGGTTTAGGGAATAAACTAAGCAAGTGAACTGTGTGTCTCAGTTTAAACTATGTAAAATATATGTGAACCAGTAAACTATGTATCTAATCTACTATATCTAGTAGTTTATTTTGCTATGAAGCTTTAAACAATTTTTTTAAAATTAAATATGGGAAAGCATTAATTGAATTTTTTTATTAGAGCAAACCTAAAATAAATAGAATTTACAATAAGAAATCAATTTATGTATGTAATTTTAAAATAATTGGTATTTTTCGCAGTGATTTATTTTAAAACTCATATGAAGCTACAAATAATTTTAAAGGCTTATTTTATAAATTATTTAAAATTTAATTCATTTATTGGTATGATGCATATTTTTGTTGGCTTGTGTGATACAGGTTTGTGCTGTTTGCAGGCAATTACATAAGTACGGGCTATAAGCTTTTGTCCAGTCGAAAAACAAATAGGGAAATTTTAAAGAAGGCCAACACGAGGATGAAATAAAAGATTATAAAAATATCCTCAACTTTTGTAAGCTATAGGCTATAAGTTTGATAATTTTTTTTTAAATTGCAAGTTTCATTAACATTTAATTTATTAAAAACCTTCAGGGAATGAGAAATTAATTTTAAATAATTGCCTACTCCAAAAAAAGTTTTAAGAAAATATGTATCAAAAATAGAGGGATGGAAAAAAATCTCCTTGTCATCCACATTTACACTTAAGTCATAGGAATAGTTTATGACTATCATACAGTTTCTAAGCAAGGTAAACACGACGATTATTGTGAAAAAGATGTTTTTTGAAGGAATGCTTTAGGGTAGTATTACCCATATCTCAGCCCATGGAACAAGCTTCAACAATTTGTTTTATTTTAAGTTTTGATATAGATTCCATGTTGTCAAATGCTTTTAAAAGAAAATGTACAAAAATAAGTTCCTTTTCCCTCATATGAAAATATTTCGTTCCGCAGTTGTTATCTATTTTTAGTGTCTTCACTTCATGTCCTTATATTCTGGTTTGAGGTAATGAGGCTCATATGCTAGCTCATTTTTTTTAATGCCACTACGTTTAGTGTCTTTGCTTCATCTATTTGAAGAAGAAAAAAATTGCATTTTTTTTTAAAAGTTGCTTTCTTTTAATGTCAAAGTATAAGAAAACTTTGCATTTATTTTATTTATTTCCCCCCACTTTTTTTGAGGGGTGGAATATGTTTAAACTTGCTTTTAAGTATGGTAACATCTTATAAATTATTTCTAACTATTTATCATTGAAAAGGTGTTTATTATGTATGCCATGTTCTTTTAAATAACAATTTAAAGGGAGACAAAGAACCTTAAAAGCAGACGATTTTGTGATAGCGTTTGAAAAAAAAATTCACATTTTTAAATTTAATCCTTTACTGCTGTATAAAATATAAATATAGTTGTCATTCTAGTCGTCGTTAATATTTGAATATGCCTTGTCTTTTATATATGCCTTATATTTGTATATGCCTTTATAAATGCCTTATTTTTTTTTAAAAAAATAACTATTTAAAATAAGACAAAAAAACCTTAAAAGCAGACGATTTTGTGATAGTATTTGAAAACATTTTAGAATTTTTAAATTTAATCCTTTCCAGCTGTGTTAAATTCAAACATAGTTGTCATTCTGATAGTTGTCAATATTTGTATATGCCTTGCCTTTTATATATACCTTATATTTATAAAAGCCTTTCTTTTTTAATAACAATTTAAAATGAGACAAAGAACCTTAAAAAAAGACAATTGTGTGAAAGAATTTAAAACATTTTCGAATTTAATCCTTTGCGGCTATATAAAATTCAAACATAGCTGTCATTCGGGGCGGAGTTAACGTATTGGTCGAACGTATTATGTGGGATAATGAAGAAAAAAAATAGATCTTTTAAAAAAGAGAAAAATGCCTTTACGCTTAAACACAATTTATAAAATGTAATATTTAGTTTTAATCTCCACAACCTATCAATCTAAATGAATAATTAGTTTGAGCATTATTTATTGTTGTACTTCTGGATAAAAAATATCCTATGCAGGATTTTTAGCAATTCACAGGAATCCAAATACAGAGTTGAAATTTGGAGCACTGAAAATTCCATTTTTATTTGTGAACTGATTGCGAGTATTTTTTTGAAATTATTCGAATCTGTTCAAAAGTTATTGAAATTTTAAGTTTTTTTTCTAGCGAATCTTTACACACTTTTTTTGTTGCCTTTAATAATGTCTATTTATCGTCTTAAAAAAATAATACTTTTCCTGTTCGTGATCTTTATTTTATAAGCTCCAGCTAGAGTCATAATAAAACAAAATTGAGGGAGCTTAGTTTTTGCAAGATAAAAAACAGTTTTTTGTTATAATAATATAAAAGTTTCGTTAACTATTAAAATTACTTCTCATTTATTTTCTCTCATAGAGAATCCGATCTTATTTCCTAAGTTTTTATTCATTTATTTTTTACAAGTATCCTAGAAACAATTTTACCTAGTCCCCAATTGGGTACAAAATTAGCTCAATATGGATTCTATATGAACATGCACCGATGGACCCATATTGGAATGTCTAGAATTTTTAATATTGGTTTTATATAGGGCCAATATCGGCCTTCATGGGGCCAATATATGGCCTATATTGGCTGAATAATGAATACGAAATATCGGATGAATCGGACAATTCTATATAGGGCCGATATTGGTTATAAAGTGACTGTAAAATATGGGGTGAATCAAACGGACAATTCTATATAGGTCCTATATCGGAAAATAACGGCCCTTTGAATGCTTATTGAGCTAAGATTCGTGAATCTCGGTCCAACGAGGGCCCAAGTTATTTTTCTGTTAGGGTACAATTTATTTTTCAAATCAGGGTAACAATTCATTTAGTGCCGATTAACACATATTAACAAAATGTTCTAACACGAAATTGTAATATTTAAATTTTTACTTACAAAACGTTATTTGTTTTTTCGGAAAATATAGATTTTTTAAGAGGGGGGGGGGGGCAACATAGAGAGAGGAGGAATCACGGGAGTAGGGGAGTGGAGCTTTTCAGATTTTTAAAAAAAAAATATACGCAAAGCTATTATTTTAATTCGGATTAATCAAATAACTCGACAACAAACGGAACAGCTTAGATATTTAAAATAGTTTAATTCTCACACTTTTGCTGGAAGTGTATAAATTAAAACTGAGATTCAGGCCACCCTACCACGCAATCCATAAATTTTGGCACATTTTAAAGACTCATCATTTTCTTTTTCAAGAGGTTTATGTTAAAAACACAATAAGAAGTCACAATAAAATTTGCAAATCAGGTTACCATCCGACTACTATGCACGCGATGTCTTTGTACCCATAATGCACTTCTAAAATCCGTCTGTCTAAGAAAGTATTTCAAGAACAAAAAAATTTGTAGAATAATAGTTTTTTTTTGCGACATCTGGATACACAACCTGGAAAAAAAAGAGCCAAAGTAAATAAAAGAATTAAAAAAAAACGCAACTCTTCAGCTTATTTTCCATATTGTTTTGTGATTTTGGCCTTCTAAAAACAGTAAGGTTAGTGGGCCAGAGTTTTATGCCAATATCAATACTCTTAAGATTACAAAAGTTTTGTTTATCCATGTTCAAACTTAAAGGAAGTAATGAAGCTATTACAATCTAGAATATTTTAACACTCATTTTCTTCTTTCACCGAAGACTATGAAAATTAGTTTGATTTTCTTATTTTTAAAAAAATAAATCATAAGCTATTATTGATTATTGAAAAAAACTGATGCAATCAACTGGTTGGGATGTTCTTGCAATACTTTAAAACAACGACTTTTTTAAAATTTTATAATTCAGAAACTCTTAGACCGATTTCATTCAAATTTCGCATATTTCTATTTAAAGTGAACAGTTTTTAAAATGATCTCAAAATTTAAATACCTCACAATTAAAAATTTTTCTGACTATTATTAAATAAAATAATTAATAATTATAAAAAAAAATTTTTTTTTGAGTGGAATCTTTGAATGAAAGAATTTTGAAATTGTGACCGAAAATATTACGATTCGTTTAAAAAGTTCTCGAGTTATGGTGAAATATGCGAAAAGTAAAATTGTTTAAAAGGATCCAAACTCTCGACCGTTCTCCTGACCTAACAATTGTCTTAGTATGTAAAAATCCGATTATTAGATCAAAAGTTATTCAGGGTGTTCAGTTTTTTAGTGCATGTTCAGAAAATAAATGTAATTTTAGAAAATTTATTCAGGACTAGAATATTTACCTTCTTTCATGCCGCTATACAACCCACAGTGGGCCTTGGCTTCCTGATGAATGTTATTCTAATCATTCTTTTCTTGAATTTTCAGTATGCAATTTTCATTATGGTTAGATCTTTTGTTACATTATTTAACAATGTCTGTTCTGGGTCTTCTTCCTCTGGGTTTTTAGTTCATTGATTTCCAATTTAAGACTTTTCTCCGTCCCTAATTTTTACTAATTCGTTTAGTATTTCATGACAAGGGTTTCGATTTTATGAATAAGGTTTTTTTCCTTTCCGTTTGATTGTAAGTTCACGACTGTTTCTAATACTAGAATTTTGTAACAGTCTCGTACGTTGCAAAAAATTCAGACAAAAGTTGCCGTTGTGGCAGTTATACACTGAATAAGGCTTGTTGAGCTAATTTCTGCTTTGGAAAATAAAAGTAAAATAATGACAGAGTATTTTCTCTTTTATCGAATTTGAGTATAAATATAAAATGAGGACTGCTTAAATTAAAATATAATGATTCGATGGCTCATCAAATCGAAGTCTTAATCCAGGCAACAGTATCAAATACTAAAATGGTCATATTTAATCAAAGAAATGTGAGGGAAAAAAAACGATTAAATACAATGAATTCTTGTCTTTGCTTTATACTTTTAAATTATTGGGAAAAAACTTAATCACTATAGTTATTGGCTTTCCTTCAGCATTTTTTGTTTTTAAATTTTAGGATACACTGGTCGTGGTAATTTAATGTGCTTAGGTTGTAGAGCTTGAGTACGAAAGAAAAATGGACCTTCCTTAATTACTTTTGATTTAATGATCGAATCTTCCCGTTCTAGGACTCAATCTTAACGTTTTGATGGGGTGATCTCTAGTATGCTAAGTAATTATGGCAGACGATATTTTAAGTTTCGAAATCAGAAACAAAAACATATTTTCTCTAAATAAATAGACCTTCTCCCGATAGATTCAGATTTCTGACCCTAAAAATATAGAGGGTAGCAGCAATTCGGGAAATATGGTCCTAATAATTTTGTCAGGAGAGCGGTCCAAAGTTTTGCAATAGTTTGGACAAGAGAATGTAGAGAAAAAGTTTAGAATGAAGAGAAAGAGTTTAGGTCTATAATGTTAATTTTACTTCTTACGTATTTCGCTCTATCTCGAAAATGTTTTAAGCGAATTGAAGAATTTGTGCACTTATTGTAAAATTCGTTTATCCAAAGATATATCCATGCAAAAAACAACTTTTAGTTAATATTTATTGTAATTATATTTATTCAATAATATTCGAAAAAAATGTGAATTGCAAAGTATAAATTTTAAAGAATATAATTTTACTTGGCAAATTTGAGAGAAATCAGCCCGACAATTCCAGATAAATTATATTTTGAAAAGTCGCATTTTTAAAATTCTATAATCCATTGAGGGTGGGCCGGGATAGTAGGGCACTGGATCCATGTCCAATAATTCGTGGGTTCGATCCCCCGCCTTCCGAAGTGTAGTAAATGGTGACTGAAGCACGTTAAATCTGTCGAGTCGAAAATGTCCTCCATGTCCTCCATAACAAATCAATACCTCTTGGGGGTACTGATCCAGGAGTTTCCTTGTCTTTTGGATTGGGTTCAAAATGACAAGGCTACGGAGTTGAACATTAGTAGTCGTAAACCTGAAATTGGGTCGGCTGTTCAACGATGGATATAAAATCCATTCAGGGTGGTCTGTTTTTTTTCCTCTTCCCCCGAATGGTTGTATGTTGTACATACAATCATTCCATTGTGTAGTCTTCAGCGTCATCAAGATCAATGCGAGACATTTTTTGGATTTTCCTCTCTACACTGAGAAAAAAAGAATCCAAATTTCAACTTGCATCGAAGTCTCAAAAATCGTAAAAAAAGTAATAAAAATAATCCATATTATAACTATTTTTTTTTTTTGAACTACCATAACTCTTCCATAAATCCGTAAAGGAAAGAGTGTTTTATCTTGTCTCCGTAATCATGGGTGTTTACTTGTAAATTGCTCGGTTTCACCGAGCAGGCTTGCACGTGTGGCAAGTGACATCCGAAACAACAACAACAATAATAGAGAACTTATAGTGCTGGGGAATTTTTTACTCAATAACTTTTAACTAGAGCCATAAATATCGTTTTCAAATATTCTTCATATTTTATAAATTCTCAGTAATTAAGGCCACCATTAAAAATAATTTTTTATTATTATTTTCAGAACCATGAAGATATGGGTCTTAGAATTGACAGAATGAAGAAAAATAAAACTTATACGAAGGACATTATAAGGAGAGCCTTAAATTGCAAGGCTATGAACTTGAATAAAAAGAATCTTGCGGGTAAAAAAAAAAAAAAAAAATTATTTTAAAATTAATGAATATTTAAAACACTAGCAACTCCACCTCCAGCTCGTTTTCGCTCGCTGAACCCCTGAACTACTTACGCTTCTCACTTCACACTTCTTCTTATATAAAAGTTCTTAGTGTAACACATAAATCACTTCTTCTACCCCCGATCCACAGCCACTAAGGATTTTTGCATGTATTTCACAAACTACACTTTTTATTTTATTTAATATTTCCTCATAAAAATTGATTTTGCAGTTGACACAAACTATTGAAAAGATAACATAATAATAAACAACTAATGAAAATATCGGTAATAATATGATATATATTTTATTTTATCGTTCATAATATAATTAAAAAAAAAGGTAATGCGAAATAATTTACTTTATATAAAAAAAATATACCAGTTGGGTTTGCACCTCTTTCAGTATCGTTTGTCAACCCCTGGTAGCCAACCGCCATCCATTTAAGATTGCATTGGTCTGCTCAGTTTTCCTATAATATGAAATTTAATAACTTCTAGACTTTATTATAACTCCTTCAGAAACTTTTTTTTTCATATATAGAGAAATTTAATAAATTGTTCTATAAAAATAGCCGTCAAATTGGATTTCATAAATAACCATTTTTAATACAAAAAAAAAAAAACAGCCAATTTGTTAAAATTTTTCCATGGACGAAAACTACTAAAAACAAAAAAATATTCTTAAATCTTATGTTTTTTCATGAGATTTAACAGTAGGGTTCATTGACTTTACGGCAAAATTTCGAATTCCACCATTAGTGCTACATTTATGCTCAGCAAGTAATCATTAAACATCCAAATATTTAATAATAAAAAGAGTGGTAAAAATTTGCAAACGCGTTTAATTATTTTTTGCAAATTTATGCTGTTTAATTCTCTTGAGGTTGTTTTTCTTTCTCTCTTTCGAAGAGATGACATTGAAGGAAACGAGGAAGTGGCCAATTACAGATGATACTACACTTTCCTCCTCTCTTTCAATTAATTGGATAACCTGCGGGGGTATCCATTCTAACTGAAGATGATCATTCTAAATGAAAGTTTTCAGGACTACACTTTAAATGAAGTGTTTGTTTCAAGTAATAATTATCTCACAACTACTATGAACTTTCAGGCTACCTTTATTTTTAAGCAATTGAGTTTAGGAGAAAATGTAGACGACTGCATAAGCCTTATAACAAATTTTGTGTACTAAGATGTACTGGTTCTAATTCCTCTTATTCCAAGACGCTATATATTTTATCAAATTCTTAAAAAGTCATATTTTTAAAATTCGATTTCGCAGGAATTATTCGACTGATTTCGCTCAAATTCCGCATTTTGCCTCTTAAAATTTCATTCTTTAAGATTATGTAAGCCCTACATTTCAAAAATTTTCCAACTACTATTTAATAAAATAATAAAAATTTACTAAAAGTTGTGTTTTGCATGTAATTATCTTTGGATAAATAAATTGTATAATTGTTAGCTAAATTTTTCAATTCGACTAAAAAATTCTCAACATATTTTTTGAAAAACGTAAAAAGTAACAATAACATTAAGGGGTCCAAGCCTTGGACTGCTCTCCTGACCAAACTATTGGGACCCTATTTCCAGATGGCAGTGACCCCCTTTATTTTAAAAGCAGAAATCCAAATCCCCAGAAAAAATTTATGTTTATTTAGAGAAAGTACGTTTTTGAGTTGCACTAATTAATTGGCATATTTGAGGATACCCCCTCCAACCATTTAGATGGAATCCTAGAGCGTGAAGATTTAAATCAAAATTTATTCTCAGTAGTACGTCTTTTTCCCTCCTGATTTTGAACATATTTTCAAACGCGATTTCAAACTATATAAATTTTCTTAAACACGCAGTGTGGACTATGCCAATTTTTTTTCAAACACGCGTTTCAAGCTATGTCTATTTTCTTAAACGCACAGTTTGAGCTATGTTCACGGTCTATGTCACGTGCATATTCATGGTTTTTAAACGTGCCTATATCGATTTTCTAAACACGCGCATTTTAAGCTATGTATGTCTAAAAAAAAAACTCATCGATGTTGTGGCTGGTTTACGTCGCAACTGGAGCTGCACAATGGGCAATTGGCGATGGTCTGGGAAACAATCCCTGAGGATGATCCCAAGACCTGCAATCGCAATAGACAGGGTTATTCCTACGTCATCAACGACGTCACTTGCTCTCCTCGTTCCAAACTTTGTTTTGAACGGAGCAAACAATATGGCGTTTCTCATGTAGTTAAAAATGGGTAAACTAAATCTTTGAATATATTAATATAGAGTCGAATTTAACCACTGACATGGCAAGAAAAAGTGTTGCATATATTAATATTACGTTAATCTCTTTTTATGATATTAATTGGAGTAGCTTATTAATTGTAAATGATTATGAAAACTTTTTGTATATATGATTGGGAGAATTTGTATTTAATATTTACCATATAAATTGTATTTATAATTTGGAAATCGGAAATTTGTGAATTTTATTATTTGGAAAACGTTATTTCTAATTTATGTTTAATTTTTCTTAAAATATGTATATTATAGTAAATCATTTTTTTTATAATATTGAGACAACTTATTAATTGTAAATAATTATGAAAATTTTAAAACAAATTAAAAAGTTATGTAAGGAGCATGAATAAAGTCAGATAAATTAGTGAAAATTATAAAGCATAGACACACGTTTTTAAAATAGCTCAAATTTATTGTTACCGGTTGTTTTGTCAACCACCAGGATCGAAATCAGCTCTCTAACACCTAAATCCATGGACATTATAAAAGAATAATGTTTCATTCTTAAAAACTGCGCAGCATTAGCTAACAAATCAAAAACGAATATCAATATTTTTGCTAAAAATGTTCAGAAATCTGAATTATTAATATTCCTATTTTAAGGATATGTTACTGTGAAGGACCGAAATGAGTGATTGTTGACTTCCTCCGGTGAATGTTGACAGCATTACTGGCTGGGGTCAGTGTGCGGGTGGGTGATCACTTGGCTCATTCTGCTTAGTGACAGAGGGAGTGCGGTATAGGTCCTCGTTAAACTGTTCTACCGTAAAGTGCTCGACTTCACGTGTAGGTCGTTGGGCTATCGAAGCGGGGGTGTCATCCCCTCTGCTGAGGCTCAAAATTATGATGGCATGTCTTCGGATCATCCTCAGCGATGTTTCCCAGACCGTCGCCAATAGCCCATTGTGCAGCTCTAGTGCTACGTAAATGAACTACAACTGAGCACTAATGTTTCTCCTAATCTGTCTTCAGCAGATATTAAAATATTGAATGAATATAATAATATCATCGAATAAATTAGCATCAAATCGGATATGACAAATATTTCGGACATTCACCAAAGCGATTATGTGATTGTTGACATTCACCGGTGAAAGTCGACCTTCTACTAATGATTTCAATCATTCACGGTAACATTTCAGTTGAGCCTTAAATAATAATCCATAAATAATGCAAGCGTACAATGTATATCGAGAAAAAAAAAAAGATGATTATCCATACAAAAACTTCAATTGCGGTGAAAGTATAAATCTTAAAAAGAAGAAGATAAGCACCTACCTTTAAACTCTTGAAAGCTTTTTTAAAAGGTTTGGAGCCATTGGAGCATTAAATAAGATAGAAAATATCTTAGATATGAATGCTGCTTTGAAGAATGTCTGACACGCCAGAAACATTTTATTTATGGTTGTTCAGCGATTGTATCTGGATTTATGGATTGAAATTTATAATACTATTAATTCGAAAAAGTTACTGCCCAATCCCGATTAAACAAATCTGCCGAATTTCGCGATGTTTTTTTTTGGGGGGGGGGGGAATTTATGAGTTTTATTGATTTTGTAATTTGGGGAAAATGTGATTTGTCTTTGGAATTTTTCGATAATTTATATACTTTCTAACTTTTATCCCTCAATTTACAATTTGAAAAACGTGGGCCGGGGTGAATCATGGGGTAGAGTGTAGGGAGAAGACGCAGGTTTGTATCCCAGCGATGGCTGGTCGATCCGAAATCTACTTTTCCGAACCGACCACAATGCTGACGTAAAACAATCTCAGTGGTTGACGAATCATGAGTTAGGATCCTTCTGCCTTTAGTTCGGGACAGCCGAGTTATGGTTTTCGTGATTTTCCTCTCCATGGGGGAGAAGGGGTAGCTGAAATACGGTTTGGTTCCATCATAAAAGTCCTCAGCGAAGGCTAGTTTGTCCGAATGCTTGATTCAGGAGTTCTCTTGTCTTCTGAGTTGGGATCTAAATTAAAAAGTTACAGTGCTGAACATTGATGGTGCTGAACTCGAAAATGAGTCGGCTGTGCAATGCTTATAATAAAATGAAATTAAAAAAAAAATTAAAAAGCGTCAAAACTGCTAGAACTCGGTAGCAGAAACTTGATACTTTTTTTAAAATTTAATTAGTACCTACTACCAAAATTAATGAAGCCCCATCGACTTCAATAATAGTTTTCTGATTTTTTACTCTCTTTTAAACGAATTAGTAACATTTCTCCATTAATTTTACCTTTATTGCATTACTCATTATTTTGCTTTAATTAATAACTATCCCCAAAATTAATTATCATTGGCATCAGTTATAATATTAGCGTTGTTTTACAATTATTTTCAACGAATTATTACTATTTCCCATTAATTTTGATTTTTATTTCAAAACTTTTTTTTAAAATTTCAATTACCGTCGTTTTTAAATTATTTTGTTTTAAGGTAACACGTTTTTAACGCATAACTATAAAAAACAAAATAAACACGTGATTTTAGATAACCTTAGAAATAATAATTTGTTAATGTAGTCCACCTATGCTACCATGATCACTTTGAACATTCAGATAACCTGACACTACGAATAAAAAATAATTAAGTATTACAAAACGCGCAATAAACAAAGTTTTTAATTAGAGCTATAAGCTAGCAAACATCATCATTGATATCTTTAAAATGTTTGACTAAACTGAATCGTTTATAGTTTATTTTAAAACAATGGTTTCCTCTAAACCGATAAGAAAATTTCATCATTTAAATGTCTCTGTATTAAAAATATAATTTTAAAAAATTCGGGTTTCGTAATTTGTTTACATTTGTACTCATTAAACTTCATGTTGAGTGCATACAGGCACAATTCTTTTATTTTATTATATGTATAGATAAAATTGTGAATATAACAAAAAGTATAGATTGATTATTGCTGAATTTATAGCTTCTGATTAATTTATTACAATCGATGAGTCCGAAATTGAACTATTGAGTTCCAGTTAAAGGCATAATAGACTTAATTTTTTCAAATAATGCTCTCATTTTTTTCACATAACTTTCTTCGAATAATTTGAAAAAGAAAATATTGAGGTCAACACACTTTTTTTTGAATATTCGAATCTCACCTTGAATTGAAATTCAAGGGTAGTGCTGCCATTCCGGAAGAACGAACTGTGATAGCTCTGCGTGAGGTTTTTGACACAATTTAGTCACGCCCAGTGGCATCACTTCGATGTGGCCCACTGATTTTCACTTGTTCGAAAATAAGGCGGTTGATATTTACTCTACCATTCATGTATTTTTCATAAAATCATTTATGAACGTCTAATGTACTTTTCCATTGTAGTTCAACTTTTAGTTTCTAGGTTTATAGTTAATTAAACCACCATTTTTATCAACATTTAGGAATATCACGCAAAACGATTTGAGAGAAAGTTATAAAAAAGAAAATGTTTTAAATATCAGTCGATACTTTTGTTGTTACATTGTTACTGAATTGCTTTTGTATATGTGAAAGTAAAATTTTGCAACCGAAGTTCCGACCATTTTCCAATTAGCTAGAGTAGTCAAATATCTAACTCTTAGCACGGTGTTTAAGCCAATGTTAGTTTAATACGATTCCTAACTGCTACATAATCAGAACTTATTGTCACATGAACGTTAAAAAGTAATCAATCAAAATTGCTACAATTGTTTGTCTAAGTGAGAGGATTCAAATGCCATTTGGAATTTTGTACCAAATTAAAAATTCAAATTCTTGACCGATACAAGCAGAACTTATCGCCTCAGTAGATTTATCGTTAACTAAAATTCCGAGCACTATCCTACTAAATAGAGTGCTCAAAACTTCACGAATCTATGCGTCTAATGTCATGACAAGTTCCAATCGTTTTCAGGCTACTATCAGCAGTACAATTGCTATTAGATTAGAACAATTTGAGAAATATATAAATTCCTTCACTCTTTTAAACTATTCGCGTCATAGCGTTTGCAGTTTTGACGTTTTAATTTGCAGCCAAAAGACAGGTTTCCTGATTTCATTCGTCGACTATTTGCTGCCAAATTCCCTTTGTCTTTCTAATTATCCAAAAGTATTCAAAGAATTTTATTTTGTACCTCCATCTACTACTGAAATCTGCGAAATGATCATGTAAGTTGTATAATTCAATGAGACTGAAATAAGATATATTTTCCTGAAAAATCTTAATTTTTAAGAAATACTACTTCAAAAAATTCCTCCTTGTGGAAAAAAGTTCAAAGTGACAAAATTAAATGAAAACTTAATCTTCATTTATATTTGGGTCAAAAAGTAGGGAACAACATTGTTAACAGCAGCTTATTCTGAATTATATTGATATTTATGTTATATGCACTACACTAAACATTCACTACTTATGCAACATACTGTTCGACTTAAATAATATTAACACTATAATAAGTTTTTAAATGAGATAATCTTTAACAATAAATTTGTGGAAAAAACTACCAGCGTTGCGAATGTTACATGGTTTGCACAATCCTATAGTTCACTTGTTTTCCTATATTCTATTAACGTGTTTTCTTATATCCTATATTTTACGTTCTTTAAAAAAAAAAAAAAAAAAAAAACAGAAAAAACATACGGAAATACTTTAAGAATCATTTTAATAATGGATTAATAAGTTTAAAGTACTTACATTAATATATTTCCTCTTGAAATAATAGGATGGTTTCGTAGATTGCTTTTTAAAGCAAATCACTAAATTGCTGCTTTTTAAAAATATTTCATATAATAAAATATAACTTATTTATTGCAGATATATGTTAAGAACAGATATATGTAACAGTCCCATTGAAACTTAGTACTCTTACTTTTATTTGTAAACACCAGGATACTATTTTTTTTCCTTTTAAAAAACATTGTTTTTTTTTTTTTTTTGTTGGCTTTAGTTTTAAAAATCGCCAAATTTAGCTCCTTTGGTTAGAAAAAAATATTTTTTCAGAGTGTTTAAAATTTTGCAATAATTTATGTTAATTACTCTCGCTGAAAAGAAATATAAACTTACTCTAATTTTTTTAATATTTCATTGATATAAATTTAAATTGATTTGTATTTAACTGTAACTTATGAATAGAACTTTAATAAATAGGGAGGTAGATACCTTATTTACGCCTCCCTAGATCTGCATAATGGGGAAACATCCCTGAGGATAATACAAAGACATGCCATTACAATTTTAATCCTCTGCAGAGGGGATGGTTCTTCCGCTTTGGAAGTCCGGCGACACGTTCGCGAAGTCGACCACTTTACTGTAGAACGGTTTAATTAAGACCGATACCGCGCAACCTCGGTCCCTGCTCAAGTAGATCAAAGTGTTCTTCCTCCCGCTTACTAACCGCAGCCGGTGATGCTTGATTTCGGTGTACTATTGGGAACCGAGTCTTTATGATAAGTCAACTGTGGGCTCTGAAACTTAATGAAATTTATTAATGATTTGCATTTTTATAAAAATTATTGATTTAAATTTAAACTGAATTGTATTCTAGAGCTTAAAGTTTAGGTCTGTGTTATTCGTCCACCTTTTGAGATTTGACCTTTGATGAACTGACTTTTTCTATGAGAATTTAAAAACAAAGTATTAAACAACTCAAACGCGAATTAAAAAACAGGTTTGAAAGTTGACCAATTTCTTTCGATGAAAAATTAAGATCAATGCAATTAAATCGATAATCATACAACTATTCTCTCTGAGCTTAGAGTTCACATTTACCATCATTTACGTTTACGACAGTAAGTTAATTTCTTGCGCATTATTTTTAGTTCACAAAGCCTTGATTGAATTAATCTCAATTGCAAACTCAATTAAAGGATTTAAAATTTTTGATGGTGCGCAATGAGGTGTGGATCGCGAAGGTTGTCTGGGGGAAAAAATACGGTCAACTTTCACGCCAAAGAACATTTTCCTAAGCAGATTATGAATTTGTAATCTTTTTAACTTTCTCAACAACCTGAGTAGTTTTACAAACAGACATTTTATGATTTCGCTTCTAAAGCGATCATCTTAATCTTCCTGATGTTCGAAAAGCGCATTACTATAATTCAAAACATTTAAGTTTAGCGCTTTTACTTACACTACTAAACTTAGAGCATTCAAGTTTGGTATTTTCTAAAATTAAATGTAACTGAATTTTACTCTAATACTGTCAATAAACAACACGTTAAAATTAATATAAAAATTTCGTTGACATACATTTGAATATTTTTATAGGTCATGAAGAGGTCATAGTTGAGAAGAAAAAATATTAATATAAAATTTTAATAATATAATTCTAATTTTTAATAATTTTTTGTCTTATAATTTAATAATAATAATTTTTAAAATTATTATTATTAAATTATATATTAAAAATTAATGTATAGTATAATAATATATTAATAATGTATTAATTTTTAAATTTATAATGTTAAAAATTAAATCATTTTTACAAAATTATTCCGCAATTAAAATGCCTCACCATCGATCATTCTTAAATTAGAAGAAGCTTTAAAGTTTATGCATTGAAAATAAGAAGTAAAATTGAGCTTTGACTTTATTCCTTCTTCGTTAATTTCTAATATTATAAATAGGGTTAAAATTTCTGATATAGTAGGGTAGTAAATCAGTTACACTCATTTCAATCATTCGCGCCTAACCGTTTGCACTTTTGGTGTTTTAATATGTTTATAAAGGAGAGGCTTAGGTATACTATCGTCAATTGCTTGTTGCCGAATGCACTTAGACCCTTCTTCCACTCCAATAACACTCAAATACCGTTCTTCAGTACTTTTATCTACCAAGATACCTGAAATTTAAAGTCTATGTTGAGTAGTGGAATAAGGCTAAAATAAAATCTTTTACCGAAAAATCAGATTTTTGTTTACAAAACTATAACTTCAAATATTACTTCCCCATAGCTCTTCAAACGTGTTCTATTTTTTTATTTATCAAAATACGCAAAAAAATAAATTTAACCTTAAGCTGTGTAAACTTTTGACAGCTTTCCTGATTTAACTATTGGAACTGCACTCTGCTAATTGCGGTTCCCTTCTATATTTTAAAATTGAAATCTGAATTCATAAAAAAGAAGGAAAAAAATATGTTTATTCGAAAAAAAAAAGTATGTTTTTGAGTCGTAACTTGAAATCTCTGTATTAATCAATTAGAAGGCATACTCACAGAACTTTTAAGATTACAGTGAGGTGTAGGGTAAAGTCGGGTAAGACCAGGTAGTGGGGTGGTGAGACCGCTCGATTGTGTCGAATTAGTTCTGTTTTCTAGCGGACAATCTCTGAATTATACTTTGCTAGGCAAGAAAAAAGACCTAACCTATTGGCGTGTTGTTGTTGGGTGCCTGTGTAGATTCGTTTGTTATACTACGTTTTACTATGGTCGGTTTGTTTTACTATGTCAACTGTCTTGTTTTTAAGTTATCCATATTTATCTGTCATTACATCATCATCATCAATAGCTCAACAGTCTTGGATGAGCCCTGGCTTTCTCAAGAAGATGAGATCAGTCCTTCCTTCTCCAGTCACTGGCTTTATTAAGGCAAAGTCACTTTGGAGGCAATCCCTCTTTCCTCAATCTGGATCTGCCTGTTCTTCTGACTCCTATTGGCTTCGCCAGAAAGAATTTATTTTCGTCGTTCGATCATCATTCTTAAAGTGTGCCCGGTTCATTTTATACGTTGGATCTTATGATACTTCAGAATATCTGCTTCTTTGAAAAACCTGCAAAGTTCAGAGTTAGTTCTCCTTCTCCAAACTCCATAATCACAAAAGCCCCCAAAAATGGATCGGAGAATCTTCCTCTCAAAAATTGTGAGAGTTCTCTCATCAGCCTTCGACAAAGTCCACGTTTCAGATTCATACGTGAGAATTATCCTGATTAAACTTTTATATATTAGCAACTTGGTGTTCCGTTTAATGCTGTCAGAATTCAGAAATGTTCTTAGGTCATAAAAGCATGTCTGTCATTACAGTTATAAAAATTATTTTTAGTCCAGCTTATTATACGTTTACTAAAGATTTATATCCTAACAAACAATAAAGATATAGTTTAATAGCAGCACTGTTCCTTTCAATACCTTCGATTCTTGGGGTAAGACCGAGTAACTACACTGCCTTGACCCCTCCTCTTGATGTGTGTCTATGCTGAGCCCATAGAAGCTGCAGTGCAGCGGAGGAAGAAGACAACTACATCCAAGGCTGAACTAAGGTTTCACGGGTCCCGGGACAAAATTTATTTCGAAAAACTTTCTCAAATCACAAAAAAACTTATTTTCATATTTTGAAGAATTTTAGAAATCTTTTTATACAAAACTGTAGTTTATCGGTGTAAAGGAATTGTCTGAGATATCCTTATAATAAAACTAGTTAATAAACACCATGTTTTTTGGTAATAATAATTTTCCTAAAATGTCATATAAAATAGAAATATCTGCTACTTTTCATTTGAGATTGATGAATTTCATAAACGCGAAATTTTGCTGAACCGTAAGGAGTTGGTCATCATGGAACTCGTGTCACCGCAAATGTTCAATCACATGATTTTATTCCATTAAAATTATCTTTAAAGAACCTATATTTGAAATCCAACTTCTAAATATTATTAATAAACACACTATTTCAGGTATACTAAAAATGACAGAAGAATTGAAAAAATCAAAGACAGAAGTTAGAAATGTTAGGTTTATTATATTCTGATTAGGAAGGCAATTTTTTAGTTTCCCAAAATTTTAAAATAAATAACAAAATCCGTCAAGAGAAGGTACTACTGGCTGTAAAACTATTAAACAATATTTTCAGTTGCATGTCAGACGGTTCTAATTGAATTATTTGCACAAATGTTTGTTCATTTTACCCCAATGTTGTTCTATTGCAAAAGATGGCTATTTAGAAAACCTTGTCAGTTATCAGAGCCATCTCTTGGTGTACTTCACTACTAATTTTGAAATTTGGGATAAAAAAATATCTGTTTCTTAAGCAAAACACTGCAAACGTATATTTTTCTCCCTCATTATTTTATGGATAGAATTTTCGAATCGCTGGTCATTTTCTGGACACCCGGCCATTTATAAGTGGGGCCTGTAATGTCGTACTTGATTTTTGATAAATAGTTGTGGGACATCTGATCTATTTCATCTGAGGACAACTTCTTATATCTGAAGATGCATTTCCTCTATTCCTGAAAATTCCACTTGAGTGTTTAAGGAACCCTAGAGACCCATCAACAATGAGAGGGAAGAAACGCTACTAAAATGAGGAGAGAGAAAAAAAAATAAAAGTAGTCGCGTTACCATTTTGGTCGTCATTGGAGTAGAGAGAGAATTTTTCACTCACAACTTCTCTCTCCGTTTATTTAATTATTTTTTCTTTTTAGAAGTGTGTAACATACTTTTTTGGAGACTTCATTAATCAATTGACGGTGGCCCGAAGGTAGGGAAAAAAAACTTTTGAAGATGTGTTACAGAAAAGTACGCGAGGTTCGAAGTAATAAGTAGTTTAATAAAAGAATAGGGTAATTATGATTATTTTTCATAATTAACGGCACTTTTAAAAATAGGCTTCACGTCAAGTTTGAATATCGTGTAAATTTGTTACTATCTGCAATCTTAAAAAAATCCAGTTTAAAAATTTCCGAAAAAAGCTCTTTTTTTTTTTTTTAAATAACACCGAAGAACAATTTTGTTTCGTTTTTTTTCCTGTTGCATAAGATTTTTTAACGGATTTTGGATATTTCATGTTGCTGATTTCAAATCTACCATCGGTATTTCTCTCCAAGCTACTGTTTATTTAAATGATATTTTTAAGTTATTCTTTTTTCAAAATATACAAGTTTAAAAACGTTATATATAACAAAGGGTTCGCGTAAATGTTGCGACACACTTCTAGGGGTGTTAGGGCACATCATCAGGGTTAAAATTGCAATACATCATGTCCAGAAAAGTAGTCATACTTCGCTTGGGCAACTTTTCTATTATGAACTGCTTCTCCCTTAGCTTCTGAACAGGTCGTAACAGGAAAGCGCCTCTAGTCGCGTACGACGTCATTTCTAAGTATAGGTTTTTATGCAATTTCATCCCTAATTCCCCTTGAACTTTGTCGCAGCATTTACGCGACCCCCTGTTATATATAACGCTTTTAAACTTGCACATTTCGACAAAAACTAAACTAAGAAAAAAAAAATCTGTTGCTTTAGAAGCAAAACTTATAACAGATTTAAAATTCCCTCACCCGAACTTGACGAGATCAAACATTTGTATAAATGCAACAAAAAATAAGTTCCCCGGTGAAATAAGCTATTTTTATGAACTGTGACACTATACACTGTTGAAACATAGTTGAATTGATAATATAATTTGACACATATTTGAATTGAGATATAATTTGATATGTTGAGAACAATGGCGAGCATAATTTGTCAGTATTCACAGTTTAAAACAATGTCGAACAAAAGTTGGAATTGTGCATATTTGCTAAAAATGATATACATAATTTGACATCATGCACATTTAAGAACAATGACGCACATAAAATGACATTATGCACAATTGAGAACAATTTCGTACACAATTTAACATCATACACATTTGAGAAAATCAATTCAAGACACATAAACCTACTTTCTCCGTGCAAATATATATTTTTGTACTAAGAAGGTACAAAATGATTTGGCGCAATGATTGGATTGGGATGATTTGGATTTTTAACCCTCCAAATATTTGAGCTAGCAGCAATCTGGGGTAGTCAAAAGTTTGGACCCCTTAATGTTAAACTCACTTTTTGCGTATTTTGATACCTGTAACAATCTTTTTAAGCAAATAGAAACATTTTTGCACACAAACGTAAAATTCCTATTAATCCTAATTATTCTATGCGAATTTTTTTTCATAATAATTATTTTATTTTATAACAGTCGAAATTTTTTTCGAATTATTAGTTCTATACATGTTTTCGCATAATGACATTTATTACCACACACGTTAACTTACATTACCATAAGCTCAGAGGAACACATACTTGCATTTCTTTTCATACAATTTGAGTATTGTTACGCTTTGATTTTCATCATTTTATGATTGACATAGATTATTATATGGATTATATTCAGTATCCTGGAAAAGATTCATTTAGTGAAATGAATTTTTCCGTAACAAATACAACTATAAATAACCAAAATCCATTTTTAAACGTAACGATTAGGAGCATTCGTAACTGTAATTTCGCGTTCATAAACGAAAAGGTGCCAGGTGCTCATTAGTCTTGAAATTTTGGAGCTTTAACCTCCACGAATCCCAAGGCCAACAAATGGTTGTTGCGGGAATAGCTTTATGAAAGTTTGGAAAGGCTAGTTTGTATTGAAATGAAATACCTCGGCTATATACTTAAATTTTTAGAGAATTACGGATACACGCATGTTACTAAATTGCACCTAATAGTGATTTCTAAGTGTAGAATAGATTGGACAAGCAAATCGATAAATGAGCGAATTAGCAAATCAGTAAACATTGAATCATCGAATTAATGTTTCAACGAGATAGCAGTTAGATAACGATTACGTGAATCAGCACGATGTAAATGAATAATTTATTCTTTTATTTGATGTTTCTGCGATTTGCTATTATATTGTTGTATTGAATCTTTGAACTGCTTTTTTTATATTTTTGGCTCGTTCGTGATTTCGCCGATTCTTTGATTCACTGATTCATTTATTCAATGATTTCAAGATTCGTTGACTTTTTGGTTCAGTTTTGGATTCTTTAACACACTGAATAGCCGATTTGTTGTTCCACTGATAAGTTAACCCGTTCTTTTCTTGTTGATCTGATTCGTGGCAAAAACTGATTTTTCAACTTACTAATTCTTGCATTTATTAATTCTTCGATTTGTTTATTTTTTCATTTTCCAATTTATGGATTTGCTAATTTGTTCATTCAATTGTTTGATGAATGTCTATTATCTTTTTTTTAATCGATTCTACGAATGAAAAGATTCCACAAATCTCCTCATTCACTGATTTGCACTTTTTCTGCCCTAATTGTATGATTCGGACATATTAATATAATAATAATAAAACTGTAATAATCCCGTCTTGACCGAATGTGTTTAGCACAGACGTTATACTGCCATGCGGAATTTTTATGTACTTTTTACGTATAAAAATTCTAACAATAGTTTAATTAGTATATAAAAACTATTATTTAGTCCCAATAATAGTTTTTATATACTTCCTTTCTCCTGGAAAATATTTCTATTTAAATTTAGATAAATTTTAGGTTTATGTTAAGAAGGTCTTTCTGTTGCTTTTCAGTTTGTGAATTAGTAAAATTATGGGAACATTTTACTTAATAACAACCTGACTTCTTCAGGGGTTGGACAGACCAGAATGGGCCACAGCCTTCTTCAAAGTTTGAGACCAGGTGATCCTATCTTTGGTTTTGTAAAATAATAAACTTCATAACCATTAAAAAAATTAATAATTTAATGACAAGTTAGATCATAAGAAAACTGTGGATATTTTTTATAGGCAATGTTCTTTTAGTAAACATTTTCTCCTTTTTGGCTCATTTCATGAATAACTTTCCCCATATCCTTTACGTTATGATGAAATTGTTCTAATTCTAATATTTTTCGAACATAATGAAGGAAAAGCATTAAAAATATCCATTTTAAAGCCAAATTGTTCGAAAGTATTATTTCCTGTAGGAAATGCCCAGTCGTATTACCTAAATCTCTACAAAACTTCACTTCCTCAATATGTCGATATATATCGTATTCTGGGCGAAAGAGAAACTTCAGGAACACGATATTTTGTTTGAAAATATAAATATTTTACAATATATTCCGATATTTTTGTAATTCAGCAAATTATCATTAACTTCACATCGATCAATATTTACGTTACCTTAATGAAATTTACAAACATTCAAATATCATATTCTATAAATATTATTTTGAAAAAATCTCGAAATGTTATCGCATTTGATATTTATCACTGTCGATTATGTCGCATTCAATATTTACAGTTGTCAATAAGGATCGTGCTTGCAACACATTCGATATTTGTCATTATTAATATAAACTTGCGTCATTATCGTATTCAACAATGATTCCGATTGTAATACATTCAATATTTTTCATTATCGATAATACAAGCAAAATAATCGTATTTGATATTTATCATTACCAATAATGATCACGATTGTATCGCATTCGATATTTATCTTTGCCGTTAATGCACTGCATTCGATATTTACTAATATAAATAACACTTGCGACGTTATCGTATTCAATATATATTTATCAGTATAGATAATTTTCTTCCATTCATTTTTTGTAATACGATATTCTTTGAGAATAATTTTTTCAATAATGTAAACCCGATAATTGAAAACATTTTTTAAGATATATCGCAAAGATTTAGTCAACACCAAATAAGCGAAATTTTTTCATATCACAATTTGTATTCGATTCCACAAATTCAAACAATTCAGAGCGGATAAATCTACGAGATATTCCTTTGTCAATTCAAGATGGATAGAATATTTTTTAAAGCGATAAGCTCTAATAAAATTAAGAATTGTGAACACAATGCTCACACAGCAATCTATACATGTAAAATAACAACGGACAAAACAGGCACATTCTGAAACTTCATCCATAGCCGGTTCGTGGATAATTTTTTTCAAAATAAAATACCTCCAAAAGTGTTCTACACCTGATGACGTATGACTCTCTCATCCAATCAGAAGAGAGCAGAAAAGAGCCTCAAAACAGGGTTAATCAAGGCCGCATTGAGAAAAAAACCTTGTTACTTCTGAGATAGAAGTCTGCCTAAGCGCGCAACGTCGTTTAGTTTCCATTTCAAGCTGTGAAATAAATATTCTGAAAGAAAGTTGTTTAAAATCGTTAATTTTGTTGGAGATAAATGGCAATAGTTAATTTAGTGCTTGAAATTTGTGTTTGCGCTTCTTAATCAAAGCAGCGGGGATTTTTATATTATTTGTATTTATTCACAGATCGCGCGAAAAATAATTATTTTGACGAATTGGGTTGAGTTTGTGTGCGGTTTGCAGTCATCCACGTGTTCGAAAATCTCACTACAAAACAAAAACTGAAGGATGTCAATGTATCTCGGTGTTTGAAAATGTGCAAATTAGATTACAGAATGTCTATTTTAGTGATATTAGGTTTTATTTGGAACTTTATAAGTGGTGAGTCATTTATATATTTTTACTTACTTGTATATGTTTTTTTATTTGTCGTAAATGTGACATTGTCCTTTTAATTTGGAATTAAAGAAATGCGAAGTGAAAATATTTGAAAAAATGAAGAAAGGTTAAATAAATAATGAGTATTAAAATCTATCATAAAAAAAATATCAAATATTATCGAAATTGAGAAAATATTTGAAGAATAATATTTGAAAGAAAGATTGAATAGTTAACTGATGAAATTGAAAGAATAATACTTGAATTGTACTAAAAATATTTTTGTATAGTTTCAATTCGTGCAAGCATTTTTTTTTTTTTTTTTTTTTTTTTTTTTTTGCACGGTGGGGTGTGACATTTGTCGTGGCTTATCTCGTTAACACTTTGAAATAATTCGATAAAATTGATTTACTTTATTTGACAAATACAAGATATAATGCTTTCAGGAACGTTTTTTGTGTTTTTGTTAGCATAAATACGATTATTTTTTACATCTGATAATGGAAATTAACACAACCAAGAAAGAATAAAGGCTCATTTAATTTCCTTCCTCATGTGCTGACCAAACAATTACAATTATCCGAAAGGAATTTGCAAGATAGTTTTTTTTTTTTTTTAAACATATTATTTAATTTGATTCTAAAGGAGAAATTATAGTTGGACAAAGACTATTTAGTTATTTACAGTTTTCGATTATTAAATTTAATCATATTACAGAAAGATATAATGAAATGAGGAAAAATATTCAACTTTAAAAATTTAATAAAAAATTTTATGTTTGAAATAAAAATTAAATGCGGGATAAGATAAAGTTTCGTAAACGATTTCTTTAAGGATTTTAAGAGGTCAAGTTAAGGAGTTTTTATCGCCGGAGGAAAACACTGAATATTCCTAAAGAATATTTTATTCAAAATTTTTAATATGTATTAAAGCTTAAATTTTGATTAAATGCAAAGTTACATTTTTATTTAAATTTAATTCTAAAAAACTCCAAAAGTCAAAGTAAAAGCAAAAAACGTGGTAGGGAGAGGGGACTTTCTTTTACAAGCATAGGAGGGTGGTTTCAGTTAGCTTATTTTTATTAACAATTTCCGAAATTTCGAAAAACATTCTTTTGAAATATTTGAATGGTCCCTTCTTAATTTCTCTTCGAACCAAATATTGCTACTAAAGTTTACATGCCGTGCAGTTAAAATATATCGTTTCATTCAAAAACTGAGCTCAAATTATGATAATTTCACTATTTTATTTTCCAAATGACGCTGCAACCACCTTTGATTTCACTCAATTGTTGGAATCAAAAAAGGGGTTGTGATTTCCAAATATTTGTCTTTAAATAATCTTTAAAAAGTGTTTTACTTTTGATGCAAACATTTCTATCGTGTTATTTTTTTTAATGAACAGTAAATAAATTTCCCAGTGATCTTTTTAAAATATTTCACAAAAACTCATAATTTTTTCCGTCTGCACGTTTAATACACAAAGTTTACAATTAATTTAGCATTCTATTATTTATCATTTCTTGGGAAGAAACAATTTTTTTTGCATATTTATAAAATTTATATATGGTAGAAAAAATTTGGTGTTTATATTAATCTGTATTATCGTAAAAGTGTAGTATCAAAGTTATTTTTAAAGTTGCTTTTGTCTTGAAAGCACTCAGGGTCTTCAGTGGTTTTTGGGTACGAACCAGGTACTATCTTTTCTTTCAGTCTGAGACTTAATTAGTGTAGTAATTTCTCCCTTTTTTTCATTATAATGGAGTGGTTAAATTGTACATTGTATGGTATATGAATGTTTTGCATAATTTTAAAGTAGGTAAATTAGAAGAGAAAAAAAAGAAAGGACAAAATCGCAGTCGAATGGGGATAAAATTTGGGGCCTTAAGAAATGAAAAGTTTAAAACATCACTTTTTGACAATTTATAAATTAGAAACTTTTTTTTTTACTTTCAAGCTTAAATTGTTGATCTGTGATTTGAAATGACATGCTTTAAGGGTCGGGATAGTCTTGTTGGTAGGGTGTTGGGCCCATGTCCAGGAGGTCGTGAGTTCGACCCTCTCCGACCGAACACTCTCTGTGTAGTAAATGGTGACTGGTGCATGTTAAAGCTGCCCGGTCACAAGTTCCTCCATGTTCCCATAACAAATCAATACCTCTGGGGGTACTGAATTGGATCGATCTCTAGGTTAGATCAAAATTACGATCTGTGGATGAATGAATGGATGTGTGAATGGGTCCACATTTTAAACGGGTTGTGACGAGTGTGTGGCTGAAATCATTTTCTGGGCCATCAATGGTTCCACTGAAAAACAAGCAACGCAGTTTCTGTCATAAATTTTCTTGGTTTCACCAAGCAGGCTTGCTGATATTGGCAAGTGACATTAGAAACAACAACAACAACTTGTTTTAAATGATGTATAAAATTTTACGGCGGGTGATAATTTTTTTCCCAGTCAACATTAAATTAAAAAGTAATACCTGATTATAAATAATAAATTTTTTTTGCCTGCAAATATGTTTGTGCAAACGAGTTTTATAACTGCGTGCTGAATAGTTTGGGCGAAATAAGCAAAATTAACACTAAGAGGTTCAAACTTACATGAAAATCTGATCACTTGGTGGAAAATTATTAAGGTGGTTTTGTTTAGCGCACAGCAAGTTTCTTAATATCCGAATATTAATATTTAGAAATAATGAAAAAAGCAAATATATATTTAAAGACTATTTAAACTGAAAGCTCGTATCTCTTAATTTTTTTTAAATTAATTCATTTTTGTAGGATTTTTTTTTATTAAGATGTGGATACGATTATATTTTATTCCTTTGATTTTCTTTTTAATTTTCAAATTTTTTAATATATTTTAACATTGATTGAGAGTTTACTGAAGAGGACGTTATACTACGTTCTATATTATAAAACTATAAAATTATAAGTGCTATAAAATTTCCATAGCAAGTTTTGAGAAAAGTGAGTTCATATAAATCATGAAGTTTGAAATGGTGAAAAAATATTTTTAAAATATGAAAATGCAAACAAATTATTGCAGGATAACTTCCGCAGTGTATTATTCTGAGTAATTGTTTGCATATTGGTAATTTGAAATTTTTTTCAGGATTTAAAATTTCATGGTTTAATTCTAAGTTGACGTGAACTCACTTTTTTCATACTATAAATTTTAAATTATTTATATAGCAGGGCCCGCGCTAAGCATTCTCCAGCTCGCCAAATTCGATAAAATCGTAAATTTGGCGAATGAAATTGTGTTTTGGCAAAAGTATTGGCGAATGATTTTTTTCCACTGGAAAGAAAATTGATATATAACTCAATCCTCAAAATGACGTCAAAATGAATTTTTTTAAACAAATCAATATTTTTTATTCAATTACAGTAATTTTCGGTAGATGCGCAGCATAACCCATTAGAATTGGGTCCAAAAAATTGAAGCCTGAAACTATCGTAAAATACATATTAAATCCCGTTAAATAATTCCACGGGGAAAAAAAATCTATCATAAAAAATTTTTAAGATTTGTATTTGGCGAAGACTTTCGAAAATTGACGAATACTTTTGATGTTTGGCTATTTTACTGGATAATAATTTGAAGTCCTTAGAGCGGGCCCTTATGTAGGTAGAACAAAATTTGTCATATTCTTCCGCGTATAACGTCCTCTTAAAATCCTGTTATAACAACGCTTTTGTTTTTTTACCTCCCACGGCTAAAAAAAGTGTGATATTCCTCGCCCATGTCCCGATATTGAAGAAACATTCTTAATAAAGGGTCTTTCCAAGTAAAATATTCTCTCTCTCTCTACAGTTTGAGTTCTTTCCCGCCCTCCGATGTCCATAGAATCTTTGTTTTCAGTTTAAAAATAACTGCTCTGTACCACCCATCTCTCTCTAACAAACTTCTTTAATGAATGACTCTCCCCCCCCCCCTTCTAAGCTGAGAATCTTTCTTTTTGTCTTCTACAACAGCTGTTATGATATGAGTGTCACAATAGCCATTCACTGTCTCGCTTTTGATCTGTTGAATTTAATTTTTTTTTTTTTTGAAATATTGAAAGTTGTTTATGAATGTATCTCTGATATCGATTTTGCTATATCATGTCACAATAATGAATAATATTAAGAGGAATAGTTCTTTCTTATTTTACTTTATAACCGTCACTGAACACCTGACCCAATTTCTTGAGTTTGCGACTACCCATGTTCACGTCCGTAGCCTTGTCATTTTGAACCCAATCCAGAAGACAAGGGAACTGCTGGATCAAGTATTGGGAGAAATTTTTCCTTCGAGGCGGACTTTTTGAGGGAAATAATCCGCATTTGCTTTACATGGAGAGGAAAACCAC
This sequence comes from Parasteatoda tepidariorum, assembly GCF_982258835.1. Lineage (NCBI taxonomy): Eukaryota > Metazoa > Arthropoda > Arachnida > Araneae > Theridiidae > Parasteatoda > Parasteatoda tepidariorum. Next base: position 6,514,125 of record NC_141756.1, read on the forward strand.
GTAAACCTCTCACGGTTAGCCTGACGTCAACGGGACTCTAACCCATGATCCGTCTACCACTGAGGATATTTTACGTCATCACTGTGGTCGGTGCGAGCTGGGTAGGGAATTCGTATCGACCAGCCATCGCTGAGATTCGAACCCGGTTCACCTCAAATTCTCTCTCATTGCGATTTACTTAAATAATGTTATAGATATACTTTGATTCGATAGCTTTGCAGCAAAATAAAGAGAAAAAAAATGTTTTAAAATGCACGCAAGTTAATGTTTGATTAAAACATTCAGAATACTTTACAATCACGTACAAATAATTTTTTAACTCAGTTTTAAAAAAAAAATAATAATATTTAGAGTAATAAATTAGATTTTTTCCTAAATGCATCTTTTTTTGTAAACCTTTGACGTAGATCGGACGCCGGTGTCCCTTTCATAAATTTTTTTCCTGACACTCGAATTGCTAACAAAGATATATTTTGGTAACTTTTAACTATAAAAAACTGTGTAATAATTACTAAAAAAAATCTGTTAGATTATCGGTGTTACATTTGGATTAAAATATAAAATCCAGAAAAAGTAGTTTGAAATTTTATTTTCCATTCATATTCAAATAATGATCAATAATTGATTTTGTAAATGAAAGAAATTGAAACGATGAACAACTATTTGTCTTAGGCCTAAATAACTGCAATTAAGGGTAAATTTAGAAAGTTTGGAAGTGAGCCGTGTTTGAAACGCAATCTTTAACGCAGAAAAAGACACTGATTATGTTTCATGATGTATTTCATAACCATAAATTATCAAAATACTAAATATAATAATTTCCACTTATTTTGACTTAAATTAATACAAAATAATGAAAAGGTATGAAAAATACGCTTAATAAAAATTCTGTGTCAAAAGGTTAAGAATAATAAGTTTTTTTCTCTTTTTTTTCTGAATCTATTAGTTTTCGGCACGTTTTTCCCTCTGCCTCAACAAATTAATCAAGAGTTAAAGTTAAAATTATTAATTTTTTTTAAAAATCATGACGATTTGACTCAATCTTTTGCTTTTTTTCAAGGACCACTGGTTATTAATAACACTAATATATATCGTGTCATTCTTTAATAGATCAATAGAAAGTGAGAAACTTTGGCTGATGGCATTGATATCTGTTTTTGTTTAAAATGTTAATGCAGACACATGAAACATGTTTTTTTTCCGTTGCAAATATCAAGGATAATGTTATTTGCAATAAAGTCGAATCTTTATCTATAGTTCTTGCATCTTTTGTTTTACCTTATGTTTAATATGTTATACCCGTCACAAGATCTATTATTATTATTATGATACTCGTTCAACTCATTTATGAAACAAGCTGATTCCCGCTTTGATCTATCAAAATTTCTACCGATATTTTATTTTATAACCGTTGTTGAGCAGACGATCCAATTTTTTTTGAGTTAGTGACTACCAATGTTCAACTCTGTAGCCTTGTAATTTTGAACTCAGTCTAGAAGACAAGGAAACTCCTGAATCAAGTATTGGGAGAAATTTGCCATCGTGAAGGACTTTTTGATGGAACTTATCCGCATTTGCGTTGGTTGCATGGAGAGGAAAACCACAAAAACATCTCACGATTAGCCTGACAGCAAGAGGACTCTAACTCATGATCCGTCTACCACTGAGGATATTTCACGCCAGTATTGTGGTTGGTGCGAGCCGAGTGCGGAATTCGCATCGACTAATCATCGTTGGGATTCGAACCCGGGGCACTTCATTGAAAGGTGACAACTCTTTTCCCTAAGCTACCGATATTTAACAGAAATATACAAAAGAAAAACAGTAACTCTCGATGCTTATCATGAAAAAGAAAACAAGAATTGGTTACATTTCGAGGAAAGCGCCTAATTTTTTATGCAACAGGTGAAGAAAATGTTGAAACTTAAAGTAATAGCAATTTAAGAAATGGTAACGAAAGATGATACTGATGAAGTACTTAAATTGGATCGAATTTTATTTTATTTTATATCCGTCGTTGAACAGCCGACCCAATTTCATGGGTTTACGACTACTTACGTTCAACTCCGTAGCCTTGTAATTTTGAACCAATCCAGAAGACAAGGAAACTCCTGGATCAGTACCCCCAGAGGTATTGATTTGTTGTGGGAACATGGAGGACTTTGAGACTCGACAGATTTAACGTGCATCAGTCACCATTTACTACACGGGGAGTCTTCGGTCGGCGAGGATCGAACCCACGACCTCTTGGATATGGGCCCAGCGCCCTACCGACCAGGCTATCCCGGCCCATTGGATCGAATTGTGAAAAGTCAGAAATACTCAACGCTTTCAATAAAATCTTTTTTTTTGAATTAGAGTAACAAAAAACGAGAGGGGCTAAATTGGCCCCATCTGTCTAGTGTTTTTTAAGATATCCAGCGTGTTAGCTATCTAGTGTTAAACTGCCAATTTCTAATTTCAGTACAAAATAGCAATGAAAAAGCATATTCAATAGAAATGTTCGTTTGAAAAATATTAAATTGCATTTATTTAAGTGCTTTTTTTTGTATAATCGATATGTGTTTCCTAAATGAATTCGATACGTGCTTCCTTCCTAGGAATAAAAAAGGGCAGGGTGATTCCTCACAGAAAAGGGCACATTGAATTTTGAAGGGACACTCACTTGACACTGTAAAAAGTTAAAAAATTGTGTAATATTATGTAATAACTGAATTACATCCTCAACAATTTTTATAATATTTTATGCATATATTTCAAAAAGTAATTCTCAACACATTATCGAAACAAGAGAAATTTTGTAGTTTACAAAAAAAAAATTAAAAGCATGCTAAAAGACAATCTCTGAGAAGAATTTTTTTTCAAAAAAAATTAAAACTAAAAATATTATTAATTGATAAACGACTTGAAAGCTTTTTTCCATAATTTAAACTGAAAATTATGAAGAAAAAAAAGAACCTTTAAAGGTGCAAGTTTTTTAAGAAAAAAGTATTTATGAAAAAAATTCAAATTTAAAATTGCTTAAATTCATTAATATATTCCCCCTTGAAAAAAAGAGAAACGTATAAACGTTCAACCAGTTGAATAATCTTAGCAAAGTGAATATTTGTAATAGTAATCAGAATTAAACCTATAAACACAGATAATTTTACCGGTGTATTTATTATTTAAACTGTTATTTATTTATTTTTAAATGGAATATGAGTTAAAAGGCAGTATTTTTTGAGAGATAGCGGCTTACTTTTACAAAAAGGGCAAAGAGGGCGCATTTATATGGATTAAAGGGCAGATAGGGCGGGTTGCCCTTCTAAAAATGCTTCGGGCGAACACTGCCTCAATTATTATTTTTCATTACAATTACATTCTAAAAATTACATTGCGTTGCCAGGTGAAAAAAAATTTTTTTTTTTTTCGAAAGAGATCACATCTCCAAGAAGCACGACAGGTGAAAACAGAAGCAGAACGAGTCAGCGGGAGTTTTTACATCTCTCGTCTGTCATGTTAGGAGAAAGTAACGATTTTTAAGACAGATGAAAGTGCCTGAGAATAATATCTGGCATCAAGCAGCTGAGACACGTTACTCTCTTCTGAATATTTTTTCCTCTTAAAATTGAACCACTAATAATATGAATGCTCACTCATAGAGTTAGAACCCGATTTAGCAAACCTAATTTCTAATTTTCTCTCTCTTCTAATTTTCTTCTTAAAATCGAATATCTTATGATATAAATGCTTAGGTATACCGTCAGAAACCGATTTAACAAATGGAATTTCTCACTTTTTTTTCTATCTTCTAATTTTTTTCTTCTCAAAATAGAACCACTTATGATATGAATGCTTATATACAGTCAGAAACCGATTTAAACAACCAAATTTAATTTTTTTCCCCCTCTCTTCTAATTTTTTTCTTCTTTTAAAGTGAGAGACAGAATTTATTAAAATATCTGAAGAACTTCTTGTTCGTTAGGAAGTGGATAACTTAGCCCGTGGTCACCCATACATTAACTTGTCTATAAAATAAGGATTTAAACTTGTAAGAAGGAAACGATGTTCGTCTTAACATTTCTGCATTCATACTATAAATAAGTAAAAATATCTTCCATTTAAACTTTTTTTGTATAATATCGCTCACTTAAATAACAGAAAAATGTTGAATAAATAATCACAAGAAACTGAGGCGATAAGATATAACTTGATTAAAATACTTCATTTGGTTCAAAAGTATTCAAATTGGAAATTACAGTCTAGATGTTTTAAGTGCTCAAAAATGGGCGCTCATTTTCAAGACTTGCAAGATGTGAAAGAGAAAAAATAAAAGTGATTTAGAATTTAAAGCGTTAAGTTGCCAGCGAAAAATGGAAAATAAAAGAGAAGAATAAAATTAGAGAAGCTTCAGTAGCCGAGAGAGAATAAAAATAAAAATGGGAGGGGGGGGGGAACGGAACGAGAAAAAACCACTATGGCTGAGAGGGGCAAATCAAGGTAAAATTTATTTCCACACGCTATAGAGAAGAAACTAATGTCGTTAACAAGGGAATCAACATTCATATGAATAGTATTCAGGAAATCAGCATTCACATCAATCACTACCTCTGCATAGCGCATCGTGGTTTTTCTTTTTCTGTTTTTTAATTTTATTCTCTCTCGGCTACTGGGGTCTCTCTAGGTTTGTTTCTCACCTTTATTTTCCATTATTCGTTGACAACTTTTCGTTTTATATATAGAATCACTTTTGTTTCTTCTTATTCACAACTGGCAAGTTTTGAAAATGGGCGCCTATTTTTGAGCGCTTGAAGTACGTCGTATATCATTTCCAATTTGCATATGTTTGAAGTGAATAATGACAGAATGTTAATCAATTTTAATATGTTATACACAAGCAATTTTTGCATTATTAATATTAGTATTTTGACTGTGTCTTGGAAATTCGTAGTAATAGTGGACTTCCCGTAATATGACGTATTTGTCATATCAAGCTTTTACTGCAGTTTGGTTTTGGCCCTTAGTAATGTAGAAAATGGAAGAAATGACACTTGGTCATCAACTAAGAAACAAAACTAAAAAGCTTTCCACTGCATTTTTCTTCAAATAAATATAGTTTTTATTGTCTAAGTTTCTTGCTTCTTATACTTCAATGAAATAATTTTCTTTTTCTTTCTATTTTTTGATAGATTTCCTTCTTTTTAAAAAAAAGAAATGCCTTAACGATCCATTTCACCCATTTTTCGGCTCTTAAAAACCTCATTGTGGTCAATGACACTTAATAACAAGCTTTTAAATACTCTTTATTTTTTCTTTTACGAATCTTAATGGTCTAAGAACTTTTTTAAGCAGTATCAGAGCGATGAAAAGTTCACGCAATTCTTTTATTTCACTTCAACAAGTAGAAGTGGAAGTTTTTTTTCACTTTTGTTAACTCAAGCATTCTTTTCTCCTGAATCACCTCAACTTTGTTTATTTTTAAGAGTTTTAAAGAAAATAAAAGTTGTTTTCCTTTGTTCTTCATGGAAAATTGAGTTAGGAAAAAATATTTTAATTAAAAAAGAGACACATTTATTTAATTATTTATAGAAAGCGTACTCCATATTTAAGACGACCTGATCCACTATGGAAACACATTGTTTTCATAACTTCAGAATTTGGTACTTTCACTTCAAGAAGAAGATCACAATACTCACACATGTGACCTATGACTTCAGTTCCAACAGATCGCTTATAAGAAAAATGGCGTGTTAAGTGGAGCTAAGTTTCTCTACATAAGTTAGAATGTTAATTAACGATAAGATAATCGTATACAGAGCCGTATAGAATTAGTTGAAATATAATTTTTTCTCGTCTACTTCTGTTACTTAACTTAGATTTATTAATTGTTTATGTATTTTATTCTAACCGTGATATATTTTTGCTTTGTGTACCTGGCAACTTCGATGCAGAATTAGTTTATGTTCCGCATGGCTTCTTGGTTGTCTTTGTGTTAAGTCTCTGTGTAAATGTATAGTAAAAGAATTGAAATCTTTGTGAAAGAATTTAGAATGAGTTAAGAGAATTGATACTTGACGGGCTTTGCTTACTCGAAATGGAACTTAAACAACCAATCAGGATCGAGATACCCACACTACGTCACTTGCAGGTATCCTATTCTGGAACTTCCAAAAATATTTGCCATTTAGTGAAATAAATAAACGAAATACAGTAAATAGACAGAAAAAAAATATTTGCCATTTAGCGAAATAAATAAACGAAATACAGTAAATAGACAAAAAAAAAAAAAAATATTTGCCATTTAGCGAAATAAATAAACGAACTACAGTAAATAGACAAAAAAAAAAAATATTTGCCATTTAGCGAAATAAATAAACGAACTACTGTAAATAAACAGAAAAATTTTTTGCAGTGCTCAAAAATTATAATAAATACCTAAATAGACTAATATTAAGTTCTGAGAAAATAAAACACCTATTTTTACTATTTTTGGTCAAAAACATTCACAAATAATGTCAAACATATTATTTTAGCGTGAGAAACTAGATCTATAAATGATTTAAATCACGATTAAACTTTAATGAAAATATCCTTTTTTTGCCCTTTATAGCATGGCTGCTTTACGTTAGTTGAATAATAATTATAGTGTGTAATAATTAGCATTATTCTCCCAGAAAACTTTTAAAAAGTAAAGAAGGCCCAAAACCTCAAATTATGCAAAAAAGAAAAATCATACAAGTTGTCTTGTAATGAAAAAAAATCTAGATATTTATGATTAAAATTTCTTGAATTTTTTTTTTTTTTGCCTTTAAAGCACGGCCATTTTATGTTACTTCAATAATAATTCGATTGCTTTATGAAGTAATGTTTAGAAATAATATCTGCAAGTGATGTAGTGTGGGCATCTCGATCCTGATTGGTTATTGAAACTTGGCATCTGTTTACGTTAGCAACTATTCTTTCCATTCTACTTAGAGTAAGCCAAGCCCGTCAAGTATATTCTCGTAAGTGACACATTCTAAATTCTTTCACAAAGATTTCAATTCTTTCACCATATATTTCTTATTTAACGCGAAGTCAAGCACGAAGTCATGTAGAACAAAACCAATCTAATTATACATCGAAGTTGCCAGGTATACAAGACAAAAATATATCACGGTTACAATAAAATACATTAACAAATAATAAATCTAAGCTAAGTTAAAGACGCAGACGAGAAAAAAATTATTTTTTTACCAATTCGACGTGTGATACGGCACTGCATTTAATTAATTTTCTGTTTATCAACATTCTAACTTATGTGGAGAAACTTATCTCAACTTTAACAAGCTATTTTGCTTATAACTATCAGCTATCGCTGACGTCATAGATCGCATGTGGGGGGGGGGGGGGGTATCTATCTTCTACTTCTTGAAGTGCAAGTACCCAATTATCGAAGAAGGCGAAAAACCAAATCAAACATTTAACAAATTGCAAAGAAAAAATAAATATCCAAGATTTCTACGACCCTAAAATATTTTTAATTTTACGTATATTTCTGGGTACATCAGTGGCAAACCTTAGAATCTATAAGCATCATAGACAAATAGAGAAGTTGTTTCTTATTTTTTAATTAAAATTTTTCTTTGAATTTCTTGCTTTTTAAAAAAAATATTTACGATGGTCTTACGTCAAAAATTTATATTTTAAGCATTGAATGATTTTGAAATCATTTTTATGATTTCAAAAGCTTAAAGGCAAATTTATTCTCCAAAATTATGTTTGCTTACCATTGGTCTGCTTTTCTAACAAGGCAAAGAGAAAGAGTAATAAGCGAGACTATCTAATTTTCTGTCGGTCTTGAGTATTTATTAATTGAATGTCGATTAAATATACACGTTGATACACGTTCGCGCTGGGAGCTTAGCATGCATTTGGTGTGGACTTGGATGCAAACAGGCTCTCTCTCTAAGAATAATGGTTTTTCTTAACTTGCAACAGAGTTATAGTGTCTGAAATCTTTTTCTTTGCATAATTGCATCAAGAAAAACAACGGGGAATGTTCACTTTTAAGTTCCAATTTATGTTTATTTTAAGTAAATCTCTCATTGCATGATTTAATTTAGAGGTTTTTAGTGGTTTTTGTTTCCCACGGTTATTATTTTGTTGTGCAATTAATTATTCACACAACGTTAAACGCATATCAGATCAAAGACGAATGTCAAACGTTTTATACACTGAAATATATTTCTTTCTTTTTTCGCATGATCCGCCGCTGCTTTTTTTTGGGTACTCAAATTAACATTATATTTTGTTGCGCTTTCCTCGAAAATTGTCAGACTTAGAAACTTAAAATAAAAAAGTTTCTAAAAAATGTACAGGAAGTGCAATGGGATAAGAAAATTTTAACATGCGTTAATTAGCTTTAGAATTAACGCCTGTTAATTTGTTAAACTTTTAGGGGTAAAAAACACGCTGGCCGCTCTACAGGTATGCATTGACAAAGTTAAAATTTAACATGCTGAAAGGGCCATTTTTGTTTATAAACTTTCAATTATTTATTTATTTTAAATTTGAACTTTTTCGTAACTTATTGCAACTTTAAGTGCGTTTTCTTGAATTTTTTTTGCATTATATAATTATTATTTTTCTATTATCGGCGAAAAGGTTCTCTTTAACATCCTCATTTTGACAGCTGGACTTGATGTCAAAAATGACAAAAAATCTATAAATAAATGAAAAATGAAAAAATAAGATAAAAAATAGATATTTCCAGACATAAATCACAACATTTATATAAAACTTTTTAAAAAATATAAATGTCTCGAAAGAGGTAAAAATCGTTTTCAATTTGAATCGTTTTATAATATTAAGGTTATCATTATGAATTGTTAAGAAGTAAAATCACTGCCCATCTAATATTTATTTTTGCATCACACAATCTATTCCTATGTTTCAATATTTTAAGCACATTCTTTTTTTATAAATCCGGGTAAACGTTTATTTGATTAACATATTAACAAAATGTTTTTCCCTAAAATCATAAAAACTTTATGTTTTGTAAACAAAATTATCTTTCGTTATTTTCTTTCCTTATCTTTACTTTTTCTTTTCGTTTTGGGAAAAATATCGGTTTTTGCAATAAAAGAACGATAAATGAGAGGCCACCACGCGAGCGAGTAGGAAACAAAAGCCACCTAGTTAAAAAAAAAAATTATTAATCACAATGCATTTAAATGCAAATGATTCATATGTTGTTCTATGTTTTTATGTAACAGGAAAGTAGCTTCGGTTTCCCTAAATTAAGTTAATAGCTAGCCCATATCCTGTCATAAGACCAATAGTCATTCGGAATTCACCGTTTCTTTTTATTTCTTTTTAAACGATTTTAGCTTTTTTTCTTCTAATATTTAAACGTTTTAATTAGTTGATTAAACTAATTAGTAGTTATTTCTATATAGTAATTAGTACTTAACAATTTAATTACTGAGACAGCTTCCAAAAACCTAAAAAAAATTATTAAATGTTTCACATATTAGAAATCGAATTTATTTAATATATACGTAGGTATTTTATTGTAAATGCATTACTAAAATTTGATCTCAACCATATTGTTTTTGTTCAACACATTTATTGAAATATAATGTTGGGTATTTTTCAATAAATACACTAATTACAAGAAAAGTAAAATAGTTTTTTTTAATAAAAGCAGCAATATGATCAATACTTTGAAGAGGCTTCTTTCTCCGCCATCTTGGATTTTACTTAAAACTTTTGATTTACCTTTTATTTGCCTAACTTTTACTTACCTTTTTTAAAATTTAGTTTTATTACAGTTTGAACTAATAAAAAACCAAATTGGATGACGCTATTAAATTTATTTTAACGTAATTTACCTAAAAATAAAGATACTTAAAAAAATAAAACAAAAACAGTCAAGTGTATATTAGTTAATTAGCTTTCAACTAAAGCTGATTGCAGAATTGGATTGATATAATTTAATCAGGAAGAAATGAAAAGACAACCTAAAATACGTCACACTTTTCATCTCAAAATGTGATTGGATGGTGACTTTGTATTTTACATGTTTAAAAACTTACTGTCAAATAGAGTAAGTATCCAATATCAGTTTATTTGTGACAATTATATAAAAAGGATTAAAACCATATTTAAAACTTCGACTACTCTTCATACAAATTTTACTGGAATGCCGCATGTTTTGATTTTCCATGGTGTGTATGGAAAGGTATTGCACCGTACATCCGGGTATATTAATATTAAAGAATTCATTTGTAGTAAAAACTATAATTATCTTGTCACGTAATGGCATCTACAAATAACAGGAAACGTACGTGACTGCGCAAAAATATCTTCCTTTTTCTTTATAGTTTCGAATTTTTTAAAATTATGGAAATGGTATAAAGATGTATAAACATGAAAAAAGGATGGGAATTTTCTCGCCAAAGTTTTCCTTATTATTTTTTAAGTGAATGTTTCTCTTCACTACAGTTCATTATTTCACTTTCTTTCCAATTTCTCAGACGATAATTTTTTAATGAGCCACTATCTTGTCATTATTCACTTCGGTAATGGAATATGAAAATGATTTTATTAACTAATTTTCATCCATTTGTAACGCTTTAAATTTTCAAAAATGTTTCAAATTAAATAAATGGATAAGGAATTCTGCTGTTTGCGTGACGATTTATATCTATTAGAAATGCTTCGTTATAGCGAATAACTTAAATATTTTCATGTTAAATTTGTTTGTTTGTTTGCTGTGATAATAAATCCATTTGTCTGTGTGACCTATAGATTTTTGGTACGCACAATGGCTCTTACAACTTCAAAATAATGGTTTGGGGACAAAATACATCGACCAAAATATCGCCAGACAAAATCTCGAGGCCGAAATATCACCTGTACAAAATTACGCGTGGACAAATTCTCTCGATGTCAAAATATCGCGAATGCTGATTACTAGTCATTATGAAACACTAACCTCGTCATGATTAGTGTTTTTCTTTCTTTAGTTATTTAAAGATTTGTTCATGTTATACAAGATAAAGAAGTTCCTTTCAAACTTATAATAAGATTGTACTGAAAGTTGCAATTGCAAATTATGTCCAAAAACAAGGAGGTAATCTTCCGACGTTCTTTTACCGTTATCTTCAAAAGTATTGACAATTTCTTACTTTTTTTTCTTTCAATTTTCTTTTTAATTCTTTTGGTTACACTGAATCTGCTAGCTATCAACTGCACCATTTTTATTTCGTCAGAAGAAATTTTAAGTATTTCCACGAGAATGGATGATAAGCCGCTTAAATCGAGTTAAAATGCCTGCGCCAGCTTTTTGTTTTGAGAGATATCTACCTTTATCATATTACGTAAGCGATATTTAGACCACGCGATATTTTGTCGAAGCGAGATTTGGTCAACGTTATATTTCGTTCACGCGATACTTTGTTGACGCAAGATTTAGTCTACGTGAGATTTTGTCCACGCGAGATTTTAGCTGTGATATCTGGCATAGACTTTGTGTTCAACTTGAGTGTAGGACATCAGTACTCTTTTTTTGGTTTCTTATTGCCTTTTTAGAATATAAGATGCAGAATTTCCATTTTCAAAGAAAAAAACCTTTTTTTATAGAAAGGAATATATTATTCATTAAAACATGATGTTGACTTCTGAAATCACAATTTTATTTTAAGACTCTGTTGAGATATTTCATATTCTAAAATTGAATTCTTCAGAACCAGAATGTCTAATATAGATGGGATTTTTTAATTTTATTTGAGTAAATGAATCAATTAATTCAATTTAAAAATTATCCGGTTAGAATACTGATGCAGAATTATGATTTTTAGAGAAAAAAATCTTTATTTTAGAAATAAATATATTATTAACACATGATGTTGAGTTAAGAAATCGCAATTTTATTCTAATACTCTATATATAATCTGATATTTAATGTTCTAAAATTTAATTCTTCAGAATCAAAATTTCTAATATGGACGAGATTTTTTTAATTTTATTTGAATAAATGAATCAATTAGTTCAATTTAAAAATTATCCTATTATCATATTTGCAAATTTTAAGCTCTATTTGTACTTCACAATATTTTAATTAAACAGCTTAAAATTTAAAAAGTATAATTTTTGTTTTATATTGATAACTCTTTTAATAAACACTCTATGAAAATTAGTGTTATTTTTTTAAAAAAAATATCGGAATATGTCATGTGTTTTTTAATAACAAATAATAAGAAAATTTGTTGAAGAAATCCAAAATAACTCAGAAAAATATTGACTGCAGTTTTGGATAAATAAGACATCCGCCTGGAAATAAATTATAACCGTATTTTGTAGAACTATTGAAATATAGAGAAATTGATAATATTTTCCTGATTTATTCGAATAACAAATATAAATTTTAAATCTTGAATAGATGATGAAGAACTTGCAACATGAATGTTCTTAAATATGTGGTGAATTGGAAACATTTCTCCTGAATGAAGGGAAAATTTAAAAAGAATTAATCCCGATATCTGAAGCCAAACAAATTTAATGCTTGCAAAAGAACGATAAATTAACAAAATACATTGTGTGTACAATATTTTATCCCAAAATTTTGTTCAGTCGTTAAAAAAATACTTATAATGCGTAAAATTAACTAAAAAATTCGTTTTCAGATCGTTTATATGCTTTTTAGTTTATGCCATGTCTATGTTTTCATGGTGCACATGTTATACATTTGGTATTGTTTTTATGTTCTCGAGAAATTTTCAAAATTTCTTTTTTTTCTTTTCTTGTGACAAACTTACAACTCTGACTATAATAGATTATAATTATAATTTTCTACAAATAGTTAAAACATCGACTTTTATTAGCAATAAAAGTACCAATATTATCTTGAAATGCGATGCAATAAAATAAATCGATCAAACGCCTCAGTTTCTTTATTATGTTATTAACCTTCTTAAATTATAGGATTTCGAGCTTTTTAGAACACGAAATATTTTCCTAATGCGTAGTAGTAACCTGGATCGATAAAATATATAATCGACTTTTGGATAAAAGCCATAATAAAATAATATTTCTCTCATTTAAAATTTCCTTGTGATGAAATCGAACTAACTTAGCAGAACGGACGATTAAGGAATGAATCGTCAGATTTCGAATATTCGATTTAGTCAACTATACCATCTAGCTTTCCTGTATAAAAAAAAAGATGAATATCCGTGAATATAGTAAAGAATGGGCGTTAACAAGAAAGAAAAGCACACCGAAGTCTTTGTTTTTGGTGAACACAAAGAACTATTTATTGTTACTCAGGGATCCGGAAATTCGAACAATGCGAAACGCACTTCAAAATCGTTTGCTGCTCACCACGAATTTTGAAGTGCAGTGGCGTGGTCCGGCCGAAATGGATTACTGGTGGAATAATATCATGGACAGAAGTAGCCATGCGCGAACTTAATTCATCTTTATTTAAAGCTAACATTAGCATGCTACTCGGTTTACTGCCCTGCTTTACATTATGTTCGAATTCTTTTTTTCCTTTGAATGACTTTGGATGAAAGAACGTATTTCAACAACTTTCATCTGGATTTTTGGAAATCTAGATCTTGTGCGGAATTTCATCAATGAGAGTGGAAAAAAGAAAAAAGAATATTTTCTTCTGCTTTATTATGGTGAAAAATCGGGGTTCTTATGAAAAAGTTTTGATGAGGTAGTGCGCTAATGAGGGAAAAAAAATTGTCTTTTTCTTTCGACTCTTTAGAGAGTTATGTTTGAGGTAGAAAGAGTTATTTGTTTAACTCTTGTGCCACGCGGAAGTGAAATGAATGAGTTACCTCTTTGAATTGAGGATATGAAATTATTTTCGCCATGTTGCACTCACCTTAGACGATAAAAATGAGACTTAACGTAAATAGCGCCACGGAAATTAATTGATTCATTTTTAAGAGAAGAGGTTCGTATTGTCCACGTTTTCATATCATACTGCGTAGGAAGAATTATCTTTGATGGGTGTTGAGATTATGTTAACAATGTTTTACTTATTTATAATAAAAGTCAATAGTTATTTTTTATTATTTTTGCATTCCAAGAATTTATTATTCCAAGAATTATTTTTCCAGGAATTCTATTCCAAGAATTATTTTTGCATTTTAAGAATTACAGAGGGAGATTTGTATAAGCTTTTGTCTAAATTTTGGTGTTTTCTGTAAATTAATCTCTTCAAAAAGTGATGCCTTATAAACCCCTACATTCGGGTCACTAAAAGAAGAAAAAATATCCTATCAAAATCTGAAGAAATATTATCGATGTCAACAAGAGCATAGGAAAAATTTAAGTGATAAAGTGAAACGAACACATTTTAGTCGGATGAAATCAAAAAATGTTTAAAATAAATTTAATCCCTTGTTTGCTTTATTTGACTTCAATAATATTTCGCTTCATTTTGATAAAAAATTTTGTTGCTTAGCATTTTTTTTCTATTAATTTGTCTCTACTAATGTATGGTTTTTGTAATTTCATCTTCATGGATTCTAAAAGCATTTAGTGCGGCGATTACTGTACATAGGCCTGCAAATTTACTATAAAGCTATGAATTTCATTTATACTGGATTTTCTGTATTATATAGGAATTTAATATTAAGTATCAGTTTGTCTACAGGCGTTTAGGAAAACGTGCAGAAATTGTATTTTACTGTAAAAAATTCCTTTACATACTAAAATATTTCAAAAATTAGTTCTTTTTTTGCCTTTTAGGCTGCATTATTGTTTCTATAATCACATTTGAATTCTTAAATTTGGGTAAACCAAGTTTAAGTTCTCTAAGAACAAGAATTTTGTTTTCTGGCTTCAAGGTTTAAGATTAATAATGCAATATGGAGGACAGGTAAAAAAAAGTTAAAAATTTAGAAAAATTAAAATTTTTAGATGACCTGAAATACGAGTCTTGTGTATCGAAGATGACATCAATATACTATAATTTTTTCCAAGTAAAAATTTATTATACGACTTTCTTAAAATTTGATTTCTTGTCAACTATTCGAACGATTTCGTTTCAATTTTATATTTTACCATTTGAAATATTACAAGTTTCAAAATGACCAGAATTTAAATACCTTACAATTGAAAAGTCTTACGACTATTAATTGAAAAAGTAATTATTAAAAGTTAATTTTTGTATAGAATTATCTTCGGATTGTCTCATAAGTTAATGATAACACATATTAATCTTTTATAATTAACTAATTTTTATTTTCATAACTGTGTAATATTAAGGAGATGATGTTTATAAGCCATGTCTTAAAAACTTGTCTCTATATCGAATACATCGCTGTGTTCTAACTACCTCGTGATACTGCCCTTCGTTGTATGTAGTAATTTTAATCGCATCCATCTTCTTGCAGTTTCAAATAAGGTAGATTCAACGTCTTTTTTTTTTCTTCTAACAAGCACACCTGAGCGGGTGCAACGAAGGAAAAAAGAAGCGTGGATTCAGCGTCATATATCTCTCAAACTTCATCCGTGACCTTGCGCTCCTTTGAGGGGCCCTTAACCTGTTGCAGGTATATAGGGGAATGCCTCTTCACATTCGAATCGAGCAAGTGAAAGGGAATTAGGGGGCATGGGGCCCCTCTGTCCTGTACCGACTCCACCCTGTATCTGGTGTTAAGCTATTTTCAATTGTGAGTTACAGAGTGCATTATCATCTTTAGAACAATAGTTTCTTAAGGAAGATTATATCTGTAAATGTGCTGTTAAGCATAGACAAGGTCTTTGGCTCTGAGTTCTTTCTTTCTTTTTTTTTTTTTAGTTTATTACTTAAGATTTAATGTATCCAAAGAGAATTATAATTATATTACATAGCATGTTTGCAAAGCTGTAGCTTTTTTTACCACCCAAGTCTTCTGCAATTTACATGCAGCTTTCAGAAAAAAATGTACGTAAACATTAATAATATTTCTTCCCTTATCAAAAGAAAATAAACAAATCATTAAACTTTTTTCATATTTTAAAAACTCTTTGTACTCTCACTTAAGAATTTGCTTACTGGTTTAACACATCTAAGTACCTCAATCCACCTACGCTGCTTCTATCATCACTAAAAGAAACAGATATTTTAACACAGAATTATTTAAAATATTTTCAGCTGCTTGCTAAACTATCATAATCGGCTGCTACGCTGCTCTACTTTCAAACATTTCATCTTAAAATTGCTTCAAATGCTTTGAACTTCTACTCCAAACTACTGAAGTCGATTTAGAGTGCCGCGGTGGCTCAAGGCATTGAGCTCACGCCTCCCAATGAAATGACCCGGGTTCGAATCCCAGCTATGGCTGGTAGAAATGAATTCCGCACACGGCTCGCACCACCCACAGTGCTGACGTAAAATATCATCATGAGTTAAAGTCCCTTGGCCATCAGGCTAACCGAGGGAGATTTTCGTGGTTTCCTTCGCCACGTAACGTGAATACGGGTAAGCTCCACCAAAACAGCCTTTTACGAAAGCTAGTTTGTCCCAATGCTTGATTCGGGAGTTCCCTTGTCTTCTGGATTAGGTTCGAAATTACAAAGATACGGAGTTGAGCACTTATAGTCGTAAACTCAGAAGTGGGTCTGCTGTTTAACGCCAGTTATAAAATAAAATATAAAAATCCATCTAGTCTGCTGTCTTCTCCTACAAAGACATGCATTTTAGCCAAAATTTGTTTAAAATACTTTTTTGTCGTACTTCATACTGTTACAATTCATTTAATCTGCATGCATTTTTGCAGTACATAGTTTTATTATGAATTCTTACTACAATCTAGAACAATTCATGAAAACTGGGTAGATTTTTGCAATACACTGCTTCATATGTTTTAAAGTCGCTCCAAACCGATATAATTCATCAATGTTTGAGTTTACGACCACCAACTCAGTAGCCTTGTAATTTTGAACCCAATTCAGAAAACAAGGGAACACCTGAATCAAATATTGAGACATAAATTTGCCTGTTTGGGAGATTTTTTCATGGAGCCTACCCCATTTGCGTTATTTGGAGAGGAAAACCACAAAAACTTCCCACAGTCAGCCTGTTGTCAAGGGGATTTTAACCCATTATTCGTCTACCACTGAGGATATTTTATGTCAGCACTGTGGTCGGCGTGAGCCGGGTGCGGAAATCTTATCGACCAGTCATCACTGAGATTTGAACCCGGGTCACCTCATTTTGAGGCGAGTGCTCTATCTCCTGAAGCCACCACGGCTCATCAAAGAAATATTTCAAACATTTTGCAGTTGTGCTCTAAACTGATGATAAACAATGTTTTTCCTATATAGTTATTAAATTTGCTTCTAAGTTGGGCCGAAACAGCTATTTCCCCAAAATTTCAATATGTTTTTTTTCAAAACTTAATTTTTGTTGATGATGTGGTGAAATTAGTAATTTTTAATTAAATTGGAATGATTGATACATTTTTTCCATTTTACAAACATAATTTTTTTAAAAAATATATTTTATCTTTACAACTTTCGAAGGCTGTTTTTCGAAAGCTGCGTCGAAATATGAAATGATGCTTTTTTGCGAATAATATGCTATTTTTATAGCTGCTGTGAGTTTGCAACTGTTACTCGTGACACTGTTAGGTCAAGTTTAGCCTGTCTAAAGCCACTGCTGTCTACGCTCAGTTTGAAAATGGCGCAAAACGTCGATATGGAGAAAAGTCACAGTTTTGTGAAAATGACAAGAGTTTGTAGTATAATTTTTTAATATTTAAAAACTTACCCCGATGCTGCTTTACTAGGACTCATAAAAATTTGCAAAAACTGAGAATGAGGCAACGATTTTGATAATTTTCATTTAGGTGGATAAATGTAGTCAAATTGGCGATTTTTAAAAAAATAAATAACTTTAAGAAAATGGAAGTTATTATTTGTCTATTCTAAAGTTCGGATACTTATTCACTACAAGATAATATATATAGTTTAAAATCATTGCATTACTTCAAGTGTAAGGCCTTTAAACTATGGCTTTTTTATTTTCCTTGGTGACAGAGCTTCGAGAAACAGCGTTAAGCAATTGCTTTCAATGGATTCTGAAATAAAATATATTACTCTATAAGTAAAAACACGCTGCTCTCAATAGCTATAACCACTCAAAATAACAAATCCAAAACAGTTATATATATAACTTGAAACAGTTTGTTATAAACGTTCATTCACAACAGAATTTCACGGTTGAACGATGAAAAATAACAAGAAATTAAGATATGTTTTTTTTCCCTTTTGCGTCTCAGATTTTATTTTAATTATAATTTTATAAACTGGTGATAAGAATAATTTTAAGTTTCTAAAGGAAAACTTTGCTTCTATTTGAAAACGTTCGAAAAGATTAGTCGGGGACTTTCCCTTTCGGATTTTCAATTTTCATTTTTTTTAATTTCAATTTTGGAAACAAACAGGGTTGCTTGAGGACTTCTTTGGAATGAAATGAATGGGGAGATTAACTTTTAATCATCACTTTCACCAGCACGATTCGAACAGTATTAAAAAACTAAATTTGTTGAAAAGCTTCTCCTCTGTATGAATGGAATTAAGTTTGTTAATCCCCCTTTTAAACTCTTTAGGTTTGTTAGGCTGAGTCTGTTACGCATGGGAAATCTTTTCAATAAAAATTAATAATAAAATAAATGGTAGATGTTAGCCTCTGTTGTTTTAAAACAGACATAAAATCTACAGAAGAATCCTTTCAAAAACTGTAATAATGTTGTAGAAGCTTATGAGGAAAAATGTGCAAATATTTGTCAAATAATTTAATGTTTCGAGTTCAGATTGCTTTTAGAAAGGGATTTGGAAGTTTCGCTTTTATGCACCTTTAAATAAATGCAGAGCACAGCCAATTTCTGACATATTTATCTGTTGTTTTCCAATACATGGTATTTAGATCTTTTAATGGTATCTATTTACATTTGTATGCATCATTAAAGTAGTACATTAATGTAGTTTCGGTCGCACGTAGAATACATTCTCGTACACCAGAAATTTATTACGTTGGATTAATTACTCGCTAAATATTTTTTTAAAGTAATTTTTCTTTGTGTTACCATTTTGTAGTCCCGCAGTGGACTGATCGTTAAGACACGGTTCCCAGCAGATCACCGAAGTCAAACATCACTGGCTGTGGTCAGTGTGCGGGTGAGTGACCACTTGGATCAGTCTGCGTAGGGACCGAGGGTGTGCGGTATTGGTCTTCGTTAAACTGTTCTACCGTAAAGTGCTCGACTTCACCCACAGGTCGTCGGGCTACCGAAGCGGGGGTCCCATCTGCTCTGCAGAGGATCAAAATTGTGATGGCATGTCTTCGGATCGTCCTCAGGGATGTTCTCCAGACCGTCGCCAACAGCCCATTGTGCAGCTCTAGTGCGACGTAAATGAACTTCAAGCTGCCATTTTGTAAAAAAAAAAACAATTTTAATTGCAATAGAAATTGCATTGATAATAAGCATGTTCCATAACATGCAACAAATATAAATAAATAAATCAGGAGAAATTTAACCATGTCGTCTTAATGAATGCTTCATTGATGTAGATCTCACTCTACATAGTTGTTTATTGCAATAAGATGTTTTTGATTAATTACTCGAAAGAAAAAAAACTGTAGGTTTTCTTTCAGTGTGTCGCCATTTCGTAAAAGAATAATTCTGCAAAATTCTACGTGTAGCGCAAAACACGTAGAAAATTTACACACGCTGTTCAATTTTACTTAAATTTTGAATATAATTTGAAGAATGTTTATTGTATGCATATCATTAAAGCAGTTTACATTAAACGTGGTTGTTACGTTTTCCTTATAATTTCTGATTTTAAACGTGAACAAAATAGTTAATCTGAGATAGGAGAATTCGGATAGAATTATATTTGATGAATTATTTAGAGATTTATGCTCGAAATATTTCTGTGAAGGTGATTAAGTACTTCTTTATTATTTATATATGTATCATTTTTAAATTAATAATAACCATTCATTATAGTATTAAACTTTAAATATTGATATTGATATCGTCATAAAGATTTAATTATTGAAATACAAGTTATCGTTTGAATAATATTAACCATTAACAGTTTTTATCATTAGTAATATTTGAATTGTTATGTAGTTATATTAATCATTATTAATATTATTATTTTAATTGTTTATTAACTTATTAATTTAAATATGAATAATTCTTAAAAAAATATTAATGTTTGAATTGTTTTTTTTTTGTACATAGTTTAATTATTTAAATAAAAATCATTTTTGTTTAATACCATTAATCTTTATATACCATTAATCCTTAATTAATATCTTTCGTTTCTAAAATAGCTAATTATTATCCTAAATTATATAATTTGCTATAAACTTTAGTTTCGAAACTATATCTTCTTAAACATTTCAACACTAAAATATAATCATAGCTTATATTTAAATTTATAAGAGAAAACCGGTCTTTTACATACTAAGCGTAGTCTGACCTTCTGTGAATCGGAACTTCCAAAAGAGTCCTAAAATATACTGTAAATTTTTATCTTTTTTCATAAAACTTTTTTTAAAAATTTATTTATTTTTTTGTTTACTCAGGATAATAAAGGGGAAATATTATAGCTTTATTGTGTCGTTATATGTCTTTAGTTTTGTGTGTGATTTCTCAACGTTGTTGTTGTTCATTTACGTCGCACTAGAGCTGCACAATGGGCTATTGGCGACGGTCTGGGAAACATCCCTGAAGATGATCCGAAGACATGTCATCACAATTTTGATCCTCTGCAGAGGGCGTGGCACCCCCGACGATCTGCACGCGAAGTCGAGCACTTTACGGTGGAACAGTTTAACGAGGACCAATGCAGCACACCCTCTGTCCCAACGCCTGCTGATCCAAGTGGTCAACCACCCGCACACTGACCGTAGCCAGCATAGAGTTAAGAGTATAAGTAGAGATGGCATTTGCCACCCTCCTATGAGTAGAAACTGAAGTAACTGTCGGCCATCTTGGATTATGCAAAGCATTCATTATAACCTATGGTTGCATGGCTAATAAATGGAAGTTTTTAAGTGTCAAACAAAACTTAATTTTTTTATTGCTTTTAGTTACACGAAAAAAAGCGCCTCATTTATTACTATTTAGTATTTATTAAAATAACATAACTAAAGATTAAATTTAATCATTTTTAGGCCAAATAATCTAATATTTCATGTATGTAGATTTATTCTTTGACACATGAATGAAAAAAAAATAGTTTAAATTAAAACGCTTTTTATTTTAAACTATTATTTTTTTATTTAATGCTTAAAAAAATTTAAAAAAAAAAAGAAAAAAAAACTTCAGTTTTTTTGTTAGTTATTTTTTCATGCATTTATTAATTTTAGAAGACAAACTTTCCCTTTCATAAATTATATCCCTCAATTGAAGCAGTCATTTTTTGCTGATTGAATCATAGAAAATAATTGAATTTTAATACTTTAAAAAAAGTTGTAAAAAAAATTTATATTTATTAAAAAATTTGAATTAAAAACTTTATATATTATTATATTTATCTTATATATTTCTTTCATTTAGTAGAATAACACTGAACTTTAAATTTTTTTTTCTCAGTTCATGAAAATGAATTTCTTATTTTATTCTTAACAAATACACAGACATAAAAGAAAAATAAATCATTTTATTTATTTTTACATTTTATACAATCAATTTCCATATTTTTTTAGAGTAAGTACTATCAGAGTTTATTAGTCAAGAATAATAATTCTTCACACACAAATATTAATAATATATGTTGGTTATTCGACAGTAAAATATTGCATTAAATGTATTACAAGTGATAAGAATTTAAAAATATACACTTATTTATACACACATTTTAAAGTACACAAAAAACAAAAATTTTAAAAAACGTAACTTTATTGTTAGTTATTTTTTCATGCATTTATTAATTTTAGAAGACAAACTTTCCCTTTCATAAATTATATCCCTCAATTGAAGCAGTCATTTTTTGCTGATTGAATCATAGAAAATAATTGAATTTTAATACTTTAAAAAAAGTTGTAAAAAAAATTTATATTTATTAAAAAATTTGAATTAAAAACTTTATATATTATTATATTTATCTTATATATTTCTTTCATTTAGTAGAATAACACTGAACTTTAAATTTTTTTTTCTCAGTTCATGAAAATGAATTTCTTATTTTATTCTTAACAAATACACAGACATAAAAGAAAAATAAATCATTTTATTTATTTTTACATTTTATACAATCAATTTCCATATTTTTTTAGAGTAAGTACTGTCAGAGTTTATTAGTCAAGAATAATAATTCTTCACACACAAATATTAATAATATATGTTGGTTATTCGACAGTAAAATATTGCATTAAATGTATTACAAGTGATAAGAATTTAAAAATATACACTTATTTATACACACATTTTAAAGTACACAAAAAACAAAAATTTTAAAAAACGTAACTTTATTGTTAACAATTTTTTCATTCATTTATTAATTTTAGAAGAAAAACTTTCCCTTCATAAATTATATCCCTCAATTGAAGCAGTCATTTTTTGCTGATTGAATCATAGAAAATAATTGAATTTTAATACTTTAAAAAAAGTTGTAAAAAAAATTTATATTTATTAAAAAATTTGAATTAAAAACTTTATATATTATTATATTTATCTTATATATTTCTTTCATTTAGTAGAATAACACTGAACTTTAAATTTTTTTTTCTCAGTTCATGAAAATGAATTTCTTATTTTATTCTTAAAAAATACACAGACATAAAAGAAAAATAAATCATTTTATTTATTTTTACATTTTATACAATCAATTTCCATATTTTTTTAGAGTAAGTACTATCAGAGTTTATTAGTCAAGAATAATAATTCTTCACACACAAATATTAATAATATATGTTGGTTATTCGACAGTAAAATATTGCATTAAATGTATTACAAGTGATAAGAATTTAAAAATATACACTTATTTATACACACATTTTAAAGTACACAAAAAACAAAAATTTTAAAAAACGTAACTTTATTGTTAACAATTTTTTCATTCATTTATTAATTTTAGAAGAAAAACTTTCCCTTCATAAATTATATCCCTCAATTGAAGCAGTCATTTTTTGCTGATTGAATCATAGAAAATAATTGAATTTTAATACTTTAAAAGAAGTTGTAAAAAAAATTTATATTTATTAAAAAATTTGAATTAAAAACTTTATATATTATTATATTTATCTTATATATTTCTTTCATTTAGTAGAATAACACTGAACTTTAAATTTTTTTTTCTCAGTTCATGAAAATGAATTTCTTATTTTATTCTTAAAAAATACACAGACATAAAAGAAAAATAAATCATTTTATTTATTTTTACATTTTATACAATCAATTTCCATATTTTTTTAGAGTAAGTACTATCAGAGTTTATTAGTCAAGAATAATAATTCTTCACACACAAATATTAATAATATATGTTGGTTATTCGACAGTAAAATATTACATTAAATGTATTACAAGTGATAAGAATTTAAAAATATACACTTATTTATACACACATTTTAAAGTACACAAAAAACAAAAATTTTAAAAAACGTAACTTTATTGTTAACAATTTTTTCATTCATTTATTAATTTTAGAAGAAAAACTTTCCCTTCATAAATTATATCCCTCTATTGAAGCATTGTCATTATTTGAAAAGAATTGAATTTTAATAAGAGTTGTAAAAAACATTTCATGCATTAGTTAAAAAATTTGAATTAATACTTTAATTTGTCACGATCTTGTAAATGGTTTTTGCAATAATATTGAAAATGATAAATAGCTTAATAATTATTAGAGTAAATTAATATTTAAATTATTTAACAATAAGAGTTTTTGTTCACTAAATTTTTTTTAATCAATGAATCTGTAAGACCATCAAGCAGATTTATTGTTCTATCAATCATATCTTCTGCGAAATGCTCATTACACAATTTACTACACGAAGAAGGTTTCCAATTAACTCGTCTCACAGCTTTGATCCATAACCGTTTACGATTTTCATCTTTAGGAAAACTGCAAATAAAATTCCAACTTAAAAGCATGAGCATAAAAATCGTTAATTACATAAGTCTTTCAAAGAACCGACTCAAAAGATTTATAATTAGCAATTATAAACAACTTTATTAAAATTTTGATAATTACAGTTAATCCAGTCGATAATTTCAAAAAAATAAATGCAGTAGCGCAAATAATCCGTTTTCAGTCTATTATGCTCAACTAAAACCCACGACTCCAATATAGATTACCCACAACTGAAACTTTTAATTTATTTCATTAAACTAAATGCATATCAATTATTAATAAAATGCACGAACTGAAGTAGTTCGCAAAATGAGAGTATGGCAGATTTTTGCCAGTTTCTATAGTTCACTGGATTTTCTATTATAAAATTTATCGAAAGGTTTCCACCAAGGTTATAAAAGTGAAAAAAAGTAACAATTTGGGTGGATTTTTTAAATTATGTTTGTGTGTTAAAAGCTCTCAAAAAATTTCATGTTATTCGTCAGTGCAAGAGTGATCATAAATAAAATAGCAGTTGAATAAAAATCAAATTGTTTACAAACTAGACATTACGATCATATTTTTAAATTTCACTTAATAGCAGAGCAACTGTTCGGAATTACAATTGAAAAAGCAACAGTGCTAATTTTTAATGTTTAGATTACGAAATAATGATCAATAACAGTAAATAACAAAAAAAACACACAAAATTATTTGAGAAACTCTTCATGATAGATTTAATTTCATAAAAGCAAAAAATATTGTAGCAAATAAAATAAATACTTTTAACCATTCCCACTAATTCGAATAACACATGATACTATAATTATGCCATATTAATTGTCAATTAAGCAGTATAAAAGTAAACGAAATCACATTATCTCATCTACAATTAGTTTTATAGTTTTGATATTCTATAAGCCACTTAGGAATTCTATTTTGATTCATTTCAATAAAAATTGAAAAGAATCAAGGTTGGGTTTGAAATGAATAGCTAATAGTTAAGAAGAAGAAAAAAAATCTTTAGTCTTCTGACATTAAAGATACAGTTAATTGTAAGAACAGAATTTAAAAATACTAAATTAGAAAATGATTAAGAGAATTGAATTTACACTTACCTATGAAATGTAATTCCAGGCATTTTCTTTGTCCATCGATTCGTACAGCCGTATGCAAAGCAGTTCGTCATTTTTACAAGCAAAATATAATTAAATTCATTGTTTAAAAGGTAAGATAAAGAAAATCGTTAACGAGAAATAGAAAAAAAACGATAAAAATAACATTGATCAGCAAGTTTAACGTGCAGAAGATAGCAGCATTCGAATGTTTTGCATAAACCAATATGGCCGACCGGTTACAGTGATGGCTTCACTGTTACTTTCTCATGTCAACTCTACCTATACTCTTTACTCTATGGTAGCCAGTGATACTTGACTTCGGTGATCTGCTGGGAATCGTGTCTTAACGATCAGTCCAATGCGCGACTAATTTCTTAATGACCAGAGCTGTGGGGTAGTTAAAACGTCCAAAATCCGATTTTTCTTAAGTGTTCGACTACGACTTAGAATACTTAGATTAGGCGACTTGGACTACGATTCAATTGAAATTTCTCTTGAATCCAAGTAAAGAGTTATTAATTGTTACACTATTATTACTATATTATTTTTTATTTTTGTAAAGTAACTAAATTAACACTCTAATTAACTGATTATTTAATCACTGTTCTAAGACTAAAAAGCACTTATATCTTTAGTTTTTATTTAGTGTGTTAATAGAACAGTAGATAAGCAGATTCATATGAGCTTTTCTCTCTAGATAATCGCAATACAAAATCATCCGTCCCCCCAATATCTGGTTTCACTCTTAGTTTTAAATTTACAAAGATGAGAAAGTATTGGGAAAAGAAATAAAGCTCAATTTTAAAAGAAAAGGAAAATGGTGAATATAAAAACGAAAAAGTATGAAATAAAATAATTTTAAATCATTTAATAATACAACTTTTCTATGTTAAATAACTAATCCCGGGTCATTATAGTCTGGTTTGTAGGACGTCGGGCTCATGTTCGCCAGCCGAAGAATCCCCATGTCTTAAATGTTGGCCGGTGCACGTTGAATCTGTCGGGTCACAAAATCCTCCATGTCCCCATAATAAATCAACACCTCTGAGGGTACTGAATTCGAGATGGATAGCTCTCTGGTTCAGGTCGAAATTACGATCTGTGAATAAATGGATGTATGAATGGGTTTGCCCTATAAACGGGCTGTGAGGTGTGTGTAGCTGAAATTGTACTCCTGGCCATAGAGGGAGTCAATGAAAAACAAGAATAGCACCTTGTGCCTTAAAATTGCTTGGATTCCCATAGCAAGCTTGCTGATATTGGCAAGTGGCATTAGTAACAACAACAACAAATAAATAGTCCTAAGAAACTGAAGCGGTATAGATATTACTTGATTAAAAACTTCATTTGCTTCAAAAATATACAAATAGGAAATAACAGAATCCTGATTTACCCCTCTCACCCTCTGAGGTTTTTCATGTTCTGGTTTTTATAATTTCTCTCTTGGATACTGTGATTTTTCTAGTTTTGTCAATCACCTTTACTTTTCCATTTTTCGTAGGCAACAGTACGTTTTATATTTCAAATCACTTTTGTTTTTTCTCTATTTGTTTTTTCCGAGAATGTCTGGCAAGTCTTGAAAATGGATGCCTGTTTTTTAACGCTTTGAAACATGTTTGTTTTTCCAATTTGTATATTTTGGAAGCGAATAAAGTTTTTAATCACGAAACAATTTGTGCTGCGGTTTTGCACGAAAAAGTAAGAAGTTAAATATCGAGTGCGTACAGTTGATATAGTTTCAGTTACTTTTAAAGATACTATGCTCATTTTATGAAAAAATTACCTTAAAATGTGTTGCAAGAATTTCTAATATTTTTTTTTTTGAACATAGATGAAAAGTCGGCGGTCTTCGTACAACAATAATATAAAATAAAATACAGACTTTTCCTCTGCTTTCCTTAAAAATTTTGTCAGAAATTCTTGCAAAATATTTAATCTGCACTTTAAGATAAACTTTTTGTAAAATGATAATATCTCAAAAACTAACTGAAGCTATATCAATTGGATTCTTATAAGTTATACTAAATATTTTATTTCTTTCCTTTTCGTGCAAAAAGTGGTTGTTTTTTATAAATTTTTTAAAATTATTTTTTTTTTGAAGTGCTCTTATTGATAATTAATATATAACAAGGGATCTTAGTGTGCTGATAAAAAATAAAAAAATGTTAGGATATATTTCGTTAGAATGTTGGAAAATTATAACTTTTGTCTTAAAAAAATCTCACTTGTTGTGGAAAAAAAACTGATTTTAGCTGCTGCATATATATTAAAACATTTACATTTGTCTTAATTTTTCTACTAATTTTTACATTTTCTTCAGGTCATGAGATCCTTTTTACATATACTCCTACATATAGCAAAATATGGCATTATAGGTAGCCTTTAGCAAGCTACGAGTCAGAAAGGAACCATTCGAAAAGTTTGGGAACCATTCATTAGCTGAAACTATATTTTTCATTCATTATAAGCTGAAAGAGATAAAACTCAGAACGTGATGTTTTTTGACAAAAGTTTTTATTTATTTAGCATTATTATTCGGCAAATTTGTTTTAAAAGTGAGATAAATAAACTGGAGTGGATATAAATGTGTAACAAACCCATAAAACAATACTTCGATTTCCAAGAAATAATTATTAATTCTCCAATAAACCTTAAGATTTATTGTGAATTTGAAAATTTATTATTGTATAGAGTGCATTCAGAAAAACCATGAATCAGAAAGAAAGTTGTCGAACGAAGTTCGGGAACCATTTATCTTAAACTGTATTTTGTACTCATTATAAACAGAAGAGTATAAAACTGAGCGTGATGTTTTTGACAATAATTTTATTTATTTAGCTTTATAATCTGCTATTTTTGTTTTAAAGTTGAGATAAATAAGTTAAAAAGAGATATAAATAAGTAAGCAATCTATAAAACAATACTTCGATTTCCAAGAAGTAATTGCTTACTCCTAGATAAATCTTCGTAAGGCTTTATGCCATTTTCTGATTGAAATAAAACGAGGAAAACGTTAAAAAAAAATGCTTGTCCAAAGGGCTCTCATTTAGTTTGCACTAACGAGGCAGTAAATAAAAAAAATGATATTAAATTCTATATTCAATTCATTCTTGTATCAAAAATGTTTTTCAAATGGTCCATCGAGTTTAATATAGTCTCATCATTGTAACTGAATTGCAGAATTAAAGCATCCGGCAAGTCACGCATTTGTGACTACGACCGTTAGATAACTGTTTGTAATTACAATGCACGCCGACATTGTCACGAACTCAACAACCCTTGATGTAAAAAAAAAAGGAAGATGAGAATGAGTTGATTGTTTCTAACCGGTTCAATAATATGCATCTTTTTTAAACGGACTTGACTGTTTTGTTTCGAGGTTTTACGATTTAATCAAGAGTCGAGTTGAGTTGCAATGACACTTCTAACCCTCAGGCGCATTGAAAAATGACCGATTTAGTATAAGTTTGTTCCAGTGACCTTTTTTTAAAAATCGTTTTCAATTTACATGAGAAAAGAGAAACTTTGTTGAAAGTCTAAGATGTTATTTAGATTAAAAAATGTTTTTTCGCTGTACGTTTGATTTATTTTATAGTTTAAAAGTACTATTTATATCTGGTTTGATGTTTTATATTTATTTATAGTGTCCGTCACCTATTCATCAGAGTTGCTATTGTCCTTTCTTAAAAATCGTTTTCCAGAGAGGAACTTGGTCTTTATCTCAAATATTGGATGTTATCTTGTATTGTAAAAGCACCGTTTAAGTGAAAGCATACTAAAATGTGAATTACCGTTATTTGCAACTAAATATATTATTTAGCACCATTTAATTTTGAATTATACTAAAAAGTGATATATTTGTTTATTGACTTAAAAATGTTTAGAATACTTGTAGCATTAAAAGAGGTTTTTATTGGATAAAAAACATTCACTGTTTCCTTAACGCAAAAATAATTGCGGCTTTAATTTTAAACAGTGATAATTTTCATTTTTAAGTTGTGCGTTTGCTATCCGTCTAAGCAATCCCCTTTTATAATAATCGTCTGCCTTTTTTAAATTTCAAATTATAAGCATCTTGAAATGGAAAAAATAATTTCAATCAGAAACAAACTAATGTTTGAAAATAAGCTGAATATAAAAGGTGTGTATGTAAAATGTGCCATTATAACTAGTTATCTTTTCACAAAATATCATAGCGAGATAGAACATATTCCGACAGAAAATAAACGAACGGGTATCGAACGTTTAATTTGAACGGATATAAGCGTTTTAAGATATTCTAATTTACTGCGAACTATTATCGTGATATTTATATTCTTTAAAAAAAGTTGTTCTTAGAATTCGGAAATAACTTGATAAATGGCAACTTGTATCAATGCTGGCGAAAACCAAATTTATTTTTAATTTGAAAGAAGAAGAAACGAAAAAGCCAACGTATATTAAATTTTTTCGCATTTTTCTTCTCGAATTCCTTTTTCCATCAAATTGTTCGTAAATAATTGCGAAAGAAACCCTCCCTATAGCTTAATTTTTAATTACTAATAATTTATTTTTATTATTAGTAAAAAAAAATTTTTGAACAATTATATTTTTTTAAATTATTTAAAAAAAAATGATAATTGTTTAGCCATTCGCGACGTGTATTATCCACCTGTTTAGAATTAAATTAAGTTCCCGAAAAATATTTAATAAATACTTGTAACATTACGAACATTTTACTGTCTTCGTATTTTAAAAAAATTTATGAGAAAAAAAATTCCGAAAAATACCTATCTGCTTACTAAAATTCATGTTTTATTCACTTTAAATTCATGTTTTTTCCTTTTAAACTGCTGGAATCTTTAAACGCATGCCAGCAGCATTTCTTCCACCCCCCCCCTCCCTCATCTTTCCATGAAGAAACAATTCAAACCTCTTCGTCATCTTGTCTTTGAAGTGCCGGCTCCCATCACTTACGCTCCTTTATGTTTATTTCACTGTCTCGCACTTCTTTTTTGAATTTAAAAACCCATTCCTTTACGAAATCCAGTTTATTTTTCTTTCTAAAATAAATGAACACGTTGAATCGCTTGATTGTTGATCGTGTTGAAAGATATCAGACGCAACGTAGATATTTACGGCACGCCAGGAAATATTCGCAAATACCCGTATACTTTGTAGAATTGTATTTTTTAAATAGGTTTATTAACTTATGTAAGTCTGTAAAGAGAGAATCTTGACTTGGCTTCTTTAAAAGACGTTTGCTAGTCATTTAATAGCTTGAGTCATTTCACATTTTCATGTTACTATGACCACCGTTTGTTTTTATTTAACGTCTTTTAAACGAGGTTATCCTTATTCGTATTTGCTTAATTAGTTTATTTTTAATTCATTTCTAAAATCTATTAAACTAAACTTCTTTCATTAACTTCATTAGTTCATTCATATTAGTCTAATTAATTTATTTTTTAACATTAAAAGTATATTATTTATGAATCATATGTGGCAATGAATAAAGAAAACGAATGTTGATTAATTTCTAATTAATCTTATTAATTTATAAATGAATAAAAATAGTTTAAAAAATAATAATTTGACTTTATTATTTTACTTTAAATTTGCTATTTCTTAAAAAAATTCTCATTTTTATTATATTTATTTATATTTTATTTCATTTTGAAAATAAAGAGAGACTTTCATTCAATTAAATACACTGCTGGACGATTGCTAAGGACGGATAACACTATCATCCATAGCAACCACAAAATGAAAGGAAGCAAAATGTGGAAAATTAGAATAACTGCGGGATATAGTAAGAAGAGGTGTGCGTATGCAAATTTTTTTTCCACGTCTGTTCATCACGTGATAGCGCTGATAAGAACTTTAAAGGTTTTGGCGCGTGTGGAGAGTTGTTGTTTCAAGTCAAAGCTTTACAGGAAAGATTTAGTTGACGAACTTGAAATTTTCGGCATGTCTTCCCGATATCACTTGAATGATTTTAAGCTTGGCCGAATTATTGGAAAGATCGAAGAAGGGCGAAAAATAACAGATGTTGCCAGGGTGTTCGACATCTCTCACAGCGTAGTTTCACGGCTGTGGAAATCCTTTAAAACTACTGGAATGTGTAGTAGGCGGCATGAGGGAGGTCGTGTTAGAAGTAGGACGCTTGCAGAAGACAGGTACATCATCCTATCAGCAAAAAGGAACAGACGCACCACAGCTCAACAGGTGGCAAATCAGTTTCTTGCTGCCACAGGAAAGCAGATCTCCCAATAAACTGTTGCCAGATGTTTGAGGGGAGGAGGACTATACGCTATCACACCTGTTGTGTGTGTCCCATTGACCAGACGGCACCGTACTGCCCGTTTGCAATAGTGTCGTGAGCATCACAATTGGACTGAACAGGACTGGGCATGCGTACTATTCTCAGATGAGAGTAGGTTCAGTCTGTCATCGGATTGTAGACGCTAATTGTTCTGGCGAGAGAGTGGTACTGGTTATCGTCCAGAAAATATCCAGGAAAGGGACCAATATCCGACATGCAGCGTCATGGTGTGGGCCGGCATCATGATCAATGGCCACAAGCGCCTACATGTGGTTGCGAATGGGACTATGACGGGCCAACGATACATTGATGAAGTTCTGCTTCCTCATGTTCGTCTTTTCCGTGGTGCTGTCGGTGATAAATTTGTTTCTATGGACGACAACGCAACATGTCCTCGAACACTCGCTGTTCAGGATTGTCTAGACAGCGAGGGTATTCAACGCCTTGTATGGCCATCTCGTTCTCCAGATCTAAACCCCTTTGAAAGTGTTTGGGATGCTTTGGGGAGGCAACTTGCTGGTCGAAACTATCCTCTGACAAACAAGAACACCCTCATACGTGCACTGACAAAGGAATGGGATAAACTGCCTCAACAGCTGCTAGATAATATTGTGCAAAGAGTGATACGACGTGTAGAATGTTGCATCACACTCCACTGTGGACATATCCCGTACTGACACCTTTCTTCAAGTTGCCTGCTGACATTTAGATCCATTGTTCCATTTTTCCGTACGCAGCATCAAATGAACATTTTTTTTTCTTTCAGATGTTTCATAGCTTTTGTACTTTCCAGAACAATGAACATTCTTTATTCTAATGTCTGAACAGTGTGGCAACTATATTTTATCCTACTAGGCCTCATGTTCCGCTTAATGTTATGCTACATTGCAATTTGTGATCCGTCCTAAGCAATTGTCCAGCAGTGTATTATTTTGTACAACCGAATGTATATAAATCCAGAGTAAACTGGGAAAGTTTTATTCTGTCGAATTATTAATTTCGTTTTAGAAAATAGTTTATTTTACTTGTTCCTTTATTTATTACTACTATTTTGCTAGATTTTTTAAATTTTATTATAGGCTGCAGTGTACCTTTTAAAAAAGATAATTACCTTCGAAAATCAAACTTTTTGTGACTAAGTGTAGGAGTGACATTATGATGGCCCCTTTATGTTGATTTTACAATTCGCCATTTTGGAAAACGCAATGACATAGCAGTGTGATAGAATGGGACTACGAGCAATAAGAAGAAAAATTTCTTATTTATTTCCTACTACTTCTTATATCATAAAAGTAATTCAAAATGGCATAATTATCTACCAAACAATTAACTTGCCAATTGCTGGATAATATGTAGGATAATTTCTGTGCTATCCTTAATTATTTACAATTTCCACTAACTATCTCAAGGTGATCAGTGTTTAAATTGTTGCCAAAAATAATTTTCCATTCGAAAGAATCAACTATACTTTCAAACGATATGTCATTGCACGCGTTATTATTATTATTTTTTTTTAAAGAAAAATATGTCTGCTAAGTCACAATGAAAAGAATTGTGGGAACCTATGTCTGTCGAGTGTTTTTTTTTTTAAAGTGTGTCAAGGGCGCTCTCTGCGTATCTCTCTGCTTATTATTCTAAGTCGATCACAGATTAAGGTGAATCACGTTTTGTGACAGTCACAATGTCGCTCCTGCACGCCTTTTTACCTTCTGATGATTCTCTTCGTACTCATGACTGCCGAAATCAGATATCAGGTAGATAATCTCATTCATGAAAAAAAAAAATTCTAAGAATGGATGATAGCTAACAAAAAACATGCAACTAATAAATTAGAGGCAGTTCTCCTAATAAAATAAAACACTTTCAAGAATCACCCAAACAGGGTCAGGCACCCTAGCCCCATATTTCAGGGCTTGATGCCTTAGCAGCTATGGTAGGAATGCCACGTCATTTTGATCCTGGTAAGAAGACGTGGACAGCGCCTGTGCCGGTACCCCTCTCTCATAACTTCTACACCGCAACAAGCGCGAGGACTTATTGCTGAAACAGATTTTTAACGAGTACCTTGCTCCATATTCACGCCGGTTGCTTAGTCAGCTTTGAGGACCGACCCATGCCTCTCCATCTGTGGAGTTAGCGACGCTTTTACCGATCGCGTCATCAGAGCGCTTGAAAGAATGTGCAGTACGCAGAAAATAAGCGGTCCAACCTGAATAACTTTTGATCTAATGATCGGATTTCCACATTCCAAGATTCATTCCTTAAGGTTCAAAGGGGTGACCTCAAATATGGTAATTAATTAGTGCAGACGATATTTTAAGTTACGATATCGTACGTAAGAACGCACTTTCTCCGAATAAACATACCTTTTTTTGTTGTTGACAAATTCGGCTTTCTGACTCCAATAGTTTCGTCAGGAAAGCTGTCCAAAGTTTGGACCCCCTAATGTTAATTTTACTTTTTGCATATTTCGCCACATCTCGAAATTTTTTTAAGCAAATTAAAGCAAAATTTACATTCAATTATAAAATTCCTTCAGCCAATGATAATTCCATTAAAAAACAACTATTAGTGGGTATTTAATATTTTTTATAAGTTAATTTTATAATAGCCAAAAAAAACTTTGAAAAAAGGTTCATTTTCGTGTCTGATTTCGTAACTTAAAATATCGTTGCGCTAATTAATTAGTATATTTGTGGTCACCCCCTCGTACCATTACTGTACATTAAATATTACTTAAGGCGTCTTTCTTGTGTACTTAAAAAATCCATTTTTGTTTCCAAGATTTTGAAACTGTCATTTTGAATGCATCTGATAGTCAATCTAACACTTTCTTCAAAGGATTATAGCTTTGAAGTACTGAAGTTCAAGCACAAACCTTGAAATTGTCTTTTTCAAATGAAGTAAATATAATACTTAGCCGATACATTTAATTTTTCTGCTGCTCTTAGCGTTACTAAAATTTATTTTTCCTCAGATAAACAGAAAAGTAAACCATCTTTGGTAAAAAAGCTTTTAATTTTCAAATTAACGCCAATCAACTACCGTCGCGTCCTGCATTTTGGAATGGCAAGAGCTATGTTTTATAGATGAACAATATGCAAACTTCATGAGATAAAAATAAATATATAAAAAAGATTTAATGCATAACAAACAGACTAGACAGTCCTAACTTAGATCTAACAATCCTAAAATCCTCAACTGTATGGTTTCTCGGTAACTAGTTTGGGTTTCTAGCTAAACATCAAACTGTAGGCGAATTGCAATCGAACTTTGAATATTGTTTTCCCGTCGATTATTTCCACACATGTAGTACACCACATGTACTAGTATTCAGATGTTCCTAAATAGCATGGTCTAAGCAGCGGCTCTCAACTGTTTGACTGCGGTCCATTTATACAAGAGCTAGTATTTATACTAGGTGTGAATGACCAGCGTGATACTTGAGGTCTAATACCAGTGTTTCGGGAGAAGTACTTAAGACTAGCGAATAGTAGTTAATCGAACACTAGTATGTCCTACGTCACTAGTTGTCTTAGATCCGATAGCACTAGTGAAATGTGGTGCCTTTTTTAATATCTTGACCTATGTAGGTATGTAATAAGTGGCTATTTGTCATTATTTTTAAATTGAATATTTAGTAGATTATGAGCATTAAAGTTTTCACAGAATTGATGGTCCACATAACGAAAAAGGTTGAGAGTCCCTTATCTTTCTTAGACAAGCGGCGTCTAATATCGAACAGAGGAGCAAATATAATGCTTCCTGTAGTGTTATTTTCGCAGTATTTTATTAGTAAATCAATAATATTCACATTTAATAGCATATTAAACCTTGTGATGTTGATTTAGAGATTCACTTTTAATGGTTCTGTGTGTATCAGCTATCATGAGATTACATCCTCAACAAATTGCTTTTCTATATCACGTTACGTCTTCAACACTGTTTCCCCCTCTGTCAATCCCTATAATCTTGCTCCTCTATTCTGTATAATTCCCGTCTAATCCTCTGTTTCTATTTTCCTTACTATATAATCTTGTTGTTCTCTATATTTCTGTATAATCTTGTTTTATTCTAAAAATCTACATGCAGTCTGTTCGATTCTGTATATTCCTACGCAAACTTGTCGTTCTATTCTAGGTATTCCTTAGTGTCTTGCGTTTCTATTCTGCCATACTCAATTTATTCGTCTTTTATGTATTTTAATCTTTTCAGTGTTGCATGGGGCAGCAAACGTATTTTTTATTCTGTGCAATTACTTCAAGAACATATTAAGGACGTGCGTGCGTTCTTGAATAAAATATTAGGTGTACCTTTGCACGATTTAAAAAAAAAAAACAAGGAAAATTTTGGCTTATGTTTTTGAGGAGAAAATACCAAAAAAATAATTTTTAATAATTTGTACGAAGGCAATTACAAGTTTTAAGTTTCAGCCTTTGTTCTATGAAAGGCAATAAAATTATCCAAACTAAATGACTAACAAACTGTAACTAAATGATATACTATATCTGTATATTCATCTTGTTAACAATTTGATGTTTGCTTATTGCCTACTATGAAACCCTTTTTCAATACAACTCGCTTCATGATTTTATTCACTTCCTGTCTTTTGTTATTGATTTCCTGAACATTTATAAATCCTAACTACTATGCATACATTAATCAGTAGCTTTATTTTTTCATCGAGTTAACCATGAGGTGTTATCTAAGTATTCTGGGGTTTACACATTTCTTTATCAAAAGATCGGAATCTTGGATAGACAATACGATAATTAGTTCCATTGTCCTATTGTATACATCTGGGTTGGATTTGTATAAGCTCTTTTCTATGCTTCTTTTTCTCAATCTTTCTAAAATTTTAATTATTTTCTTAAAAAAAAAAGGTATCATTAGAGACAAAGATTTCGTTGAAAACATTTCTTTTATTGCGGCTGTTCTATGGTTTGATGGTTGTATTACACGAAATGGTTTTACATCTCTTACCATTTCGACATTTTACTTTTTTTTATTTATTCTTTTCAAAAGTCATACATTGTTAATTTTAAAATAATGTAATAAATAAGAGCATTTTCGAAAGAAATGACATAGTTTGGATTCCTTTTTTTATTGAGATTTTGGTCTCATTTTACCCGATGTTTTATTCCCCGAACTCAATTGGTTGGAAAATAGATCTCTCTATTTATATTGAATTAAGGTTCAAAGCGAGAAGTTGTAATTTATTATACATACTTTAGAAATACCTGTTTTTAATTGCAGATCAAGACGAGAAGTTGTAATTTATTACAGATATTTCAAGTTCTTCGTCGTCAATTATAGAAACAAACGAATTAGAACTTTTCGTTCTCTAAAAAATTACAAATACAGATGAAAAGATTTAGTTTTTCAGGGTGCGAGACATTAAAATCATTAGAACATTTTTTTTATCGTCAATGTAATTGCTACTTTTTCGAAAGTTTTATACAAATTAATATATATTACTATATTACTATAACTGAAAATGATTATAATTGATAAATAATAATAATGAGAATAATAATAATTATGATTAATAATAATTATAACTAATTATAATTAATAATAATTATGATTAAAATTAATTATAATTAATGATAATTATAATTAATATTTAAGAAATATCAACATCTGTAAATGCCATTGTTTCTTAAACTTTTTAAAAAACTTTACTGGAATATATATATACTTTTTTAAGTTTCTTTTCTAAATACCATATTTGCTATTTTACGAATATATTTATTTCTATATTTTTTAAATAAATAAATAAACATTTCCTCAATAGTTGGTATAATTGATTTTTAAAATTTCTGTTTTATCAAATCGTTTAATTGGATTCTTTTTAGCGTTTTACTTCAAAAGATTTTATATAATTTTCAAAGTCATGAATTTTAAATTTGAATGGCGAATTTGTCCTTTTAAGAATAAATTTTGCACTCGTTTTACAATAGATAAATATTTCAGAAATAGTTTGTATTCGCCTTTTAGCAGTCGCCTTTCGTCTGTTTATGAAAAATAATGTCACAACTTTCACTGTATCTCAAGAAATAACAAATCTTATTTTTTTTATGCACAATTGTTTCTTAAACAACGATTTGGCATAGAATAATCAGAATATTATCATTCACATATTGTTGTAAATAATATTGTGTAACTAATATTCTTTTCTTCTTTTCCAGTAATAAATGGACAAGTGGTGTTGTATGCCATCTTTAATAATGCTGGTATCAGAGGTAACATAACATTCTACCAGAAACCCGATGACACAAATGTCACCATCTCTGTTCATCTTACTTCATTTAGCTCTGAACCTAGATCGTTTGCGTGGGGAATTTATTCTTTTCCTGTATTCTTCGATTCCAAAACACCCTGTGCATCAGCGGAGCTCGGTTCCACGTAAGTTCGTGTTCCATTGTTTTTCTGTTGATGATTTCATGATTGATTTCATAACAGAGCTATAAGAATTCTGATTCATTCCTTTATAAGGATAGAGAAATGGTTGTTAATCAATTTGTTGAATAATTCATTCGTTTAATAGAATAAAAATGATTTAAGTCATCTTTGATGTTCCTGAAAGCTTACATTTTTTTATAGCATGAAAGTTTCGTAATCAAAGGTGTTGTATAAAAGACCTGTTCCCAAGTAGTTGAATGCGAAAATAGTTAAGAGTTATATGGGCATTGCTTTAAAAGTCAATTGGTCCTATATGAATATCTGAAATATGGATGTATATAAAAATTATTTTATTTAACTCTAATTAAAAAATCAATATGTTTTAATTGAAATTGAACAAAATTAAATGTTGTGATTTAAGTGAAGTGAATTAACTAGATCACTTATAAGAATACATTCATTGCTGATACAGACTGAGTAAAACCTTTAAGTCCAGTAAGAGTATTTAAGAGCATCGAAAAATACTGTAATGTTTAAATCCCTTTTATATTATTATTAGTTCATAGGGTTAGAACCCTCAGAGGTCCCACTCTAGAGGTAGACCACCTACTCGATGGCTCAACAACACCGAAAACGACCTCAAAGTCCTAAAACTTAAGAACTGGAGGGGAGTTGCCATGGACAGAGGGAGCTGGAGAAGGCGTGCTGTTGAGGCAGCCAAAGCCTGCAAAGGGCTGTTGCGCTCTTGAAGAAGAAGAAGTTCATAGGGTATATTGTTAAGAAATAGCGTGGCAAACAGGATTCATAAATGTGTAATTATCAGAAAAAAGTGGTGTGTCCAAAATTAGTTTTCAGCCTGAGTAAAAACTTTAAGGCCATTTGTAATTTTAAAAATAAATCTACATATACAAGCTTAAATATTACGGCAATTTTGAAGATTGTACAAATACATATGTATTCAAATTCGCCATACATATCTTTAAAGTTTTGGTGCTCTCTGTAAATAAAAGAAAAGTAAGATGTTAACTGATCATAACAGTTTGAAGTTTTTCCTTCGACAAGAATTTGTAGTCTTACTATTGCGATAAAGATGGGAAGATCAAAGACTGTGGTAAGTAATTTCTTAAAGTTGGCCAAAAATTGTGGTAAAATGAATACAGAGAGAAAACCTAAAGCTTTTATGTCCTCACGTGACAAAAGAAGACTTTGCAGGCTTGCATCAACGGGAAAATACTCAATTAGAAAATTTATTTGAATGACGCGTTTTTGTTTTGATGCGTTGACAAATGTTTGTCAAAAAACCATGCATAACATAATTAGAAGGACTGGAAGATAGATTTATATAGCAAAATTTACTAAACCTCTGTTGCTGCAGACTAAATAAATGATGAAATGCAGAAGATCTTTCAGGAAAAAAAATTGGATATATTTACCAAATCAACGCAAACATTCATTCAAAAAAATACGTTTCAAGCAAACAGATATCGAAACTTAAACTGGCCAGCTAAGTCTTTAGATCTCAACCCAATAAAGATCTTATGAGGAGATTTAGCACGAAGATTTTATGCAAATGGAAGGACTGTGGACTATTTTCATTCATGAAAACTATAATATTTGAAATAATTCGGGAAAAAGGCTCCTACACAAGCTTCTTTTGTATTTTTTTGTATACTATTTTTTATGTTGGCCTTAAAGTTTTTACTCAGGTTTAAATGCTTATTTTATACATACCACTTTTTTCTGAACTGACAGGCACTGAACTTCTCGCTCTTTTCCTCGACTGAGGAAATAACTGTAGCTCATTTAATAGCGTCCGATGGGCACTTGTGAATTTAGCAACATTACTCCACTGCCACAGATACCCGTTAAAAGGGTGGGTCGTATTCACACATCAACACAACACACAGAGGGAAACATCCATGTCATGAGCGGGATTCGAACCCGCAATCATTGGCTTCGCAGTCAGTTGCGTTAACCGCTCGACCATCTGGCCAGTTTTTTGACTTTTATAAAATTACAAATCCATTTTGTTACACTTTTTCTTAACAAAATGTTGTTTAAGAATTAATAATACAATAATATTTAAGTCTCAAATTTTTCCCTACGGGCTTTATTTTGATTGTGCAATTACTTTATGCAGTAATTCATAGTAGTAATTTAGAGAGATATATAATAATTAGTAGACCAAGGATGAAATTTGTAGGGAAAAAAGGCAAAGTTTGTCGATAACTTATCTTCATAAGTAATTTTTTTATTCATTAAAAAATGCACCCATATTATATTATCTGTACCCACTAAACGACATGTTTTACAGACACGTGGTATAAAAATTAAAACCATGGTGGGCGAAAGTCAAAACAATTCTTGGAAAACCAGTGTTATAGTATTGTCGGAATTAAAATGTTTTCCTGTTGAAAATTGTCCACCATGGTAGTTAGAGGGGACCAGGTCTGATGTATATGGATGATGGTGAAGAAGTTGTCCTACTGCTGACCAATTTAGACTATTTTTCTTCTTCCATGTTTATTTCTGCTTAGATGATCTATTGTAGGTCAGTCTCAACTGTCACCTTTAGTTCATCATTACTGACCTTTGATTCAAGGTGACCATTTGGCTCAATTA
The DNA here is from genome assembly GCF_982258835.1 of Parasteatoda tepidariorum. Classification (NCBI taxonomy): domain Eukaryota; kingdom Metazoa; phylum Arthropoda; class Arachnida; order Araneae; family Theridiidae; genus Parasteatoda; species Parasteatoda tepidariorum. Next base: position 6,554,619 of record NC_141756.1, read on the forward strand.
TAAGGTCAAAATTACCTTTACGAAAATCTGTAAACAAATTTGATACTATTATTTGTGTAGAAAAAATTATTGTGAAATGCGATATTGATGCTTCTCCCGGGCTGTAAAGCCAAGTTCTATAATTAGGCTTCATAATAGTGTGATTTTCTGACCACCATTCCATCTTCAGCAAAATTATTCTTTTAAGAAACTTTTTTTTTTTTAGAGTTTAAAGTAAAATGTATTCATAAATCGGCAAAAAATGTAATTTTAAAAAAAGTAGTTCGATAAAATATTAAGCAAATGTTTAATAATTAGCAATATTAACTACTGATTTTATTCATGACTAGGTAGTTAAAAATTATTCAATGTTTGTCAACAACTATTTTCTGTAGTCAATAGCTTATTCTTTATAGATAAAATGTTTTTTAAAGCACCTTTAAATGAATATAAATTTAAAAAAAATATTATTTCATTTTTTTAAATAATTGTTTATTTTTAATTTTTAATAAATTTTTTAAATAATTATTTACTTAATCTTGCTCATAGTTAAACGTTTCTGGTACAAGGTTTCTTAAAACACATTTTTTCCTTCGAAAATTTTTTACTCGTTTTATTTCCAAAGTTATGGCTGAAACATCTAGATAAAAATGTGAATAATTTCGCAACCAAAAATCTATGAATAATTTTATTCCTCGTGAGCGATAAGCAGGAAAAAAAAAACCCAATTAGATACTCGTGTTGTGAATGTTAAAAGAAAGTAACGCTCTACATTTTTACTCTAATTAAAATTGGAAGTTAAGGATGAAACCCACACTGCCTCCGTTGTTTCTTCTTCTACGAGTCTGGAAACCTGTTTCACTAAATCGAAATTTCAACAAACAAAGTAAAAGAAATTGTGTTTATTTTGATAACCTGCTCTCATTTCAATGAAATTTCTAGTATGTAATGTAGTGAAATTAAAACGTATTTTATTTTATGATTTTGATGTACAGTAAGCGGTAAAAAAACAAAAATAAAAAGGACTACTCTGAATAACTTTTGATCTATTGAATGGGTTTTCACGTTCTAGGACTCAATCGTAGTGATCAAGGGGGTGACCGCAAAAGTTGCTAAATAACTAGTGCAGACACTATTTTAAGTTATGAAATCCAACACAAAAACGTATTTTCGCGAGGGCCAGATAGCCTGGTTGGTAGGGCATTGGGCCCATGTCTAAGAGGGCATGAGTTCGATACCCACCGGCCGAAGATTCTCCGTGTAGTAAATGGTGACTGGAGCACGTTAAATCTGTCTGGTCACAAAGTCCTCCATGTTCTCATAACAAATCAATACCTTTGGGGTCCTGAATTGGAGATGGATCGTTTTCTGGTTCAGGTCAAAATTACGATCTGTGGATGAATGAATGTATGAATGGGTGCGCTGTAAAGACGGGTTGTGTCGTGTATGTGGCTGAAGTCGTATTCTTAGCCACAGATGGCGCTACTGAAAAATAAGAAACACACTGTCTGTCTTAAAATCGCTTGGTTTCACCAGGTAGGCTTGCTGATATTTGGCAAATGCCATTAGAAACAACAATATATTTTCTCTGAATAATCATATCGTTTTTTCGACGTTTTCCGACGGATTCGGATTTCCGAACCCCAAAATATAGGTGGTAGCCGCGAATTTTAAAACAAGTCATGAATTAAAAATTTGATTTCTCAGGAACTATTTGATAGCTCTTGCTTACATTTGTATTTTGCGAGGTAAAATTACATTCTTTAAAATTATGAAAAAAATTGCATACCTTAAAATTCAAAACTTTTTCGACTATATCAAAGAAAATATTATAAAATAATAACTATTTACTAAAAGTTATTTTTTGCTAGGAATTTTCTTTGGGTAAATGAATTTAATAATTGGACACAAAATTGTTTCAGTTCGCTTAAGTAGTCCCCTAGATAGGACGAAATGCGCACAAAGTAAAATTAACATTAAGGGGTAGCTTACTTAGGACCACTCTATTTTTCCCAGATTGCGGCTACCCCCTATACTTTGGGAATCAGAAGTCCGAATCTTTCTGGAATAAAAAAAGGTATGTTTATTCAGAGAAAGTGTTTTTGTGTCTGATTTCGTAACTTAAAATATCGTCCTCATTAATTAATTAGCATATTAAAAGTCACCCCCTTGAACCATTAAAATTGAATCTTAGAACGTGAATATCATTATATCAAAAATTATTCAGTCCGTTTTTTTCTTTTGCGCATTGTACAATCCATGTTAAAAATTCATTTCTTAAATATAGTTCACATTCTAGTGAATGCGTAAAAATTTTACTAGAGTAATTTGTGGTTTAAATATTGGATTTTCAAGTAATTTTTGACCTAGTGATTGAGTTTTCAATCAACTTCTCATTTTAACTGCAATTAAATGATAAAATTTTCGAGTAACTTTTGACTCCATCATTGGTTTTCGAGTAATTTTTATCCTAATGATTGAATTTCTTATTTGAAGAATGTGATTTTCAAGTAACTTTTGACCTAATGATTATATTAATTTTCAATTTTTATTACAAATATATGTTTGAACTTTTGAGTAACTTTTGGCCTAATGATCGAATCTTCTGGGTAGCTTTGAGTTAATGATTGGCTTTTTTCCAGCTTGTGATTGGCTTTTTTTTTTGTCATTTTCAAGAAATTTTTGATCTAATGATTATATATTTAACGACGAAATTTTTGGTCATCCTTATTTTGGATGCAACTAAATTGTACCACTTTACTGGTGAATCGATTTTTACCGATTTGTACCACTTTACTGGTGAATCGAGTTTAGAATAGATTTTTTTTTTTAAAAAGGAGCAATTACTGTAAAAATTTTCACAGTAATAAATAAAAAAATAATTACATTGAAAAGCTATTTTGTTTTACTTTAGTTAAATTAAATTTAGTTTTAAACATTTAAATTAAATTTAAATGAAATACAATAAATTAAAAGGAATTAAAGCAAATAAATAGGTTAAAAGGTTTTCACAAGTTTACCAAAATCAAATTTGAATTTACGAAATGTAGTTT